>NC_047673.1:52503165-53710665 GCF_011762505.2 Arvicanthis niloticus
ACCCATAGTCGTCTTCCATGATCCTTAGGTAGTTGAGTGATCGCTGAAACACTTAGAGCAAATTGAAGGAAACATTAGGACTTCTTAACTTTATATCTCCTCATGGACTTGTTTTGATTTACAGATAATATATTCTTTCTTAGTCTTATTATTTTCTGTTTGAAAGAATACACTTATATTCTAGTATAAGCCGAAGCTCCCAAGCTCTCACTTCTCCCACTTTGATACATTGCTTTGAGTCTTTTGTAATTTTTTGTAACATTAATTTTCATCTTTACTAGCTTGTTGCAGTTAATATTAAAATAGATTGGCCTGGCTCCCGGCGCTCCATCCAGCTATGCTCTGCCTGCCAACCTCACTGCCTCCACAGCTAGCCCCATGCAGCGACTGATCACAGTCTTCTCAGCTCCAGTTTGCTGCCTCAGTGCAGCCTGTACCCTCTCAGCCATAATGCCCCTGTGGTTAGCAGTCCCACCTTCCAGGAACCCAGTAAAACAAAACACTAGAAATTTATAATTAATCAGTCAGATTTATATTTCAATAAATTCTCAATTCACAAGATGCCCACACAATAATTTCAAGGCCAATCAATAATGATACAAGCTGCCCACCTAGGTCAGATAAGTTGTCTCAGTTATTCTATCCCTATATGATATTTATAACTACCTGTAGCTATTTAAAACGACGCGGAAATGGGATCTTCTTCCTGTTCGTCCTCCATCTTGCTTTTTTCCCCTCCGTCTCTGCACCTCTTAGCTCTGCCTCCCTTTTCCTTGCCCAATCACAGGCCTCCTGTTGCACTAATATTTAAATAGATTGGACGGAAAATCCTGCCACATTAGCTAATTAAAATAAGAACACAGGCAGAACTGAATGGTCTCTTACATTATGTATAAAACATTGGTCTGTAGAGATGGTTTAGTGGGTCAAGTGCTTGTGAAGACTGGAGTTCAGATCTTCAAAACCAAAGCAAAAACCAGACACAGTAGCACAAGTATCTGTCTGTCATCTCAGCAAACTTCTGCTGGGAGACAGAATGCAGAAGCTGAAGAATCATGAAAGGACAGTAGGAAAGTTGGGCTGCGTACTCAGTAGAGAAACGAGAAGCCTTGTTTCAAAAAAGTTAGAATGTAAAGATTGACACTGGAGTTTGTACACCTGAGTTGACTTTTACTCCTAAATGAAGTCCATCTTATCAAGTTTTGTGAATTTTGGTCTGCTCTTGGCTCACTGCAGTTGTGGTTTGAAAACCTTCCTTTTCTACATTTCTGGGAGACACATGGATGAATGGCTAATGTAGGCTGAGAAGATTTTAGGGAGTGAATTTTTAAAGGCTTTTATGTATTGCATAAAAAAAAACTTTAAAAATCCCTTAGAGATAAAATAAGTTTTGATATTTTAATATTTATTTACTTACTACATGTATGAGTATACATGAAAAAGCCATGATATATGTGTGTTAAGATCCAAGTATCATTTTCAGGAGATAATTTGCTACTCTAACTCATGTGAGTTCTAGGGATTGAACTCATAGCATTAGACTTGGCTTCAAGTGCCTTTATGCATGATCCATCTTGCTAGTAGAAATTTAAAACCACAGAGACAGAGTAAGTTTGAGAAGGGAGAGGATAAGAGTGAGAGACACGGAGACACAGAGAAACAGAGAGAAAGATAAGAGACACAACAGAGAGAAAGAAAAAGAAAGAGGTGGCTTGAGAAAGGAAAAATAGGACACCCAAATATTTTCTTATGAAATGTAAGTACTCGGGGAATCTCTATTCTTACAGCCCGAGGCTCCTATTTGTCAGAAGTATATTTTGGACCAAATATGCATACAGACATTATGCATTAATAAGTATAGTGCATCTCTTAGTCTGTTTCATAAAATTCACCTACAAAAATTGTTGAATTTCACTTTGAAACTGCAGTTATAATTTATGAAATCTTGGAGATGTTGGTGGCCACATGCTTTTCAGATTTTTTTAATGCACTATTTGGTCTCAGCAAGAAAATAAAACTAATAGGCATCAAAAATGAAAGGAAAGAGCGCCCTGGTGAGGTTTTTGTCTCTGTTCCAGTTGTTCCAACATTTCCTGGGGCTTGTTTGACAACATTTTGGAAAGCTTTTATCTTAATTCAATGATGTTATCTCTAAGACATTTATGCATACACATGGCAGGTACACTCTCAGAAATTACAGATAAGGTTAGGACATTGTACATGTTACATTGACAAGGAGGAGGTACAGAGACTGCATAAATGCTTAAAAATGGTATGAAAATTAGAAACTGTAAACACTATATTTAGTTAGTAGTTAGATTTAACACATCCCTGTCTTCTTTTAAAAAGATTATCTTAACCAAGGATGAATTATTTTGTTTAAATGTCTAATAAACATTAAAATAAAATACTGTGTCATTTTCAAATAAAATGATGACATCACCACACAGTATGTTCATTTGCATAGAAGAAAATAACATTAACTAAAAATCGGCCATTATATGCAGTCAGAGATGCATGTGCTTTTATGTGTTCATATATGTGTGTGCTATTCAGGAAAATTTTATATTTTAATGCTCAACTATAAAATTCTTCATTGCAACAGTTTTATCCTTTTTTTCTATTCTCTTTTTTTGGAGCATAATTTGCAACAAAGAGACTTTGTCTTTGTGCATCTTTTGTTTACTACTGTGCCTTTAACGATAACATCTGTTCTATATTTGGAGTAGGTATCATTAATGAAGAACTCAGGAAATCGTAAGATTCTATCAATGAAATCAGAATTCAGTAATATGGAAAGGACCTCTTAGGAAGCAGTGGAATGAATGAAGCTGGGTTGTTTGAAAATTACCAAAGTTTCATCAAAATCAGATTGACATAGATGAATTATTCAGGAAACAATGAGAGAAAGAAGTCTGAGTCCCTAAGGACTGGGGAGTTCTTAAAACAGTATCTCCATAATAGTATATGGGTTTCTACTCAATAAAACAAATATTTGAAGTCTATTTCTAACTTCATAATCACTTATTCTAACCAATCTGCTTCCATGTCAAGTGAACAAAGAAAAATGAAATATACAATTAAATAATAAAAAGAACATCACCACCCTGCACCAATGTGAACAAAGGCAATTATATAGGTTTGAGTAATATGTTATTGCATACAAGCTTATGCACAAGAAAAGACTCATGCTTAATGTATTTTCATTGTTTCCAATTAAGGTATGTGATTTTCTAAAATTCTTTAGAGGAAAAGAGAAAAAAGGTTTTCACAGATATTCATGACATAAGATCTATGAAAAATGCAACATTAGCACAAAGAAAGAAGACAGGCATAGTTGTTACCATACTTGGGAGACTGGGGCTGAAGGATTGCACAATCAAGCAAAGTCTGCCTGTGTTATAAAAAAGAAAGAAAGAAAGAAAGAAAGAAAGAAAGAAAGAAAGAAAGAAAGAAAGAAAGAAAGAAAGGAAGGAAGGTGGAGGAGGGGAAGGAGGAAGGAAGGATGGATGGCAGGAATAAAGAAAAAGAAAAGATTAAAAAAGAAGTAAACATATCTCTACCTAGGAGTGAATGTCTTTTGAAAAGTCTTGCTTAAGGGGAAGGAATCAGTTAAAGAAATAAAGTTCAAGTTCTTTCAAAATACAGACAAATCCATGCACTTGTATAATATATTCTATATGTATGTCATCGCTGTTTTTTAAAGACTGATGCTATGGAAAACCAAATTTGTAAACTCAGCAGAGAAACACATTTTTTTCTAACACAATATTTTTAAGAATCTGTTGGGAATTCCATGCAATGCACCCTAATCACTTAGGGTCCTATTTCTTCCAAGTCCACCCTCCCACCCTTACACCATCACTTCCTTTGTAAAAAGAAAAATACACAAGTTCAGTTTGTGTTGCTCATATACTCGCTGAAGTATGGTCAAACTACCAGTGCAAGCCCTTTAAAGAAAACTGAATCCTTCCCCTACCCATTGCCAGACACCATCAACTGTGAAGAGCTACATTTTAGCATCTCTGTCACAATTTTTAAGGACTCTCTTCTATAGCTATCTGTCTGGACTGTTTCTTTTGGGGTGGGGTGGGGAGGTTATCACAGAATTCTTCAGTGTCTGTTATTCTCTGTTCTGAGTCTGCAGTCATTGATACCATTGCCAGCAAAAACAAACAAACAAACAAAGTGTGGACCATAAATTGTCACATGATTTCTGGTGGCAACACAGACTATGGACATCAAAACAGCCTCTGGTGGCAACATGGTCCACAGACATCAGGATGGGAGAAACACATACTTTCAAGGTACTAAACTGTTCCATCAAATCTTTGGACATTTATTGCTCCAATAAATACATAAAACTACTTGGGGCAGATGGTTTTATTTCACCAAATTACTGACTCTCCATCACTGATCATGCACGGGGAGACATGACAATAGCAGGCTACTTCATGGCGATAGTCAAGAAGGAGAGAATAAACGAAAAGTGGGGCTGGTCATAAAACCTAACACAGCACCCATGAGGTCAGCAAGACGCAACTCTTCCTCCTGAAAGCCTGCCATCTTTCCCAAAATAGTGTCACCAGTTAGGAACCAAGTATTCAAACCTACAGGTGGAAATTTCACATGTAAACCATTAAAATACCATTTTAATTGCAGCATTAGTTAAAAAGCCTATATTCTCTATAATCTAAAGTTAGGTCCCAGTATAAATGAGATTCTCAAGATGTAAATCCAACTACACTTTTTCTAGAATGTAGTTCTTTATCTTACGATCTGGGAAACTAGAAACAAGAAATTTGTCTCTCGTGTTCCAATAGAAGGTTGAACAGGCATAGAATTCTTGCTGCAGACGTTCCTGTGGGAAATATAAATGTTTATGGTGATGTATATGCTAATTGACTTGATTTGATCATTGCACAATGTACATATGAATCAAAACATCACATTATGTTCTATAAATATTGTGAAAGAAATGTGAAAATTGTCGGAATCAAAATAGAGACATTTATGCCAATCTTACTTTAAAAATGTAAATCATCGTGGTGAATAATGAAGGAAGAGCTTTTACATGTGACTGGCTTATAGAAGAGATACCATTGCCTACAGCAAGGTCAGCACAATCACACTTGGAAAGCACCTCTACAGAAACACCTGTACACATTGTCATTTCAAATGTAATTGATATCACCCTGTTTTGATCACTAGTCAATATTATGTTGTATTTGGATTTATCTCATTGCTTCTTTTTTAATGATGATAGGTTTTTCTCAGTTGATGAAATAAGCCTATTCAAGCCAAAATAAATGTATATAAAGGTAGGTTTATTGGGGGCAGCTCTGAAGCAGCATCTTCACTGATTTCACAGGAGGAGGTCAGGGAAGTCACCGTGCAAATGGAGAGGCAGAGAATCTGGCTTATATAATAAAGATAGTGAAGAACCTTTGGAGGAGATGAAGTTAAGCCCCTGAGCTGGAAAGTTCAGGGTAGAAGGCAGGATATGCTAGCCATGCCCTGTAACAGGTATGGACTTAGAGATGGTGGGAAAACCATCCAGGTATGCTTTGGTTTGTTGAATAGACACCTCAGCAGCAGGTCTGAAACTCAACAAATAGGTCTAAAGTTAACACTAACATAGGGATTCCCTTTGACAGGTCTTACTATTTCTATGTTTATGCTATTCTTTGGAAAATCTAACTGATTGCTTTCTGGAACACTCTGCCTGTGACAAGGAGAAACCTGGGTGTGTAGTTGGATTGTTTTGTCAGTCTGTTCCCTTTCAGTTGAACTTTAGGACTCAATGAACCTTTTTCCTTTTGTACTGACTCTCTTCCTTTCAGTCAAGGGCATTACAATTTTCTGTGCATTAGTTACTCCCTTCTAACAAAATGCTTGGTGGAAGTAACAACATTGTAGAAAGGTTGATTTTAGATATGGTTTACTATATTGTAGAAGAAATTTTTCTAGGGTCCAGTCTTGTGGGAATCTGGTGGGAAGGCGTGTTACAACTCTATGGATCAAGAAGCAAAAAAGCCTCCCTAGTGACCCACTTCCTGAAGGTTCAAAAACAGCGGCACTACAGGAGAACCAAGAGTTTGAAGACTGTGCAGGATATTTAACACCTGAACCTTGGCTCTGTGTGCACAACTGTTTCTAAAGCATTTATGGCCCTTCTACAATTCTTCATGGGGATTTTTCACTTATATTTCAAAGCCATAGCCATAAATCTCTGTGAGAATTCTCTCTCTTCCTTTGGTTTCCCATGAGATAGGTTAGGATTAACAACTTGAATCATCCTAGGAGACCAAAGGCTTTTGAGAACACTTATACCTCTACTTTCCTTAAAGGACATTTGGTTGGACACCTTTTGACTTTCTTGCACCATAACTAAAGCCTTTGTAGTCCCACACTCTGCTTCATCTCCAGGCCATGTTTTCTTGGCAATATTTGGTTTTCAAAATGACCCCAAAGCCAATTCTTAATTTGACATTCTAAAACCATTAAGTCTGTGTTCTTTCTGTTTACAACATTTACTTCAATTTAATTTCTATTTTCACAGTTTATAGTAAATATTTAAATGATGTGCTATGTTCATAATTTCCTTTAAAAACATCTTTATCTAGACCACTAAGGTAATTAAAGCATTCTTACTGCTTAGAACTTCGATACAGGTGATGAAATTACAAATACACTTGATAGCATATGAAGTAGATTTTTCCCTACAGCAGTTTCTACTAACATGGTCCTTATCTTCATTGTAATCTTCTGCCATTGTTCTGAATGTCCAAATTTTAAAAAACAGTCTGTTGAATATGATTCAGATTTGCCCTAAAACACTCGTCAGAGCTGCTCAGTTCTAAAACTATACAGTAGTTCTCTGTTACCTTCAGGATATTCTTCCAAGACTCCCCCCCACCCCCAGGGATTTCCATTGTATTTTAAGTATAATGTTTCTACCTATCCATTCATATCCATTATAATTTTTTATTTGTTAAACTAATATATTAAAACATAACAACAGCATTAACTAATAACATAACATATCATAATAATAGGTTATTTCTCTGCTGGTGAAATAAGCCAATTCAAGCCATATCAGAATATATTAAAGACAGGTTTATTGAGAAGCTGCTCTCAGGCAGGCAAGTTCACTGGCCCTAAGGACAAAGGCCAAAAAAGTCACCATGGGGATGTGGAGAAAGAGAGAAATGGTACATGTGCAGAGAGAAGAAGAAGAAGAAGAAGAAGAAGAAGAAGAAGAAGAGGAAGAGGAAGAGGAAGAGGAAGAGGAAGAGGACGAGGAAGAGGAAGAGGAAGAGGAAGAAGAAGAAGAAGAAGAAGAAGAAGAAGAAGAAGAAGAAGAAGAAGAAGAAGAGAAGGAGGAGGAGGAGGAGGGGAGGAGGAGGAGGAGGAGGGGAAGAGGAGGGGAGGAGGAGGAGGGGAGGAGGAGGGGAGGCAGAGGAGGAGGAGGAGGAGGAGGAGGAGGAGGAGAGGAGGGGAGGAGGAGGGGAGGAGGAGGAGGAGGAGGGGAGGAGGAGGGAAGGAGGAAGAGATAGACAGAGAGAGGAAGGGAGGGAGGAGGGAGGGAAAGGAAGAGAGAGGGAGAGAGGGAGGGAGGAAGGAAGGGAGAGAGAACAAGCAAAATGTTTAAAATGTTTGCAGAAGAGCCTCTGAGTGAAGGGCAGCCCAGCCACTGGCCTAGAATGTTCAGGGTTGGTGCAGGGTATGTCAGATAGAGACTGAGGGATGTTGGGAGAATCTGGAGGCCATTTCTACTTTGATATGTAAAATATGCCCCTCAGTTCATTGTCCTACAGCCAAAACAAAACACATAACAATATGCTCATCATTGCCATCTATTGTTTCTGAAACTATTATGGTTTACAGAGCTCATCTTGTTTCTTCTTGTGATAATGCAAGATGATGCAATACTTTTGTTATGAAAGAAGTACAATGAAGAATGTAAATGTTATCTATTGTGATGACCCAACCCCAAACATATATTGGATCAACAGGCTGTAAAGGTTGCATCCCTTTATTCTTGATTTTTAATTGCTGTACAGGAGTAGCCAGGCTATGAGGGATATGTAAATGTTTGTTGCTTTCTGAACCCCAAAAGAAAGTCAAAAGGCAAGACTACAGATTAGTTCAGCAGATTTATTCAAGGTAAGTAAGCTATGGAATCTCTCCCACAAAGCTAATAGCTTTTTTCATATGAGGAAGAAGTGTGGCATTTGAGCAATAAAGTGCTGGAGGCTGAACCTGGGACAGAGGAATGAAAAGAGACTAGAGACAGGAAGTAGGACTAAGGCAAAACTGAAGCAAGACAGAGGGCAGTACAGAGAGAGAGAGAGAGAGAGAGAGAGAGAGAGAGAGAGAGAGAGAGCGCCAAGTGGAGAGGCAAGGTGGCAAGGAAATTGGGTTGGGTTACATGAGTTATATGAAGGACTGCTCCAGCAAACAGTCCAACAGCCTTTAACTATACAAATGTCTCCATGTCTTTATTATTAAACCAGAATTGGGACCCAGAAAGCTCACCAATAGTTATCATATAACATTAGCCTAACAACAACCTTACTCTAACATGTATATTTTTTCTAATCTTGCTTAATAATTAGGAGATGAAGGCTGACATTAATTGTGAAAATATAAATGTTTGGCTCACTTTTTTGTTTTGGGACACATATTACTCTTTATCTCTGATCCAGGAAACATGTGTCTTTAATGAGCTTCCATAAAACTGGGGCAGAATAATATGTTAATGTCTAAGTAGAGTAAAATACAATTTACTGTAATATTTTGATTACTGATTTAATAAAATATGTGATACTTTATAATCATTAGTAATTAAAATGTGTCATTATATGACTGAACCTCTGTTTGGCTATCGTTAATCATACTTTGCTTATTCTCAGTTTGCTAGTTGTTTTTGGTTTTGTTTTGTTTGTTTTTGCTTTGTTTTGTTTTTTATTTTATTTTATTTTATTTTATTTTATTTTATTTTATTTTATTTTTTGAGAAAGATTCCAACTATGTAGCCCAGGCTTACTTGGAAAGTATGGCTTTGCTTCTGCCTCCTGCAAGCTGTCATTACAGTGGCATATCAATACACTCAGTTGGTTAACCAACTTGTAATGCTCTATTCTTTTGATAGATGATATCCGATTTTAGTTGCTCCAAATTTCCATGACCTAGAAACAATTAAAACTCTTCCCACTCATTTGTGTCTATTTATGTCATTGAATACAGACAAAAAACTGAAGCTTAGCATAATTACAATTCCAGAAAATGTGCTATTCACATTAGTTGTGTTTTTTATTCTGGTGTTACCATTCAACAGAACACAACAAAATTCAATTAATTATGTGAAGATATTTTCAACAGATTTTTTAAGAAGTCTTTATGTTTTCTCCAGGAACTTGGAAGAATGCCATTGTTCATTCTGTTTTCCAATGTGTCAGTCTAAATGGAAGAACACCTGTTTATCCTGGAGCATAGCCTAAGTCAGTGCAATATTCTATGCACCAGAATGAGAAACACCTGTATCAACAATCATGCATTCAATGACCTTATGCCAAAGGCAAGAGAGCAAAGCAGAAAATTTTTTACCATACAGTCTAATTTCAATTAATTTTTATATAAAATATTGGAGAGCTGTTGATAGGAAACTTTTAAGAATAGTGTCCTTTTCACTCTGCTCTATATTTACTTACATGAATTTTATCAGTAAGATTCAGTTACAAAACTAGGAAGCACATCAGGCTTTTGGAGGAAAGAGGTATGGGCAAGTTAATAGGCTTACAAAGACCCTAGTAAGGTGAAAAGAAGATGTAAAAAAGTTTTCAGCATTTTTCTAATTGCAGATGACAGAGAAAACTTACCAATGTAGTTAATATACAACCTCCAGTGGAGAGCCAGCAGACTTCTTTTAGGGTCTTCTCAATACTCCGTTTACCATCAACAGGCTAACGCCATTATCTTCCTCTGTTCCCTAAACTTTACTTACGAACAGATTCTAACAGAAGCAAGATGTCATTGATTCTTAAAAACTGACTTTTGATTTCACAGAGTTAAAATACAAGCTATAACTACAAGGGTGGGAGCCCATGGTGTCAATATTTCATCAACTTGATACCCGAGACCTTCTAATATTATAAAAAGGACACAGAACACCAAAGACTAGAGGTTGAAATTTTGAATGAAAGATTTCTTTTTCTATTCTATCAACAAGAAACCCAAGAAAGTATGTTTGAAAGAACATTTGGAAAGTTGCTCTAAATAGACTGTCAAGAACATTTTCTAAGATAAAGTCCTTAATTTTCTAAGGGCTAGACAGTAAGTACCACTCTGAGAAAGACATATTACCTTGGCTTATTTTACAAATCTACCCACTAGGGGTTTTCCTATATGTCAGTTCTCAGTTTTCTTGCTTGTCTTTCCAAGTCCTGGTTATCAGAGCAATTTTGAGTATTCTCATTCATGTATTTTCAATTTTAATGCAGAAACTTATGAACTTCAGTTTAAAACACTCATTAACTTTTATTTATTCATTGTCACAGTCACACATTTTTCGATGAGGGGAAAACTTGACAAAGCCTGTTTCTTTCCTTGTTGCTTGACATGGTTCCTAAGTATTGAACCCAAGTCATCAGGCACAGTGGCAAGCACCTTTAGCTATTAAGCCGTCTTGCTGGTCTGTAATTACATTTTGATTTTAACATGGAATATTTATCATTCTAAAAGTTTTAAATAGATTGTCTAAATGAGATTGCATAATGTAAGATGATAGTAGGCAATTTTTAATTGAAATAAATATATCTTGAAGGATTGTCTGTTGGAGAGCCTCATTTCTCCCTATACATTTAATTGATGATGAAACTTTTTCCAAGCCTATGTGTATATTGAGAAAAACCACACACCAGAAATAGACTATAAAGTTATAGCAGCATTATAACTCTGAAACATACATTTTTCTTGAGAGGCTGTTCAAGATACATATCATGTAAGCAGATTTCATTTGACTATGGAATGCTTAACCTACAGCCAACATCTTCCTAGATGGGTATTTCTTATTCTGTCTATAGGAATTTTGAACTCTTGCTTGATATTAAACAGTTATACTCACAAGGTAAAATCATTGCCTAAAAGTTGAACAATTACATTGTGTCAGGTTTTAAAAAATATACCATCCAACTATTTCAGAGAAGTAACTTTCAGATTGGAATAATTGGGCTTCCAAACTTAGTACACTACTTACGATTTTTTTAATCACAGGCAGTCACTATCATTATTTATTATCTCACGTGACCATAAGCACTTTAAGCATCATAACACACTCCAACACATAGGTGAACTGAACATATTTATTTTACAGGGTTGATGCCAGGCGTGTAAGCACTTGTTCTTTTACAACCCTGTGAATGTGAGCAAATTTAATCAATAGTAAAATTAGTTCAAAGCAAAATCTCAAAATCATTAAAGTTATTCAAGGGAAAATCCATGCTAATAGATTAGAAAGATAATTATACTGACAATGTTAAAAAGATTTTTTTTAAATTCTCAGAAAATTATTTTATTAGCATAAGCAGGAAATGCTAAGGTCAGTAATGAAGTCTATGTGAACTATGCTCACAAAAACAAAGTTAATTGTGTACTGGTTAACATAAAGAATAGCTAGACTTCATGACATTAATTATAAGAAGAAAAAAGTTTTTACAGTAGAACTCATACTTTGCACTTTGATCAGCTATCAAATAGTGTCCTTAGGATAAAATTAAATATAATTTCTGAAACAAAAGTAAAATAGAAATGTACAGTTTTTAATGTTTTTACATGTTAATGTGTTTTTATTTGTTGTTTATTTATTGTATGCTATTATTTATTTAATGTGTTTCATTTTTGGCTTAAGGCTAAAGTAAAGCAGAGATAGGATAGAATAGAATAGAACAGAATAAGAGTTAACAGTTTTTAATTGTTAATATTGGAGTCCAATGTAGTTGAAACATTGGATATGCAGAGCTAGTAACTATTGACAAGATATTATATATTACCAGCTTTTTTATTTTTAGCAGTGAATTTGTGCAGAAGATATTCAGCAAGAGCCTATGTGAGCAGTTCTGATGAGATCTATGGGAGTTTCCAACACCTACTGACTAGAACATTAGTCATATAAAAGCTGGGATGGCATCAAAGATGGGTAGCAACATGGCTTCTGGCCAAAAGGTGTACTACATAGGATACCCACTCATTACCCACTGTCAGGAGTAATGGGACAAGCTAATATTAGGAGGTGATCGTCCTGAGATGGCCTGCTTCAGATTATTATACAATCAGCAACGGGTTCATTCTAACTAAGCAAGGCTATAAGAGATTAATTTTAGGAAAAATTCCTGCTATTAATATTCTTTTCCTGTTATTATTAAATATATATAACAATCACTAAGTTACAGCACACCCCTTTGGAGCAGATCTCTGCAGATCCACAGAGATGTACTGTCTAGTAGTGATGCTATATAGACTTCTTAATGATAATCCTATAATAATTCCTAAAATTGTATCAATGATTATTAAGCTCTTTTATAGTGGGACTGTTATTGGTTCTGATAGTCAAAACTGCTATGAGAACTCTGCCAGTCTCCCAAGTGTCACCAGCTAATTGCTTTTAGGTAGTAACCAGACTTTGTCCTACTCAGAGCACATTCCAAGAGGTTGTAAAACAATTAACCAAAGGTCATAAAAAGGGAACTTGTAACTATTATATAGGTGCTAGCACAGAAGATAAAGTATTGATTGGGTTTATCTATACAAAACTTCACTAATAACTTACTTATGGTCTTCAACTTGCAATGAACTTGTTGAGCTGAGACAGGTGATGGATGTTTAGCCAGATAATTACTCCTAATGGATATGCATGTAAACATTCTCTGTTGTAAACTTCTATTTCAATTAATGATTTAATTTTTGGTGTGAACTTGTGATGAACTTTGTAACATGTGATCATGTATTCTGAAAGATATATAAGTACTGAAGACAAAGAGATTTTTTTTCCTTTTTCCCTCCTGGAAGAATCTTTTTCATTACTAGATTTTTTTACCCCCTTTCCCTACTTAGAGAATTTTTTTTACCTTTTCCCACTTAAAATATTTTCACTTTTCCCCTTAGATAGCTTTCACAGGAACCTTTTACAACAATGCTATAACTACTTTTCTCTAAGTGTCCCCTTTTTCTCCCTGCGACTTCTGACTAGCAGGTTGATAGCTAGAGCTGTGCAGTTCCTGCTGAGATAATACAAAAGCAATTTACTTAATCCTTTGCTGTTTTTAGGAAGAGGTGCTAAGTGCCAGAAAGGGCAGCTTCTGGCCTCAGTGGATCACAGTAGGCAGCTACAGTAGCATAGTAACTTAGACTTAGATAAGTAAACTTTTATTATACAGCAACCCTAAATATCTCATAAGGCAAAGTTTTATTTTTGAATCTCATCTCCTAAGACTCAGTCTTACCCTCTGCTGAAGTGCTTCCCCCTCTGCTGCTCAAGAAGAACTAACAAAAAAGAAGACTCCCTCTGCCGGGGCTTCCCCCACTCACCCATCACCCACCCAGTAATATATTCTTCACAATATTAGGACAGACATTGAGGTAGGTAGAATTCTTACATACTAATGAATGGCTATCAGCTTGATTAAAGTAACACAAAACAGAGTCCCTGTGATTCATATTACCTTGAGTCAGTCTTTATGGAATAGCCTCTCCTTTCTATATTGTTGCCATAAGTAAATCACAAATTTTAGCTAAAATGTGAGTGAAGAGTATAGGTAAAATTTCATAAGGGGAATAATGCTGTTGTAATGTTCATTATCAACTTGTTAGATTCCAGAACCACCCAGAAGATGAGATTCTGGGGTGGATTGTAAGGGACTGATTATCCTGGTTAAATGTTTAAAAAGGAAAATCTGTCTATTGTGGGTGGCCCCACTTTTTGGCTGGACCCTGAAATGCATAAATGCAGAGAAGAGGCTGAACAGCAACCTGCATTCATTGCTGTTTTCTGATTACACATATGATATGACCAGCTGCTTTCAGCTCTTGGAGCTTTGAGTTCTCCCATAGTAGACAGTAGCTGTGATTTATGCTTCAGAAAAATATTGGTATTCCTTAGTTTGCTATCATCATGAGAGGAAATGAAACCAAGACAAATATCAAAGGTTTGCAGATGTCTTTAAAGCTGATGGGTCTCCATCTCAAAATGGCTTCCTACTGGCTGTTTTGTATTCGTTTTATATTACTTGTTTAACAAGTGGCCATCATCTTAGTAACCCAAAAAGCTACATTATTCTTTTCTTTCCAAATGCCAGAAGCCTGATAGATTACGGAGCTCTCATCAAAATTTGGGTTTGTTTTGAAGGATTTAGGATTTAAGATTTATTATCTCTTTCCTTTTCTGCATCTAGCAGCAGTGTGAATTCTTTAGTTTTTAATCATATCACCCCAACTTCTTTAGTATGATTACATGTCATTCCTATGACTTTGAACATTCTGGCTCCCATATATAAGAGGCCTTGTAAGATTTAAAAAACAAAACAAACAAAAAACTTGTATTTAGCTTAGATTGCTAGATAAAATATTTCCAAAAAATCATTTCCAAATCCATAAGCATCTTTAATGTCCTCTTTACCATATGAAGTAATAAATTCATGAGTTCAGTAGGTAAGGATACAGACATCTGTTGAGGTCAGGAACATGTACTTACTACATTCACTGTAATAATAAGTAAGAACTTAGCATATTTGAACAAAATGGATTGAAAATAAGCAGACTTATTTGTAAATTAGAATGTTCTGGGAACCTTGGTCTACTTATAAATACCATTTGAAACATGAATAAAGAATATATTATTGTATTTAGAGATAGATTTGTTTAAAATAATAATTTCTCAAGTCACAGTAAGAAATTTAGCACATACTCTGTTCCTTTAGTGTGGTAGAAGCATGTTTCAGCCATAGACTGACTGATCTGTATCTGAACTTCTTTTTTCTGTACCACTTTCCTCATGGATTTGGCAGAAAGTCAGTTTTTTTCATATAGTCCCAGAGAAACTGGAAAAGCATTTGAACTCAGTGTCTTCTTTTGCTCAGCGCTTCAGGATGGAAGACTTTTACAAAGAAAATATACATGATCACTGTGCCTAACTGCAAGCCACAAGCCAATACCTACTTCTTACCATGGAACTAAATTATACACTACACCATGTTTTGTATTCATTCTTCCCCTGCAGGCTTGTTTATTTTCAGTCTTTAGCCTCATATATACATAATCTTATTTTCCATTTGGACTAAATTTAAGTGTTCTGTGCTTAGAACGAATGGCTATATCTTTTACTTTCCATCTGTGCTTATTCCTAAAAGATGAATACATTAGTTGAAACTGCAGAACACAATACAAAATATTTTTAGTTAGTATACTGGCTAAAGATGCAATTGTGTACATTCTTTTTAGAAGACCTATTATTTGTATTCATTCAAGCTAATTTCTCCCTCTTTATGAAGGTTAGTAATATAAATTATTAACCTGGAGCTCTACTTTATTAACTCACAGTGAATACCAAGGATAAATCCTTAATTTTACAAAGCTACTTTCAGCACCATTCCATGACACATTTGAAAATCTAGTTTGTAAACCAAATAGTGATCTCCAAATACTAAATACTATTTTGGTGCTGTTGTCTTTCTTGTTTAATAAATGAAACTTATTTATCTACAATTATAAATTTTCAGAAAGACATGAAAACATATTACTATAGAAACCTCAACACACACAGAGAGAGAGAGAGACAGAGAGAGAGAGAGACAGACAGAGAGACAGAGAGAGACAGAGAGACAGAGACAGAGAGACAGAGACAGAGAGACAGAGACAGAGAGAAGAGGTGGAGAATTAAAATGGAGTTATTTTATTAAAAAGCAACAATGCCCCTGCTAGATAATGTTACATAGATGACCATAGATGACCACTCATACATAGTTTATGACCAACTGAAAGTCTTTATTCTGGCAAACTGTGGATATACTAAGGTATTTGTGATCTATTTGTAGCAACAAGTAAGAGATTTTTAAAAGCAAAAACCACATCCTGATATGTTCCTTGGTAGCACCAAAGAAATTTTTATATAAGCAATCAGTTTAACATAAGTTAATACAAATTAGCTGGGACAGTTTAACCTCTGGTTCCTAGAATAGAGTTGGGTAATTTTCTACAGGATTCACTATCAAGGGGATCAGATTCAGGTTAACTTGAAATAGCCTCAGCAAGAGTATGAGATAGAATGACTTTGTACTCTCTGCCTTATCACATGCTAGCACACAGAAAAACAATTGCCAGGTTTGAGTTACTTCTTTTGGAGTTGCTGATCTCTGAAGTCTCATAGAACCCCAGATATTACAGGATTCCTTTCAATTATTCTCCTGAAATTGAAAGTAAGACCCTATTGCTGAAGTCATAATATGTTTGAGTCATAGAATATGATAGAATTATGCTGCTATTCATAATAATCATATGTATCATATCATAATATCATCATAATATAATATTATTATACTATAGACTGTTGGGCCAAACACGAGGTCTAATCTCCATTCCACCTCCACCCTTCAGTCATGTACACAGGTGGAGGGAGCAAACAGGCCCTAGAGAGATTTACATACTAATGAAGTACCTGAAGGCCAGAGGTGGAGCCGATTAAACATTCCTCCCCAGCCCTTCCCCCTTCTCCCCTCCCCTTTTAACTCAGGTCGATCCTGGGTTTGAGGGGGTATGCATCCAGATCGACCGTGATCCGCCATGTGAATAAACCAGTTTTGGAAACCCAAGGGCTTCCTCATGTGTTGGGGCTGCGCTGCTATGAGGAACCGTGAGGAGCCAGGGAGAGACTTTTAGTTAATGAACAGCAGGGCCCAACTTCCAGCTGGAGAAACCCAGAGCATTCCCAGCCCACTACCCACAGCATGGCAGGAGGAACCGCGGGATCCCCAAGCCTTTTTTCCCCCACAATACACCTGGAAGCATTATCTCTACTGGCTAGCTCTTATAGTTCTGTAAGTTGTTATGCCAAGTACTAAAAGATTAAAGTAATCATCAATCACATGCAGCATCAACTCGTTGAGCTGACATGATGACTGGCCTGAAAAGACATGTTCATTAATACAAAAGAGGCATGAACATCATGGTAGTAACCAATCACTTACTGATTGGATCTACATTCTGCTCAGCAGATTGAAACTAATAAACAGCACAATTAGTTATGGCTAGACAGGTCACAGGCTCTAAAGGAGCACCTATTACTATTATGCTGTTAAATTGACATCATATTAAACTGACTCCTATGGTGTGTTGTCCTCACAGATCAATGCATTTCACATCAGTGAAATTTATCAGTAAAACTTCTATTTGTTGTTGGTAGTGTTGAAAAAATGTGACCTACAATTAACCACAGTGTAGAGAACAAGAGACTGTTGAATAGTGAGCCTAAAAGCACACTACAACCCCCATCCCAAGGCTCAGGAGTCACTGTGGAATACTGTATGTAAAGTGTATAAGAGATAGAAGAAATAAATGACTACAGAGAAATATGGTCTGAACACAGCAGGGAAGATGCACACACAAATCCCAGAGGTTCAAAAAGAATGTATAAAGTTTAGGCAAGCCTATTCTAGACCAATTTTCAGCAAGAAGAGAGGAGTTGGGTACACAGTGGTCCCACTCCAAGTTGTTAAAGCTATTGGCAACTGTCAGCTGCTGGGAGAGGGAGAGAGAGTTTTATCTAAGAGTTTAACCTTTTGTATGTCAACAGTTCTTCAGTGGTAGACCACACATTCAAGAATATGTGGGCAGATCAACTTGATCTTAAATAAAAACAAAATCAAATAAATAAATATATATATATAGAGAGAGAGATAGGTTATTTGTGAAGGTCAAGATAGGATGATAAGTCTATTAGGAATAGAGAGTGGTTTTTACCTGCAAGAGAGATGTGTCTTTTGTGTATCTTTACCTTAATTGTCTTTAGCTCTTTCTCCCTGAGTGATCCTAGCAGTTTTTATCCTTAGAGAATGCTGCTAACTTATAATAATCACAGACTTCTGTATTACATGCGGAGAGATTGGGATAGAGTTGGTTCTGTTAGGGAGCAAAAATATTTTAATAAGAAACTGCTTCCAGATGATTATGACACAGCTGGAAGATGTATCAGGAAGCAGGATCCCATTATAGCCATCTTAGAATCTACTTAGTGTGATTACAAAAATAGGCATCACATTTATTTACAACTCAATTTATGGATCCAGGTCAGTTATAGGACCTAGATATCTCATGCAATCTCTACAGCACTCTGTAAAATTTGCTTAAGTGCTTGGCCTCCCAAAGGAACCTAGCTCAGATAATATCTTATTGGAAGTACTTTTTCTTCAACTTTATCTCTTCCATTCATCTCAGATTCATTGTGTATAAAGCCCTTATTTAGAATGCTCTGTTTTGCCACATCACATAGAAGGTGATTTTTAAGAAAACACCATCTTCTCAAGATTCTGAGCTTTTATTTTCTATATAGCTTATGTACTGATGGAACTTCCTTAGTTATGGAATGGAAATGTAGTCGGTATTTATCATTTTTTTCTTGTGAGGGGGAAAGGAGTGTGTTGGAGTTGGTTGGTGGTGGCACTTCATTAATTTATGGGAACAGTTCAAAACTTTTATTTACTTAATTTTTAGTTTCTTCTAGAGAATCCATGTTTTTTTTCTCATATCACCTCAGCAAACTGTGAGCCAATTATATCTTGAAAAATGTTTCAAATGTAATGTGCATGTAGTATGTCACAATCCTCCTATGGAGGAGGTGTCATTGTCAGTTCAATGTTACAAAAGGGAACTTTATTAGGATTTTTTAAATTGACAAATTTTACATAGGAATATGAACCCACTGATTTTTCTTATTAAATGTAGTGTCAGTGACTCAGTATAGGATGTGGAAGCAACAGTCCTCTGTAATGTTTCCTTTTACTTCCTTTTCTTCCTTTCTTCTTCCTTTTCTTCCTTCTGTCCATTCTTTCTTCCCTTGATGCATTCAACTCATGTGAAAATTCATGCAACTATTTAGATATTAGAATAAAAATAATTACAGAAATAAATTACACTAAGTAAAAGAAGGATAGGTACTTGGATTTCTTACAGTCTTTTTTGTTTGTTTGTTTGTTTTTTGAGACAGGGTTTCTCTGTGTAGCCCTGGCTGTCCTGGAACTCGCTCTGTGAACCAGGCTGGCCTTGAACTCAGAAATCTGCCGGCTTCTGCCTCCCAAGTGCTGGGATTAAAGGCGTGCACCACCACTGCTCAGCCAGTCTTTTAAATATCTTTCCAGTAACAAGCACAATCTAGGTTCTTCTTTAGCTCTAGTACCTAGTGGAGCAAAAAACAAAATCATCTTCTAGCATAAGCTTAATTTCTTTGCAGTCTTCAATTGAACAAAATTATGAAAGAGAGAATTTTAATCCTCTTCAGTAAGAGCTGTCCTGCCTCTGGGCATGTTATTCTATACTAAAAGCCAATGGAAGGAGAAAGCACCACTGTCATTTGTTAAAACATTAGAAATGGTAACAGACTAACAGCTTGAAAAATAATAAAAGCCCTGAACTACAAAAGAATTAGAAGGAAAAATGCAGTTTTATATAGCTAGGCTGAGTCACAGTTTGAAAGCAATTCAGAACAAATGGTTGGCTTGTATCTTAAGTCTGTTATGTAAGTATGTCCTTCCAAAACTTAAACAAATAAAACCCACGAATTTACATTTTCTGGAATAAGAGCCACTTAAATATTCAACTGACAGATCTTTTTCAGTAACTACAAAGACAAAGTAGCATTTTTATACTGGGAGGCAGCACAACTGCAGGCCTGTCTAGCATGAAATCTTGCGAAGCTCTAAGGGTTAGACCCCCAGGTCCATAAAAGCAAATTTAGAAAAAAAAATCGGTATTGGTAATCTCTGTATACTAAATATTTAACAGTTCCCAGAGTAGTGAGCTGTGTCTGAATTAAATTAAAACCTGGTATGTAGTGTGACCTTTCCTATCACATTTTATCATGCGACTATCCTTAGTGAGATTTCTCTGATGTGCCTACACCTTTCAAACTGCAGAAGGAGGGGGCGAAAAACTCACAGAAAAGGTCACAGCACTGCACGGTATGCAGCCTCAATTTCAAGGGAATATGAAATTTAGGCACTGAGTGGCTCTGGACAGCTTCCATGAAACTGTCAGTAGAAAGCAGGGACTTTAATGATCACAGGCCTCTCTGTTCAATTGAGTGTGACTAGATGAAGCAAGAATTCAAACTGAGTCTCTGTGGTGAATTGTCTACTGATTGAGATGTAGCTCAGTAAGGGGAAAGTGGTGCCCAGGGATTACAGATCTATTGAGAAGGCAAAACATGTTCAAGCTTGGCACCAAATTTCAGGCTGCTGAGGTACAGAATGCCAGCACAGTCAGCCATGAGAGGACTGATGCTCATGGACATTCCTGTTTGTCTAATATATCTTATTAAAATAGTATATGGCGTGACTTATTTCCCCAAATCTCAGTAAGATAATCACACATGAGTCAATCTTATCATCTTTAGAAACACATTTTCTTTTTACTTAGATGTCTACACGTAACCTTGGCCAACGCAAACCAACTTCATTTGAAATAGAGAAATGATGAAAAGAAGGATAGAAAGATGACGTGACAGGTAAGGGGTTTTTCAACGCTACAGATGACCTATGTTTAATCCCTGGGACCCACATTGTAGAATGAGAAACTCAATCTCTGCAGGTTATCTTTACATTTATACCATGGCATGCCTCCTCAAACAAACAAACAAACAAACAAACAAATGTAATAAAAATTTTAAAAACAGAAGGGAACAACAATTTTTAATTCACCATTGTGCATATTATTATTTAAATAAAAATAAGATATACTTTACTGTGAGTTCTAAAATTTCGATTCATAATAACGCAGGATTGCTTGTGCTTAAGGCCCTTTGATCTAATCTACACAAATCTCAGTCATGGAAGCTGAGAACTTGAAAGACATTTTATATAACAGGCACATTGAAAATCAGGATCCTAGTGTCATTTCTGTGGGTTTTTGAATCATTGTGTCATGTGAAAATAATTGGTTATTCTAATAGTAAGTTCATAAACCTATTTTTTATTCCAAAAATGGTTGTGTATATGACGAGATGACCAAAGCATTAGGGTTCTGCAGAACTTAACAGGAACACAAATTCTGGGAAACGACTGCCCTGCCACATACACACTTTATGAGGTTTCATGGAGTCAAGGACTCAAACCCCAAGTGTCCTCACCCTTGGAGTCCTAGACTCCCACTAGGAAGCAGTTTAGCCAAGATGCTGTCAAGGAAAGGTTGTAGAGTTACTGGTGATTGCAAGGTAGCCGGACATTGGATATCCCTTAGCACTGTACCTTTACTTACTGAATTAGAATCAGCCCAACAATTCTAAAATGAAATCCTTGAGAGATTATAAACTACTATTGCACTGAATCTACACACCAATTAGACAAAAGACATGCTTTGACGTTTGACCTTCCTATTAATTAATAAGTGAGAACTTCTGATTACTTAAATATCCTTTTTGTCTTTAAATGAAATTATGTCATCACTTCCATATTTGTGCATCTCTCAACAGATTTATGGCTATATAATACGTTCTCTTTTTATTTATCATTAAAATTCTATTATTATCTCACAGTTTTTCTGATTTGCTGAAATGCTGGTATTTGTGCGTACTGAATTTAAATTTCTTTTTGTTGTTGTTGTTGTTGATTTTTGTTTTTTGAGACAGGGTTTCTCTGTGTAGTCCTGGCTCTGTAGACCAGGCTGGCCTCGAACTCAGAAATCCGCCTGCCTCTGCCTCCCAAGTGCTGGGATTAAAGGCGTGCGCCACCACCGCCCGGTTGAATTTAAATTTCTTAAATGTCTAATTTCATGTAATTTTTTTTGGCATCTTGGCTAACAGCTACAATGTGATTTTCCATTAAAAGTAACAATAGTAAAAAAAAAATGTTCTGGTCCGGTTTTCAAAGGAAGTATCGAATTGTTGTTATAAGTGTAAGAGAAATACAATTTTTCAGTTAAACGTAGTTCCTGTTATCACCCAGTACATTCAAAGTTTGTATCATCAATGCTTTTCTGGTCTTCTTCTTCTTCTTCTTCTTCTTCTTCTTCTTCTTCTTCTTCTTCTTCTTCTTCTTCTTCTTCTTCTTCTTCTTCTTCTTCTTCTTCTTCTTTTTTCTCAGCTGGATTGCTTTGATGCTTAGGAGAAACTTAATAAAGCCATTTGATTTCAGTTCAAGTTTTAACCATCACTAATTTTGGAAATCACACAGCAGGACAATATATTATCAATGTTCCTTTGCTTTTGCTGAAGGTGATATGTAATTGAAGATAACTAATTTCTCCACTCAGTCTTCTTCCTCCTGTTCTTCAGAGAAAACACTCATTTTTTTTCCTGTGTTTTCTTAATTTCCAGAGGGAATAAGTCTTCCAATACTAAACATTAGCTAACTAATTTTATCTATGAAAAGAAGTAAAAAGACATGACCTGTAGTAATTTGTAATCAGTACATTTTTTTTAGATTTGGAGAACATGGGTAGCAGGAGCCTGTAAGCCAGCAAAGGAAGTGGCCAAAAGTCAGCGGTTACCATGGAATCTGAAACTACTGTGGTTGTGACCTCTCTGGTGACTTTCCACATTTCCCCATGTAGTCATGTTCTAAAAAATTCTAAACAAAGTAGTTCACATCTTCAGGCTTGCTAACATTCAGAAATAGTTCTTATTCTAAATCTTTTCCATGATTCATTAGCATTCTTGAAAAATTCTTGTTCATCATTACAGTATAAGAAAATCAAACACAAACAGACAAACAAGGAAAAAATTGTCTTCTTATAGCTATGGAGACTTAGAATTTCAAGATTTAGTTGTCAGAAGTATTTGTGTCTGGTGAAGTTCCAGTTTCTGGCTCATTATATTCTTTTTGTGTCTTCATATTACTTATGCTCAATGTGACGAAAGGTTGTGTGCAAGATAGGAAGAGAAGGGAAGGAGAGAAAGAATACTTTCTGGCCTCTCTCCTGTTCTTACAGACACTTATCGTACTGGATTAATGATCTGCCCTCATGATTTCATTTAAGCCTACATTCCTATGAAGACCTTACCTCCAAATTCTATTACATTCAGAGTTAGGATTTGAACATGTGAATTTTAAAAAGACACAATTCAGCTTATAACCATCAACCCTCTTATCCATCCAATGCCCATGTTGTTCCTGCACAATAATAGAATTATTGTGTCCAAACACTTCCAGAACCTTAACTCATGTCAGCATCGGTCACAAGCCAGGTCTCATAGAAATTAGACGTTTCTGTCAAACACAGTGGCAGAAGAATAGGTTAGTCATTCCTACTCCAAAAGGGTATTATGAAACAGTGGAAATAAAACAGGGTAGTAGGGTCCCTGAATGTCCAAAATATAGCAAAAGCAGTTCCATTTGACATTACATTTATTTTGAGAATTGTCCCCTCAATTTATCCTCTGTCAGACATTCAAAATGGTCTTCCTTAGTCAGGGTTCTACTTTAACTTTTTTCATTTATATTTTCCCATCCTTAAATTTTTAGTTTAGTTAGCACCTCTATTTCTTGATTACAAAAACATGGTAATAATTTCAATCTGCACGTATAGACCACTTATTTGTTTGTTTGATTGATTTGGCTATTCTGGTTCCCTTGAAAACTTCCACATTAAACATATGAACATTTTAGTTTTTGCCAGCAAGCCAACTGAAAATTTGTCAGAACATGACATGATTTTGATGGTCAGTTGCAAGAGTTCTGCAGTTTTGTCAGCAGAAAGCACCTGACTCCTGAACAAGAGATAATTTTTAAATTTTTCATTTAAAAACTATAATAATTTTGTAGTTGAAGTGTATTCATACAGCTTTTAACACAATTGTGTAAAATCATTTCAACCTTGAAATGCAGTTTTGTTTTCTCAACATTAACCGTATGCTCTATAACCTGACTAGACCTATGAGAGAGAATAGATGTTAGTGTTTTCATGGATTTCTTAGACTTCCCATGTATAAAAGAATAATTTTATATCTTTCTTTGCAACCTGGGTGATTTTGTATACCTGACAAAAATCAATGAAGCCAAAATATATATGACTGTATTCAACTGAATAGATATCTTTGTATCATTATTTGGAAATCAGAATTTGACTTTTCACCATTAATTCAGAAATGTATCACACAATTAATTAGCTTAGTGGCAGATCAGATATACAAGTATAATCCCATACAATCTTAGTACAGCTGGAAATTTATTACTATGGATGACATACTGTTGTAATATTTTAGCACCATATATTATCTATATAAACTAAACAACTGAATTGCTGGCATTAATATATATATATATATATATATATATATATATATATATATATATATATATATATATATGCAGTTTGGAAAGGAGGAAAATTTCCTATTCTAAATGCCTAAAAAGTCCTGAAAAATATACACCAACACAGGAACATCTATAATGTTTGATAAACAAGCTAAGTCTGGATACAGCATGTACGTTGATGTAAAAGAGCTCAATTTTATACAATGGAAAAATCATCTGACAGCATGTTGTGGCATAATTTATATTGGTAATACATTAGCAGATACATTTTGGTACCCACCCATTTTATTAAAGTGGCACATTTTATATTCCTTTTGTTGAAAACAAGAAAACATGGAGGGCTAACATATTTCTAAGAATATTCAGATGAGGAGGTGGCTGCATCTTTCATCCGTTGAGTAAGGAATAATGTATGGCTTTGCTTTGGTGAGTTAAAATATGCTTGAATTTGTAGGTTAAATATCGCTTTTTTTTTTAAAATATATTTTGGGCTAAAATTTTATATGAATTAGTATGAATTTTTCGTGTCTTATTGGAATGTTCTTTGTTTGTTTATTTGTTTGTTTTGGTCCATGATTACTTGGTCATGAGTTCTATTTTCTTGCTAGTCATGCTCATTTCCTGCTTGTTTCTTCTCTCCTGCCCCAGACGTTTGAGTCTCCAGGCAGTTTGCTTACCTTGCCCAACTCATCTAGTGTTAGAGCCATACAAATATTCAGAGATTTTCCTTATAATCACTTTCATTTATGCAATATTGGTAACAATGTTGACTCTTCACTCTTGATTTTGATCAGGATTTTAATTAAATGAGTTTACTCTCATTTTGTTGGCCAGTTTGTAAAAATATTCTACAGCTTGCAGATTTACTATGATTAAATTGAGAGCGCTTAGAGGATTTATTCTTCTTGCTGGTTCTTCTTGCTCTACTAATTTAATCATTCTATCCATATTTCAAATTTTTGAAGCATACCTTATCCTTCTTTATGGCATGTCATACATATGACAGAAAGTGTGTTTTATAGTTAATTTTTCTCTAGGTTTTCTATCTCCATAGATAGGTTATTTAAAGGGAACTCAATTAATTTGATCAAAGTTCTATTCAATATAATTACTCCAGATGGGGATATGAGGCAATAAGGTCAAGAGGAGAAATTTTCAATTGTGATATCATTTTGTAATCCATAAAACTTTATATCTTAGTGAATTTTGTTTTAGAGATTTTAAAAATAAGATTTTACCTTTTGTCATTTCCCAAAACTTGTGTATTTTGCTTTTATTTAAGAATATTTACAGAGATAATTAACCAATATTTTATTTTATTGAAATTGTATTTTATAAGTTATTCATGTCTGTGTACATGTCTTCTTGTGTATATGTACACATGTATGTGGGGTTCTATGAAATGCAGAAGACAGTATCAGATCTCCTGGAACTTGAGATTTTAGTGGTCTTGCTTTACCTAGCATGGGATCTAGAAACAACATTTCTGTCCTGTAAATAGTAGCACATACTCCAGCAGTAATAAATGTGTTTTCAAATATTTAATGATTTGTTAATTTTGTTATGTTAGACATAAAAAAATACATTTCTACACCAGATACTATAAAGAATGTGATTCTTGGGTGACAAAACTAAGTACCTGAATATTTTACTATATCATTTCTTAGTGATTTTTTTTAAGTTGTGTAATTGTAGTTATTATAATATTTCAATATACATAATGAATTTCATTGTGTCATTCTATACACTTATATAATATATTTTAATACTATTCATCTTTACTACCCCACATCATCCCTTTCCTGTTCTCATTGTTGTTCACTAGTTTTTCAACTAGTCCTGCTTCTTGATTCTATCCCTTCCTCACTTTTTTTATTCAATGGGTTTCTAAGGGATGGTTACTTGGCATAGGCGATAGGCTATTTTCAGGAGAATGGAAAACTCACTAGGGGCTACACAACTGAAGAAGATTTCCATCTTTTTGATCACTATCCTCAGGAGTAAGTTCTTGTGAGCTGGTCCCATTTTCATGACATGATGCTGACTGGCTGGGTCAGTCTTACACAGATCTTTCTTAGATAAACCTAGCTGCTCTGAGTTCAAGTGTACACATCCATATAATGACCTGATGTTAAAGTTTCTAACAACTTCCTCCCCATTCCTAGTATTCTTTTCATCCCATTCTCCAAGATACTCCTTGAGCCTTGTAATGAGGAGCAGTATATGTGTTCCATTTGTCACTGCGAATATCGCCAGCACTTACTCACATTACTTTGAACAGTTACAACTGTAACAGTTGCTGACAGCAGAAATAACCTTTTCTGACAAAAGCTGAGAGTAGCAATAAAATTTGGGCATAAAAATATTTAGTTTCCTTATTTACTTTAAATTTAATAACTACATTCCTCAAGGAAGGATAACTACAATGCTGACTTACATAGTTTTTAATTAATGTCAATAGTTTCCTAAAAATAGCTCTCTTATAGTTTGCTCTCTTCCCCTCTTTCATTTTTTCCTTTCTTCTCTGCCTCTTTTTTCACCTACTCTCTCTCTCTATTCTTCTCTTTCTGACTTCTTTTTTTCCACAAAGGCCCTACTTTCTGCCACATTTTTAAAAATGGAGAACAAACTAGAAGAGATAAAATAAATGTTTATACTTGAATATCTGTTGTATGTGACTATTATATAATTTAAATATAGAACATTCATTATTTACATTTCTTCCTATGAATCCCAATGATGACTGTTAAAGGACTGGGTAACTGCTACATGTCTAGGCAACAATTTTATGCTGTTATTACTGTTACAAAGAAACTTTCTCCTGTATTGTTACTACTGTTACTATGAAACTTTCTCATGCCCCAGTGGATTGTATATTCTGTCTGTTATGCTCTGCTCTTCTGTGTTCTTGTAAACCAATCACAATAGAGGTCAGTTAGACCTGCTTTGTATAGTTAGCCACATTAAGCTTGAACCTGAACCAAATACCAGGCATCACTTCCTGCACCTGTGTATGAGCTTTCATAGTTTCTGCCTTTATGAACTGTCCCTGAATGGACCCCAACATAAGAGAGACACGTGCACCAATATAAAAAGCTATTTGGAATATGACAACCATTTTGAGTAGGAGACCAGTAAAGTTTTAAGTACTAGAGACCTCCCTGGGAATTGACATTCTACTTGGCAGAAAGAGACATGGACATGAGTATCCACAACCTGGTTGGCAATTTGGGAAATGAATAATAGGCAGGGCAAGTCAACCCACAGTTGAAACACTGAGCCATTAGGACATGGTTAGAGAAGAACAAAGACATGTTCCTAAGGAAGTCCTTTGTTCCTAAATTCTGATTCATGGAATAACTTGGCACAGGCATTTGTATATTTCAGGCTTGAAAGCTCTACAGGATTCTGGCTCAGGGTCTTAACAGGCTCCCAAGTCTAGTCTGTGGCCCTGACTGATCAGTCCTGGGGCAAATGCTCAATAAACTCTCCCTATCTGAATAAAATCAGTATTTGTGTGGTTTGTGAGGGGACTCCTGTTCCCAACAACTACTTCTACATCCTAAGAATTGTCTGTATGTAAATGAGTCCCTTCCTAGTGTTTGCCTTACCTACTCACCTAAAAGTTAAAATATTCATTTTGCTTTCAGATAATACCCTCTTGGTCAGTCCTACTATTTCAAAGACTGCATATTTCTTAACTGTCTCTGTTTCTTGGGAAGTTTCCTCAATCATCTCCTGTCCATATTTTCATATTTTCTCTAACTTTTTGTAATATATATTTATAAATATATATTACAAAAGTTAGATATATATATATATATTTCAAAAAGTTAGAGAAATATGAAAATATGGACAGGAGATGCATATATATATATATATATATATATATATATATATATATATATATAATTTGAGGGCTCCTTCCCCTGCATGCTTCTAATGCTTTTAGGTTCTGTAAAGATTCTAATCAGTTCCCTTGGTTCACTTATCATGAAAAAATGAAAAAAATCAGCCAAGCTCTCAGATCCCTATACACAACTTGTATAACACATATGATTTAGTCAACTTGCAGAAAAAAAAAATCATTGTGTTTTAGAGAAACACCATTATTTTCCAGAAAAATCACCATTTTTCTTACAAAATTTGCTCCTCATTTAACATTGTCTGTGAAATTGTCAGCACTATTTTCTTTTGCCTCAACTAGAATCTCCACTATCATCATTGGCTATTTTGTTTGGTTGGTGTTTTATTTAAGGTTTCATTGTTGTGAAGAGATACCATGACCATGATAGCTCTTATAAAGGCAAATATTTAATTTGGTCTGACTCATAGTTTTAGAAGTTTTAGTTCATCATCATGGTGGAAAGCATGGTAGCATATAGGCAGACTTGGTGCTGGAGGAGCTGAATGTTCTTGATCCTCAAGCAGCAGAAGGGGACTGTCCTAGTACTTGCTCTCAGTGATCCACCTGCCTCTGCCTCCTACATGCTGAGATTAAAGGCACATGACACCATCACTTGGCACTAAGGTTTTCTGTTATTACTTTTTAGAAGATCTTTATAAGCATAATCACTGGGCCTCAAAATCCAGATCAAAAGTATGTGTCATCCCATGTCAAGATCTGGATCAAAAGTGTGTGTCTTTCAGTCTCAAGATCTGGATCACAGGTGTACACTCCTTTTCTGGAATGTAGTTCATTCCACATATATTCAAGCTGACAGCTGAGAATAGCCATCACAGTTATGAATTTATATAGAGAAACTGTGTAGCTCTGGCTGTCCTGGAACTTGATGTAGAGACGAGAGTGGCCGCAAACTCAGAGACCCTCCTACCTCTGTTTCTCAAGTGCAGAGATTAAAGGTGTGCCACCATGCCCAGTTCATCATTGGCTTTTAATATTTTTCTTTATTGAACTCCCAAGTCCATTCAAGGAAGCACAAAAGGCTTTAGTTTACTTCTTGAAATGCTTTTGAGCCTACATATACATCTCTAATTCTACTGTGTTACTCTGTTCAAAGACAACTAGTACCTCCTCTTTGAACTATTCTAATAGGTGGTAAGTAGATCTGTTTCTAACTTCTCCTTTAATCTCTTCACAAAGCTGCAAAACCTGTGAAGGTTAAATATGCAAATGGTGCCAAATCATGAATTATATTCTCTTTCTGAGTTTTAGATAAAGTTTATATTTTAAATCTGACTCCCCAAATCCTTCTGATTCATTTGATTATTTATTAATATTTTGTGAGTCATATTGAGCAAAATCTCACTAAAATTACACATATAACAGGAACCAAAAAGCCCAATCCAAAAATTTTGTGAAAATTTAAGAATATATTGAAATATGTAATATGTGAACTTTTCCCATTATCACATGCACACTCTAAAAAGTTGCTGATTTTTCTGACTTTAGTCCTTGTTGTTGTATATGTGATGACACATAACCAGCTGCTGGGTAAAGCTCTTAATTTTACATTTTCTTTGTTTGGGGGAATATAATGATATAAAACTTGAAGTAATTTTCAGTGTGAGTTCTTTATTGAAGCATTTTGTTTGGCCCAGAATATGGTAGAAACCCAACTACAGTAATTGACTCATTATTGAACTTTCTGAAATATTACTAGACATTATATTAGGTGCATGAACCTGAGAATATTTTACCTCATAGTAGTTCTCAGAAGTATTCCTTGAAGAAAATAACTGGTGTTTCTATGGAGGAAAGTCATTAGCTACCTATTGAACTCTGGTGTCTAGGCTTCTGTTATTTGATGTTATGTCTCTCTTTCTCTCTCTCCTCTCTCTTTCCCCCTCCCTCTCCCCCCCTTTCTCTCTCACACACACACTTTATTTTTTCCCTCCTCACCTTTTTCTGAAGTGCAAAGATGTGGAAGAAACAAGTTTATGATATGACAGCTTAAGAAAAAGACCAAGGAACTTGTTGGTTTGTAAGAAACACTTTGCTCAGGTGAACCTACCACAGCTTTGATAAATTGATCTGTTAGGATTTCATGAAGAGAACATTAAAGTTATTTACCGACTTTGTTCAACATTTCCCTTGTAAAGTTTTCCTGGAAGACACAACTATATAACACTGGCACAGATGGCCTATTATTGCAGTGTAAGTCATGTTGACAGGTATGGTCTAAGATCTCAGGCTCCTTGTTTTCATTATCCAGACATGAGTGGTAAATAAAGAATTAAAATTTGGAAACCCAATTGATCTTGATTTTTTTCACTATTAGAAGACTTTTATTTGATTGCCACACTTTTATGACACTGTATCAGTGCCAAATGCATTGAGCAGTCCTCATGAATTTTGGAGATGGTTACTTTGGAGAGTGCACTATGAATAGTACAGAAGAAAGACATAAGACTTTGTGTAGAATTTGTGCCTACATTTTTAGGAGCTAACATGGTCAAGATCAACCTTACAAAACAAATAATTCCCCAATATGATGGATTTTCAGAACCAGATAAGTGGTTGTTAAAATATTTAATTTTTCAAGTTCAGTGTTTTATCTTCATGCTGTTGTGATATTTTAAATCAAAAAGTCTATAAGAATAAATATCTAATATTCTTGCAAATGTTATGATGCACTGTTTCTAAAGTCCAATATCTTGTTTAAAACTGCTCTTTTAAAACCTCTGTAGGTATAACCTTCAAAACTTCTGAGGTAAACTAACTGACATGGCCATTGTCAGAAAATTTAATGTTATTTCCACTTTTATGCATTTTAGAGTATTTTGAAATTAAATATGATTACATTAATTAATGTGAGAAGATGCATTTACTGTTGGGTAGTACCATTTCTTGGCTGTGATCCTAGACTCTACTCTATCAATGGCAAAAGGGCATTAAACAGTAACTAGCATTCATCGCTGCTCGTTTCCTGATTGTGGATGTGATGTGTCTAGCTAATTCAAGCTGCTGCCTTCTTGACTTCCCCATTTTAAGCTATAAACCAGAATAAGCCCTCACACCCTCAAGTTACTTTTTGTCACTATAGATTATTACAATAGTAAAGAAAGTAAGAGAAACAATGTTACATCATTGGGTGGGATGATGATTAGAAATTAATAGAGTTTTATCTCCATTTGGTGTGAATCTGAAATATTTCTTATTCTGTTTTCTCATTATGGTAGAACAAAGCCAGTAGAGTGAATTGAGTGAACCCACTTATAGGGATGTGTGTGAATAATATTTAGTAAAATTGCCCAATTGCTATCTCAACTGATGTTAGAGTTACTATTTAGTTGAACATTAATTAGATACTCTATACTTTTGGTAAATACTTTCACCACTAAATCACTAGTGTGTATTAAGATTTATTTGTGTATCATTTACTACCATTGGTAGGTGATATCTCCATTCATGGCTTCAGAAACTTGGACCTCACTAGTAGAAGTGAGAGAATGAATAAAGAGAGACACAAACATAAAAATGGAAGTTGGGTGGTCTCTGCTCACAGTTGAAGAAACAATAGCACCCTAGAAGTTTGTGGTATTTATTATATACAGTGGAATACACATGCCAAGTTATTGTACACAGCTGAACAAGAAAGCAGGGTTAAATGCACATAAACAAAGAGGCAGGATTTATGATATATAGCTGATCAAAGGGAAAGGTTCAGATAATCTTAGTAGAAGAAGTATATGTAGGGGAATAGTTTTTAGGCAGAAATACCCGGAAGGAGAAAATGATGGTGAATATTTTCTGTACACACTACTGAAAAACACAAAGGAAGGCTTTGCCATTTCTCTCTAACACTGGAAGAAGGCTTTAGCATTTATTTATCTATGGGTGTGAAGCTATAGTTTCTGTGACATGGCCATGACCATGTCAATATGACCAAAAGCAGGAATTCTCCCAGGCTCCCATTCACTCAGGGCTTTCCCTTTGGATAGCGCTATCATTGGCAGTCAGTATGAACAATATTATCTTAAAATATGTCATTTTTAAAGTTTTATAGCAGGATTCTCCCAAAGCAATTGGTGACATCAAGGCTTCTTTGGAATGTGGGCTTCTCTCCAGTTTTATCAATCTTGTGGAAAAATTTATTGCTGAATTTTCTCAGCAGGGCAGCAAGTGCTTTCTTGAAGGAGGACCAGAGCACCAGCTCTCAGTGGCTACTACAAATGTATTCATGATTTTTATTAAACCCTTATTATATTTATAGACTATTAGGTAACTAGATGGAGTGTTCTGTTGATTTTCAAAGGAAGGAACTCAAGTAATATACTCTATTAAAATGCTACAAACTACCTATCTTTGCAGGGATGTTTGTTGAATGAATTATATTTATATATGTATATGTTCACATGTGTCCATGCACTTATGATTGTATTTGGCCATCACAAAGATACAGTATTGTGACAGATAAAATCTGTACAATCTCACTTTTGTTGCATTCTTCCTGAACATTGTGTTTTGTCTTATTTTACCCTGGAAGTCTGTGAGTAGAAATAGGAATAATATTTTTCCCCCATAAGACATTCAATAAATAGTTCAAGACCATGTATCGTATTTAAGGTTACTAGTATGGTAATGAAACACACACACACACACACACACACACACACACAAAAAAAAAAAAAAAAAACAAGGAAAAGAAAGTGTTTACTGGATCTCAGGGCAGGAATCTGAATGCAGGAGCTGATGCAGAGGTCATGGAGGATGCTGTATACTATCTTATAACTTGAAATTATTGGAGGGAGGTAACAGCAGTGGAGGGAGGTAACAGCAGTGGAGGTGAGGTAGTGGCCCAGATATGGTGCTGTTTACAGCATATTAAAATATGAAGGTTTTGTGTGTGTGTGTATGTGTGTGTGTGTTTCTTTTGTTCAGAAACATAAACCATTAGGGCAGGTAGCAAACAACCTGAGCAGGAATTTATCAATTAATTAGTTAATATCAATTCAACACCATCCCACAAGGACACTTGTTCAACAATGTTCATAGCACTTTTATTCATAATAATAAGAAACTAAACAGCCTAGGTATCCCTTAACTGAAGAATGGGTAAAAAACATGTGATTCATTTACACAACTGAATACTGCCCAGCCATTAAAAACAAGAACATCATGAGTTTTGCAGACAAAAATTTTTCTCAGAAGGTGAAACAAAAGCGTGCAATACCCAAGATATAACTCACAGACCACATGAAACTCATGAAGTATGAAGATCAAAGTATGGGTGCTTCGGTCCTTCTTAGAAGAAGTAACAAAATATTCATGGGAACAAATATGGAGACAATGTGTGGGACAGAAACTGAAAGAGAGGCCATCTGGTGACTGTTCCACCTGGGTATCCATCCCATGTGCAGTCATCAAAGATAGGCATTGATGTGGATGTCAGGAAGTGTATGCTGACAGGAGCTTGATATAGCTGTCTCCTTAGAGGTCTGCCAGAGCCTGACATATACAGAGGTGAATGCTTACAGCTAACCATTGAACTGTTCATGGGGTTCCCAAAGGAAGAGTTAGAAAGAAGACTGAAAGGTGCTGAAACGGTTTGTTGCCCCATGGGGAGAGCAACAATAGCAACCAACCAGAGTTCCCAGGGTCTAAACCACCAGCCTGGGAGCACATAGAAGGGGACCCATGGCTCCAGCTGTATATATAGTTGAGGATGTATATATAGTTGTAGGGCATAAGTGGGAGAGGAGATCCTTGGTCCCTGTGAAGGCTGGATACCCCAGTGTGGGGAAATTTGAGGGTGGGGAGGTGGGTATGGGTGGGTAGGGGCACATCTTCATAGTAGCAGGAGGAGGGGGGGATGGGATGGGGGTTCCTAGGGGAGGCAATGGGGAAGGGGAATAACATCTGAAATGTAAAAACTATCTAATTAAAAAATAAATAAAATTTAACCATTGTAGACAGAAGGAAACAACCTCATCTTCTTGCATAACTAGCTATTGTTTTGTGGTAAACAGTGTTTAACTAATTCTTTGGTGGTTTTTCCACTGCCCACTTTGTACCCAAATTACTGTAGGGATTTATATGCCTGCTCTAGCCCATTCTAGATCCCTAATAACTGACACGGAGATGTGGTGTTTTTATTAATCAGCTTCAAGCCTGAGCTGGGCAGGATCTGGGCCATTCTAACCCTATAAGGCTGCCTGTTTCCCATTCACATGTTTGGTTTCTTGTTGTTGTTATTATTGTTTTGTTTTTGTTTTGTTTTGTTTTGCCTTTGATCTGAATCTGGCTTTGACTTGTTCTGGTCCATGTGTGTCCTCATGCCTCCTCTCTTATCACGATCACCTCACAAATCACATTGTTCCCTCCACATGGTTTCTCCGTATCCTCTTTTCCTCACAGGCTGAATCAGCTCTTTGTTGACTAATCCAAGTTCATGCAAAATGTTTTTCACATAATGTCGAGACAGGAGATACTTAATCATGCCACCATTCAGACTGTAGACTGATGTCTGGGAATAGACATCATCATCTGAATACACAGTGCATGAGACCAACCTCCAACAAACCAGGATATGAACACCATTATAAAAATATGTAGTAGAGTGTGAACCAGTCACTACAGGGGCTTTTTGTTCATTTTCTAATATCTACACAATGATTTTTTTAATACTAAGACTGGCTCCATTAAATTGTCCTTTGCATAGTTTATTAAATCTAGTAACATCTTTCCTAAATATATCAATTTTGGTAATACTAATAAATTCTAATAGAAAATAGAACTGCATGACATTAAAGGTTTGCAAACAACACAAAAATCAGTAAGTAGTAATTTGAAGAGTAAGAAGAAAGAATGAGGTACAAGTGGGTATTTAGTAGAGGCAGAAAATCTGGACACATCTTAGATTTTGGTATAAATGTGATTTTTCTAGGTATGCATTGTAGTTCAGTGTTTTGCTTTTAACTCACACCTCAAGAAAACTGATAATACCAAAGCCCTGCATGCTTTTGACCTGAAGCAGCTCCTCTCCTAAATTTCTAGAATGCTGTATTTATTAGGTGGTATTTAATGACATCAGATAAATGCCAAGAACACACTGTAAGACAAATTTCATTGTCTTAAAATGTTCAGAGTTTAACTTGGCAAGATGACTCAATCGATAAAAGGGCACTTGGTTTCAAACCTGACAACCTGAGTTCAAACCATAGCACCCACACTATGGGAAAGGGAAACTGATTCCTACAAGCTGTCCGCTGACCTCACCATGAGCACAGTGGTATGCATTCCCCCACACATCCATATACTCTAAATAAATGATGGTAATTTAAAAAATACACAGTATCTAGAAAAACTTTTAAATGCATTTGCATCTCCTGTGGTAGCTTTCCTAGCCAAATAATTCTAATTTATTTTTCCCAGTGAATTCAGTATGATCTAAAGAATTACTAAGTTCTAGCCAACAGTATGAAGTGGAGGTGGTCTGAATAATGTCTGCCAGGTCCTAACAGGCTGCCCTGGTTTCTTTTCTACTAATGGAGCAGTCATATTTGAAATACAGTCTCCATGCTGTGCGAAGGTCAGCCAGCCAGAAAGAAAGTTGTTTTGGTATTCTAGCTCCACCTCCAGTTGAGGATCCAGCTGACAAGCAGATGAACTCTGAGCCATAAAATCCAGAGAGGCCAAAGGTGATCTCAGCCTCCAGCTTTCCCTCATCCCAGCTGATGTCAAGTGAGCTGTTTCTATCAAATCTTTCTTAAATTGCAGATTCATGAGCAAAATAAATGCCACACGTTAAGCTAGAGAGTTCTGCTGGGGTTCATTCCTCAGTAATAGCTCCTAGAATAGCCTACCACAGGATTGTACAAGAAGTATCTTTGCACAAAATTATTGTCTGTTTATGCCTTTTTAGAAGCATATAAAAGGAGTAGGATCCTATTTAGAGAATATTAAATATTATATATTCCCCCAAACATTTCAAATCAGTATTGTGTGTTTTTTTTTTTTAAATATAACTGAATGTTGTATAGATTATACATTTTAATTTGTCAGGAATTTCAAGTAATTTTTATGTATTAGAATATTAAAGTGTTGTGTCCACGAACAGATTCCCACCTCCGTTCTACCAAACACATTCCCACACACTATACCCTACACACTGACAATTCAAACTAATGACATCCTCTTCTGCTTTAGAAAGTCCAAATTAGTTGTGAAACCCTTTGCATAATTTATGATTTATTTTTAAGATAATTTATTTTTATTTTATGTGCCTTGGTGTTTTGCCTACATGCATGTCTGTGTGAGGGTGTCTGGTCCTCTGGAACTGGAGTTACAGACAGTTGTGAGTTGCCACTTGAGTGCTAGAAATTGAATATCCGGTCTGTCTGCTGGAAAGCAGTCATTGCTCTTAATAGCTGAAACATGCTCCAGATCCAGCTTATGATTTTTTTAAAGAGGAGATTATTTTTTTTTTTTTACTAAAGAATTCAACAATTGCCAAAATACAGTTTGGAGAGATAATTTAGTAGCCAACAGTTAACATATTGGTCTTCCAAAAAATTTGGATCCCACACCAATATTGGGAAGCTCAGAAACACCTGAACTCCAGCTCTATAGGATGCAAACACTCTTCTGGCCTCTCAGAACATAATCTCCCTCACATATTCTTCCACATAAACATACACATTCATACATAATTAAAATAAAATACATTCTTCAAAAATAATTTTAAAATTTAATTATTTCTGGTGTCATTTCTGTCATCTATTTGTCTATCTATCATCTATCTATCTATCTATCTATCTATCTATCTATCTATCTATCTATCATTTCTGCAGGTAGAGTATTTATGTGTTTCATGCTTAAGCTATGGCGGTCAGAGGACAATCTCTGACTCAGTTCTCTCTTTCCAGCATGTAGGTCCTAAGAAACTGACTTGGGTCTTCAGATTTAGCAGCAAGCACACTTTCTCACTAGTCTATTATTACTGGTCTTTTGGACACTTTATTTTATAGCAAATGAATAGTTTAGTAGAGTTGCCATTTGAAACTTCCATGAAAATATTGAATTCTATCAAAACACCTTTTTGCATGGGTACAAAAGAATAAGAATATGGCACAGTTTCTTAATGGTACTGTTTCTGGTTTCCGTCTTACTTCTTTTTGGCTCCTAACAGGTCTCCAGGTTTAGTTTTATAGATTTCCATGCAGGTACATGCTTTCATGTATTACATTTCCCTGTGCCTTTCCACTTAAGGGTTGTATTTCTTTAGGCTGTGGAATGCCAACAGCATATCGCCATCTTCCAATCTTGATTTTCACTTCACAAAGTCACAGTGATAATAATAAGATTATATTTGTTGTCTTGTTTGAGAATCTCAATTTAAATTTAGTTATTATCCATTCTCAGTGGGTTGGTTTACAGATACTGAATCCATAAATATACAGAAATGATAGGACCTTAAGCCACAGTCCTGAAATCCAATTTCAACATACAGATGGCATTTTCAAACACAGATGCACTCTTATAAATTTTATTTTTCTTTCCTGTAGTCCCAATGGTCTAGGATAATCTGTTATAAAGTTGATATAATACAAGGTTCCATTGCACCTTTTGAGATTCTGTATTTAAGATTCAGAGTAATGAAAAAACATACTACTTGTTGTTTGTTTTGCATGATTTATGGCTGTCCTTATAATTAGTAAATATTGCCATTACATATAACATATTTTATACTTATAAATTCTTTAACAATACATATGCAATTTCTTTTTTAAAGTAGTAGTTTTATAATAAAAGAACCCTATGCCAGTATCAGAGACACTTTTGACTCTATCCTACTTCCTATGATACCTATGGATAAAAGAACTTGTTACAGGATGGAGGAACACAGAAGTTATTCTGCAAAAATTTCAACAATATTATATTTTCTTTTGGATAAATGGACAATGGATAGATTATAATACAACATGGATAATAACAAAATATTATGGGTAAACAGCCAAAGTAATAATCCTTACAATTCTTTTTCTAGAACATGAAGATAACAAAAAAAAATTCTAGAAGTTGTTTGGATTATAAACTAGTTAATTTTTAGTCAAAATATCTGCATTACTAAATTAATATTTGAAACAGAAAAAAAACATGAATTGAGAAATCCTTCCACTTTTAAAATAAGAGACACAGAGGGGAAAATTTATATGTAAAAGGATAAAGTAATCTCAGGAATACTGAGAGAAATAAAAAGCTATTGATGATGGAACAAATGGAATTGTCTAAGCAGTTCAAAATAACTGCAGAACACATATTGCTTATACATATTGGCTAAATGAATTAATCACAAGACAGGTAAGACTATAGCAAAAAATGAACAACATACAAAAGTAAGCCACTTTAATTATACATAATATACATGTATATATATATATATATATATATATATATATATATATATATATATACACATATATATATTAAATGCATGCCTACATATGGTATGCATATGTTTGAGTAGTTTACAGGCTATGGTCAGAGTAGTCCAGTATGAGCTATCTCTTGATCCAAAGGATCAGGAGTTGCTCAGCTCACAATACTGGATGTCTCCATAGTCTCAGTCTAGTGCTGAAGTCCTAAAGAGCTTCTGGTTTTCAATCTACATTGGAATTCCAAAGATGTAGGTTCTAACAGCAGTGAAGAAATGCCCCAGAGTAGGACAGATGAACTTGCCTTAGACTATGCAGCCAATCAGCATAAAAACCAATTTTTTTCTTTTGGATTCTTTTATGTGGGATACTGAAAGGTGTGGCTAAGACTTAGGGTGGGGCTGTTGATAGTAAATGATCCAGATTTTTTTCCAATGTTAGCCAAATCTTGATTTCTGTCTTTCTTTCTTTCTGTTTGTCTTTAATTCTTTCTTTTGAGATTATAATTTGATTACAACATTTTCCTTCCCTTTCCTGTTTTCAAACTCTTCCATATAACTCTTTCTGCTCTTTTTCAAATTTGGCTCTCTTTTCTATTAAATATTATTACCTGCATTAAGTATCCAGATTTGAGGTGTGTCTTCTCACCAAAAATGATCCAATGAAAACAAATAAACAAAACAAACAAACAACAACAAAGCCCTCTCTAATTTTCCAGACAACTTGGGCTTTCCCTGATTACAAGTATAATCAAGTTGACAACCAAGATTAACCAGCCCAGTGACTAATAAAGTTTATGATAAAAGACTTTTTATTTTAAGATGCATATTAAAATTGTATGAAGGCAAGGTGTTGAGAATGAGGAGGAAGCTCTCCAGGCAGATGGATGAGTATCTGACAGACAGGCTCCCAAAAGATGTACTGTTGACTGTTGAAAGTAGAGAAGACTCAGTCTGCAGCAGGGGTAGAGCAAAGAAAAAGCCAGAGAATTGGCTACAGCACAGAGCAAGCCAAGAACTTCACAGCTCAATCTGGGCTTTGCTATTGAATCATGCATCATGAAACCTGTTTAACCCTGTGAAGAAGCTCTGTGGAGAAGACATAGCTGAACACCTACTAATAGATTCTTTGTGAGTAGTCATAATGGGTTATTTCAAACCTAAAGATGGAAACTACTGCATGGGTGTTTCCCATTGTTTAACTGTGAAAAATGTGCTCAGAGCCTGAGACCAAAGCAGAAATATATATTACATGTTAGGCTGTGATAAGAAATATCCATTTGAGTCTAAATGTATTACAAATATTAGAAAACTATATCAAGTTGTATATTTCAAATAACTTTGAGAAGGTACTTTTTTTCCTGAGTTCTGTAGAAGAGAACCAGACCTGAGAGGCAGGAGAAGGAATAAAAGCAAGGATACTGTAAAGTTGGCTTCATGGGTAAGAACATTTACTGCACAAACATAAGGACTTGAATTCAAATTCTTAGCAACTAGACAGCATATAACTCCATCCACTGGAGGGCAAAGTAGAGGATTATTGAAGCTTGGTTGAGCAGCTGAGCCCCATTTACAGTGAGAGACCTTATCTTTTGTATATAAGATGACTGGTGATAAGGACACCTGATGCCCCACCTTGGCTCTACAAAATTGTGCATGGATACAAGTACTGGTACACAAAACGTATATACATATACCACATGAAACACTACTTACACATACATGTAAGAAAACAAAAAGAAATTAAGAATAGAACAATGCTATAATCTATATATATCAAAGTAGTCTTTTAAATTATTGGTACCTTTAAATTTAGCTTTCATTTCAAATAAGTACATTTGAAATGGAAACCTTTTAATTTCAAAGAATTATTCTCCATGGTCAAATAATTTCTTTGTGGCTAATGAGGCATGCATAATTCATTAATTTCAGTGTCATGGATTGAGATAAAACACAAAACATTTCCAAAATTTGCATTCACCAAATTGAATTGTTCAATTATTTTCAGAACTAGACATGATTACATCTAAAAATATTTTCACGATAAAAGCTTCTTGGACTTTCACATGAATACTGATTTAAGTTTATTCCTGTGGCTTAGAGCTGCTCACTGACATTTGTAATCCATCTCTGTTTCCCCTAGCCAGCTCTTGTACTGCTTCCTGCTCCTGGATTATTTCTTGCTTCTTGTATATTCTTGTCTGAAGCCAAGAATGTACATCAATTCCCTCTCATTTGCACTTAAAGCATCTGAGGATATTATGGGAGCATTGTGCATTTTACTGAAACTCATAACACTGAAACCCTAGTAATCAAAATAACTGAGGAGTCTCTATGTCTAGAGCTGAAATTCCTACCAAAGCTCTCAATTTCCTGTTTTTGGTTTCTGATTATATCTTGATACTAAGGATATTTTTCACAAAGACATAATCATTTTTAATTTGATAGTGTGTTTTATATCTTAAAGATAACTACTTTAAAAATAATGCCTTAAAAGAATTTAGTGCCACACACTATTTGTGTGATTTTCTTTTCTGCTTTGATTAATATCTGACCAGAAACATCTTATGGGAAGAAGTATAGATTTTGAATCCAGGTATAAAGTTGGAGCCATGAGCATGTGGTTCTAGCCACCTTAAGTCAGCAACCAGAAAGCACAAAAATGTAAATGGTAATATTCACTTTGTTTTCTCCATTTATGCAGTCTAGGATCTCAGCCCAGGCTATAATGAAGCACACATGCCCAGTAGGTCTTCTCCTTAAACCTACTTGGAAATTTTATATACAGACTATGAAGAATGTTTTCAGGCTGATCTTAAATCCAATCAAGTTGACAATTACAATTAATAATCATTTGAAACTCAGTTTTATGAAAAAGCATTTAGATAAGGATCAGGTAAAAGATAAATTGGCTAAGTTATTCTGTCTAAATGCTTACTTAGTATTTGCTTGCCTTTAGTCTATGTACAAACAAACTTTTATAAGTTTTCTACATAACAATGGACCTTAAATACACAATTCTGAACCTCATTTGGACCTTTTTTTTTTTTTTTTTTTTTTTTTGGTTTTTCGAGACAGGGTTTCTCTGTATAGCCTTGGCTGTCTTGGAACTCACTCTGTAGACCAGGCTGGCCTCGAACTCAGAAATCCACCTGCCTCTGCCTCCCAAGTGCTGCATTAAAGGTGTGTGCCACCACCGCCCGGCTCATTTCGACCTATTTAAATGTTGTAAATTTTTCTTCTTTGTTTCCTATATTCATTTTATGAATTAATTTCTAACTGAATGCAAATTTTAGGAAAGTATAAATTTTGAATGATCTTTTATCCTAAACTTCTCATAAAGAAAATGCTGCATATGTTTAAAAATAATTATGAAATAAAATTCATGAAAAGGGATAGGGCTAAGGGACGTTTTAAAGCTATACTTTAGAAACTCTCTTTGCCTCATTAAAATAAAAATCTTTTACAACAATAAAAAGAAAAAAAGCAATAATCCATTTTGAAGTGATACTGAGTTAAAATAATACTATTATTGTAATCTACATAGACACTTGGAATTTAGATAATCTTTGTAATTTCAATATATTCAAGGAAGTTTTACTTAAGTGGTATCTATTACCATGTTGTCTTGAATATCATGAGGAGATGTAGGTTCCTGTCATGAATAGCATAATCTTGTGTGTATAACCACTACTGTCTTATAATGATGGAAAATTATCATTTTGCTATTTTATGTTTTGTATTCATCTTTGTTAAATTTGACTACAAAATGCTTAAGGAAGAGAAAGCCTCTGTAGCAATTTTGTTAATTGTTCAAACAATGCCATCTACTTCTGTTCTTCACCACTTTTGGTCTTCTGGCGATATGGAAGAATGACAAAAATATGTAACTAGGTGTAAGGACTCTTGAAAATCAAGAGTAACAAGATGAAGGCTTGGTTTTATTTAGAATACAGTTAAATATTGGCTTGCCAAAGTTTAGGAAACTGGCTAGTGAGATCAATTTCAACTCTATTCATTAATTTTTTTCTGTAAGGATATTTATGCTCAGTGTACTGACCTAGTAGAGTATTTAGTAGCTTAACACCCCCTGAAGAAAGCAACCCTGAGATGACCACCAGTCATGTACCATGTAGGCCTTGATGTTTCCCAGAGCCTGGAGTCAGATGGGTAATAAAAGAACTCTGCCTGGGACTGAGGGTGGGAGTGAGCCCAAGATATATGACCCTCACATGGGATTACTCAGAGAGAACCTGTGATGCCCACCAGACCAGCGCCATAGAGCCTCTACAGGGAGCTGGCCAAAGACAATCACCTGTTGGGCATTTTGCAGGCCTGGGGTGGCAGACCATGCCCAAGATGATCCCTGCCCAGTGTCATAACACATAAGCTGGATAACAATACTCTTATGATCCCTCCTGAGATGATGCCCCTCAGAAACCCCAGGTGTCTGTATATGCATCAAGTGGTGAAGAAATGGAAGAGAAATAAAAACAGAAGGATGTGGGTACAATGAAGAAATGAGATCTCCTGACTAGAGGATAGTGAGGAACAACCTGATGTAAGTAGTCAGTGATGTCCCCTGGGCCCATAGTGGGGTCTTGACCTGTTCTGACACTAGGGGCTATGCCCAGTCTGTGGCCATTGAAGCAGCAAGTTGGTTACCATCAAAGGCCAGGCAGATGTCCTTGGTCTAGGCTGCCACCATGGATCTTGTTGATGTCAGAAGTCTGTAATGAACTAGATCCACCCCTCACCTGCCATTGTTGGAGAGATGGACCTGGGAACATGAGATCAGAAGAACCCCACCACAAGCGAGCTACAGTATTCAGGTGAGCATCCCTGCACATTACGGGAGTTGCAGGTGAGCCTCTGAGGATAGAAGCATCTCCTGTGCTGTGGCTTGAATGAGGGGGAGATGTCATCTTCCACTCTCTGCCCTCACCACAGGCAGCAGAGCAAATGGGAGACCTGTTCCTGGGGTCATGAAGCAAGAGAGCTGTCCCTGACTTTCACCAGCTGTATCACTCAGGAGAGTAGGCCTGCACTTCACCTTGGCAGCATAATAGAGCTGATCCTGTTGGCAAGGACTTGAGGAAGCTGGCCCCACCGATAAACTGTTAAAAAAAAAATAGTTTTTGATCCCAGAAATGGAATTTGAAATAAAGCCCTATTTAATTTTTATTTTAATTGACAGATAATAATGACATAGATTATGGTATACAATTGGACATTTTTGTAGATGTTTAAAATTTGAAGTTATTAAATCTGACTAATCAATGTGCCTAAATAGCTAAGACAGTAGAAAAGATGAGTTTGATAATTCTATATTTTATAGCCTGTAACAATTTTTGTAGCTGGAATTATTTTAGTTCTTTTTACACCTGCATAGTAGAGTTAACACTGTTTTACATCTTGTGTTTATGCTGAGAGAGTACTGTGTCTCTGGGTGTTTACTAACACACTTTCAGGTTCCAGATGTTTTTATGTTCATAATACTTCCCTTTATTTTCAGATGAAGAAAGCTCTTTGGTATTAACTGAAAACCAAGTCTCTTTGTGATGAGTTCTCTCACTTCTTGTTTGCCAAAAGTTTGCTCTTTTCTTCTTTAATGTATTACATCTCAACAGCACTTTTCTTGCTCTCCTGTCCTCCCAGTCCCCCCTCCCCAATTCCCAACCTCTCTGAGATCCACTCCTCCTACATTTCCCCGTCAGAGAAGGGCAGACCTCTCAGGGTATCAACCTAGCATGGCATAGTAAGTTACAGAAAGACTAGTCACCTCCTCTTTTATCAAGACTGGAATAGACAACCGAGTAAGTAAGAGTAAAAAGTCCCAAATGTAAGCAAAATAGACACAGTTCCGACTACCACTGTTAAGAGTCCCACAAGAAGACCAAACTACACAACTGTAACATATATGCAGAAGGCCTAGATGAGACCCACAAAGGCTCCCTGGTTGGGTGTTCAGTCTCTGTGAGTCCCTATGAGCCTGTTGGTTGAGTCTGTGAGTTTTCTTGTGGTGTCCTCGTTGCCTCTGGATCCTACAATTCTTCCTCTTTATCTTTCTCAAGCTCCTCCAAATGTTTGGCCATGAGTCTCTGCATGTGTTGCCTGTTTCCAATCAATTGCTGGATGAAGCCTCTCTGACAATTGAGCTGGGTTGCTATCATGTTCATCATTGTACTAAGGATGGATAAAGTAAAAATTTCAGGAAAAATGGATGGAACTAGAATGAAGTAGATTAGTTCCAGGGATAGAGCTGTACCCAAAAGTCACTGTTCTGAGGCTTGAAACCCAATGTGTCAGCTGACAAGGAGTGAAACATGAGAAGGAAAGGAGGCAAGGGCAGCTGTTTTCCAGTAGACTCACTGTTTTTCCCAAGGCATCATGAAAATATAGGGGAATAGAGGGGATCAACAATGAAAGCCAAGACCTGGAGAGGAGAAGGAGCTAGAACCTAGAACTAGAATAAACTCAGCCTGAAAAAGTCTTAATCTGTCCTTATATCAGAAGGATAGCGTTTGATATTTTGACTTTTTTTTTGTATTTTTTGTCAAGTGTTCCTGGTTATTGAGGTTTATAGTCTCATAATATGGCTTCAAGATTTCTTTTAAGAGATCCACTCAAACCAAGGCTTGTTCTCTTATGTTTGATGGAACTTTTACAAGATCCTTGGAGTTAATATATATAGCTATGCTGAAAAATTAATACATTCCATAGGTAGTGCTTGTTTCCTTGTTTTATTTATTTATTTATTTTTTTGGTCTTTGTTTGGTGGTGGTGGTAGTGTTGGATTTTGTTTTTTGCTTTATTTCTTTTTCTTTTTGTTTTGTTTGTTTATTAACGCTTCTATTTCAAATTTCTTTTCCTTTGAAGAAGTGTATATTTTCTTGAGACTCAATGAATTTCATTGGGGAATTTTAAAAAAAAAAAGGAAAAAAGTAGTTAGCAGTGTCAACGTCACAAAAACACTCAGATCTTTACTCTGGACAAATCCATTCTACCCCCTTATTTCTGCTTAGTAGGTCTTCTTAACACCATGTTCCTGTACCTTCCTTTACAAAACCAAGCTTCGTGTGAGAAGTCTCATAATTGTTTTCATAGATCATATCTTGCAACTCTTAAGAGCCTGTGACATTTCACTACTAGATTGTACCCATTTGTGAGCTATGGAAGAGTCTCACTCACTGTTCCTGACCACATTCAAATGGTGAGATAGAGTAGGTAAAGCAAGTGAGTTGTGCAGGAGTTGAGGAAGTCCATAGACCATGAGCAAGAGTCAACAATCCCAACAACTTAAGAATGTCTCCTAATATAGTCACAGTAAGATGCATATGTCTTTGCTGAGGTTTGAAAACCAGTGGGATTCTTACTATTCATAGACTTTCCAGCCATTTTTATATGCTGATCTTATTCTTCCTTCCTTTCTTTCTTTCTTTCTTTCTTTCTTTCTTTCTTTCTTTCTTTCTTTCATTTTCTTCCTCTTAATATATTTTCAAAAATTCTTTGAGAATTTTATACATTCAAATAGGTATTTTTATTATGGTCACCCACTCTTTCCCCTAATTCTTCCTAGAAATAAGCTCCAACTCACAATTGTTCCTAAGTTGTTTTTTCCCCCTTTTTAAAACATAACCTGCAGGTCTATTTTGTGCTGTGCATATAATCGTGGATGAGAGGTAATATACTGCAGTGTGCTTGACCTGCCAGGGGCTATATTCTTACAGGAATCTCTCTCTCTCTCTCTCTCTCTCTCTCTCTCTCTCTCTCTCTCTCTCTCTCTCTCTCTCTCTCTCCTCCACTCTTCTAGAACCCACTAACTGCCAATAGCTCCTCCACAGGTAGAGGTGATTCTCAGGAGCTCCTCCCCATACCCGTGTTGGATATTGACTAGCTTGATCTTGTATAGGTCTTGCACAAGAACCACAGCAGGTGTGAGATCATTATAAATCAGAGAAAGAGAGACAGAGAGAGACAGAGACACAAACACACACACACACACACACACACACAGAGAGAGAGAGAGAGAGAGAGAGAGAGAGAGAGAGAGAGAGAGAGAGAGAGAGAGACTTCTTGTAAAGTCTTTCCCTTATATAAGAAGACAGAACTTGGTCACTATACTCTCAATGTCTTCTATGTAAAAATGTAGATCAAACAGACCTGAGAATTTGGCTAGGTCACCTCTGGGAAGGAGGAATATATATAACATGAAAAGGTTTGCACACTCTCTTTTGTCAATGTGTCGGGTTTCAGAGTCTCGGTTTTTTTTTTTTTTTTTTTTTCTTCAAATGTGAGTTGACCTTTTCTTCTGGATTCTTAGACTCACAAAAGTTGTTTTTTTTTAAGTGTGGTTGTCAAATGTATTTCAAGATGAGGGTCTATTTTTCCACCTGAATTCATTCTGGCCTTATCTCTGATCTCTCTGTAAAGACAGTAGAATTATAAAGAAATTTTACAAGTAACAACTGCTTGCAGAAGATGGGCAACCACAAATATTCTTCTTTCACTTAAGACATCATGGATCTTGAAAAATCTTTGTTTCTTTTTTCTATTTTAATGCCAATACCAGATCAAGGCTAAATGTGGCCCTGACACTGTCATTCTGTGTATTTTGTACCTAGTTAAAACTACTCAAATTGATCCAGACAGACAGTGTGTCCAAGCTATGCTCCCCCATCTCAAGAATATTCTGGGTTTCCTAATGAAAGACATTTGTATGTAGTCTTTATGTTTAAAATGTCTTAAACAGCTCAATGGTTGGGCTAATTTCCTAACCTCCAAGTAGCCGACCCACTCCCTTGATATTCCGGAGTTATTACTCACTAATCCTATATTTCATCTCTGCTGTCCAAGACTTCGTTGGAGAGGGCCCTTTGGGGTCACTCCTACTGCCCCCTACATGGAAGCTATGCCCTTTGTCCTGCAGCTTGCCTGGCATGTAGTGTCCTTTTGCTCCTCCTCAGTCCCTTGCCTAGGAATCTTGAAAGTCCTGTCTCTGTCTCGCTGCCCAAGCATTGGCCGCCAACACCTTTATTTGCCAATCAATATCAACTGGGAAGCAGGGTCCCTCAGTCTTACACATGGCACACTGCCAACAGGTTATGGAGAAACCTAATTAGCATGAAAATACAAACAGCTCTTCCAGTCTGTACCCAAGCACTGAGCATCTGCTGCCCAGGCAGCAGCTCTTCACCTAATCTCACAAAACTCAGGGGAAGCAGGGCTCCCAGGAGCTCTAACCCAGGCAGTATCTTAGGAAAGGAGACAGCAACACCCACCCCAAAAAGGGAGTAACTGGGACCCACTAGGACCCAGGAATTCACTTCTGGCCCAGAAAACTGATTCCTTCCAGTCTGGGCCCGAGCACTGAGCAGATCTTGGGCCTCAGCTCTAATCCCAGCAGCAACACCCACCCGACATAGTTCTGAAACAACCAAGGTAATAGGAAAGACAGGCTCCAGTCAGAGACAGCACAGGTAGATCCAGTAAGGAGATCCAGATGGCTAAAGGCAACTGCAAAAACATAAGCATCAGCAACCCAGGGTACTTGGTATCATCAGAATCTAGTTCTCCCAAATTAGAAAGTCCAGAATTCCCCAAAATCACCAGGAAAGCAAGATTCAGATTTAAAATCACTTCTAATGATGATGATAGAGGACTTTAAGGACATAAATATCACTCTCAAAGAAATTGAGGAGAACATAGGTAAACAGATAGAAGCCCTTAAAGAAGAAACACAAAAATCTCTTAAAGAATTACAAGAGAACACAAACAAACAGGGGAAGGAATTGATCAAATCTATCCAGGACATAAAAATGGAAGTAGAAACAATAAAGAAATCACAAAGGGAGACTACCTTAGAGATAAAAAATCTAGGAAAGAAATCAGGAGTCATAGACATAGGCATCAGCAACAGAATACAAGAGATAGAAGAGAGAATCTCAGGTGCAGAAGATACCATAGAAAATATGGACACAACTGTCAATGAGAAGACCAAACCTAAGGATAATAGGTAAAGAAGAGAGTGAAGATTCCCAACTTAAAGGGCCAATAAATATCTTCAACAAAATTATAGAAGGAAACTTCCCTAACCTAAAGAACAAGATGCCCATAAACATACAAGAAGCCTACAGAACTCCAAATAGACTAGACCAGAAAAGAAATACCTCCCATCACAGAATTATCAAAACACCAAATGCACAAAACAAAGAAAGAATATTAAATGCAGTAAGGGAAAAAGGCCAAGTAACATATAAAGGCAGACCTATCAGAATTACTCCAGACTTCTCAACAGATACTGTAAAAATGAGAAGATCCTGGGCAGATGTCATACAGACCCCAAGAGAACACAAATGCCAGCCTAGGCTGCTATACCCAGAAAAACTCTCAATTACCATAGATGGAGAATCCAAGATAATCCATGACAAAACCAAATTTACACAGTATCTTTCCACAAACCCAGCACTACAAAGGACAATAGTGGGAAAGCTCCAATACAAAAAATTATACCCTAGCAAGAGCAAGAAAGTAATCCTCTTCCAACAAATCCAAAAGAAGATAGACACACAAACAATAACACGTCTAATGACAAAAATAACAGGAAGCAACAATCTTTTCTCCTTAATATCTCTTAACATCAATGGACTCAATTCCCAATAAAAAGGCATAGCAATGGACTGGATACATAAACAGGACCCAGCATTTTGCTGCATACAGGAAACCCACCTCTGTGACAAAGACAGACATTAAAAGACTGGAAAACAAATTTTCAAGCAACTGGTCCTAAAAAACAAGCTAAAGTAGCCATTCTAAAACCTCCAGCCTGAGAACACAAAGGGAGGGACTCAAGGCTCTACCTGTATAGGTAGTTGAGGGTGGCCTTGTCAGGCATCAGTGGAAGTGGAAGGCCTTGGAGCCTGAAAATTTGGATTCCCGAGTGTTGGGGAATTCAAGAGCAGGGAGGAGGGAATGGGAGGATGGTGGGAGCACACCATCAAAGAAATCGAAGGAGGGGGAATGGGATAAGGAATTTTGGGGGGAATGGAGAGGAGATAACATTGAAAAGTAAATAAATAAAATATCCAATTTAATAAAAAAAGATAATGGGTCTGGCAGTTGTAGTTGAGCAATCGAGACATTTTGTCAACAATTTATTACAGGAATATTGTATAATCCTCAAGGACAAGGAATTGTGGAAGAGGCCCATGGAACTTTAAAAAGATTGGTGAGACATACTGTTCATGAGACAAAGAATGATGCTGACCTGTGAGCTTGCTGCATGCTCTGACGAGGGTGACTGTGGAGCTGTATTGGACATATGTTCCTTACCCACCTTTGCTTGACTATATCTCAGATGGGACAAGCTACCTTGCCTCAAGTTTTTAGACCTTGTGGGATAGAGAATCAAATAGATAAATTATGTCTCTTGTATTCTTCTTAAAGGTGCCCAGCTATTAGGATTCAATCATGTACTGGTCTAGAAATCAATCCAATATGGGAAATAACAGTCTACTTTTGAAAGTCTGGATCTGGACTTTGTCAAAGACATATTTGGAAGCTAGCTGTAGCTTGTTATGATGTTAGGATAACAAGAGATAATGTTGGGACAGGATCTGGATCTCAAACAAGGGTTAGTGCATGTTTTAAGGCTCTTTTAATTGTCAAGCTAAAATTGGTTTTGTCTGTTCTATAGTATTTATTGTAAGTTTCATTGACTGTATAATTGCCAATTGTGTTAGTGTGTTAAAACCTGGCATGTCTGTTACAGGGGTCTATCAACCAGCTTTTGTCTCACTGCCCTGAGTATTAGAAAACTTTGATTCTCTGAAAAAAGCTTGAAAGTACTGAAAGAAGTGAGTTAGGCTTTAAGCAGAAGCAAGAGGGTAGCAGGCTTCATTATTGCTGGTATAACAGCTTTAATTCCATTCATTGTTAGCACCACCGTCATTGTTAGCATTGACATGAGGAGTTAAGACAACCATTTTTGTTAACCATCTAGCAAAAAGAATGTTACTAATGTATTGAGTACACAAAAGGATTTATATAGGTATCTGGAACAACGAATGATGCTCTATAACCCATTCAAATTATCTGAAGGAGGTTCAGGGCTCAAGAGTTAGGAGCCATCCCAAGTGTCATGACAAATATTGTTGGAGTAGTGTTACTTTTGAAATTTACAATGATTGTCATTATAATTAGAAGAAAGTTTAAAGACACCTGTAGGATATTGGGCATATTCCTAGCACCCCTCTGGGTGTGTTAACTTTGCATAGTGAGATTATGGATTTAAAGAATGCTGCTCTGTTGACCTTTGATACTGCAGTTTTTTGTAGTAATTATTTTAAAATGGCCACTGGGGAAGCTGACTATCTATGCTGCTGCATCTCTCCCTAGCTCAGCTGCCATGTTGCATGACCAGAAAGCATGTGCTCACAGCAGTTAAAATCGGCCAGCCAGAAACACCAGCCCTGCTACACATGAGACACCAGCATGGGAGATGGCTCTGCCAATCTTCCACACTGTCTCTGCAAGGTTGGGCATTGCTCAGATCATCCCACCAACCACATGGGCTTGGTACAAATGAGACTCTAATGTTTAGATTATCCAAAGGCTTGTATATTTAGTAATGCTCAATAACAAGATGCCCTTACAATCAGAGGTGTAACCCAATACCCAACCTAGATATACTAACTACCTTTGACTGCTACAGACAAATGAATATCACCCTCCATGTCCTGTTCTCTCATTCTCTGTCTCACCCTTAGCTCCTCCTCTTCCTTCTCCTCCTTTTCTCTTACTCCTTTTCTTCCTCTCCTTACTCCTCCCACCTTAGCTCCTCCTACACAGGTAATTCCAATAAAATTATCCATGGTCTGAGCTCAGTATTTCTATTTTGGACAAACCTCAGGAATGGCATATATAGCTTGATCAGGCTAGCCCTTCTTGTCCTGGGAATACTTTTATTCCTGCCCATCGTGTTAAAGCTTTTCAGTTAAAAACCAAATAAAATTTCATTTTTATTCAATTTTCCTAAGCCTCCTAAAGAGGTTTCCAATCAGATATAAATGTTGTGGAAATAACTTAGGGCATTCTAGAAACTAATAAATACATGGGTAATAGAGTCTAATGTTTCATCTTGTGTATCTTTTTATGCTCAAACATTACATTTATTTACTTTTATGTATATGAACATGGAGACTGTCTTATGTATGTGTATGAGTGTGAGCACAAGAACCACAAGTGTGTGAAGTCAAAGAACAGTTTGCATGAGTTTACTTGTCAACAAGTTCTTTTGTTTACAGAATCGTCTCACTAGCTCCATATTGTATTTCTTTATAAATATTGATGAAATATTATATATGAAGACATATGCTTTCTTGTAAATAATACTGTGCTGATTAGTTTACTATCAACTTGGCAGACACTGGTGTAGATAGAAAGATGAAAGAAATCAGATTCAGCTATAAGTGAGACTTGTGGAGGTATTTTTTGTATAGTGATTGATGTGGAAGTGTTAATACCATTATGGGTGATGCTAATATTGGATAATATAAGTAAAAAAAATTGAACAAGCTATGCAGAGAAAGCAAGTAAGCAGTATTTCTCAATGGTCTCACCTTCACTTCCTGCCTCTAGTTTCCTGCTTGAGTTTTTGTCTTCATTTCTCTTGATTATAGATTTACTCTATAAAATACAATAATCCCTTTCGTCTCCAAGTTTGTTTGAGTTGGTGTTTTATCATACTAACAGTGAAAACTGAATAGCATGAATATTTTACATTTAATTGGATAACTTAGCTTTAAGGCTATGGAGTTTATATATGTATTCATTTACTTATTTATGGTATGGTAGCTGTTATAGTTACTTCTGTTAAGTGACTTTATACACATGTATTCATATATTATAAAATAGAATGCTAATAACTATGTATTATTATAAAATACAATTTTTTACACTTCTAATCAATTCAAGCTTATAATAAATGGTGTCAAGGGTTTCTAAAAGTAATGTTAACAGGTAAGAATACATTTTAAAATACTTTATAACATCTTTGTCAGACATTATACAAATCACATCAAATTTCATTTTATGAAAAACATTTGCTTCATATCCATAGAAATATTTTATAAGGATAATTTTAAGTTATTATGAAATTACAAACTCAATTCAAAACATTAAGCCCCGAAGAAATTATGGTATTTGGCTTTTATTCCATGATTTTAGAAGAAGCAAATAGGAAGGTATATATTTGGGTTGAATTTTATGTTTATAGAGTACATTTCCATGTAGGTTCTAGTTCTTGATAGTTAAGGCAGAGGACAAGTAATAGATGTCAGTGAACAGCAAACTTAGGTCCTAACTTTCTATATCCCTCTTAATCTTGTTAAACTTTTGAAACTGTCAATTGCAAATAATTTATGAAACTCAAGTCTACAGGATGACACCTCAAGTAAGCCTCCTCAGAACAATTTGGTTTCTCACAGAATACCCAGTTTACAAGATTTTTATGATGAAAATTTTCATTTGCATCAAGGGTAGGATGATTTTAATATTTTAAAATCCTAAGCAAATGATTAATGAATAAAGTTGGTCATCAGCAGGCCAGTGTTACTCATTGTTTTGCGCAGCATGTTGCTAGTTTAGGGAGCGACCAATATTTGAAGCCTATCTGCAATTCACTGTTTCACACTGTTTTCATCTTATAAATAAGCTTCATTTTAATAACTTTCCCATTAGACTTCATTTATCTGGATAGAAACTATAGAAAAAATTCATATAACACAAACTTGTGATCAAAATGTGCAGCTGTTATAAAGCAAAGGTTGATGGTTCTGAAGTGCAAGCAGTTTTGCTTTCCCACAGCAACCTATAGCCATATAGACTACAATCATCCATATCTGCAACTTTGATTCAGTGCTTTGAGATTTCATAGATGATAGCTAAATAACAAGAGTTCCCAGAGGCAGCAGACATGCAGCTACATGTTGGAAGTCTCTGTTGTCTTCACTGGAGACAAAATATCTGTAAAAGTTGCTCTTTTTTCATTTGGAGGTGACCTTGGAATTGTGTACAACAGTCACATACCTTACCATAACAGCCAGTCTTCAAGAGCATGCTGAGAAACAAAGGATAAACTTTATAAGGCGCATGCTTCTCTCCATTTCAGTGAGCAACAATGACTCAGTGAGGAATTAACCTGACTGCTTATATTAAGAATAGGAAGGGAGAAAGTACATCAAAATAAAGGATAATAAGAGGGAATGGATATGATCAAGTAAAATAATATATATGCATGAGAAAGACATCATGGAATCTACTCAGCTTGAATAGTAATCTAAAAATATTAATTAAAAATTGAAGGGTATTCTGTGACAATCTGTATATATATGTTAATTTTATACCGATTTATTGCATAGTTATTGTCTAGTGTCTGGTAAATATGGGGACAAAGGTGGGGGTATGATTGCAAAGAAAATAGACTATCATGGACTTATAGTGATACATGTCAGGATACTCAGAAAATAGCATGAGAAATTAATTAATGTCAACATTTAGAAATAGGTAAGACTTACAGTTGAGGCTAGCATTCAAAAAATATATCTCAGAAACACAACCTCTTGCTGTACTTAAAATTGAAATTGAAGTCTTCAGAGAAATGTCCCTGACTTTCAGGCACTTGACTTTCATATAACCCATCTTTTCACATACTCAACTCTGATATAGAAAATTTGCATGTTTATGCAAAATGTTTTTCATACATTGCTTGATAAATAAACTTTCAACCCCATCTTCCTACCTGTGCTGCTTGAGAAAAGATCCAGGTCTCCTCCTAATTGAAAGAATGTGTTTGTCAGTTCTCTATATGCCCAGAGGCTTATGTCTGGGATAAGCACCTCAGTGTCGTATTTGCTTTGTAAACTGCATTTTTATATTATAATTTCAGAATCCTTTAGTTCCCTATGTATAATTTTTCTCGTAATATATTGAAGCTGTTCCTCAGAAAATCAGTTTTGTATTTTCATAAACAAATTAAATGGAAGTTTGAAACCACAGTCTACATTTACAAATAAATCACAGCTAATTTAATTTTTTCTTGTTTTGATTTAATTCTTTTTATGCTTTACATTAAAGGCGTTTAACAATATTATTTTCCTGATAAATACCATCAAAATATTTCAATATATTATCAATTCTAACTATATCTTCTAATGTTCCTTCTTGCCTTGATTTTTTTCAATCCCCATTCATCTGGATTGTCAGATAATAATACCCACAGAGCATCTAGGGTGTTTGTTTTGACCCCAGTAAGTGGCATAGGACATTTTACAAACTGTTGCCATTGGTTTTTGTCAGAATCCCTAAGAACAACTTGCTTGTCAAATTTTCCAAATTATTACTCTCCTAATTAAGGTACTCAGATTAAAGTATCTCCAATATCATTCTTCCCCTACAGTCCCAGCTATAGTACTTCTGGAAGACAATGGATGCATAGAAGATAGTTTTTTAAATATATGTTATCTTAGCTGGAATGGTTCTGATCTTGAGAATTTTATTTTCCAACATTGCCTTTTGCTTAATTTGTGTCTATATAATTTCTTCAAATTTAACATTGATTTTTTTCTCCAGATTTATAATAAAATATTGACTTGCCCACACATCTCCACAGTTTTTCTGAAAAATCCAAGTTTACAGTGACTTGGTAAATTTCCTCTGTAATACTAAATGGCAAAAGAATGAATGGCAGGAAATAACCAAACCAAACCAAACCAAACCAAACCAAACAAAACAAAACCAAACAAAATAAACAAAAAAGCCATACTTCTTGTAATAACCATTGTTTATCATGAGAGGACACTTATAATATCATGATGTGAAGACTGAGGGAGCATCTGTCACTTGAGAGTAAGAGGATTTCATACATCTGCACTTTCACAGGTGGAACCCTTTTCTAAAGGCAAGGTTATTAAACTACACAAGAACATCAGTGAGTTGTTTCTGTTTGAAACTAGCAGATCCCCTATAGGCACCCGTGTTCTGGAGAAGAGTTTTCTCTTCTATTCATATTCTTGTTGTTTATTTGTCACATGAAAACAGCCATACAACAGCTCATACTGTAACTTTATTTGACTTGGCATTTTACAATTTTATTTTTTAAATCAGCATATATTGATTATGCATTATGGCATATTCAAATAAAGTGAGTTTTGTGGTTATTTTCCCCAATCTCCTCCACTCTTCTGATTCTCCTGGTTTTTTCCTCTTGTTTTCTGACCTTGTAGCTACACCTCCCAGGCTCTCTGTCTCTTTCCTGCATATATGCCACTCTGTCCACTGTCTATCCTTCTTTAGCACTTACAATTGCCCTTTCTTGGACCAATGTTAGCAATGAGTAACTCTGAAAAATAAATGTTGATATTAAATAGTTTTTTAAAAGAAAGAAAAAATTATTACAGAACCCACATTAAAAGATGCCATTAAAGGTTCACATATTGTAAAAGAGAAAGGAGTTATTGGGAAAATCAAGATACAAAAAGACTCAGACTAGTTGCACACACACCAGGCACCTACCATGTAGATTTTGTATAAAAATCCCTGAAGCTCTGATTCTTACAAAGGAATTCTATTTCCACATCATGAATGTAGGAACATTTTACAGAATCTTGGAAGAAGTGAAAGTGTAGTTACTATGGTGTACAGATAATTCTGAGTGCCTGGTGGGCTGGGTAGGGCTGTAGTCAAGCACCATTACCTACACTCCAGTAATATGCCCCACTCCTTCCAGCATGCTGATATTTCTGGAGTCTTGGAAAAAACCTTCCTTGCCTCCACAAGTAATGGCAAATCCACAGTCAGTCAGAAAAGTGGTATATTAAGAGAGGAAGTCTTTGGACATCAGCACTCAACAGTTAACTCTACTTGGAGATAACTCAGAGGCCCTGAGACAAGTCCTCACCAAACGCCACAATTAGAAGAACCCTCAGACATTTCAGGGTTTTTCATATATCAACATTCTATTCATATGCTGTATCTATTTTCCTACTATGCTAGTCTAGTAATCTTGTGATAAAATGAAGTCAGATTAGTACAAATTAACTACATTTTGTGCTTATACTACCTCTTATTGGCCACCCCTATCTGAGTTCCTTAAAAACCACATATTGAATAATTAGATTCAGAGTTATTGGGAGAGTTGATGTCATGGTCTCAGGAATACAGTTTACACACACACACACACACACACACTCATTTCAGATAATAAGAATGAGAGCAGGCATCTTTCAGTGCCTGATTTTTTTCCTGTGATTTATACAGCTCCAATGGTGATCTTCTTGTGGTTTTTAGAAATAGTGACATATTCTTGCCTCAAGTTAGAGAACTGGACTAATTTAAAATTGCCACAGATTTTTAAAAAAATAGACTAACTACTTGAAATGTACATTGATCTTTCTCCATAGCCTGTCAAATATTGCATTGTCAGAAAATAGTCTGTTTGCAGAAGATTGAAGCTGAATCAATGTATTGATATCCACTTTGTGGAGTGATGGTGACTGCAAATCTAACGTAATTGTGCAGCACAGTGAAAACTGAGCATGTTCTCAATTAGGCCACCTATCACTCTGCTTTGTCACCAGGTTTGGTGATTAAGTTATATATATATATCTTAGCTTTGAAGGAGCTCACTCATTTATCATGCTCCTACTTAGGCAAATATTACAAATATTGCAGTGACAAATATCACAGTTTGTAAAAGATAAAGATGCACATACAAGAATGTGTATGCACATGTGCAGGCATGCACACATGCACACACACATTTAAAGTAATATTTCTGAAATCTACTTTTAAATCCCCAGAGTTAAGTTTAAATTATATTTGTAAAGACAGTTCATGACATGGTGGATTCAACCCTTCTATTTATTTAATTATCTCCCTATTTCTTACTGCCCTAGCCCTTGGTCCTGGTCCTTAGGGGTAGAGGGTAAGAGGTAAGAAAGTGCAAAATCAACAACACAGACTCTGGGAGCCAGGTGAGAAGCAGAAGCAGACTTGTTTATTATAGGAGTGAGGAATGTGTTTATACCATCTACTCATGTCCCCTCAGTAACTGCTTGTCAGATATGTTGTGGGGTTAGTAAATGCAGACGTGCCTGATGCATATACATGGATCATTGTAGACAGTTAATCAGAACATGCTGACTCACTCCTCCTACATATCCATCTTTTTTTTCATTTAAAGGTTTGCGGCTCATTGGGAACCAGTGTTCTGTGCTCTGACCTTGTTGACTCCACCTCAGGGAACCACCAGCTTAAGGAACCATGTCTGTCTTAGGTTGCTTTGGCTATTAGGGCCTGACCTGTCATTGAATATCAGCTTCAGGAGGTCAGCCTTCCTGGAGAGCATGGCTGGGTGGAGTAGGTTGGCCTATTGGAAGGTCTTTCATATCTCTGAGAACCATGCCTGTATAACCTTGGGGGTGTGGGGGAGTGCTGTTCATGGCATTCCAGGGCCATCAGCACTTAGAGTGTAGTCTTACTGATGAAGTGCTGGCATGGCATATGCTGTACATGATACTTAAAGAGAATGATGACTAACAACAGAACAGCCATTATCATTGAATAAGTGACTATCCAAGAGAGATCAAACAGCCTTTTAAGGTAGTTCCATACTTTAGTGATAAAGCTTACTTCAAAGGACATAACTGTAAGTTTGGTGAAATTATGTATTTAATCTCTAAGGATTATAGAATAATTGAGAAACTTGGTGTATTATATCTTGATAAAATGGACCAGCTTCATTTTCCCTGAGGTGGAGTTGTGTACTGTGGGACCGTGATAGGTGGTATCTGGTAGAGTACTGGCTTAGAGATAGCCAGAGACCCAACAGGTGTCCATTGCCTGTGAGGGACAGCACATATCTTGCCATGTCCCTGAATTCCAGACTCCTGACATGTGGTCTGAGACCTCCATTTGATCTGTACCATTCAGTGACATAGGACAATGCAGCCCCTCCAAAAGAATACAGGTAGAGGGTATGACTACAGGCCTCAGCCTCAAGAGATTTACATACTAATGAGATACCTGAAGGCCAAAGGGCATAGCCAATTAAGCATTCTTCCCCAGACACTTCCCCCTTCTTCCTCCCTATTTAACTCAGGTCTGCCCTGAGTTTCATGGGTATGCATCCAGATCCATCCACCATCTGCCTATAAAATTAAAGCCTATAAAAACCATGGACTTCCTCATGTCTTTTTGGGCCCACCATGGGGAAATGCATGAGCCACTGTAGCCACAGCCACAGCACCTAATTTCCTGGCTGGAGGATCTTTCTGTGTTCCAGCCACAGGGACCTCCAATTCAACCAAGCTAGCCTACCCTGCCAAGCGAGTATGTTATCCAAGAGTCTCTTACCCTGCGGGGCATCACCAGAGCTCTCCTTCTCGCCCCTCTAGGCTTCAGGCTGGTCCAGCCCTCACACCCTCAGTCTCAACTCTTCTGAGACTTTCAATGGTACCTAGGAACCCAGGAGTCTGAGACCAGTTGATCCCCACAAGCCTTCTAGTCTGGGGGTCCCCATCCATGAGCTCTGTGTGGTGGAACTTCAAACTGTGTGAGAACTCCCCATGCAGGGCGGTACTTCATAGCATCCACCCAGTGCCATGCTTGGAGTGAACTCAGTCAAGATTCCCGAGCTCCAGTCTCTTCAGAGCCGTGGAAACACAACATAGCCCAACAGGATCTCACAACCATGACCATGAACGAGACATCATTCCCCACAATGTACATGGTATGAGATCAGGCAAAAATGACCTAAGCCTAGGGTCACACCCAAGGAGAGACATATCCTATACCATCTAGAGTTCTGACAAAGGTCTACCTGTTGTAAAATATAGATGACCCAGTATAAATGTTAATTAAACATCTTCTGTGCCACAAGGGAATTGGCAGAGTGGGACACTACTCTGTCAAATGTTTCTGTTGTTGTCAAATTTTGTGTCAAGGCTACTGTTAGTTGCCCCTGCTACAGCCATCAGGATGCTAGAAATAATGGCCACAATGATGCCAAAATCATGTTTGACCCACCCTAGTGGTTTTAGGTCTGTTTTAGACATCATAGTGATAGCATAGAAATGAGTTACATTAGTTAGAGATATCCATGTCACAACAGGTTCACATAGAAGGTTGACCAAGTTAGTGTGATGGTACCTGCATGCCTCTAGATCACATGTTAGAACAATTCAGCATTTCTTAGATGTCAGAAGTATTTTTGAGAAGAAAGAAAAGTGAGAGGTGAACACACACTGAGGTAGGAGACCAATTAATCTGGGAGGCCGCAACTATGTTTATATTTGTATCATTGCCAGCTACATTAATAAAAGTCTCATTAAAGATATTACTACCCCTTAACAGGAAGAGGGGATATGAGCCTATACATCTAGGGGCCCCACAATAGCCCCAGTTTCCCAGAAAGGTATCATATTAAAGATCTGGTGGGTATTCTATGGCGATAGGGTTGGTCCTCATCTGGTAGGAAGTACCATACATACCCTTAAGGTGTAGGAAGACACATTGGAATCATTGATGTACTCTGCACTCATGAGCAAGGTGAGACAGGGAAGAATGTCAGGTTGATAATGTTCCCACGGTATTGGGAGTTTGAGTATGGTGGGCAGTCTACTGGTAGGGGGACAGTGATGGGCTGTAGGGTGAAGAATACCCTGCTGAAGTAGAGAGGATACAAGGTCAGCATAGGGTCAGATGGTGGGTGAAGGCATCTCTAGGCCCCTCATCTTCCTTGAAGTTTTATGCCGTAAAAGTTCCTTGCCCTGAAACTCCTACGTTAGATACAAGAGTGCCCCTCAATTTCTCTCACAAAGCAGATGGTCCCAACAACCAGCCCAGTGCTGGTAATTATCTGAGTTGTGTCTACAAGGTCCATGAATGGTAACCCCGGTGTGGCATTAGTTGTAAAAAGTACAGGGTATACTGGGGAACCTGAGTCAATAGACAATAGTAGGAGTGGCAAAAAAAAAAAAAAAAAAAACAAAAACAAAAAACAAAAACATAGCTCCTCCCCCATTCAGCACAAAAATAGAATGAGGAGAAGAGTCAGACTTCTCAGGCCTCCACTTGGGAGACATGTCTGAGAGGTCCTCAGTGGAGGTTTCACATCCTTTGCTGGCACCCACATCAGCATTGTGTATCACTAGGGAAAAACACAAGTACAACCTCTCCCTATGGTCAAAAGGGGTAGTGGCTGCTATTGTGAGGTAAGGGGATCTCTCTACCTAACCAGAGGGAGAAGAGTTCTGTGGGGCAGTGAGGCCAAGTGTTGCTAAGCAAAGCTAAGGCTCTTATCATCAAAGGTAAAAAATTTCATGTGGAAAAGTGTTTCCACCAAGGCCAGATGTGAGTTACGCTAGGCCTCAAATAATGTGACCTTTGTCAAAGGCATGATCAGTTTCTAGGAGGTCAGGAAATTATCAACTTGTCTAGAAAAATAGGCAGAGCTGTTATCAGTTTTAGAGTCCAAGGCAGTCTCATTACTCATATGGCTCACTTAAAGAACTTACTCATATGGGAAGAGTTTTCTATGGCAAGGGCCAGAGCATAAGCATAAAAAGAACAGGTGTCTACTATTATGTGTACATAGTGGAGATTTCCAACTGGAGGGTATTAACATTCATCTGCTATATCTCATTGGGTAATAGGCTTTTAGAATTCTTCCCTGGGAATAAGAAGTGCACAGGTGGCACAGGAAAGAGTCAGATACATGCATTGGGATAAGTTTGTGAAGGCTCTGTGGAGACAGGTGAAATTGTTGGTGCAGAATCAGGTCTACTCCAGAAACCTAAGATTCATAATCATAATCATTCTGTCTGTGTGATCATTCCCCAGAGCCAAGGCACTGGGGAGCCCTGAATGTGACCAAATGTGGGAAATATAGCAAGGATGGACTCTTTGCTATAGAAGGTTCTGGAGTGTAGTCATTGTCAGATAGAAGGTTACAGATGTTCTTTAATCTGGGAGAAGGACAAGACATAGGCTGTCTGAATTGGATATTGGCTATCAGAAAAGATGTTAACAGCCTGGTCCTGGCATATCTCAAGAACCTTTACTAGAGCCATTCGCTCTTCTAGCTGGACTGACCCAGGGTAGGGCAATACCTGGGTGGCTTCCTTTTTGTCAGGATTCTGTATCAAGGTGCCATATCTGAGGTTGTCAGAGTCAGAGAAAGCAAGGTTTGTCCCCACAACTGAGGGAGAAGAGGGGGAGCTATGAGCTTTAATTAAAAAGGAAAGTAGGGGTAAAGAGAAGAGTCACCTGTCCTGGGGCAAGTGGTTGTCTAATGCCCTTGGGAATTCAGTCACCATCTCCTGAAATCTAATTGAATCTAACCAGAAAGACTGAGTGTCTCAGGAAGAAAGGCAAAATTATTTATCTGGCTTTCCATTGTAGGTTCTGTGCCTTAAGGGAGAGACAGAAGATCAGACCAAATTTGGAATAGATCTTGTGAAGGGCAGAGTAAGCTTGGTGTAGCCACATCAGAATGTTATCCTGCCAAAGGGACCCCAATATGCTGTTAACATTCCACAGTATTATTGCTAACAGAGGTTTGGAAGGACTATGTCAATCCAGAAAGGCAGATGACATCTTGGTGGTCACTTGTTTAATGAGTTCATTTGCCTTTGTCATAAATCTGATTAGCAAAGAGGTACTAGAGAGATCTTTCAGGAGGGAAAATAAGTGTCATATTTTCTGGTCTGGAATATGCAGTAAGGGTTTGAGCTAAATGATAGTTCCACAGAGCTGTTGCAGCTCAGCCAAAGAGTATAATTCCTTAGTTTTGACTTCAAATGACAGAGAACAAATTTGTTTGGTAATGGAGAATCCCAGAAATGCATAAGTGGGAATAGACTGTACTTTCCTTCGTGCAATCTTTAGATTGAGCCTAGCTAAATCTCTTACCAAACAGCAGAGATGGCCTATAGGCATCTTGTATCAGGGTGAGCTATCATGATATCATCCATATAATAAAAAAGGAGGCCTTCATTGTGAGATATTATGGATAGCCTCTGACACATATAGCTGGTAAATAATGGGGCTGTTTTTCATCCCCTGTAGCAGCACAGTCCATTATTACCTATAGGCGGTTTATGCATATAAGGTTCCAACACTGAAAAGGCAAAGCAGCACCTGTTAGCAGGGGCAGTCCTTTATGTCTAGGGCTAGGTGTGGTGTGAGGGAGGAATGGCACTTGGATGAAGCAGGCCAGGCTGTGTGTTGTCCATCTTTTCCATTTGCTCGAGATGGCACAAAGGTCTTGCAGCAATCTATAGTGGCCCAATTTCCTGCTAATTTTTATAGGCACCTTTTCAGGATGGGTAGAAGGATACCCTACAAAGAAAGAGACTGGCAATGTAGTGACATAAAACTTCTAGAAGACATCATACCCACGTGATGAAGTCTAGATTAAAAAACATAGCCACAAGACTCTGAGGCCTCTCTGAAAAAGACCTCACACTGTGATTTTGACCATGCAGTCAGTTGTTAAGGTGGATGGGATCTAGATGTGGGAACACCACTGCCACGTTAAGCCTTCCAGGAAAAAGATGACCCAGCAGCTAAAGTCCCATAGTAGTCAACTTCCATATGATCTGCAAAAAGAGCAATGGAAGGTCACCCCACATCCTGACTATCCTCAGAAACTTTGACTTCAGTGCTCCTAATTCTGTTTATGCTGTACCAGGCACTAGCTCCTACTATCCCCTACATCTAACCTGACATATAGTTAATGCTACAACTGGTTAGATTTCCAACTCAACCTCCCACTCAGCTCCCCCAGCACCTGGTTCTCTGACCTTCATGTAGACCTTTGTGACCTAGTGAATGAGGGATGGAATCCCTTGGAGGATCAACAACCCCTTCCTGGTTACAGGTACAACTGACCCAGGCCCAAAGGAGCATACTGTCTTAGGTTTTTTACATCTGCCTGGGGCACTCTCAGGATCAGAGCCAGAGAACCAAAGGTGGAGGTTCAGAGTCCTATTTCTGTGTGGCATGGGGATGCAAATCTAGTGGGTAGATAAGCTAAAAGTCTGGATCAAAGATGACCTCATCACTGTGACCTGATTTGTAGATACACAGACACACAGAGCCAGGTCCTATAGAAAAAAAATACCCACCCTCTTAGGATCATGACTTGTGGACCTTGTTTTGAGCCCCCTTACTATCTGGGTACCTCTGCAGGGAGATGAAACAATCTTGTTATCAAGTTCATGGCAGCTGGCAAGAAAGTCAATTGGACTGTTGGTAAGACATAGAGACTGAGACCTCTGACTATGATCCAGGACTCTTATTTACTGTCCAACTTCTCCAACTTAGCCTTGTAAGACCTATGGTCCCCTTAGCCCACAACAAGATATTATCAAGGTAAAACCAACCACTGCCCCCATACTCTTCTCCTGCCCACCATCACTCCCTTACCTGGACCCACCATCCTTTCATGCCTGCAAGGTCTCACTTCCTCTACCAATGACTTTCTAAAACCATCTCACCTCCAACATTACACAATTCATCACCCAAGGCAGAAGCCCTACAATTATTAAAAGTCACTTTCCAGGTTTTTAACTTCTCCCTCCCAGACTTATCACAGGATTATTGGTTATGCTTAAAAGCTTAGCACCACTACTCTAAAGGAACATCTATCACTGGAGACTTACAGGATTAGTCCTTATAATACCTTAGAATGTATAAATCTCTTTATATGAAATCAATAGCATTATCTTCTTATTACAGCAACAGTGTAGCTTAATGGGAAAACATTTTTACATACAGATGTTCTACATATTAATGTATATTCTTGTATCACAGCAAGAGAATGATAGACAATGACAGCAGCTCCCTTGCATCTGCATTCCTCCTTCTCTACCCTCTTTCCAGAATCCAAAGGGCAGCAGATACATTATAAGGCAAGACATCAATATGATTTAAGTTTTAAGTTTACATGTATAAAAACTTTAAAAGTTTACAAAGTTAAAAATCCTGTTCTGTAACTTATAAATGCTTTTTTTTTTTGAAAGTAAAAAAAAAGAACACTGCTATTTTATTATTTTTCTAACTTGGAAAAATGAATCCTAAATTTATTAACTAAACAAAATAAATATTTGTGTGCTATGCAAATACGTGAATATCTCAAATAGTGTGAGTTCTTCATAAGTTAGTCTTCAACAGTGAACATGTAAGATAAATATCAACCTGCTATCTTAATTGCAGCCTATGTGTTTATTGTCATCTAAAAAAAACTAACATTACTCTTATGAGGAAGTATTAGTAGTAAAAATGCAGCACAATTTATATGAGATCTGAAAGTTTGCTATTAACAGTGGAATACAAATTATTTTCCTACTTAATAATCAGCAGCGAATATGTTCACTTCTCTCTGCAGCTTGAAGTCAGACTTGTAAAGTTCTGTCTGTGTTTTTTCTAGTGTGATTTCACTAAGCTATAAAGTATCAAGTAAAAGAAAAGCATATATCATAGAGGCATATAATCATACGTTCAGAGGAGTTTGAGTGGCAATGAAATGTTTCAAAGTATTGGTAAGGAGTATATGCTGCATCACTAGGAATTAGTCAAGTAAAATTTGTTGGGCTAAATCAAGAGAAAGAGAATCTTAAAATTTTACTCTAAAAAAAAAGCCCACTTCTGTTAGTTGACATTACTTTATTTTAAGACATTTTATAAGAATCACAGTTAAAATCTGAGAACATAGATACTGTCTGTCTTAATCAGTGTTTTATTACAGTGAAGAGACCATGACGATGGCAACTCTTACAAAGGAAAACCCTTTATTGAGGGTTTCTTATATTTTTGGAGGTTTATCACCTTGTTATCATAATAGGATCTTCATGGCATGCAGGCAGACATGATGCTGAAGACATAGCTGAGAGTTCTACGTCTGGATCCACAGGTAGATTTATAGAAAGCAACTGGTCCTGAGCTTCTGAAACCTCATGTTCACCCCCAATGACATCTTCCAACAAGACTACACCTACCAGACTTAATCTACCACACTAAGTAGTGCCACTCTCTGATAACTGCACATTCAATTATAGAAATCTATAGGAGGCAGTCACCTAATACATTTGTATATTCTTTATTTTTTATGCAAAAATATTCTATATTTTTTATAGATAAAATCTATAAAACATATAACACTCAAGAATAGACCTTAATAAAAACAAATAGTCAATTTGGAAGTATCTAAACTTAAATACTGCTGCTTTAAGTTAAAACCAATTTAACTGATTGGGAAGAGTAGTCAGTATAACTCTTACGAAACAAAACTTTAAGGATGTTTGTAAGGGGTTGCAGGTATCTCGTACAAATGACAATAGATTACAGAATAGTCAAAGCTTGAGTCATTACATAGCCAGCTCACTTTGTCTAAAATAGCTTAAAGCAATTTATGCTCTGCTCACCTCTCTTAAATCATAGAAAGAAGTCCATTAAAAGTAAGACTTCCGGCTGTCTTTAGAATGGATCACTGATCAAAGCGTACATAAACAAAATAGTCAAAATCCATATGATGAGTAATTTGAAATCTCATCAAACAAATGAGTTCATGAATATAGTGCGTTGAGAATAAATAAAAAGCTGTCATCTAATTCATGTCTACAAAAGTGTAAAAGGGAGTTGTCTTGTTGTGGTAGGGATGTCAAGACAACATACCACAAAAAGCTGGCTGAAGATGTTGCAATTTTGTTTTCTCTTCTTTATAGTGATTAAAAGTGGGAAATGAAATGTTTGGGGGCTGGTTTCTTCTAGAGCCTGTAAAGAAGAACGGGCTTTGTACCGCTTCTACAGTGTGGAGGCTGCTAGTGCTCCTTCTTAACATTTTCCTTGGGAAGGCTACATTCTTCTCTACCATGAAGGAGAGAGCACCATTCTACCCCTTATAGTCTATTTTAGGGAGCAGAGTTCTCAATAATTTTCTGTCAATATCACCAGTGTGTCATCTATTTATTCCCTAAAAGCTGCTTCCCCAAAGTATTTTCTTTACCTATCCCAAGCAGAAAAAACTAATCTTGGTAAACATATTTACTTCCATGTATATAAATGGAAATGATAGATAAGCATGTTTATTCTTGTACGTAGATATATAGAGTTGTTGATATTGTTTTTGTTTTCTAAAGATTACCCATTTGATATCAAGTGGATTTTAACTACTTGTCCATTTAGATTTTTTACTGTTTTAATTTTTCTTTTGTATATAGTAGCTGAGAGCCATGGTCATTTTCCTATTTTGATGCCCTAATTCCATGAAATAGTAAAAGGAAAGATTTTCTCTCTTTCTTTCTCTCTATGGCTTCCACTTTTCATCATTTTTTTTTTAACTTTTCATCATTTCTTACCTTCCTTTTTTTTTAAATTTCCCTTTATTCCATATTCTGATAATGTCTTACTGGACTTAGCTTTTCGTGTGTGTCTGTGTGTGATTTGAAAAATGCTACAGCACTTGTTTTAAGTCATATTAAATGGCGACATTCAATCTAAAGTCGTATATATATGTTTTGCAAGTGATGACCACAATTAATAATTATTTGTATTAAACATAAGTTTTATGCAAAAATTTCAACCTATTTAACAACGTCCTAAAGAGGAATAACATTGTTTATAATTCTATTTTCTCAGTAAGAAAGTAAGCTCAGAGAGATTAAATTACTTGTTCTGCTAGTGAGCTCAAAAGCGAAGCCAGAATAAGGACTTTGTGTCTGCTTTCATTTCAAAGATAAAAAACAGACAGGAAGTGAGTTACAGACCTGCCTTGCACCTTGAAAAAAGTAATTTAGCTTTCCAGAATGCTTCAGAAGCACCATTTACAGGCACAAAGATAAAGCATTATAAAGTACAATTAAGATCCTGACACACTTAATGTCAGATCAAAGTGTTTCATATATTAGCTAATTAGCAACCAAACTTCTTCAAACCTTCTACCAAATGCATTTGAGATAGAAACAAACAAACAAACAAAAAAGAAACCAAAACCAAAACAAACAAACAAACAAAAAAGAGTACCAGATTGCTGGTTCATTTATCCAGTCAATTTTTCCTATTAATAGCCTGTGTCCCAAATATTGAAAGCCTTTAAAATCAATGATTATTGCTTGAGTTAATCGTCAGGCTTCAAACCACATAGCTCTACATCATAGATTTTCAATAAGGTGGTAATTGTGAATAAAATTGAGAAGGAAATTTACTCAGTAATGATATATTTTCATAAAATCTGTAATGACTGAGAACAGCTCCAAGCTCCATTTTCTTTCTAAGGTACAGCTATAGAAATAAGAGACTGTGTTGGATCTAATGGACTATTAAAGTTTTATGGTAATGATAAGCCATGTTCCTATTTAAGGGGCAGAAATTTCAATATTCAAAATGCCATTCTCCTGGGAAATGTGATTATATTCTTAGTTAGGCTTCCCTCTAATTTCATCTGAACATCAGTTCTGACTGTCTTTGTGGAATGTGAATTGTGAGCTGCTCTTCTGGACACTATCGCTAAGATTATATATGGTGTGATGTTAGTCACTGGCGTCTGTGGTAATGTGTCTGTTCAAGTTATCTCAAGTGGAAAGACAAATATATATCAAAGATAGAGAAAGAGGCAGCTGCAGTTACAAGAATATTTTTAGTACATATAACTCTTCTCCATGCTTTGAAAACTCTTAGCACATAGGAATAGTAAGTGACCAGAGTCTAAAGTTAAGCCTACTTTTTATGTCATCTTCAAAACAAGGATCGTCTTCTGTAAGAAAATTGTAACTCTCTTTTCCTTGTGTTATCACTAGACTATAACTCAGATAGACTATTATATTAGATATTTTCCCTTGATATACTATTTACTTATATTTTTTTAGTCCTTCTTTTGTTTATTTTTGGGATTAAAATTTAAGTACAATATTTCCCCGTCCCTTTAATTCCTCTAAACTATTTCATATACTACTTCTTCCTCTTCATCAACTTCATGGCCTATGTTTTCGTTAGTTGTTATTACATTCATTTACACATTTGCATTTGTTAACATATTTCTAAATTATAAACTTTTGCATCCATACAAACTACTTGAATATATGTTCTCAGAGCTGATTTTTTGGCACTGAACAACCATTTAGCTCTTCAGTGGGAGGACCTCGTCTTTTGCTCCTAGTTTTATTTAGGGTTTTCTTCTTCCAGTTAAGAATGTTCATTAGTGACACTCCTGTTTAGTTCACATTTGAGTGGTCATGTTGGTGAGATTTTAATGGTTGTAGTTTCTGTTATTACTATGAGTCTGTTCTCCATTCACGGTGTCTGTTATTTACTTCTTCCCCAGGCATCTTCTTTCATTTTGTTTTTGGAGCATAGCCAGGTTGACTTTCCTCTCAGCACTCTAAAACATTCCATCTTTCTTTAATTTACCACATGTTTGCCAGGCTGTAAGGTGGTAAAGTTAGTGTCCTAGAGCTTCTCTTCATTCTTTTTTTTTTTTCTTTACCCATAAAACAAGTGTCCCATGGGTTACTGTGATGTTTAAACTTCATTGTCAAGTTACATGAAATTTGGAATCAGGTAAAAGAGTATTCTGGGTAAGACAAATTTCTGGGTGTGTCTATGAGGGCATTTTTAGGGAATTTCAACTGAGGAGAGAAGGACTGCAGTAAACATGGTCTGGATATAAAGACTGAATAAAATAGAAATCAGAGAAGAGCTAATGAGCATTAACATTCATCTCAGATTCCTGTGAGCATGTACAACGTCACAAATGCTTTTACACTCCTGCTGCTATAGGCATAGGTTTTCCACCATGATGGACTGTTTTTCCACACAATATGGGGCAAAGAAAACCCCTGCTTTCTATACATTTCCATTGACAGATATGTAAACACAAATGTAGGGAAAGGAACTGACCTAACTGGACTGTACATAAATGTATACCCTACCCCTCAGGACCTTACCTATAACTAGATAAATTTTAAGACATTAAATCTTCTTCCTGGCCATGTTATCTCAAATTATTCACAACTAATATAAATTTTACCACTTCCAACATGACTTCATCATAATACCTCAAAATTTCATCAGTCTCTTGTAGTAATCATTTCCCATTCAATCCTGTCACTATATATATATTTTCCAAATACATTTATAACGTCTTTATTGGGAAGAATGCAGGCATATATGCCATATAGCGTTGTTGAAGGTAAGAATACTGTGGGGCAATTAGCTTGCATGTGTGTGTGAGCATGGGTCCTGTTGGGTAGAGTTGTTGTTCCCATGGGTCTGCAGACCCAGTTGGCTAGAACCACTGTGGCTCTGGGCAGCAGAAGCTCGGGAATTTGACTGAGTTCATTCCATGTGGCACCTGGTGGATGCTAGGGGCTCGGCCCAGACACAGAGAGATCTCACTCAGTCTGAGGTCCCTCGGGGGCAGAGCTCTTGGATGGGGACCCCTGACAAGAAGGCTTTTGAGGATTGACTGGTCTCAGACTCCAGGGCACCCAGGGGCAGCTGAGAGCTGTTGAAAAGTTGAGACTTGGGGTATGTGGGCTGGACCTATCCTCATCTGAGAGAGGCTAGCTTGCTTGAATTGGCGGGCCTCCCTCCATGGCTGGAATGCAGAAAAGTCCTCAGGCAAGAAGTTAGGTGTAGTGGCTGCAGCAACAGTGGCTTATTAAAGGCCTTCTCCACAGTTCCCCACAGAGGGCCCCAAAGACACGAGAATGTCCACCATTCCAAAAGGCTTTATTTTCATGGTGGATGGTAGATGGATCTGGATGCACCCCAGTGAAACTCAGGGCATACCTGAGTTAAAAAGGGAGGGAGGAGGGTCTGGGGAAGAATGCTTAATTGGCTATGCCCTCCGGCCTTCAGGTGTCTTACTAGTATGTAAATCTCTTGGAGCTGAGGCCTGTAGTTCCACCCTCTACCTGTGCTGTGTGCTGCAAACCTCTCTTAAGGAGGGGCTGTATTGCCACACTGACTGAAAAGCATGGGTCAATGACGAGTCAGGAGCCTGGGGTATGGGGGCGTGGCCAAACACCTGACATTGTCCCATTAGGGTCAGGATTCCAGGCCTGTGCCCAGCCAGGAACCAAGCTATCCTTTCACAGCCCCACAACTCCCCATGTTTTTTTAAAAGAGGTGTGTGTCATTTGTAATGAAAATTTTGGATAGGGAAGTAAAAAGAAAACACTATGCAGGTTCTAGCTCTTGCTGGACTCAAGTTTTTCTTTCCATCATCTTGATTACAGGAATTGGCTCATACTGGGATTACTAGCATGCAATGACAACATTCTCTAATAAGCTATGTTGCCAGCCAACCTGAAATTCTGTTTTCTTACCTATATTATGTTCTGCTACATATTTCTGTTTCTATTATGATAAAATTCATCCAACCAAACCCTCTCATGAAGAATTGAAACACTGTCCAAGCAGTTTCTTCCTTTAAGTTTATATCAATGGAGGAGTCAACACAACTTTAGAACAAAGGTTGAATATTGACTGGATCTAGATAAATGCCAATCAATAGGTTTTCAGTTGGGTCCATTTGGGAAAAAGGAAAGTGCAGAATTTTCTAGAATAGACATTATTTAACATCAGGAAATGATGAGTGTGATGTTGAAGGGTGTTTCAAAGACCAAAAGTAAAGAGCTGTTGTAATAGTGTGAAGTTTTAGGAGCATAGTGGGAGTTTAGGCATTCAGAGCAAGTGTCACATGGCTCAGGAAAGAGTGAGATCAGAAGAACTTCGTGATAGATTCCAAAGCTTTGTTCCTATAGAAAAGATAAAGGACATTATATCTCTCCATCTCTTGTTTCCAAGCCTGCTTTCTTACTGGCAACGTCACATGAAATGACCTTCAAAGACCATGCTAGGAGGTATGTGTGTGTCGACTTTCTATGTAGCCTTTTTCGGCCTCATGCAATCCTTCTATCTTAGTCTTGTTGGTTGGTTTGGAGAAAATTTTTAGCATGCTTAGAAGCAAAATTTCTGCTCAGAAATATTTTATTGACATTTCTAGGATTAAAAAGGATAAATCATAATCTCATAAGGTTGTCGTCAATTTAAAGATACAACCTTTTCAAAGCAAAACGAATCAGAAAAATCTTTATCAAATGGAGATCTGTATCTTTAGAACACAATTAATTATAATGAAGAATTACAACTAGGACTAATGAGAAACAAAGTACTCTATGAAAATTTGTCTAAGAAAAATTATTTCAACAGGAATGTTGATGATTTAAGGATTTGAGGGCTTAAGCAAGTGGTCAGTCTCTCTCATGTGTATTAAGATTGTTTTATAATACAGCATTAGGACTGTGCTTGAGGCATTAAGGAACTGATTGCCAAAACAATTTTCAGTGTCCTGCAGTTATGTTGGTTTTTGCATTTGGAATTTTCAGCTTAAAAGACTCTTATTGTATTAGTGTAATGAAAACATATTTATTTCACATGGTTTTACATAAAATACTAAAGTTACTGAGGCAGTGACTACCTTAAGATATTTTGGATATAACATTTATTATCTCTAATGACTCTTCCTCTTCTAATCAACTTGTTTGTGGATCATTTTTTACGGTTATCAAAACTTATAATATCATGGATATTTCCCACCATTCTTCATGTTCATGAAGTAATAAGCACTTGAAAACTTCAACTTTGCTATTGTGTTTTTGGCTGATGTTTTTATTTTGCTTTATCCTAAATTTTCCCTTTTGAAAGGTTTTTTTTTTTTTTTTTTTGAGAAAAAGTTAAAATAATACTCTTTTGAATGTAGTTAAGAATGCATTAGATATTAAAACATTCAGTCAAGTATGATAAAAATTTAAAAACTAATTGAATGGTTGGGTGGCATCCACAGTACTGATGACACAGCTACTGCAAGACCTAGAGGAGCTCTAATAATATGGTTTCATTTAAGCCAATATATTTGTGTTCTAAGTTAGTACTCCATTCCATATTTTTGTGTTGATGCCATTGGGGTTTGAATACAATGGACTCTTATTAGCAGACAGACTCTATTTGCATTTACCAATTTGTAAAATTAATCTTGCCTAAGCATGAGACATCTGTACAGTGTCTGCTGGGCCTGCCTAGTACCTCCAAAAATCACCCATGACATATTATACATCTGCTATCTTTTATAATCCAAACTGCTGCAAGAAGGAATGTGTATTTATCCTTCCTAATGAAAAGGAGATGTCTGAATACCAACTAGGATGAACAAATTACAATTTGAGTTGCCAAGCTTGGCTTGTGTGACATTAAATGTTTTAGTAGCTAATTCTTATGAATTATTGAGATTCTCATCATTCAGCAAATGGATCCCATCCTGCCCTAATTACCACCATGCATCCCTGGCTTATCATAGATAGTGTGTCACGAAAAGGTTTGGAGTAAGGCTTTTAAAAAGTAAATGATGGTATTTCTGTGTTTTTTAGTGATGAAGAGAAGATGGTAATATAAGACTTTGAGTAGTGTTCAACAGGTTTAAGGTTGCCACAGGTTATTTAGGAATGAGGTTTCTATTTCCTTATCATGTATCTATTTGGAAGATTATCAGTCATATGAACATATGGGAATATTTCTGTGCTCCCAAATTGTGAAAAACTTGCATTTATCCACTAATGAACTTGACTAGCTAGGGAGAGAAAAATTATTTTTGAAACAGTATCCACTTTGTCATTTCAGCTTCATTTCTGTTATTAGCTTATTGCTATTCACTATGACTGAAATGATCTAAATAAATAATTCTTATGGAAGTAAATACTAAATACTAAGGGTAATTGTAGATGTGGTGAGTCATCATATATTTTCTGTTACTTCTGTTTATATTTTATGGAAATTTATAATAAAGTACTTGAGATACAGGCTCCAGAAAACAAAAATGGAGAAGCATGTTGTTTACAAAGCCTTCAGTAATTCTAGACTGAATTTTAGGGTCTATTGAATTGTGTTCCTGACATTTCTTGTTGTGCTTGGTGTAAAAACAATTCAATTTTTAAAAAGACTGGTTTCTTTTTTATTAACTCTATCTTGGCTTCAGACATTCTCCATCAATAAAGTTCTTTGATCTTGGTATAAAAGACATGTAAATTGTTTTTCATATTATTCATAACTGAATGTGAGAAATGAAGATACAGGACTTTAAACAAATAGTTCTTCGGGAGCTTATCTGGTTCTTCTAGAAACAAAATAATCTGTGAAGATTATCCACAGAGGTGCAGAAGTTTCTAGGTACCAAGGTTCTGGGAATGTGGTAAGCCAAAGGCAAGGAGGACATGCAAAAAACCTCTCTTGAAAGGGTGCATTCTCTTCCTGGTCCTGAGTAACTTGAAGAATGAAACTGCCTTTGACTTCATTCGCACTGTTGTGTGTTGGCAGAAGAGGCAGAGCTGTTGGAACAGTGAGTTGCTTTACCATCTGATACTAATTACTTCCCCACTGGCCTGGGGGAATGGATGTAGCTATTGAACAGCAGTACATGGGACTTATATTCTCTGTATAATGGTGAAATGCAAAAGTACCAAACTTACCCCAAAAGTCAAAGAAGATACAAATTTGAAAAACAAGAATAATAAAATGCATGTGTTTATATAAATTAAAGAGTAACCTTTCTCTATGAAACTGGTAGCAGTAAACACACCGTCTGTAACTAAAGTAAGGGTTTTTTTTCAAGAGAATATTGTGCAATATTGTTCATCACTCTTTAGTAACCCCAGAGAAGTTTGAATCTGAATCAGCTTCAAACCTAGGGTGTGAAGTAGGCTCTATGTTTGATGTGTGATAGACTGTTTAGGATTCTAAGGTGTTGTATTAGTTAGGCAGTAAGAAAAGTATTGGGAAAGGGGAGGTATCCAGTCATCTACCAACTTGGAGAAATGACATTTAACAGGAATATAAATGCATGCATCAACATGCAGTTGAGTAGTTTTTGTTGAGTGGTAATGAAATGAGGCATGGAGAGATGGGTTAGCAGTTAAAAGCATTGGCTACTCTTCCTGAGATCCTCAGTTCCCAACAACCATATGGTGACTCACAACCATTTACAATGTGATCCGGTGCCCACTTCTGACATTCGGATGCACATAGAGCACTCACATGCATAAAATAAATAAATAAATCATAAAGAAGAAAAAGAAAAAAATGAAAAGAAAAAGAAATGGTCCAGTGGCAGAGGAAGGCAGCAGAGAAAGATCTGGAATCCAGGGAGCCTGCTTTCTGTATTAAGGAACAGCTATAGGGTAAACAGCTGATGGGGATGAGTTTGAATTGACCCATTGTACTCAGCACAATATGTGTACATAATTTCCCTTAAGACATAGAGCAAGTATATTTGACTCCTCCAAATTCTACTTACATGTTTAAAAAAGAAATCCTCCCAAAAGTTATTTGGCAAAGAAATAGAAAATGAAAGGCATCAGTAGTATACCTGCAAGATCCTCCTCTGAATTGATGTTCATCTTCTTCTTAACTCCTAGGGATTGATGGGATTGATGGGATTGATGGGATTGATGGGATTGATGGGATGGATGCTAAGCCTGACCCTTGAACTTTTCGCTCAGGTAAGTTTCAAACAGAATAGCAGATGACCTCAGATAACAGGAAGCTGTAGGTCATGGTATATAGAGCTTTCACAATAAAACAACAAATGACAGAGCCTAAACAAGCAGAAGGAAAATTATTGAAAGACTAAAAATGAATATAATTTAAGCCAAAATATACAACTAAGTACAATGGAAGTGTTAAAAACATAGAACAACACATGGAGAACATTACAGGGAAATATTAGCTCTAAAGAACACATGGTAGATTAGCATCACATCAGCAGATAAGAGTAGAATGGAATGGTGAACAATCTAGTAGAGCTTTAGAAGAACTGACTAAATAAATCTCTCATATAAAAGCCAAAATAAATATGGAAATATACATATATCTAACAAAAGGGAAAGATGAAAGCAAAAGTGTTAAAATCATAAAAAAGAGAGATCTTAGGAAAATAGGGAGGGAAGACAGAGATCAGTAAATTCCACTGAAAAAGAAATTGAGTTGTCATTCTCAGATCTGTTCAATTCCCCAGACAGAAACAGCATCTACACAAATAACTGAAGAAATATCACTTTAAAATGAATCATGAATTCAGCATGGACAAATATAATGATTATATGCTAAAATTTTTAAGAGGGGAATAAAAGTATTCAGAGGATTGGAACCAGATTTACATTGGTAACTTTGAGCACTAAGGTCAATGGAGTGATATTTTGAAAAAAAAAATAAGGAAGTAATTTACATATTAAATTCATGTTCCTCTAAGTTACCAGATAAATGAGAATATGTAGTCAAAATATTCCCAGCTGCTTTTTGAAATTCCAAGATTTTCACTCCAAACTCTATATTTAAAATACTTTTTGGAAAAAATATACAAAAGGTTAGGTAATAAATCCAGACTATACCATAAAAGACACAGAAAATAAACATAATTAAATATATTGTAACTATTAATTATTTTTAAAATTTTAAAAGTCATCATGAGACTATGTACATACATTATAGATTTAGTACTGACTGAGATGCTATAAAAATAGAAAATACTGACCTGTAGCAATTGAAAGAGAGAAACAAAGCTTTTAGAAAAATAGGACATACTGAATTGCTTGCCTTATTAGGGAAAATGTAAAAATATATTTTAAAAAATGAGGCATGGAAAACATAATTCAGAATCATAACTAATTGGCATAATTATTCTTTTGAAAAAATACATAAAGTACATTGAATAGACAATGAGAACTGTTATACAAGATTAAATCTAAACTATCACAGTTACCCAAGCAATGCAAATACACTAATCCCCAATTAGAATACCAAATCTGATAACATAGATTATAAACATAGATATAGCAAATGAGACACAGATAATTCACAAGGCTTAAAAATGAATGGCAAGAGAAGTTCTGAAGAAGTTGGAATGACAAAATTCTGAAATGGTAACATCAATATGAGAAATAGGAATACACTATGATAAAAGCTTATAGCAGATAATGAAGAACACCCAGAAGCATGGATGAGGAACATATATCACAGAGTGAAGGAGACTTTTAATGCCACCAAGATGACTCAGTTGGTAAAGATGCAAACCTTATGACCAGAGTTCAGTTCCCCAGACATGTGAGATTGTCAGAACAAAAGAACTGACTCTGTAGGCAGCCTTCGCACATTTTTGGGTATTTCTAGAAAGAAAGATAGATAGACACATGCACAAACACATACTCATATGTTAATAACATTTTTAATAATGAATTAATGTGTAGAAACATATGAAAAGGAAGGCTGATCAACAATCCCAACTATAAAATTTAGCACATGCTTTACAAAAATAAATTCTGATTGTAAGATGACCAGCTTATAGAATATGTATAATAAAATACTGAGTAGAGCTAGTGGATGTGTTTGAACACATGTGTGTGAATCCACATGGTTTACTCTCCTCATAGCTTAATAAACTATGAGAATATGAATAAATCATAGATGATTAATATTCCAGAAGCTAAAGAAAATAATAATCAAACTAAAATTTATAAAGTGAATGTTTTAACTATAAACAAATTAATTCAGTCAATTCATTATCAATAAAATTAATAGTAAATAAATGTAAACAGATAAGAAGTTTTTAACTCATGGGAAAAGCTCAACAGATAATCAATACCTAAATTTGAAAAAAAATAAAACTTTAAGGCTGAGAAGAAGTTAATTAGAGGTAAATAAAAAGTCTAGACCAAATCAAGAAGTAGATAATAGTCACTTCATTCTCAATTTCACAAATGAATGGATTAATAGACCAAAAGCAAGGTCAAAAGAAAGGTATGTATGTCCTGAATCCAAGAATATCAGTACAGAATTAAGTAAGCAGACGTGATTACACATTACTTCTGAATGAATTAAAAGAGAGAGATTCATTAATTATGTAGTGGTAAAAAAGAGACAAATTTAGAAACATTTTCTAAGAGCTTGGTGGTATCATACAAAGAAAGAATAATGTCACACAAAGAAAGAGAATATCTGAATGAATGTTCAGTTACCTGAAGAGACTTTACTTTTAGACTAGATATTCATCTTGTAGTTCTTTAAAAACCTATATGACTTTCTTGTTTCATATTTGTAGCAATACAAAGATAATATGTGCAAAGCACTCTTTAGACTTTCATGTTTTGACAGAAAAAAAGGAAGGTAAACTAAGGACATATGTATAAAAATAAAAAGAAATAGTTTATTTTCTTAACATTTCATATGTAAATATATATCATATGTTAATATATATGCATATATTTTATATTGTGTGAATGATGACTCTTTTATATTTTCTTTGATTAAAAATTAAGCATCCTTGGAGTTACTCCAGTTGAAAGGAGACAGCCATTAGGCAAGAATTGCCTCTTTCCATCTACAGACAAAATACTGTCCAGAAAAGGACACACTTGCAGAATAGTCGACTGATTACATCTGCCTAGACAAAGTAATCAGCCCTTAATAATTCTGCATCGCTAAGGTCTGTCAGAAGATTCTGGGCCAGAAGGCTGAAGATTTGATGCTCCAATGTTTGGTAGTATAGGGATTGTCCAGGTGTTCAGTGGTCTCTATAAATTGGCTAAGTTTTAGAAGCTATGCTTAGTGCTTCCCATAATTTCAGTTAACTCAGTCATTCTGGATTTCTGACTAATAGTGTAATATTGGCACAGCTTCTCCTTTACTGAGAATAATGCTATTTGCAAATCTCAAGATTTCACCATTTAGTTCAAAAATATTAATCTTGTTTTGAGATTATTATAAATATTTTACTTTCTGTATATACCTAGAAATATATAATGACATTTTGATATATATTCTTTAAACATTTGGTAGCCATGGCAGAATGGCTCCAGAGCCAAAGCACTTGCTACACAAGACTAAAAACCTAGCCTTATCTCTTGCAACCTGCTCAAAAATATAAGGAAAAGAGGAAACTGAGTCCAATGTTATCCTCTGACTTCAACACTAATACAGTTGGATACACTCCTGAAAACACACACACACACACACACACACACACACACACACACACCAATTTCAACTTTACTTGGTTTCTTAGCAAATAAATATACACTGTCATATATCAGCTTAGTATACTTAATAGCATTTCTGTTATTTCTACTTATTTTAAATATAAATCTCATTTGTTGTTGCAAAAATTTTATTCATTTTAACATTTCATGTGTATGAGTGTATTTGTGTTTGGATATGTGATTGAAATTGTAGGTGAGGCCAGAAGAAGTTGTAGGGCCACTTGGAGCTGAACATACACAGAAATGTGAGCTGGACAATGTATGTGCTAGCAACTACACTCAGGTCATTTTTTAAGATCAGTAAGCAGTCTGAACTCTTACATCATCTCTTCAACCTATAAATCTTATATTTTTAATGCTTTATCTTTAGGTTTTCTTCTAGTAACTGGAAATTCTTGTTTAGATTTTCATGTTTGTCTTAGTGAAATTTATTTCATGTTCTTACCCTGAGTATGTCTGGCTGGAAAAATAAATGATGGACTGGGTATTAGGACTACCTTGTACCTCACTGGTACAAATAGGCATAATTATGCTCTAATTGTATTTTAAGAGAAAAGTTTTATTTTAACAGGAAGGGTGATATGTAAGAGGAGCCAATGTGGGAGGAGTACTGAGAGGAAGAGAAGGAGCAAGGAGGGGAGAAGAAGAAGGATAAGAGAAGCTAGGTGATGAGAGAGAGAAAGAGAGAGAAAGAGGTGGTGAGGAACATGGAGGCAGATGTTCACATGTCTCCACCAGTCAAAGATAGTTTTTATATCTAGGTTGGGTATTGGGTTACACTTCTGATTGAGCATTACCAAACTTATAAAGCTTTCTTGCTTTCTTTCAACTAATGGAAAAACAGAGGAGGTGGGGAAATAGAAAGAAAAGGATTCATGTAACTGTAAGATATACTTATAAGTAAATGGTTTCAGGGAGCTGATTGCTGTGAACAAGGAGTGTGTGGTTAACAGATGCATTGGTCAGAAGCGGATGTGACTCATCCTCTTGCACTACTCCTCTTCTGATAAGATGTTGTAGAAAATTTATGTAGTCCACTGCTTTCCTGAAAATTCACGGAGTGATTCTAAGCACTGTACAACTAAGTGGTGGCACATGAGTGTAATCCCAGCACTGAGAAGTTAGGAAAAAGATTAACTAAATCATGAATTCAGACCAAACTTGAGCATGTGAGTTTCTGACACACAAGCAAGCAAACAAAAACAAAAGAAAACCAAAGAAACAAAACAAGATGCTAGAAATAGAAGTTCAAGATTTTAAGGGTGCCATGATAAAATATTTCAAGGTGCAACTAAAGGTCAAAGATATGAAAATAGAAAAAGCTTCAAAAGAAATTTAGGTCTTACCACATAAATACAATGGATACTAAGCAAAGCAAAATGCCATGTTTAGAAATGAAAATTTCAAGCTGATGATAAAAGTCTTAATAAATAACTTTAGCAGCAGAGTTAGAGTAAGGATGGCATCCCTGAACTGAGGATTGATCAATAGTCATCAATCTGAATAGCAGACAGGAAACTGACCAAGTAAAGGAGACCCTTGAAACCTTAGTATAACATATTCGAGAGACTAAACATGATTTATCAGTTCTGTCAGAGCTCTAGAAATAGTCTATGTTAAGGCAGAGGAAGTGGAGTGGTCACATAGGTGGCCTGGTTAATCCCAGTAGATCACAACACAAAACAAATAGCCACAAATATGATTGGCTGGAGACTGAGAGTTGAGAGTAGTTGCTATGGAGTTCATACATGTGTGAAACTGTTTAAACACAAATTTAAATAATATAAAAATGGTGAGTGAAAAATAAACATGGAAAAGTCCATCATTAGAGTTAAATAGAGCATTTCCTTCTCAGCTTTCTAAAGAACAACTACGGACTATCATCTGGCATATAGTACATCACATCATTAAACACCATTAAATAATTGAAGCATACATCCCAGTGTGCCATAAATCAGCAGGGTAAGTGGATGGTCATTCCAGGGTTTTTGAAATTACACACTATATTCTTGGTAACAATAGAAATATAACATATTTACAATGATTAAGCTCATATAACACAAGTATCCTTAAACTCAAGTGATTTGAATTGGAAAGAATAAAAGAAGGCAATAATCACAAAACAACAGAAAATAAATAATTCTATTTTAAAACTCTGAATCACATAGAAACAACTCAATAGTAAAGTGATGCTATAACATGGAAATTAGGGGAAATGATTACATTATTGGTGGAAGAAAGTTTTTTAATTCTAAAGTGACAAAACCCTGGGAAAAGGTTGTCTGAAGTCAAAATAATCAACAGGTAGAAAAATAATGGACCCGAGTAAGAATAGGCATAAAATATGAACCTGTGTAAATATAAAATTAAAAAAGAGAGCTCCATGTAAGGTCATAAATGGTGTTGCTCATTTACTCGGGAGTGTATAATTACTGTTGGACAAGAAAGAACCCTAAGGTATACTAAGCAGTACAGCCAGTCACAAGCCCTCCCAATAATCCAAAAAACTAAAAACCTATTATTTCACAGATCCATTTCTTTAAGTTGTCAGGTGTGAATGGAAGTCATCTTTGGTTTATATTCTTTGTTTTCCATTTTCTTGTAATTCTGATTTGATTCCAACATGTGGAAGCGGATATGAAAACAGAGAGATCCACATCAATTAGGAAGTAAATGATAAGAACCTAAAAGTTCATTTTCCTCTTGATATCCCTTTATTATATGTTAAATATATGACAATCTCCTCTTTGCCAATAGGTTCCCAGGAGGGAACAGCAGACAAAGGCTGTGAGGTGAAGAATAGGTCTCAGTAACAAATTATGAGCCTGGAGGCCATGTTCTAAGGAGGCAACAACACCAGGAGACGGTTTTGGGGTTTCAGTTTTAATTTATTTCTGCTCTCTACTATAATCCCTTCTGGCAAAATTTCATGGAACAACAAGATTTAATGATGTTCATGTATTAGTTGTAACTGGAGAATTTTAAATGAAATCAGTGTCAGTTCTTGCAGAACCATAGTCAGAGAAAGCTTGCAGCAGGGTGCAATAAGGTATTGTGACATGCCTTGAAAAATACCCGAAGTGGGGGAAGAGTGGCAGTCAAGATGAGAGAGTGCATGTATTACACTGAGATTAAAAATTATTTGTACTTAAGAGTTCTCACAGATAATGTGGTAGAGCTAATCTTACTGTAATTAGTCAGGCAGAAGCAATGCCATGTTTAGTGCTTCCAAAAGAAAGCTGATCTCACAGAAGGTCTTGGAATAAAGTATCCCCTGAAATCCAGGATTTAACAGTAATGACAATGCAGCTCTTCAATACCGTATTCAATTCTATATCACTCAATGCAATGGTTTCTTCAGATTCTACAGTCTAGTATTCTAAACATTGCTATACTTTAGAATGAATCACATATTTTACTAAAGAATTAGTTAAGCATTCTTACAACTCTGTATGTATATAAATTATAAGTTTTATGAAGGATGGCCCATGGAGCTCATAGGAACATGTCCATGCATATGTGATGAATAGTCATATTCACATTTTCATATCCGTATATTCATATATAAACACACAGCTGCAAAAGAAATAAAGAAGAAACATTATTTATAATGAAAAATGTGAGTCAGATATATGTGAACAAACACCTTTTAATATTTTTAATTGTATTAATATTCAAAAAGTCCTTCTGTTTCTTAAAATGCAACTAATAAGTGACCACTGATCCATTATATGGTTGTTAAATTTTATTACTTTAAATATTATTCTGTGTGATGCATATATTCCCATGTTTTCTTCAAGGATATAATAATAGTATAGTGTTGAAATAATACATTGATGAACCCTACTTACTATGTACAATATTGTTTTGAGATACATCCACTTTTATTCATAAGAGATTATGTGAAGGTTTTAAAAGCCATTTAGTTTAAATGGTACTCACTAAATTTTAGTAACTCTGTCCATAACTATTATATAGCACTGAATTAAGTGTTATACAATTTCAAGAAATACAGAGTGATAGTTCTTCAGTTCTTCAGAGAAATGCTTTTAAAACCTAGTGGAGCTGGGTAAGTGTAGTGGCTAAAGTGGTAGCATAACGAAGAAATAAGCCAGAGTTGCAGCGTTCACAATGCCTCCTTTCCACAAAACTATGATGATGCATGTTATAAATGGTTGCTTATGAAAGCTATATTTTAGAAAAATTATAGTATATGGGGTTTTAAAAGCAAGAATGTTGGCTCTTAAAGAGAGAATGGTTCCATTTTATGAGCTAATTCTAGGAACTGAAATCATTGACTCATATATTTTATATTTTATATTTGTGTGTGAGTATATATATATATATATATATATATATATATATATATATATGTATGTGTACCTGCTTATATAACATATATTCTAGAAACTGAAAAAATAATCTGAACTCTTGCTAAAATTTCTTCTTTATGGGGTATGCCTAAGCCTTCCTCTGAAGATTCCAAGATTGAACCAAAGATTTATTCCATCACAAATTACCCAAGGGGAACCAATGAGTTTAACTTACAGAATATGGTTGAGGGGTAACATTTTTAAAACCGACTTTAATAAGGGGTTTCCAAGACTTTGATTCCATTCTATCTCACAGTCCAAAGGTACTGTGAGAAAAGATGATAAATAGGACAAGGGAATGTAGACTTGTTTTGAAAAAGTTCTTTGGGAATGGTTTCAATCTCCATTGTCAGGAGACCAGCAGTTCAGTTCAGTAATGTCAGGATACCAGCAGTCCAATTCAAAAATGCCACCAAACAATAATTAGCAGAAATAGCCAGGCCTCCACTGAATCAGCATGACTTAGTGGGAGATACCAGAACCAGCTGAAAAGCAAGAGTTTCTCTGCTGTGCTTCTCTCAATAAAGTGAAGACAACTAAAGATGCAAGACCAGTGAAACAGCTTTGCACACCTAGATATGCAAGTGTAAGAGCCCTGTCACTCTATGTTGAGTCCTACTTATACACTTTCCAAGCATGAAGTGTCCTCTCAAGGGTTTGATTTGGCAAGAGATCACTAGTCTGCTTCAGCAAAACATTACATGACACAACCAGAAAAGTCCACTTTAGGTAACTGAGAGACGCATGTGTGACCACAGAGCAGCTGAAATGGAAAACCTTTATCCGTCATGGATGTCAGCTTCCCCATTGTTATATAGATGGAATCTCTCTCAATAAGCTTCTCTCAGGCTGTAGGCTATTGTTCAATCTGAGCCCCCTTGGAGCACATACAAGTACGCAGAACTAGATACAAATGACCAGAAAAAAATGACTGAAATGTTATGTGAGAGTCTAATAACCCTTACCATCTTCTCTTTAAGATATTTTCAAATTCAAATGCCCAGTTGGATAAACATTTATACATAGCTTCAGCTGATAACATACAGATGGTCTTACTTTGTCTTAGAGATGATATCTTTCAAACATGAACAAACCACATATGTGATTAATTATTCTGGAAGCTTCAGTTTTACAAAGTATAGCTATTATTCAAGTACTCAGCCACTAACTATGAAATTCCAAGCAAGATAAATGCTATGAGGATTATTTTTCTGAGATTGTATTTACTTCTGGGTGTGTATACAGTATGTCTCTCCATTTGAGCTGTTATAAGATACATTAGACTGAGCAATCTATAAACAGCAGAAATTTGTTTCTCACATTTACAAAAGGATGCAGCCTGTGTTAGGTGAAATCTCTGGCAAGGGCTCTGTTTCTGCTTAGTGACTCTGCCTTGAAGAATGCTTTCTCCTGATTGTGGTGAGTCAACACCTTCCTGAAGGCCCTCACAAGAACAAGCCCTACTTTTGATGGATTTATACTCTTTAATTTATCGTTGTCTACAGACACTATCACTTAATGTTACTATACTGCTGATATAGCAAGCTTCATACATGCTCCTTTATACAGTATTTTATTGTGTTAAAATTCTATTAGTCTAATAAAAGCATCTTTGCCCTTGCTGTTCCTTCCTCAGTGTGAGTGAATACTTTATTATTCTTTCTTTCAAACCCTCCCCATTCCTCACTTTAAAGCTAAAAGGCAATGCACCATACGCTCCTTATTTCATTTTAAAGAGGCTGTTGCTTAAACTTTTATAATAGTGGTTTATGGTGTTATTTCATCTTTTATGAATCCTAGTTCAACATTAATTTGCTTGAATTCACCATGTCTTTCTATGGCACTGCCCATCCTGTCGGAGATATTTCTTCATTTGACTGGAGACATGAAATAAGGGTGCTCCGCCAAACCTAATTGTGCTTGTCAAGAGAAAACTGCATTGTCGCTACAAAAATTGTCAGAACAAATTAAGTCGTAAGGAATGTGGTACTTCATTTGCAAAATCATGTTTTACAATTTGTCTCATTCTATGTGACTTAGCATAGTTCTCCAAGAATCAGGATGAAACATTTACTCTCTTTAGAATCACGCGAACACCATAAAGAATGACAGTTTTGTGAAAGCCGTCTCCAGTTAAATGATACCTACTTCCACACTTTAAAAACAAACACTATATTAAAGACTGATATAAAATGTATTATCTTTGACTGTTATGTCAACATCTTACCATTGTGGTTCCCTTAGAACATACACTGAATCTTTCTTCTAGAAATATTTGTGAGAAAATGTAGTTAAATGTGTGACATCACTCACAAATTCAGCACAAATTCAACATTTGCATTTACCATAGATCGAGAATAAAGAAAGCAAGAGACAGATGAAAGAGAAGCTGCTCTCTTTCAGTGATTACGTTCCTTTTGCATTTCAATGTTCCAGATTACACATTAAGAATTGACAGTAATAGTAGACATCCTTTGACATTTCTCATCTAAAGCAAAATGAAAGTTTTGAAGCATTTAGAAAATTACATATCTATAAAAACCAAAGTTAATATTATACTACCGGGAACTATAAGACAAAGTCAGCATTAGGAGGTTTCTTGGTAGATGCTTTACTTTTGTGTTGATCCTCACTGTTTTGAGAAAAGACTAGAGAAAATGAGTGGAAAGGGCATGCAGAATATAAATTTGGAAATAAGGAAGGTTGTATTGAACTCTGTCTTTAATATTTATTGCCAGATTATATATCATATCTCATATTTATGTATTATTTATATTGTACATTATATATTATATGCCATACTGATATATTTTAGAGCCAGTACATAAAATACAGTTATACAAAAACATATATAAAGCAAATGTATTGAAGTAAGCAAGGATTATGGTTGTGCTAAAAGAAGTAGAACTGCTCTTTGAACTTTGAAAACAAAATAATAACAATGTGTATTGTGCAGGGTTACTATGAGGATTTAGTATACAGAGAATTCAAGGACCCAAGACAGCATTGTATTTAGTCATAGGGAGCAAAAAGGTGGGACTTTATTGGTCAAGGACATTATTTTCTGAAAAAATAATTAATCAAAATTTGATTGCTCAGAAATAAGAGTCTAATGTCTTCAAATTTCAATCTTGATTATAGTAGCATTTCTTTACAAACCATAGGCATTGTGTCTCTTTTTATAGGTGCTTGATCATGAAAAGCTTCGAATAAAAAAAACACAATGATTCACATTAATCAGTCACAGGACTATTACCTAGATGCCATTAAAATTGTACTATCATACATTAGTATATAAAAATGTATATACTGATATATCATAATCATTTTTATTTTTATAGCTATTATTCTTTCATTTTCACATGTCCTTAAATCACAAAATAAATGAATTTTGACTTTATAGCTCAGATCTTCTGGTTTTGTTTTACAATATGAAATAATGACTATCTATGGTAGGGCTGAGCTAGAGAGTGTGCAGGTATGGATGATGATATGGATACTGGTGTACTATTGCCTTCAAGCCTGGAAACAGCATCTGCCCTATTATATTGCCATTGCTTTGGAGGAAACACTAATACTTGTCTTCATAAAATGTGGGCTTCACATGCTGATACATTATTTTAAAAATTGAACAGTATTTAGGGAACCAATTTTGAATAAACTGTCCACATTATTCTCCATAAATTAAACTTTTAAAATATTCCACTTTGGGGCTATGGAGATGGCTCTGTGGTTGACAGCACTTGTTGGCTTAGCTGAGGAACCTTGTTTAGTTCCCAGCACCATGTGGAGACTGCCTGTATGCAACTACAGTTTCAGGAAATCCAACACCCCTTTCTGGCCACTGTGGTAACTGGGAACATGGACAGTACACTTGTATGCAAGAACAGAAAACATTCATTCATATAAAATACAAATGAAAATTTTGCTTTAGAGATCTACCTCAAAAAATACAGACTTTCTTGAAATAGTTAAGATATAATTTTATTTGTGTTTAACTGAAAAATGAAAAATTTTGCTTCAGTTACCAAAATTGCTGGCCAGATCTGAACAGATACATTTTCAGCATTCAAGAACCTGACTCAGGAGAATTTTATACCAAGACCTGTCTATTTGTCTCTGTCTGTCTGTCTGTCTGTTTCTGCCTCTGTCTCTCTCTGGTGTGTGTGTGTGTGTGTGTGTGTGTGTGTGTGTGTGTGTGTGTGTGTGTGTGTGTGTGTGTGTGTGTGTGTGTGTGTGTGTGTGTGTGTAGCAGAACATGTTGGTTCACCATTTCAGGAAGCCTGGGTGGCACATAGGTTAGGCTTTACTGCGCATGCATTTTGCTTGTTCATTGTTACATAAGATCCGGGTCATGTGACATATGTGCTAAGCACCAATTGAGAATGACTTCCTAGCAGATTCTGATTGGAGAGGACACAGCGATTTCTTAAATCTGGGAGCTAGAGCTCAGGGGCTTTTGCGGTAATTCAAGGTTCCTGAATAAACCGTGTTGGGAAGGAGATCCCATGTCCATTGTCTTCTGTCTGCTGGTCGGTTCAGGAGGCAACATGTGTGTGTGTAAAAAACATGTCTTTGAATCAAGGGAAGGGCATTTTCATAAAATCTAACGGTACACACACACACACACACACACACACACACACATATATCAGAGGATAGACTTAAATTTTGGAAAGAGGGCAAAAGTAATTTTTCATGTCATTTTCAATACAGTAGTAGGAATAGAAAGTTATGGTTGTAGAAAATTCACTGTTCTGGGGTTGCTAGGCCAGGAGAGCAAGCAGTGGTCTAATCAAAATGTCAAGAACGAGAATCTGGAAATAAGAAAGACTTAGAATAGTCAAATAAATTATGCAAAGAGTCATTCCTGAATAGGAGATTATGTGTGTGTTCTAGAAAGAACTGTGAGAACCCCAAGGGAAGTAAAGGTAGCAGCAGACTTAAAAAGGAGGTGATCTTTAAATGTACTTCCCAAACTACACACAAAGCTATGCATAGATCATGTAGCCTTCACAGAATAGCAGGCTCTTGAAACAACCTCTGTGAAAAGTATTACCTGACCATTAAGCCACACAGACACACAAGAGACTCCTAAAATTCAAGTCAAGAAAATAAAACTGGAAAAGAAACTTATAGCACATCTTCTACATCAGAGGCAGATTCAACAAATAAATTGTAACCAAAAATGAGAAAAAGCACTAAAATATATATTGTATTTTGTAAAGTGTTTGGTTTTCAACAATAACAAAAATCATGTAACAGTGATGAATAATTAGGATAAAATATTGTCAATTAATAGGAAAAAATAGTTATACTGAACCTACTAGCAAAACATATGAAACAACTACTATAAATATCCATGACATTAAAAAAAATTCTACAACTAAAAATAAATAAACAAACAAATAAAATAAATTATAATAATGACCTAAAATAAATTAAGAAAAATCTATTAAAAGAAAGTAAGTAGAAAATTCAGTGCTGTAAATTACCATACCCAACAGGAAAACCCTGTAGCATAGGCTCATCCACATTGGAAAGTACCAAAAGCATGAAAATATCCAGTAGATAGGCATGGCCCCCAGTTGAGGGATGGGGCCACTCATGAATCTCAAAATTTTTAACCCAGAAATGTTCCTGTTCAAAGGAAAGTTAGGGACAAAAATTGGAACAGAGACTGCCCCACCTAGGAAGTCATTCCATATACAGTCACCAACCTCTCACATTACTGCTGATGCCAAGAAGCTCTTGCTGACAGGAGCCTGATATGGCTGTTCCCTGAGAGGGTCTACCAGCACTTGACTAATACACAATCAGATACGCACAGGTAACCATCAGATTGAGTCCCCGGATCCTAATGGAAGAGCTTGGGAAAGGACTAAAGGAGCTGAAGGGGATTGTAACCCCATAGAAAGAAAAATTTCAACTAAGTGACCCACACAGAGCACCCAGGGACTATACCATAAACCAAAGAGTACACCTGGAGGGAGCCATAACTCCAAATACATATGGAGCAGAGGATGCCCCTATTTGACATCAATGCAAGGGGAGGGTGGCTTGATGCCCTAGTGTCGGGGAATGCTAGAAGGGTGATGTGGAAATGGGAGAATAGGTGGAGGAGCACCCTCATAGAGGAAAAAAGAAGGGAGGAGAGGGGAATGGGATAGGGGATTAGTGGAGAGGTAACCCAGGAAGATGGATATCATTTGATTTAATAAAACAAACAAACAAACAAAAAAGAATGGATTAGTATGTAGCTTCAAGTTCATCACAAGAAAGGCTTGAAAACCAGAGCTCATGTTCCTTAATAAAGAAAACTTCAAATGAAAACTCAATGCTCTTTAATTCAGTGAACTGAAACTGTCATAAAGAGAGCTAATCTGGCATCTAGAGAGGGTCAGGCAAATCCATAGTCAGAGCTGTCTGTCCAGAACAGGGCTCTTTAGTGCAGGATGTTGGCAGAAAAGCATGTAGAACAATTGCTGCATGATGCTGAGAATGGACTCCAGGAAGGAGAAAACCCTAAGTCCCACACAACTGCGGAAACCACAAATCTCATGACTTTCATTTTGAGGAGCTATGCCAGGTTCCAGGGAGAAAAGGCCCCAACCGTGTGAGAAAGTATATAACACTGTTTATAACAAAAACATATCTAAAGAAAAAATACTTTGTTGGAACCTGATATACTTATTAAAATAGTTATTTTACTAGTGTCTCCCATATTCATCTAATGTGCAGAAAAAGCCATTCCCAGGAAAGATGGAGTTTTTACATAAATAACAATTAAAATTAATGGATAAAGAAATAATGCATGGAGGCAGGCAACTAAAATAGGAACAGTACAGTATTAAATGAGTTCTTAAGATCCAGTTGTGGATGCTGAAAAGAGTGGTGCTTTGAATAGGTTTGGTCCCCATAAGACTAATGTATTTTAGTTCTTTGTTCATGAGGAATGGCAATGTTGGTAGGTATGGCCTTGTTGAAAGAATTATTTCAATGTGAAGGTGGGCTTTGAAGTTCGTTCCCATGTTCATGCTCTGTCCAGTGCAGAACAAATATTCCTCATGGACCCTGGACAACTGAGGGAAACAATCTTGTCCCGACTGCCTTTAGATGAAGTTGTAGAATTCTCTGATCCTCCGGCACCATGTCTGCCTTCACTCTGCCATGCTTGCCTCCATGATGATACTGAACTGAACCTCAGAACCTGTAAGTCAGCCCCAACTAAATGTTGTCTTTCATAAAAGTTGCCTGGTGTCTCTTCATAGTAATGAAACCCTAAGACAGAGGTGAAGGTATTTTAGGAACTGTGACATTTAGAAAATACTAATGGATTGCTTACAAAAATAGGTTTTCACACTAAAGAAACTAGCAAAGACTATCTTAGACTACAGTTAATAACTATCTGCCAACCTTGCTGAATATGTGATAAGATAAATTTAGAGGGACCTCTTTGTGATACTCTTGAAAAAACATTAACTTCCATAACCTTTTAAAAAATCAGACAAGTCCAAACTGAGATACCTTTGTAAAAGTAAGTGATGAATTCTATCCAAGGACCAATGGTGGGAATTAGAGTCTGAGTTGAGAGCACAGGGAGCATTGAAGAATACAAACTAAGTCACACTGACATAGAACCAGAGGAGCTCATCTTCTATTGCATGGTAATGGGTTATAGATAATTAGAATGCTCAGTATACTTAAAAAAAATAAGTAACGATTTTTGAATATTTTTGAACTGTTAGTCATGTTTCTCCTTTTTGTTTAGACTAAGGTCAATATCTGAGAGAAACACTTGGAACAAGAAAGGGCTTGTTTTGGCTTATCATTGTTTTTACTCATTGTCTTTTAGCCTTATGGCTAGAGGCCAGTAATGAGGCAAAGCATCAAAACAAAGAGAATGCACTTGAATGGAGTAGCTTTCTTGGTGATGTCTAGGAAGCAGAGAAATAAAAAGAAGAAATGAGATGAGGTATGACCTCCAGATCTACCCCTTCTGACCTATATTACCTATCTAGGCTATGTCTCATGGAGTTTCCATCATTTGGTAAGACTGTGCTACCATCTGGGTACAGTTCACATTCAAACTCTAACAGCATCATTAGTAAAAAATAAATGCTTTAGAAGATAATGATGCTAGACCTGAGCTGTGTATCACAAATTGACATGAGCAACAAACTATCACACGGTACCTTAGATATAACAATACATTATCAGAGATCAACTGAAATACATTTAATTTTTAGAATAATATCAGGGCCATGGAAGACTGAAGTTCAGCAATAAACAAGGGGTCTATGATAACTTCATACATGGATCACCCATAAAAGCCACAATCTGCATGGCCTTATGTTTATATCTATCATTAGTTATTTGCAAATACATTATGGTTAAGTGTACTTTTAGTTACTTCATATTGCTGTGATAAAACACCATACTATATGTGTACACATAATAGTACACATGATATGGGTAATGTTTAGCTTGGGACTACTGACACTGGGAATGAGGATGTCTCTGACACTTTTGTCTGCTCTTGGAATACCTTTTCTTATTCTGGGTTGCTTCATCCAGCTTTAATATGAGGGTTTGTACCTCGTCTTATTGAATCTTGTTATGCTGTGTTCAGTTCATACCAACAGGAAAGCTTTTATGTGAAAGAAAATGGAGAAGCAATGGCTCTAGGAAAGAGGGAAGGTCAGGGGTGGGGGTGACTGGGAGGAGTAGAGGGAGGTGAGGCTGTTGGTGGATTATAGTGCATGAAAGAAGAATACATATAAAACAAAAGAATTTGCTCTTCTAATTGTATTTCTTATTTATACTTGTGACTAACATCACTGCCATGATTACAACAATAAACGCAACTGGTTATCATAATATTAGTGATTGGAAATTAAGACAAATACAAAATTGAAAAAGTAGTACATGTCACTTGCACAAATGTTTAAAATTTTAAGACCTATGAATGCAGGAATTTAGTAACAAGGAATGTCTTTGAATTAAAAAACTATAAAGCTACCCAAAGAAATATTTTACAGGGATGTAAAACTATAAAACTTTTTTTTTAAAAGAAAGAATGTTATTTAAAAATAAGAGAAACATAATATAATTTTACTCTGTTCCATGGAACTGAAGTATTGGGTTTTAAATCTTTGAGCATAATCCTATAATAACTGAGTCAAAATTTTGAAGAGAATTGTTACCCATCAGGTATTTAGCTTGAAGTTGTGAAAATAACCACATCAGCATATTTATAAAAGAACTTCAGTTTTGAAGATAAAATAATTAGTGAACTGAACTATCAGATTGAATAAATTACTTCCTCAAAAAGTATATTTTAACAAATTGGATATTGAAACTATTGGAGCAATAAATTGCCTTAGATAATTTTAATCAAATTGTAATGACATTTAAATAAAAATCAAGTCACTCATTATGTTTATGTTAATGGAAGCATGGCATGTGCGTGCTCTCACCATTTCCTGATTGTGAATACTTTATGTGCTGTAAAAATGCCTGAAAAATTAAAGCTTATGTGCCATCCCACGATTTAAGAATGATTTGTTTTAGTCTTCATTTTTTTGAGTCACAAGAATAATTTTTCTCATTTTTATTAGTTCTTTGAAAAGTTCGTCTCCTTTCTGTGCACCAACACTGTATTCTCTCTCATTCTCCCTCTACCTCTCTTCTCTCTCTCTCTCTCTCTCTCTCTCTCTCTCTCTCTCTCTCTCTCCCTGGAGATTATGTATGTGTATGTATATGATGTATATGTATATGTGTACGTGTACGGTACGTGTACATGTATATGTATAATCACCATTAATTATGGTTGATGGTTTTCCTATTTTCTTGGATGTATAGACTTCCACATGATACATACATGGGGTACATACATGACCAGACCCACCAAGGTCATATCCTTAAAGCAAACTGATTTTCCTTTTCACAGTGAGTGCAACTTCATATCTACCTCTTCTCTAATTGCTGGGATTATATCTGACTCTAACCTGTACAGCTCTTGTGCATACTGTTTCAGCTCCAGAATTCATATTTGCAACTGCCCTATGGAGGCTGGAAAAAAATGTTTCTTTGTAATTCTCTCTAACTCCAGGGTTTAGTTTGAGAAGGAAACAACAGAATCAGAAAGGTCTGAATACTGACAGCATCCTGGAAGAGGGAAATGGAAAAAGATAAATCCATGACTTTTGCAATGCCAATTAGGAAGAAACTTAATGAGGGCAAGGCTGGGAAACTTCAGAAAGAGTGAAAACATCTGAAGAGTCTGGAAAACATCCATAGTGCCAAAGTGCATGTGTGAGTTCAGAGGTACCTGTGCTCTTGTGCCCCAGGGCAGACTGCACCAGGGATAAGTGGTTGAAAATAGAAATAGTATTTATTAAGAAAGGAAAAACAGAGTCTCCAATCTCCTGCCACTTCTACACCTCCATCAGACTTCTGTACCATACAGGTAAGCTTCCCTTTCTCTATCCATCTTCCCTGCTCTCTGAGAACTCTGGGCAAAGCCAAGGTGCTCAGAGCAGCCTGCTATCTCAGGGAGACCTCCATTCTTCTGCTGCCTCTTCCCTCAATTATATAATACCTAAGACTCATGAATCATACAGGTTAGCTTCCCTACCCTCACATATCCATCCTGCACTCAGATCCCTCTGGACCAAGACAAGCTCCCCTAAGTAACCTCCTAATTTAGAGAGACTTTCATTCTCCTGACTTTTCTCTATTCAACTTCATCAAACCTGAAGCTCCCAAACCATGCAGAGTAGCAGGAAATATACAGCCCAAGGATACACATCAGAGGCCTGCCACACCAGGACCAGGGAGGTTCACATGCCTCCTAATACCAACTACAATATCATCCAGGGACTAAAACCATCCAGATGTCTAAAGGCCCCTAAAAGATCACGATCAACAAAAGCCAGAGCAATATGACACCCAAAGCATAACTACTCCACTACAGCAAGCCTGGGAGAGCCAAACATACAGAAAAAAAAAAAAAAACAACAAGAAAATGAGCATAAATTCAATCATAAAAGAATGATAGAGGCCTTAAAGAAAAAATAAATAAATCTCTTAAAGAAATATAGGAAAATACAATCAAACAGATAGAGGTCATTAAAGAGGAAACCAATCCTTTAAAGACAGACAACTTAACAGGTGAAAGAAATTAAACTGTGTAAGACCTGAAAGTGGAAATAGAAGCAATAAAAAAAACCCACAAACTGAGAAAATTTTGCAGATGGAAATCCTAGAGAAGAGAACAGGAACAAGAGATGTAAGCATCACCAACAGAGTACAGAAGATAGAAGAGAGAATATCGGGCATAGAAGATACAAAAGACGGAACTGACCAGCTCATCAAAGAAAATGTTAAAGCTAAAAAATTACTGAGACAAAACATCCAGAAATCTGAGATACTATGAAAATACCTAACCTAAAAATAATAGAAGTAGAAGAAGGGAAAGAGTCTCAGTTCCAAGGCCTAGAAAATATTTTCAACAAAATTATAAATAAAAACTTTTCCAACCTAAAGAAAAGCATGCCTGTAAACATAAAAGAAGCTTATAGAACACTAATTAGAGTGCACCAAAAAACCAAAATGGTCCTGCTACATATTAACCAAAACACAAAATATACAGAACAAAAAGAATATTAAAAGCAGCAATGAAAAACAGTCAGGTAACATACAAAGCAAGCCTATCAGAATTATACTTGACTTCTCAATAGAGACTAAAAAAATCTAGAAGGGCCTTGTCAGATATCACGAAACCTCTAAAAAAAACCCACAGGTGTCAACCTAGACTACTATACCTAGGAAAACTCTGAATCACCATAGATGAAGAAAACAATATATGCCAAGGAAAATATAAATACAAACAATATCTAACCACAACAGCTATCTAACACTATAGAAAATACTATTAGAAAAACTACAACCCAAGAAGGAAAATTACATCCAAGAAAATGCATCCAAGAAAATAATTCCATACCAACAAAAACAAGGAAAGTACACACAAACACATGCACATGCACATGCACGCGCACATGCACACGCACACACATACATACATATATACACATACCACACACAAACATACACACACACACACACACACACCACCAATAGCAAAATAACAGAAAATAACAATCACTGGTCATTAGTATCTCTCAACATCAAAGGACTCAATTCCTCAGTTAAAAAGACACAGTCTAACAGAATGGATGTAAAAACAGGATCCATCATTCTACTTCATATAAGAAACACACCTCAGCAATAAAGATGGATATTCCTTCAGAGTAAAGGGCAGGAAAAAAAGGTTTGCAAGCAAACAGACTCAAGAAGCAAGCTGCAGTGCCCATTCTAATACCTAATAAAATAGACTTTTAACCCAAAATAATCAAAGGAGACAGGAAAGGAAACTTCACACTTATCAAAGAAAAAAACCTACCAAGATTACATCTCAATTCTGACCATGTATGCACCAAACACAAAGAGCACCCACATATGTAAAAGAAACATTGCTAAAGCTTAAGTCACACATTGAAATCCAAATACTAGTAGTGGGAGACTTCAACTTCTCTCACCAACTGACAAGACACACAGGCAAAAACTAAAAAGAGAAATAATGATACTAACAAATATTATGAATCAAATGGACTTAACAGAAATATGTGCAATATTCCACCCAAACAGAAAAGAATATAACTTCTTCTCAGCACCTCATGAATCCTTCTCCAAAATTCAACATATAGTCAGTCAACAAGTATGCCTCAACTAATACAAGAAAATTGAAGTAATGTCTTGTACCTTGTCAGGCCACCATAGATTAATCTGTACTCCAACAACAACAACAAAAAAAACACTGGAAAGCCTCCATACTCATAGAAACTGAATAACTCTCTACTCAATGATCTCTGGATTAGTGAAGAAATAAAGAAAGAAATTAAAGACTGTCTTGAATTGAATGAAAATGATGGCACAACATTCCCAAATTTATGGGACACAATGAGAGCAGTGCTAAGAGAAAAGTTCAAATGCCTCCATAAAGAAATTAGAAAATTCTCATACCAGAAAAATAAAAGCACAGCTAAAAGCACTAGAAAAAAAAATAAAAGACACAAGCATACCAAAGGAGAAAAGACAGGAAAAATTAAAAGTGGGGCTGACATCAGTAAGTTAGAAACAAATAAAATAATACAAAGAATCAACAAGAACTGGTTCTGTGAGAAAATCAACAAGATAGACAAACCCTTAGCCTAACTAACCGAGAGACAGAGAGACAGTATGCAAATAAACAAAACAGTAATGAACAAGGAGATATAACAACTGACACTGAAGAAATTCTAAGATTCATTAGGTCTTACTTAAAAAACCTGTTCTCCATAAAATTGGAAGATCTTAATCAAATGGACAATTTTCTAGACAGGTACCACTTACTAAAGTGCAGTCAAGATCAGAAAAGCTGCTTGAATTGTCCAATAATCCCAAGGAAATAGAAGCAGTTGTTAAAAGTCTCCCAATCAAAACAAAACAAAACAAAACAAAACAAAACAAAAACCAAAACAAAATACAACAAAACAAAACAAATTCCCAGGGTCAGAATTCTACCAAACTTTCAAAGAATAGCTAATACCAATATTTCTTAAACTATTCCACAAAATAGAAACAAGATGAACACTGGAAAACTTGTTGCATGAGGTCACAGTCACCATGATACCTAAACCAAACAAAGACTCAACACAGAAAGAGAATTTCAGACTGATTTCTCTTATGAACATTGATGCAAAAATACTCACAAACCAAATCCAAGAGCACATTAAAGACATCACCCATCAATATCAAGTAGGCTTCAGTCCAAAGATGCAGAGGTGGTTCAATATATGGAAATCTATTAAGGTAATCCACCATATAACAAACTGGAAGAAAAAAAATCACATGAACATCTCATTAGATGTTGAATAAGTCTTTGAAAAAACCCAACACCCCTTCATAGTAAAGGTATTAAGGTGATCAGAGATACAGGGCAAATACATAAACATAATCAGAGCAATATACAGCAAGCCAATAGCCAACATCAAGGTAAATGGAGAGAAACATAAAGCAATTCTATTAAAATCAGAAACAAGATAAGGCTGCCCTCTCTCTTCCTAGCTATTCAATAAAGTAATTCAAGTTTTAGCTAGAGTAATGTGATAACTAACAGAGATCAAAGGGATAGAAATTGGAAAGGAAAAAGTCAAAATATTGCTATTTACAGATGATATGATCATATACACAAGTGACCCCCAAAATTCTACCAAAGAACTCCTATAGCTGAAAAATACTTTCAGAAAAGTGGATGGATAAAAATTAACTAAAATCATTAGCGTTCTTTTATACAAGTGATAAACAGGTAGAGAAAGAAATTAGGGAAACAACACTCTTTATAATAGACATGAATAACACAAAATATCTTGCTGCAACTCTAAAGAAGCAGGTGAAAGATATGTATAACAATACCTTTAAGTCCCTGAAAAAGAATTGAAAATATCAGAAGATGGAAAGGTCTCCCATGCTCATGGATAGCTAGGATTAATATAGTGAAAATGGCCATTTAAGCAAAAGCAATCAGCAGATTCAATCCAATCCTCATCAAATTACCAACAAAATTTTGTAGACCTTGAAAGAACAATTTTCAATTTCATATAGAAAAACAAACAAGCAACCAAAAGAGGATAGCCAACACAATCCTGTGTAATAAAAGAACTTCTGGCAAAATCACCATCTGGCCTCAAGCTGTACTACAGAGCAATAGTGATAAAATCTGTATGGTATTTGTACAGAAACATTTTTCAATAGAATTGAATCAAAGACCCAAAAATAAACCTACACAATTATGGACACTTGATTTTTGATTCAGAAGCCAAAACCATACAATGCAAAAGTGAAAGTATCTGCAACAAATGGTACTGGACTAACTTGATGCTTAAATGTAGAAGAATGAAAATATATCTATACTTATTACCTTGCATGAAACTCAAGTCCATGTGAACTAAGGAATTCAACATAAAAGCTGATACACTAAATGTCATAGAAGATAAAGTTGGAAATACCCTTGAATGCATTGATACAAGAGATAATTTTCTGAACAGAATACCAATGGCTCAGGCTGTAAGACTTGATAAATGGGACCTCATGAAACTGAAAAGCTTCTGCTAGGCAAAGGGCACTCTCAATAGGAAATTCAGCAGCCTATTGATTGGGAAGGGATTTTAACCAACTGTCCATCTGACAGATGGCTAATATCCAAAATTTAAAACGATATCAAGAAGTTAGAAAAGAACAAATCAAATAATCCAATTATAAAGTGGGTTACAGAACCAAAAGGAAAACAGAAGAATCTTGAATGAAAGAGTAGCTCTTAAATGTTCAAAGTCCTTAGTCATTAAGAAAATGCAAATCAAATAATAACTGAGCTTCTGTCTTACTCCCATCAGAATGAGTAAGATACAAACACAAGGAATAGCACATGCTAACGAAGATATGGAACAAGAACACTTCTTAATTGCTGGTGGGAGTGCAAACTTGTACAGCTGCCATGTAAATCAATTTGGCATATTCTCAGAAAACTGGGAAAAGTTGTACCTCAAAGCCCAGATATACCACTCCTGGGCATATACCCAAAAGATGCTCTAACATCCCACAAAACACTTGCTCAACAATGTTCAAAGCAGCTTTATTTGTAATAGCCAGAAACTGGAAATAACCTAGGTGTTGCTAACTGAAGAATGGATAAAGAAAATGTGTATTTACACAATGGAATACTAACTATTCAGTAATTAAAAACTAAGACACCAAAATATTTGCAGGAAAATGGATAAATTGTGAGAATATCATGCTGAGTTAAGTAACCCAGTCCCCAAAGGACATGCAAGGTATGCACTCACATATAAGTGGATATTACCCATAAAATATAGGTACCATGTTATAGTCCACAGACTTAAAGAAGTTAAACCAGAAGGAAAGCCCAAGCAAGGATTCTTAAATCTTGCTTGGATGGGGGAATAAAATAATCAGAAATAGAAAATGGAGGGAGGGATCTGGGAGAGAGGGGTATGGTGGAGGGGAGTTGGGGGTTTGGAATAAGGTGTGCAAAAGGATAGAGAGATGGCTAAATGGCCATGAAAATGAATGGAATTTTCCAGCTGATGGAGAGAGGAGCTGGGGGAGGCACCTCCAGGATGAGACAGAGACCAGAGATAAGGGAGGTGCCCAAGGATCAATGGGTGTTACCTTAGCTTTAACTCACTACATTGGGGATACAGAACCTGAAGAAGCCACCACCTGTGGACAGTCAGGAACCTTGGTGGAGAGATTGCAATACCAACCCACCCACAAAACTTTCAACTCAAAATTTTATATTGTCTATAAGAAATGCAGGGACTGAGGGAATGGCCAACAAATAATTGACTCAAATTTAGACTCATCCCATAGACATACACCAAGCCTTAACACTATTACTTGTACTCTGTTATGCTTGCAGACAGGAGAAAGTTGTCCTCTGAGAGACTCCACCCAGCAGCTGCCTCAGACAGATAGATACAGACACTCACAGCAAAACAGTGAATGGAGCTTATGGACTCTTATGCAAAAATAGGAGGAAGGATTATGGGCCCTGAAGAGGATAAGACCTCCACAGGAAGACCAACTGAGTCAACTAAACTGGACTCTTGGGGTTCTCAGAATCTAAACTACCAACCAAAGAACATACAAAGGCTGGACCTAGGCCTCCCCACAGATATGTAGCAGATGTGCATCATGGTCTTCAGAACAACTGGAGCAGAGGCTACCCCAAAACCTGTTGACTGTATGTGGGATATGTTTTACTAGCTGAGCTGTTTTTTTCTGTCCTCGGTGGGAGAAGCGCTTAGCCTCAAAAAGATTTGAAATGCTAGGATTGGGGGATACCCAGGGAGGCCACCGTCTCAGAGAAGACAGAAAGTAGGGAAAGAGGAACAGTTGAGGGAGGGGGTGACCATGAGGGGCCATGGGGTGGGATGTAAAGTGAATAAGTAAAAAGAAACAATTAAGAAATTAAAGAAAGAAAGAAAGAAAGAAAGAAAGAAAGAAAGAAAGAAAGAAAGAAAGAAGGAAAAGAAAGGGAGGAGAGGAAGGAAAAAAACACATCATTCACTACAATCAAGGAGCCTTCAACCCAGGGATAAAGGGATGGTTCAACATAAAATAATACAAAAAGTTAATCTACTATATAATCAAACTCAAGGAAAAGTCACATGATCATCTCTTAAGATGTTATAAAAAATTCTTTGAAAAATAACAAGACCTTTCATGTTAAAAAGTCTTAGAGATATCAGAGATTCATGGCACATACCTAAACTTAGTAAAAGCAATATAAAGTTAACCAACAGCAAACATAAAATTAAATGAAAAGAAAGTACAAGCAATCCCACTAAAACCAAGGACAAGACAAGGCTGCCCACTTTCTCCCTATCTATTCAATATAGTACTGGAAGTTGTAGCTAGAGCAGTTAGACAACCATAGGAGGTCAAGGAGATACACATTGGAAAGGAAGAAGTCAAGGTATCACTATTTGATATGATAGTATATGTATGTAAGTGTCCCCTAAAATTCTACCAGAGAACTCCTATAGCTGATAAACTACTTCAGCAAAGTGGCAAGATATAAAATTAACTCAAAGAAAGCAGTAGCCTTCCATTATACCAATGATAAACAGGCTGAGAAAGATATTTGAGTAACAACACCCCTCACAATAGTCACAAAATATCCTAAAATATCTTGGTGTAATTCTAACCAAGCAAGTGAAAGATCTGAATGACAAGAACTTTAATTCTCTGAAGAAATAAATCAAAGAAGACCTCAGAAAATGGAAAGATATCCTACATTCATAGATCAGTAGAATTAACATAGTGAAAATGGCCATCTTACCAAAAGCAATCTGCAGATTCAGTGCAATCTCTATCAAAATTTTAACACAATTCTTCCCAGTCATGAAAATAGTAAATGCAATGGCATGGGAAAATTTTCCTGGACAGACCACCAATGGCTTAGGCTCTCAGATCACCTCCTGTAACAGGAAAGCTTCTGTAAGGCAAACAACAATATCAATAGGACAAAACAGCAACCTAAAGATCTTAATTCCCCCTAGATCTGATAGAAGAGTAATATCCAGAATATATAAAGAATTGAAGAAGTTAACTTCCAAATAAAACCAAACAAGCCAATTTAAAAAATGGGATACAAAGCAAAACAGAGAATTCTCAACAGAGGAATCTTGAATGGCCAAGAAACAAAGAAATCTTCAGTGTCCTTAGTCATCAGGGAAATGGAAATCAAAATGATCCTGAGATTTCATATTAAACCAATCAGAATGGCTAAGATCAAAAACTTAAGTGACAACATATGCTGGCTAGGATGTGGAGAAAGAGGAACACTCCTTCATTGCTGGTGGGATTGCAAGTTGGTACAACCACCCCTGAAAAAAGATCTAGGTACACAGCTCATACCCATATCATACCACAAGGACACATGATCCACTCTGTTCATAGCAGCTTTATTTATAATAGCCTGAAGCTGTAAGCAACCAAGATGTCCCTCAACTGAAGAAAAGATACAGAAAGTGTGGTTCATTTACTCAGTGGAATACTATTCATCTATTAAAGAGGACATTTTGAATTTTGCAGGCAAATGGATAGAACTAGAAAATATCAACCTGAGAAAGATAACCCCGACCCAAAAGAACATGCATCTACTGCTAAGTGGATATTAGCCAAAAAGACAGAATACCCATGATGCAACCCATAGACTGTAAAAATGATTAACAATAAGAAAGGCCCAAGTGAAAATGCCTCAATCCCACTTAAATGGTAGAGCAAATTAATCATGGGAGGTGAAGGGAGGTAGGGACTTGGGTGGGAGATGGGAGAGGGAGACGAAAATGGGGGCACAATCAGGTATGGGAGAAGACAATATAGAATCCCAGAGAACCAAGCAAATGAATGGAAATATGCAATTTCTGGGGGTGGGAATTAGGTGCAAGGACTCTCTAGAAGTACCAGAGACCTGGAATGTGAGAGCCCGCTCAGAACTCAATGGGAGTGACCTTAGCTAAAATTCCCAACAGTGTGGACAGGGAACCTGAAGAGTCTATTTCCGGTAGATAAACAGGGCCCCAAATGGAATGACTAGGTAACCTACCCAAGGTCAAAATTTCTGACCTAGAATTGTTCCTGTCTAAAAGAAGTTCTGAGACAAAAATGCAGCAGAGACTGAAGAAACAGCTGTCCAGTGACCGACCCAACTTGGGATCAATTTTATGAGCAGGCACCAAAGCTAGACTCTGTTACTGATGCTGTATTATACTTGTAGACAGGAGCCTTGCATGGCTCTCCACTGAGAGGCTCTACCAGCAGTTCACTAAGACAGATGCAGATGCAGATACTTATAGCCAATCATTTGACTGAGGTCAGTGACCCACCGTAGAAGAGTTATGAAAAGGATTAAAGGAGCCGAAGGGTATGGCAATCCCATAGGAAGACCAGCAATCTCAATTAACCTGGACTTCCAGGTCTCCCAAAACTAAGCCACCAACCAAAGAGCATACACGGTCTGGTCCAAGGCCTCCAGCGCATATGTAGCAGAGGACTGCCTTCTCTGGCATCAGTTGGAGAGGATGTGCTAATCCTGTAGATACTTGAGGCCCCAGGGAAAGGACATGCAGAGGAGATGGGAAGAAGAAGGGCATCCTCTCAGAGGCAAAGAAGAAGATAAATGAGAGGAAGAACTGTGTGGGGAAGGGGACTGGGTTGGGGGCAACATCTGGAATGTAAATAAATAAAATAATTAATTAAAAAGGAAAAGCAGCTCCTAAAATAGGAGTGGGCTAGTGAGATGAGATGAGAGGGAAAAATCCCCAAAGTTTTGCCTTTTATTAAAAATATATTTTGTTATTATAGTATAATCACATAATTTTCCTCCCTCCAAACTCTCTCATATACCACTCCATTATTTTTAAACTTATAGCCCTTTTTCATTAATTATTATTACAAATGTATGCACACATATGCATATGCACATGGTGTGTGTGCATATGTGTGTGTGCATGTGCATGTGTTTGTGTGTGTGCACATGTGCGTGCACATGCACATGCATATGTGTGTGTATGAGAGAGACAGAGAGAGAAGAGAGAGAGAGAAATTTTTCACAAATATTCATAAATATATAAGTAAGACATGATCAGTCCTTATAATGTTACTTGGATGTATTTTTTTCAGGCTGACCATTTGGTAGTGGATATCTAATTGCTGTGTTCTTTTGCGGGGAAGACTATTTCTCTAGTTCTCAGCATTCGTTAGTCACCTGAAGCATTTGTACAGGGTTGAGGCATCATGGGCTTTTCCCCTTACATTTTAGCATGTCTATAGCTGTCTTTCTTCAACTCATATTAAGCCAATAATGTTTAAACTTTTACAGGAGACAAGTACAGACAACCTTGTCCAGTCAAAATGTAGACCTTTGGATTCCAGTCACAATGGATAATTCTACAACACAGCTACAGCACTGAAGCTTCAGTTATCATTGCAGAAGGGAAGTAGAAAGATTGTAAGACCCTGAGAATCAGGAACATTTGCTGTGAGATTTTTGTATCCTAGAAATATCAGAAGCTATACCCAAAACACCCCACCAACAAGTCTTCATATTTACTAATTTTATCTTCACTGTTAAAAATCTTAATTTTCAAGAAGAGAAATCAAGTTTAAAGCTATTAAAGCTAACCTATTCATATCTACCACTTATAACAAACAAATCAACATGAATAATAAAACAAGTTATCAGTGTGGAACCCAGAAGCTCATAAATATGTACTAATGCTCTATTGTAAAAGTGTATCCACAGTTAACCAAAGCTATCCACAGAGAAGATTTTCTTTTAATTTTGTTTATCTTCTCTTTCAGTTTCAAAACACATGCTATAGTGTTTTTCTCAGCATCATAGGAAACTAAACTTATTAGAAATATTTCAAAGGAAAAAATGTTTACTCGTTCAAAAATGTCCTTCATTGACTTTGTTCATTTTTACCCAATTATGGTCTAATGTTTTCAAACAACCAAACTTCATTTGCATTCTCTCATTATTTGTCAATGGGGCTAATCATTTTATTTCATAAAGACATGTGTGTTCCTGTTGATTAATAGCTCAGGACATATACTATAAAATCGCTTCATAAAAGTTAAGCCTATCATTAGTAATGAAACTATCAGTGGTAAAGAGCACTTTCCTTGTTAGATTTTATGGCAATGAGTTTGCTTTGAAATATGTTTCTATATCTATGAAGTCTTTCTCTTCTTTTAAATCATTAACGTGTAAGTTCTGTGTGAGATAGGGCTTGTGTGTCATGTTCTTTGATGGATTCAAATCATTTGTAAAAGTTCCTAGAAGAAACTAATTGCATTCATTTCTCAGAAGAAATGTAAGTGTACAAGACTTCCATCTCTTTTTTTTTTCATGAAACATGGCATTATTATCTCTATCATGAACCTATCCAATTTCATAAGAACTAATTTGTTATCTAAATTTACATTCATAGAACATAATTTCAGATTATGAAGAATCTTTGGTGCACATAACATCTTTTAAAAATTAAAATACAATTAAAATTTACATATGAATACTGCAAAAACATCATTTCCATTCTTCCTTCTCCTTTCTCATATGCTTTGAATCTCTTAAATTCAAACTGTTTTCTGCTTTAATCTCCTGCTCTTTGTCAAACACACACACACACACACACACACTATCATATATTTACTTTCAAGAAAACAGTTAGATGTTTTTTGATAAATAATAAAGTATAACAGAGACTGTAGTAACAACATAAAATATAAACTACAAGAAATCTTCACAGCTATTAAGTGTACTATATAGATCAGTTATAACAAAGTTCAGTCATCTTGGGTTTTTTGCCTCTTCAATGAAGAGGTTGATAGCTACAATGAATGACCAATATTTAAACTGATGGTCTGGAAGTTCAGAAAACTTTCCTTGGATCTGTATTCTGTATTTTTCCATTGAGAAATCAGTCTTTGACACCAGGATGTCTAAAAAAAACATGTTTTGAGTATAAAAGTTATAGTCCACCAAGAGTTTTCTACATTGCTCTACATGTATTTCTGACTGGACTACAGTGACTTAGAGCACAAGGTCAAAGATTCATAAAAATCATACCCAGAGTGGACACCATTTAGATGAGATTTCTGGGAAAAAGTAATAACAGAAGATGTAATGCAGGAAAGTGCGATGCTTCTGAAGTAGAAAGTTTTATGAAGAACAGTACTATAATCTCATATATGTGTATAATCATGTATATTATTACATATAATGCATATGTTACATATCCATAATATTCTTTAATTTATATTAAGCTGATATTTGGTTTGTGAAGTTATTTAGAAAACTGCTAAAATTTAGTATAAATCATTAAGGCTATAATTATAATTACTTTTCCTTTTTAACTAGGATTTTGATTAAAATTTTTGTTGATTTATTTTGAAGACCAGGTTTCTCTGTGTAGCATTGGTTGTCTTAGGACTTGCTTTATAACCTAGGCTGGCCTCAAACTCAGAGATATGCCTTCTCTGTCTCCTGAGTGCTGAAATTAGAGGCATATACCTCCATCTCACAGCTTAAAATTTTATTATCTTTATAAATATATATCATATCAATAATGACATGGTTTTTAGATAAACAGCTTTGTGCTCACAATGTACTTAATCCAAGAGCTATATCTAATGACAATGAAAAATGTGATCACAAGGCTTTGTGTTCTATGCTTTCCCAATACATGTGGTAATCAATCATGTAGAACTAGTTGATATGAGTTATCATATCATTAAATTGTGAGTAATAAATAATGTGTTTAATGATGGGATCAATATTGAAAATGATTGCTACAGTGCTTTCTTGCAGTGCACAATGACACATTTATCTTTGTCTTTTATGGCTATTCAGTTAAGTGTGGAAGACTACATTGAAAGAAAAGAGGATTAATAAATAACTATGACTACTCTTTTTTTAATTGGTTAATGGATGAAATAATTCATGTTAGGAGCCAAGTCAGCAATATAAGAAAATTATAATGATAATATAGTGTAATGATAAGATTCATATACACAAAAAGTACTCTTCTATAAATTTATCATTAACAGAGAAAAACAAATTTCATATTGTGAAGAAGTCTGTCAGTCTGAAAGATACTGTAAATCTATTGACCAAAAACCTGAGGATGAATAACACATATAATACTTAAACAAAACAAAGAATTTGAAATAAAAGATTAAACCATAATTACAAAAGAGTGAGTATCCTTGGAGCAGGGATGGATTTTAGAACAAGGACTTGTATATCCTAAAAAGGGATATAAATTGATGTTTATCCCATATGCAGTTCCATCATAATCTTCCCATATATGTGAAATGAACTTTTGTGTATTGAAATAGTGAAATTCATTTTTGCATCCCAAAGGAAAGTAGACCCTGTCACTCCCTTTAGTCAATGGTTGTGTAATCCAGGATTTCTTTCAATGCCATTGACCATTCATGAACGTTCACACAATAGGATTTAGACATGAATAATCATTGAATATGTTTGTCACACTGATACACTTAGAAAAAATATTTATAAAAATTAGTAATCTAAAATTCCCCTTTTCTTAAGAATTTAAATTATATCAAATCACTTTAAACTAAATATATATATATATAGTTTATATATAAACTTATTATTATTATTACTATTATTATTATATTCTTATTAAAAATAAGAATATTCTCATATCATTTATTATATGCCAGAGGAACAAATACCTCACCAGCAGAATACTGACAGATCAGTCAAAAAGAATAACATTTATATAAATGGAATATAGAATGCATCATATAATGATAATAATGCTGGATAGTTAGTTTAAAATTTGAACCCAAACATTCTAGATGAATCATAAGAAGAATCTCTCAAAGGAGGAAGAAATGAGGATAAATTAAGCATGTTTAAAGATACAGCATGTGTTTCCAATGACTTAAATTTCACCCATGGAGGGGAATGTCAGATCTGTTAATTTCTTAGATAAATATTGAATTCCATGTAGGAGTAAGATAACTTAATATGGAAATAATGTTTGAGATGACATAAGGGTCCTGCAGTGACAACCTCAAACAAACAATGGCAGCATGACAACATTCTACATAGATCTCATAACCTAAGATTTAGATTCCTGACTGAAATTATGTTTTTATTCTAGCCTGAGATTTAGATTCCTGCCTGAAATTATTTCTTTGTTCTAGCCTAATGTCAGATTTCTGCCTAAAGCCCATCTCCTTGTCATGACCCAATGTCAGTTTTCTGCCAAGCAGCCCATTTCCTTGCCTTTGGCCAATGTCATATTCCTGCCAAGCAGCCCCAAAAGCTCTCTGCCTCTACCCCTTTTTATTTTGTTAACAAGACTGAGCCTGTCTTAAGTTGTTATGACAAGAATCCCTTCCTTACTTTTTGTGGAATATGCATTATCAAAAGCAATGCACTTCTGGCTTAGGTTGGTAAGGCTCTGTGCAGAATCTTACCTGTCCTTGGCTTGCCAGCCTGTCAAATTAATAACTCTGTCTTGGGGTCCATTATCAGTTTCAAGTCATATACTTTGTCTACCAACATGTTGATGTTGTTTAAGCTGCTAGAACAAAAACTAGGCTTCAGGCATGAAAATAATTTTGGGCTAGGACAGGAAAGTAGGCTCAGCTACTTTGTTCATCCTGATAAGCCTTTAGAAACAGTGATCATGGGAGTGATCACTGTACTTTGTTTATTGGCTTTTTTGTTCTTTGACTATTTGTGTTTATTGTCATGCTTATTCCTTGACTATTTGCATCTATTGTATTGCTAGTTCTTCAACCTAGAACTGACCTTAATATTTGCATGTAATTAAAATGGTATAAAAGCAAATTGAAAAAACAATCTCACAATTTGGCTCCCAGTTTTCAAAAAAAAAAAAGGTGAACCCAACAGTGTATGGTCTTTTTATCTCAGAATAGAAATGATCTGCTACTGTCTTCAAAAGTAGAGGTACCATTAGCAGAAACTGAGTTCAGGTAGGATCAAGCCATTATCAGACAGGGATGAAGAGGATGCTTCACACAATCTGAACTTGAGCTGTCTCATTCATACACTATTGACTGTACAGAAGAACATTCTAGTTCAGACAGACATGTGTCTCTAATTTTTTTCATGTACCAATAATTTACTTTATACATTATTAAAAGTATATGCACAGCTCTTAAAATTATATGGTGATGAACATTCTGTATTGTTTAGGAGAACTCTTTCCATTTTTCAAAATTGATGTGCAACATGTTAATAATAGAAGATAACAGATCCTTGCAAGTGTGTTCCAGTGATTTAGTTTAACATGGGCTCATATATGGAACCAACATATTCACTATGGAGTACTCTTTGTACTCTCAAAAGAAAATACTCACTTTGCTCAAGACCCACATTCTAGATTCTAACCTTGTCCCACAATGTTTGAATATAATACACCAACAGTCTTCATTCTTTTAATATCTTTATTTGTGCAAAAGATGCTGTTGATATTCACCTGAATACCCATGGGAAGCAAAACTCTGTTCTTTCTTATTAACACATAAAATTATACTGTGTGAATAGATATTTCACCTAATTTACCCTTGAATCCACTTTATGACTGTTTAGGATGCCTCTCAATTTGTGAAGCTACTCTAATGGCATGGCTAACAACATCCAAAATCAACCTATGGTGGGCAGATATGCATTTTAGGGGGTCAGGTCATATGCTTCCTAACCAGCAGGAATGTTACTGGCTCACCATCTCCCATTGGTCATTTTTATTATATTGCTAATTTTCCAAGGTGAGAACACCAACCACATTTTCATAGCAATGGGAGAATTCTGGTGTCTCTACCTTTTCACTATTCCTTTAAATAGTCATGTTTCCTTTTCACTTTTCTAGTGAGGATGATATTCTTAATTTGTGTTTATGTTGGTGAATATTAGTAAATTAATTTTGTATATGTCATACACATACTAATCTTTGAATGTCTTGATGGGTTTTTTTTTTTCAGTTTTTTTTCCTCTATGATCTTTTGTAGTTTCCTACATAGTCAGAATGTGTATCTTTTATACACTTTACACCCCCCACGCACATGTACAAACACACACATACACTCATATATAATGATTTTTGTTTCTTTATATTGATTATATATAAAACAAATATATTTATTTTTCAAGTTCAGAATAACAGTAAAGTAATTCTATTAAATATTCTCACTTATTACAGGATTTTATAATATTCTTGTTAAAATAAAAAATTCAGGTCATAAGCTTCTGTTCATATAATATCTTTTATGAAATTTACTGTCTACCAATTATGTTTAGGTCAACTACAATTCACTTTCGGTGCAATGTGGTACAATTGCCAATACCGGTTTTTACAATATTAATATCTAAATCATCCCATCATTTATTAGAGTGCTACATTCATATAAATGAACTTTGGAAGACAATCCCCCAACTGTAGCTATTGGCAGACCATGCCTGCTGAAGTAGGGAGAGTCATAATATTAGAAATGTGTCAACTGATAGGGTTCTCTATGACCAGCAGAGGACCCTACACACATGAACATGTGGTCAGTGAAATTGGATTAAAATATTTAATCAGCTAATTTAAAAAGTTAAAAAGAATGTTACATTTTCTCTATAATAATCTATGAGTAACACTTTTGTCAACTGCCTGGCACTTACATGAGAGAACTTTTGTCAAATTTGTTTTAGACATTGGTGACTATTTTTAAACCTTTGCTTCAAGAAAATAATTTATTAGAATGGCTACTCCAGCTCATGTCTCGGGATCATTTGCTTGGAAAATATTTTTCTAGCTCTCTACTCAGAGGTAGTGTCTATATTTGTCTCTAAGGTATGTTTCCTATATGCAGCAAAATTCTGGGTCCTGTTTTGGATATGGATCCAGTTAGTTAGTCTATGTCATTTTATTGGGGTATTGAGTCCATTGATGTTAAAAGATATTAAGGAAAATGATTGTTGCTTCCTGTTATATTTGTTGTTAGAGGTGGAATTATGCTTGTGTGGCTATCTTCCTTTGCGTTTATTGAAAGACCACTTTCTTGCTTTTTTTTAAGGTATAGTTTCCCTCCTTGTGTTGGAGTTTTCCATCTATTTTTTTGTAGGGCTGAATTTGTGGAAAAATATTGTGTAAATTTCATTTTGACATGGATAGTCTTAGTTTCTCTATCTATGGTAATTTAGAGTTTTGCTGGGCATAGTAGCCTGGGGTGACAGTTGTGTTCTTCTAGGGTCTGGATGATATCAGTTCAGGATTTTCTGGCTTTTATAGTCTCTGGTGAGAAGTCTGGTGTAATTTTGATAGGTCTGCCTTTATATGTTACTTTACCTTTTCTTCATACTGCTTTGTTTTGTGCATTTCATGTTATGACTATTATGCGATAGGAATTTCATCTCTAACCCAGTCTATTTGGAGTTCTGTAGTCTTCTTTTATGTTCATGGGCATCAATTTCTTTAGGTTAGAGAAGCTTGTTGAGCATCAATGGGAGGAGAAGCCCTAGGTCCTGTGAAGGCTTGATCCCACCCCCCCCCCCTCAGTGTATGGGAATCAAGTGTAGGGAATTCAAGGGTGGGGAGACAGGAGTAGGTGAGAGGATGAGTGAACACCCTCATTGAAGCAGGGGTAGGGGGGTTGGTATAGGGAGCTTTGGGGGAGGACCAGAAAAAAGATAACATTTGAAATATAAATAGAAAATATCCAATAAAAAAAGAAAAAATATATTTTCATATGACAATGATAACTTTATATTATATTTCTTCAAATCTAATATGTTTTCCTCACAACATTGCCTTGTAATGGGTAAAAACTAATAGCTTAGTAGGTATGTACATGAACAAAACTATGTAACTATTTTTATTTTTTTAAAATGTATTTCTTTTATTTTTTGAAATTGTGATTATATAATTTCCCCCTATACTTTTTTCCTCTAAATTATCCCATATACCTTCCTCCTTCCTTTCAAATTCATGACCTCTCCCCTCCAATATACTTCTATTGGTATGTATGTGAAATTTTGTACACACACACACACACACACACACACACACACATATATATGTGTGTGTGTGTGTGTGTGTGTGTATTTGTATTTGTATATACACATAAACTGAGCCCCCTCAATCTGTATAATGTTACTTTTCATATCTGATTTCAAGGCTGGCCATTTGGTCTGACTGGTGAAGACTATTTCTCCGATTCTCAGCATTCTTAAGCTGCCCGTGGCTCTTTGTGCCTGGCCTCTTGTCTACCTTGGAGAAAAAACTACAACCATCAATTTAGTTCACTAGCATATTCATTAACTACATTCTAAATATTGTTCTTATCCTCACATAGAAATAAATATCTGACCTCTCATTAAGTAAACTTCTCTTTGCAACAGAGACCATTACAGAGAGCCACAGAAAATGAAAATGCAGAGCTGAGGAGCCCAGTCTTACAGAGCACACCTATAGCACAGCTTTTCCACCTTAGGTTCAAGAAGTACGATGGAAGATGGAGCCCCAAAACTGTAAAAGCCAGAGGAATAATGAGTTCACAGTGAGTTTGGGATTCCTAAGTATGTCAGAAGCTACACTCTTAAATTCATCCCAACATGACTGTCTAAAGAGGAGTTGAGCATGGAGACACGATACTGGTGCATGACTATGCTGTTTCAATTACAACCACTTCCTATTGGTTTTGATAAAAGCTAATTATAAGAGCTTCAATTTTCTTCTTAAAAAATGCCAAAATCTTTCTTAGATATTACACTTTCAATATAAATATTGTAATCCAACCTAACAGTACAAACATATACAAACACACACACAGGCATACACACACACAGGTATATATCCACAAGTATATGAGTTTGGCTCAATTACTTTGGCTCAATAAAATTTATAATTTGTACAACCTTTTCTTAACTTTCTTCAGATATATTTTTAACTACATTGATATCTTAAATATATTCTGTTTCACTGACTCCCAGGTATTCCTTTGTCTCTTATTGAAAATGTTTTGATGTTGTGAAAACAATGAATTACCAGGCAATTATTTGTTATCTATAGGGTTTTTTATATTGCCTTTATTTAAAACAGTGTCTATGAACTAGTAGAATATATTTTTCTTTGATTCTCTTTACATGAGTAATCTCTTTTTGCCTGTCCTTCATAATCTTTTTATGAGACTTAAACATACATTCCCTCTACTTTTATCAATATGCCCTTAAGTAACAGGATTCTGTATGTATCACAAAGTTCAAAGATTCCTTGGACAAGCAGTTACTTTGCATAGTTCCCTGGGCTGTGACAGTGATAAGGAAAACCACCTGTGTGTGCTCTGCTAAGGTCAAGGAAGACAGCCTTTGCATTTTCTTCTCTCATCAATCCTTATCAACCATTTACTTAATAACAGGGACTAATAGTAAGTATGTGTGTTAGAATTTTTTTTAAATATTGATTTCACAATGCAACCTAATAAACTAGAAATAAATAAAGAGAATTGCTATGAGAGATGCACATAGCATTGAGCTTTGCATTGCATTGAGCTTTATCTGTTTAGTACCTATCTCTCTCTGAATCATCCATCATGATAACAAGGAGCAGGAATACAGAGAAAGATAAGGTAGGCCCATAAAAGAGAAAAAAAATCAATGAAGATGTCTCAAGCAAAGCCTTTCCTTACCCTAATTCTTTGTGGATACACAATTCAATTAGTATTTTGATAAAAAAAGAAAATGCATTACTTTAATTACTGACAGGCAGGTTGAAACAGATTTTGTTTTGTCTTTGTTTCAGGTATTGAATGTCCATTATAAAGAAAACTATTGTGCAATGTAGGTAATTCATAACATGCTCCTGAAGCATGTGCATGATAATCTTTACCTAGAAAGGTATAGCTGCTTCCACTCTCCTGTCCTGTCCTGTCCTGTCCTGTCCTGTCCTGGCCGGTCCTGTCCTTTTCTCTCCTTTCCTCTCCTCTTCTCACACCTCCTCTCTTCTCCTTTCTTGTTCTCTCCTCTCCTTCTTATTTTTTACCTCCTTTCCTTCCTCATCTTTCTCCATCTCTTCCTTCTCCTTTTTCCCTTCCTTCTTTCTCTTTTCCTTCCTCTATTCCTTGACAGGATCTAATGCTGTAGAAACCCTGTCTTAGCATTAGCTATGTAACCTCAGCTGGCTTCAAACTTACCATGGTTTGCTGCTGTAACCCAAGATTTAGGATTTTATTATTGAGTCACTATGTCTATTGAAGCTATGAACTTCTTCCTGATATAATTATTATAGTAAGGGCTGTTTTAAACTGGAAACTAATATCAATATATTATGTGGGTTTTGATGAAATCAAATATCCTAAACCAAAATTCTTTTATAAAGTTTGTTTGAGTAGTATTTCAAATACTCATTAACTACAAATTTTATATGAGAAGTAAAAATCAAGATGGAGAAGTGAATAAATACAATAAAAAGTCTTCTCTGTCCTCTGGAGTTTTCACATAGTTACCATGAAACATCCCGAGATACCCACACACACATACACACACACACCCTCCCCAGACACACATACACACACACACACACACACACACACACACACACACACTTACATGTACACATACATATATGCATGTACATATATATGCATATATATTCATGCACATATACAAACTCCATACCTATACCTACCTCCATACACATATTCACCCACAAACACATATACTCATATGCACATACACACTCTCGCATACACACTTCCACATGCATCATAAGAAAAGATTTCATGAAAATAGAATAGAAACTCAAACAGAATAATTTGTAATTAGTAAAATCTCTAGATTGGATGTTTATACTACAGAACTGCAGAAAGCACTGAACAGAAATTTAAAGTAACAAAAATATTTTGTCCAACACTTATTCCTATCCATTTACGATTTACACTATTTGAAAAATGTTTGCTTTTATCAGAGAGGGCACAAAATGATTAGCAATGGGGTTTGTGTTCTAAAACCGTATGAAAACACTCAGTAACATATACACAACCTCAAATCAAATTATTTGTAATCTTTATGTTAGCATAAACATATGTATATTTTAATCTTTAAATTTCATGATCTGTTCAATAAATTCTAGCTGATAATTATGAGTTGCATAATAAAAAAATTGACACATTACAATTTCTTACAGGAATATGCAAAGTGCCTTTTAATGTACCTAAATTTTGAAATAAATAGGCATTTTGATCATCTGAATCAAAAATAATTGTCAGTAAATTCTGAAAATGCTTTAATTTTTTTATTTTTTTATTGGATAGTATATTTATATTTCAGATTTTATCGCCCAACCCCCCTTCTCCCCACCACGCAGGAACCTTCTATTCCATCCCCCCTCCTCATGCTTTCATGAGTATTTGCCCCCACCTATCCCGCACTCCCACCTCCCCAGCTTCAAATTCTCCACCACTTGGTGTTTATCCTTCATGGGACCAAGAATCTCCTCTCCCACCTATGCCAGACAAGGCCATCCTCCCCTTCATGTACAGATGGCGTCATGGGTCCCTCCCTATGTGCTCCCAGGCTGGTGCTTTAGACCTTGGGGAGCTCTAGTTGGTTGGTATTGTTGCTCTACTCATGGGGCCACAAACCCTTCCTGCTCCTTCAGTCTTCTCTCTAACTTCTCATTGGGAAACCCTTGATCAGATCAGTGGTTAGCTGTGAGCATCAGCCTCTGAATGTGTCAGCCTTTGGCAGACCTCTAAGGAGACAACTATATCAGGCTCCTGTCAGCATGCACTTCCTGCCATCCACATCAGTGTCTACCGTTGCTGACTGTACCTGGGATGGAGACCCAGGTGGAATGGTCTCCAGATGGCTCCTCCTTTAGTTTCTGTCCCACACTTTGTTTCCATATTTGCTCCCTTGAGTATTTTTGTTACTCCTTCTAAGTAGAACTAAGGCATCCACACTTGATATTTCTTCTTCATGAACTTCATGTGGTCTCTGTGTTGAGATTGGCTATTCTAAACTTTTGGGCTAACATCTACTTATCAGTGATAAGTGATTAGGTTAACTCACTCAGGATAATAATTTCTAGTTCGATCCATTTACCTAAGAATTTCTTGAATTCATTATTTTAATACCTGAGTAATAGTCCATTGTGTAATGTACTATATTTTTTGTATCCATTACTCTGTTGAAGGACATCTGGTTTCTTTCCAGCTTCTGGCTATTATAAATAAGGCTGCTATGAACATATGTCCTTGTTATATGTTGGAGCATCTTTTGGGTATATGCCCAGTAGTGGTATAGCTGGATCCTCAGGTATTGCTATGTCCAATTTTCTGAGGAACTGCCAGACAGATTTCCAGAGTGGTTGTACCAGCTTGCAATCCCACCAACAATGGAAGAGTGTTCCTCTTTCTCCACATCGTTGCCAGCATCTACTATCACCTGAGTTTTTGATCTTAGCCATTCTGACCAGTGTGAGGTGGAATCTCAGGGTTGTTTTGATTTGCATTTCCCTGATGACTAAGGATGTTGAGCATTTCTTAAGGTTCTTCTTGGTCATTAGAGTTTCTTCAGTTGATATTCTTTGTTTAGCTCTATACCCTATTTATTAATAGGGTTATTTGGTTGTCTGGAGTCTAATTTCTTCAGTTCTTTGCATATATTGGATATTAGCGCTCTCTCGGATGTAGGAATGCTAATGATCTTTTCCCAATCTGTTGGTTGCCATTTTGTCCTATTGACAGTGTCCTTTGCCATACAGAAGCTTTTCAATTTTATGAGGTCCCATTTGTCAATTCTTGATCTTAGAGCATAAGCCATTGGTGTTCTGTTCAGGAACTTTTCCCCTGTGCCTAGGTATTTGAGGGTCTTCCCCACATTCTCTTCTATTAGTTTCAATGTATCTGGTTTTATGTGAAGTTCCTTTATCCACTTAGACTTTAGCTTTGTACAAGGAGATAAGAATGGATTGATTTGTATTCTTCTACATGCTGACCTCCAGTTGAACCAGCACCATTTGTTGCAAATGCTGTCCTTTTCCCACTGGATGGTTTTAGCTCCTTTGTCAAAGATCAAGTGACCAAAGGTGTGTGGGTTCATTTCTGGATCTTCAATTCTATTCCATTGATCTTCCTGCCTGTCTCTGTACCAATACCATGCAGTTTTTATCACTACTGCTCTTAGTACAGTTTGAGGTCAGGGATGGTTATTTCCTCCAGAAGTACTTTTATTGTTGAGAATGGTTCTTGTTATCCTGGGTTTTTTGTTATTCCAAGTGAATTTGCAAATTGCTCTGTCTATCTCTGTGAAGAATTGATTTGGAATTTTGATGGGGATTGCATTGAACCTGTAGATTGCTTTTGGCAAGATGGTCATTTTTACTAAATTAATCCTGCCAATCCAGGAGCATGGGAGATCTTTCCATCTTCTGAGATCTTCAATTTCTTTCTTCAGAGACTTGAAGTTCTTGTCATACAGATCTTTCACTTGCTTGGTTAGATTCACTCCAAGATACTTTTTTTTTTTTTACTTGAAAAAAAATATTTCTTTTAAATCACTTTACATAGTGTGAACAGCTTTAATGGAAATGTAGCAGTTTAGCAATTTTACTGAGTAAAATACAATGTTTTAAAACTGTTGTGGCTTACAAATTAGGCGTCTAATTGTCTCATAGTAAAACATACTTTTGTATCTTTATTTTATCAGTAGTGATAGCATGGGATATCTTCATGTGGGACAATTACCTTCCTATTTTTCTGTTAACTGGATATTTCTCTTCTTAGGAGCTCAAAAAGATTTGAATATTCAGATAGTGTTAAATTAAATTTAAATCACTGTTTCTGTTCATAAGCATTTCCATAAGAAGATTATTACATATATAGCCTAATAGTAAGCAGGGATGGGGAGACACTGTCTCCTTTTGAAATGAGAATTAAAGGTAAACATTAGAAATTTTCAGTATTCCCTTCAGCAATGGATATAGTAGTCACTTGATATTACAGATATGTTGATGTACGTATAGATCTACTCTGATTTCACAATAGATCCTAAGTTAGCAGTGTTTGAGAACAAATGTCAATCATTCTGGTATCTAAATATATTTGGATAAAAGGATCTACTTTTCAATTCTATATCATTCTTTGATTCAAAAATAATGACCGAAAAATGAGTTCTTCGCCAGTGTGGTATCTCAACATTACAGGTAATTTGACAGCAAGACTGCTGCTGATGACACCTTGTACTTGAATCATAGAACATGGGGAAAATCAAGCTGTTACTAACCTGGAAACTCCATTTCTAATGGCTAGCTTTCATAATGCTGGAAGATGCTATGCATAAGGAGAAAAGTTGTTACCCATCTCATCCAGATGTGAACCCTTCAGGCTACAATAAAGCAACTGGGAACATATGCCCACTGGAGACATAGTGGCACAGATACTGTGATAGTAAGCAACTATTTTCTGTCTGAAGTTAAGTCCTGTTTCAAAAGTTGAAGTGTATATTTGGCACCAAATTGGCAGATCTCAGTCCCTAGAAACCTTGCTATTATTACTTTGACAAGTAGATATAGTATTCACCCGAATTCTAATATTAATACCAACGATTAACTTTCTCAATACTCATCAGAGAAGCCTCTCTTTACATCTCATGTCACAGAATAATAGTACAAAATTTTTAAGGGCCAAAATCAGTGGGTAGCATCCAAGGAAAATATGTTTCCAGGACACAGGAGGGAGCTTGCACATATGAATTCATAGCAATTGATTGAGACACTATGCCTCAGACTTAAAATCCCAAAATGTTTAGTGGGGATAGGCATGAAGCCCTACTCCTAGCTAAGAAGTTACTGACAATTGCCTTTAATGGGTGATTACTTGTGAGTTGGGCAAACTACAGTGGAATGTAACACAAGGCAGGACCAAGTTTATTTGATGGGTTTAAAGCTCATTGAGACATACATACAGAGAGAGAGAGAGAGAGAGAGAGAGAGAGAGAGAGAGAGAGAGAGAGAGAGAGAGAGAGAAGAATTATGTATGTAGAAAAGGGGAGTAGATTAGAAGTCAGGGGAATAAATTATTAAAATACATCTTAATAAATTCTCAAACAACTAATAAAAAGGAACATATTTGTGATTATTGTATTGTTTCTGACACATGTGCTCTCTGTCTCTCTATCTCTCTCTCTTTTTCTCCCTCCCTCTCTCTCTTTCTCTCTCCATCTCTCCCTCTCTCCTTCTCTTTGTCTCTCTGTCTGTCTCTGTCTCTCTCTGTCTCTTTGTCTTTCTCTCCCTCTGTGTTTATGTAAGTATGTATGTGTGTATGTATGTATGTATGTATGTATGTATGTATGTATATGTGTCATGGCATATGTGGGGACATGTGTACCATGGCTTGGGTATGTAAAACAGGTGTCAAACTCATGGATTTGGTTTTCCCCTTTATTTCAGTTCCAGGGATGGAAAGTAGGTCAGAAGCTTAACGTGCCATTGCCCACTGAGGCATCTTTTTAACCCTCAAATTAATGATTTTTAACCCTCAAATTAATGACTGCTTTTGCATTGTTCCTTTTTTCTTTCTTTTTATACAGCAGCATATGAAGGAGAGTACACATAGAAAAGTAGACAAGTAATAGAGACCCTGAATTATAAATAGCTTTGTCTTATTAACATGCTTAACAGCTTCATATTTTATTTCTGCTAATCTTATTGTTAATTGAATTAATTTTATAATTTCAGTCTGGATACAAAATTAATTAATATTAAATCTCCAAAGGATTTTGGGCATATTATCCACTTGAAAAAAAATCTACCCTATAAAAATTAGGTACAGTGTGAAAACAGTGAAGTGGAACAAAAGGATCAATGGCTGCCATGAGAGATGAGTTAAGAAATGATGGCATTCTTGATAACCATCAATTGGGGAAATAGAGGCCAGCCTAACTTATCTTCCATTCAATAAACTTATGCTGGAGTGAACAATGTTTCTTATGTAGACTGTAACAGTTACATTACTAAAGATCCCAGTTTTCAGCACTGACTCAAAAATGAGATTTGAGTTGACAAATTCTTAGAGGGTGTCATTGACAAGGCTTATGAACTGTCACACTCAGGAGAACAAGATTCAAACATGCAGTCTATGTGTTTTACTCAAAATTGAGTTTAAAACTAAAATGTTAAAGAGGCCTCAGTCTGAGCTTAAAGAAAAACAGCAACAACAATAACCCAATTCAGCACAATAAATAACAGGCAAATATGTAATGATGACTGAGAGCAAAAGATATACTCTATTAAAAAGTATATCACTTGTTTATCCAATACTAAAATATCTGTTTGTCTGTCCTGTCTATCCTGATCTGTCTCTCTGTCTCAACCCCCCATCCCTCTGCCTTTCTCTCTCTTATGTGTGTGTATCTGTGTGTATCTCTCTGTGTCATTCTGTCTCTTTGTCTCTGTCTCTCACTGTCTCTCTCTCTCTCTCTCTCTCTCTCTCTCTCTCTCTCTCTCTCTTTCTCTTTGTCTGTGTGTATGAATGAGTGTGTGTCTTTGTGGGATTATTAATAGAAAAAGTATAGAGGCTATACATTTGAAAAAGATCAAGGAGGATTATATGAAACATATTGTAGGGAGTAAAACTATGGGGTAAATTATGCTCTTATAATCTCAACAACTATTAGAAGAAAGAAAAAAACCAAAACATGAATCTTTTCTCCTCTGCTTACTAAACATTGTCAGGTCTTATAAATGAAATTACTGTCTAACAGGATCAACTGCACAACTCTACCTGTACAAACTAGTAGCAGTGTTTTAACATTATTTATGACTCTGAGGAAAACCCTCAGGTTAGTTTATTACTTTTCAAGAGTATTGATTTGAGAAGTACTAAAGATATCTGTACATCTGCACATAATATATTTATTTTTCCATTGACTTTCTGCACAATTGCTATTTTCTAATATTCTAACAGAAATTAGTCATGCCCTTTTTAAGAAAAATGCTGGTAAAAATTAGTTTAAACAAAGTAGCAATTTTTTAAAAAAATGTACAGGATTAATATTATGAAAATGAATTTAGTTTCAATCTTCACAGATATTCATTGGTTATTTGTATTCTCAAATTAAATAATCATATTGATGTACCTGTTTCCTGAATCAGAGTATTTCTCTCTTATAGATGTGTGTGTTTCTATTATGTATCTACCGATTATTGATCTACCTCTAATTGATCTATGTGCCATCTATCAATCTGTCATGTCATGTGATCTATGTTGACACAATAATAGTCTATATATAAAATGATAAGTTGTATGATTTCTGATCGCATTACCACAGTGGTTGCTAAGTAACTCCTGCTCAAAAATTTTCCAAAGAATATTACAATTTCAAATCCTTCACCCAGGAAGGTGTGAGTTCAGATGTGTGCATTCTTATGTTCACATGACCATGCAATTTGTGAGTTTGGTTTACATCATGAAGGGGCAGAGTACTATATCCCAATATCCCAATGTGTATTTCTCAAATGACTCACTGAATTCTAGTGAGAGTTTCTAAAATAACTAACAGCATTCTTACTTACCACATGCTTTGATGGACTGTGTAAAAATTTCTGATTTAGTCCCTGTACAAAATTATTTTTCTCTTATTTTGATGTTTAAATATATCCAGAAGTTCTTCAACAGATATGTGATTTGCAAAAATTCTCACCCCTTCTTCATAAATTCAAATCTTCTGTACAAACTTCCTTTTACTTTTGTGGCCTTTTCTTCTGTATGTCTCACTGAGATCAATTAGTTTCTTGTCAAGCTTCAGTGGAAGCTATTTAGTATAGCACGTGACTATACCACTCAAGAAAGTGATACTATCCAGAGAAGCATTAACTGTCAATTGTCTCTCCAGAGAGGGGTGTAACCTCATGAGTCTCTAATCCAGGATGAAATGTCAGCGCGCCCAATGTTGTGCAGAAAACCACAGCTGTTACCATTGTTTTGCTCAACAAATAAGTTGCAATCTAGATTGACATTTAGATGTTTACTGTGACAACTGTGTTCTTGGCATTTGATTCACAAAATACCTAAAACAAAATCACAGATATTTACTGAGATTTTTTTTTCTAGAAGTTTTCTAGTCCTGGTTTTACAGTTTTTGTCTTTAGCAAAGGTGGATATAATTTTATATATGAAAGAACTTAGTCTATAAATTTTGCAATACAAAACCAAAACAATAATTATAAAGAATACTGTGCTACATTTAGTTTGCATGAGTTGAGCACAGACAACTGATTATATCTGTGTATTTTTTCTTATTAATTCGATTTGATTATTGGTCTGGAAATTGAATATAAGCTTCAGGAAGCCAAGTTTTACCACTAAACTAAATTCCCTAGACTCTCTGTGACTTATTTTTAGAAAGTGTATCTCTAAGTTGCCCAGGCTGGCCTTAAAGTCAATCTGTGCTTCATAATGCCTGTGACAATAATCTCCATCATTGGCTACTAAGTAGTTACTATGATAGACCCAGAATTATAATTACATCTTATGACTGACAGGTTTGTTGTGTTGGTTTTTAATTTTAGTCAGTAGCCCCTGCTGCTGTTCAAAATTTATAAATCACAAGGGGGCACTCTTTCTCTAATTACACCATGAAAAAAGGACTACATTCCTAGAAGACTAATTTTAATTTACTAATAGTACTTATTTGAGGAACTTCATAAATGAGAATAATATCTGTATCTGTAGCGTTTCTGCCTTCACTCGCCCTTCTACAGCTCCGAAGGAGTCATCGGATATGTATGTTTCAGCTTTCCTCAGTTACCCATACTTCTTTGAGCAGAGTGGAGGTTTTGTGAGCTTTTCTCTGTGAGGTTTGACATGTTCATTGCTATTTCTATCTTCCTTGTTCAACTCACATTCAAAATTATTTTGGGAGACACTTGTACTCTGACAAATTACTTAAGGAGAGTTTGTCATGTCTAGTTCCTCGTCTACAGAGATCTGTTACATACTCTATGGCTCCTAGAGAAACCCTTATTATCCCAAATATTATAACTTTCTATAAATAATTTATATGTAAATACACAAACATAGATTTCTACATAAATGCACACATATGTATTTAAGTAAATATGTATATGTGCATGTGTTCATGTGTATATGTGTATGTATGTAAACATTCATATATACCTATGTGTATACATATATATAAATTGTATATATTTACATATGTATGCATGTATACACAAACATATGCATGTATATACAAATATATTAGCATGTATGTATATATGCACAAATGTGTATATATACATATATACATATATATATGTAGGTACATGCATGCATATACACATACACACATATCTACATATATGCATATTTTTAGATATGTGGGTGTGTATATATACATATATACATATACTTTGTATATATAAATGTATATGTGTATATATGTACATGTGTTTCTATGAAAACGAAATAATTTTTCTCATGCCTTTTAAAATCACCATCATGTTCTATAACAATTATTCCTTTCTTCACTCTGTCTGTTCAGAGAAAGTACCCACCCATTGCTTTCTGGTTTTATTTTTCATGTTTTCTTTATAGTGTCTGCTTCCAACTGTCCTCACCCCCATTTATAGCTCTGCCCTCCCACATGTGGCTTATAGTTTACTCCTGTTTTTTCTAATGTCTTTTGTGAAATATTTTTGTCATACATCAGGAATTACATTGATACACATATAACACTACCAATGATATACCAGAAATGCTCTAAACAGCTGCTTCTCTTCACTATAAATGGTTAATTCATGGACTTAAATGTAATAAAATGTGAATAAATCTCCCATATTGTAAAAGGGAGATAGAATCACAAAGAAGTGATTTACCAGAAGAATTGGTACAGAAACTATGGTTCATTTACACATTGAAATACTATTCAGGTATTAAAAATGATGACATCATGAGTTTTGCAGGCAAATGGATGGAACTTGGAAATATCACCCTGAGAGAGGTAACCCAGACTCAAAAGGACATGAATGGTATGTACTCACTAATAAGTGGATATTAGCCAAAAAAGTACAGAATACCTAGGATACCACAGAACTCAAGAAGGTTAACAAGCCGAAAGGTCCAAGTGAGGATGCTTCAATCCCACTTGGGAGGGAGAAAAAAGCAATCATTGGAGGCAAAGGGAGGGAGAGACCTGGATGTGAGAGGAGTTAGGGAGGGGAAAGGGGGAACATGATCATGTATTGAGGTGGAGGGACAGGAGAGAAGTAGTTAAGGGCCAGTAGAAAGACTGAAAATATGCAACCTTGGGTGGTAAGAGGTTGGGGGAACAGCTAGAAAGTACAAGAGACCTGGGAGGTGAAAAACTCTCAGGAATCAAAGTTGGGGACTTTAGATGAAAAGCTCAACAGTGGAGAGGGAACTTGTAGAATCCACCTTTAGTGAAAAAACAGGGCATCAAATGGACTGATGGGGTTGCCATCCAACAGTAAAAAAAAAAACTATGACACAGAATTGTTCCTTTCTAAAAAATGGAACAATTTTTGCAGAAACAAAAATGGAGAAGAGACTGAGGATAAAGAAGTCCAGTGGCTGGTTCAACTTGAGATGCATTTCACCTGGGGGCTCCAAGGCCTGACACTGTTACTGGTGTGCTTGCAGACAGGAAACTAGCTTACCATGGCTGTCCTCCAAGAGGTCCAACGAGCTGCTGACTGAGACAGACAGATAACTACACCAAACCAACACACTGAAGTTGGGGGCCCCTGTGGTTGAATTAGGGAAATGCTGGCAGAAGCTGAAGAAGAGGGCAATCCCATAAGAAGACCTTGAGTCTCAACTAACCCGAACCCCTGAGATCTCTCAGGCACTGAGGCACCAACCAGGCAGTGTATGCCTGGTCATGCCTCAGTGAGAGAAGATGTACCTAATCCTTGAAAGATTTAAAGCTACAGGGAATGGTGAGGCCTGGCAAGGGTGGTGGTGGTGTGGGAGTGGGGATATTCTCTTGGAGACAATGGGGAGAAAGAATGGGTTGAGGAACTGTGGGAGGGCAAATAATAAAAAATAAAAGTAATTTTAGAAAAAGAAGAAGTTATAATTTGCATTTCCATGATGGATAAGGATATTGACCATTTCTTTGTTTCTCAGCCATTTAGATTCCTCTGTTGAGAACTCTTTAGATCTGTATCCCACTTTTAATTGGATTATCAGTTTTATTTATTTATTTGATATCTAGTCTCTCGAGTTCTTTACGTATTTTGGATATTAGTTCCCTGCAGATGTGAAGGTGGTAACAATCCTTCCCCATTCTGTAGGCTTCTATTTTGTCCAAAAGACAGTGTCCTTTGTCTTATAGAACTTTTCAGTTTCATGATGTGCCGTTTACTAAATGTTGATGTTAGTGCCTGTGCTAACAGTGTTCTGCACATAAAGCTGAATGCTGTGCCAATATGATATTCCTACTTTCAGTTCTCTCAGGTTCAGTGTATCTGATTTTCTGTTGATGTCTTGATACATTTGGAGGTCAGTTTATTTCTAACTTCTTTATAAAAAACTCAGATGTGTGGATTCATGTCTGGGTCATAGCATGTTTTTATTTACATAAATGCTATGCTTTTTTACTATAACTTTGTAGCACAACTTGATAGTTTTTATGATTCAGAATTGGTTTAGCTTTTCTAGGTCATTTTATTTATTGATTTTTTGTTTGTTTTTTTATATGACAATAAGAACTATTTTTCAAGATATAAGATTTGTGTTAGAATTTTGGTGGGGGATTTCAGTGAATCTGTAGAATAATTTTAGTAGAATAACTTTTCTTTCTTTCTTTCTTTTTTTCTTTCTTTCTTTCTTTCCTTTTCTTTTTTCTTCCTATGTTAATCCCACAGTTCCATGAGCATGGGAGAACTTTCCATTTTTGTTACCCCAATATTTTACATTGTTTGCTGCTATTGTGAAATATACCCAAAGAATGCTTTATCTTACCACAAGGATAATTGCTCAACCATGTTCATTGCTACAATCTTCAATATCCATTAACTAGAAACAACACAGATATCCATAAACAAAAGAATAGATAAAAAAGGTGATAGATTTATACAATGCAGCAATATTCAGCTCTTAAAAAAGAAATGACATCACGGAATTTACAGTTCAAGTGATAGAACTAGAAAGAAATCATGCAGAGTAAAGTAACCCAGACCCCAGAAAGATAAATATAGTATGTATTCACCTATGAATGGATATTAGCCATTACATAAATGATAACCAAACTATAATCCATAGTCCCAAAGAGGGCCAGATATAGAATAAGGGACTAGACAGGAACACATAAGTTTCCCTGGGAGGCAGAAATAGAATAGATTTTATGAGTAGACTGAAATTGATGGGACAGGAATGGGAAGAGCAGGTGTGAAGGGGAAACAGAGATGGGTTTGCAGGATGGAATTTGTAGTGGGTGCTAGAGTCAAAGAGCATTTGTATAGTGATATGGAAACTTAATGCAATGGAAAGTTCCTAAAATATATAAAGGTAATCCTGAAGTCTCCAAATAATGAAGGAGACAGAGCCCCAACTGGTTATCTCTAGACAACAAATGAAACTGCCAGTAGTGAAACTTGGTTACATTTAATGGAGTTGTTAGCCAAAGAGATCCCATGGAATTCCCCCAAACAACCTTGGCATGTGCCAAGATAAATAAAATGTTGCTTTTCATGAAGGGACAGGAAAGCCCTATAATACCCAGACCTTTCGTTGAACATGAGCAGGTTGAGCAGGTGCCTACATAGAACTTTCACCTCCATCTTCTAGTGTATTTGATACATGAAGAAACTCTCTAGGCTATCAACAAATAAATGTTAACATGAACCCAGACACAACACCTTGGTCTACAATCTTTGCTCTTGAAAAATCTGCGACTGCAATGGTGATACAAAGCTTTTGGGTGTAATCAAAGCCGGGTTTGACATAGAGACCAGGAATTAAGAGACTTATGTTAAAACTAAATACTTCTGGTAAAAGAAAAGTAATAATACAATGATATTCTGCTACATGCACAGTCAGATGTTAGTGCCTTATCAAAGATGTTTGTTCTTGCAGCCGATGGGAACAAAAAATAAAGCAGCAGCCAGATGTGTGTGTGTGTGTGTGTGTGTGTGTGTGTGAGAGAGAGAGAGAGAGAGAGAGAGAGAGAGAGAGAGAGAGAGAGAGAGAGAAAGAAGATTAGAACATGGAACATACAGCTCTAAATGAGAGATTTTCATCACATCTTTGTCTTCAGAGTGCAGGGATTCACCACAGTAAGGAGGTGGAAGAGTTCATGCAGCAACAGGGATGGAGAGCACCAGGAGAACAAGCCTCTCTAAATCAGCTGAATAAAGCTCATTTGAACTGACAGAGAATGAAGCAGCAAGCACATGGCTGGCAATGGGTTGCCCCTGGTCCTCTGTGAATATGTTATAGCCTTTGGTTTAGTGTTTTATGGAATTCCTGAGGAATTCCATATGGAATGAGTGAGTCTCTGATTCTCATGCCTTCACTTGAGACTCTTTCTCTTCTGTTCATTTGCCCTGTCCAACTTTAATGCAATGAGATTTGTTTTATATGATTATTTTTGTTAAATAAATAAAATTGGATACAAAATAAATTCTTAATAAAGAATGTCCTATTAAGTGCATTTTCAAATGAATTGCGGGTTAAATTGAATGTGTATAAATGCTCTCAAGGAAAAAAAACTCCAAAGTTCTAGATGCTTTCAAATGAAATCATAATCTTTAATGTAAGAGATGAATATGTAATTTCTTAGCCAAGAGCAAAACATTTATCAGCAAAACCATTAGTAAAAAATTTTTCCTACCTTCAAAGAGTTTACAGTAGATATAAATAATAAGACAGACAAATAATTGCTACAATAGAGATCATTTCACATGTGATAAACAGTTGGAATCTATAAGAATAAACAATAAAAATTGCCTGAAGAAACTTGAGAGGCTTTCAGACATTTTATCAAAATATTGAGGTTTTCAAGTATGTGGGTGTCATAATGGAAAAGAGTGTATGTTGAGTATTTTATAAGTATCTGTGTTTGTTATGGAAATACAAGGGGGACAAGGGTGAGAAGAGAAGTGTTATTGTTCCATCACAGATATGTCAAGAGTGAAGAAAGGATATTTGTGGCATTAGAATGAGAATCCCGGCTGTTTTGGTTTAAAAACAAATCCAGATGTTGTCAGCAGCAGCGAGGAGGAGGTGAGAGAACACAGACAATAGTGCCAATGAAAAGCACTTCAGCTCCAGAGCTAAATAATGGAAATTTAAAGAAAGCTTTGTTGATGGTGTTTGTTCTGTGTTGTTGTTTGTTAGTAACTCATCTGTATGGTCCATTTGAATTTTAAAATTGCAGTAGAAAACAAGAGAGAATTTCTGTTCTCTGCTTGCTGGATTTCATTTTTTCTTAGTAATTTTTTTTTTTTAATTTCCTTTACATCCTAATCATAGCACCCTCTCCCTCTCTCTTCCAGTCCCTACAAATCCTTACCCTTATTACCCGCTCTCCTTCTCCTTCTTGGTGGATTTCTATCCTAGGGAAATATATATTTAGTCTTTACATCTGCACTGCAAATAAAGTTATATGAGGAATAAACAGATTCACCAAAGGTATGAAACAAGATGGCATGCTAGTTAGCCACTGGACAGAGATACTGAGTATGCTAATGTAATCATGGAGATTAGGAAAGTCGTTACATGGGAAAAGCATTTCATATACAGTTTAATTACTGAATATCAAACCACTCCAAAAATGCCTGATGGAAGATCATTAGAAAAAAGGCAAACCTATGTAAAGGATCTAAGTTTGTTCAGAGCATATTATTTGGGAAGTACAAAAGTGATATCAGTGTGTAATGACTGTTGGAGAGAGAAAAGGTAGCATGCTGTAAGGGGTGCTAAGCAGGTATGCCACAGAGAGACACGCAAAAGGAATTCAGAACTGACAAAGTCTTAAATAAGTAAGAAACAGCATACACACACACAAAGGATATATATCTTTTTGTCACATGTTGACACTTTTTGCTTGTGTCTATATGCTTGTGTGTACTTGCATAGAGTATTCAGCATGTGACAATGGAGCAACCAATGAGAGTTGCCAAGGGTTATAGGTAAAGGTACCACATTGTAAGAAAAAAATGTATCAATTTTATTTTTACTTAAAATACAATTACATCATTTCAGTCCCTATCCTTCCTCCCTTCATTCCCTCCCATACACACCACCATACCAGCCTTGAGTTCCATTCAAATTTATGACCTCATTTTTAATGTATTTATTTATTATATGTGCATACACACACAAACACACACACACAAATGTGAATGAATATGTAAATATAACTAGGTAAGCCTATTTATTCAGTGTTGCTTGTGTGAGTATGTCTTAGGGCTTACCAGGTAAAATTGTAAAGGAGTTTTGATGTTTGCTGCATTTTCTTAATAATATCACATATTGTGAATCTATAAATGCTAGTTAATATTCATAAGTCTCCATTTATCAACTGTGAAATGGGTTAACAAAAATAACCTCCTTACTTCTTGCTGACTTGCTCTTTGAGTTAAATCAGCCACTTACCAGCTTTGTTGAAACTGTGAGACATTTGACTGGTGCCATTCTAGTCCAGTTTGATAAATTGTCATTGGCAAGATCTGCTTTCCCAGAATTTATTCCGATATTAAAAAGACTAGGAAGAAATATGCCACAATAATTTTCGTTGTGAAAACCCACAAAGGCACATATATTTGTATGAAATATGACTTAGTGGTATTGGTTTTGATTTTAGTGACATCCAAATTTCCATAGCTTTTTATTAACAACCATAAATAAAAATAGTTGATTTATCATGGTCAACTATGTATTCTTCTTTCAATATGCAGAGACCACAAATACCATAGGAATTTGAAAGAAATTCTTTGAGATAAATATTACACTTGATCAAACAGAAAACCACACAAGTATTGTTTTATCATTTTTGTATTTATTTATTTATGTTTGAAAGTAGGTGCAGCCCAGATTGGAAACCAAAGGACACAGAGTGACTGAATCAGACATCATGAATACATTTAGAGCAAAATCATGTTTATTTTAATATTCCTGCTAATATGTTTTCTCTGATCCCTCTGACAAAGTCATATTTAAATTAAATAACCCTCCTCAACTTATATATCATATACTGTTCCACACATATTCAATTTATGGTGTTTGGTAAATCTTTCTGCTTATTCAAAGTTGCAGATATAAAGAGGAACTTGATATCTGAAAACACTTTGTCATAGTTTTTTTTAAAATAGCATTTTCTTTTGGTTTGCTTGCTATAACTATGTTTTGACATTTGAATAAAAAATTTAGTTGACATATTGTTCTGAATATTTTCAAATCATTTCTAAATGCAAATATAATATTGCTCTGCTTAATTTTCTGTCACAAGTATTTCTTTTATTAAAACTTTAAGATCTAGTTATTTGCCAGTTTTTTTTAAAGACTGTGGAGAAATGGTACAGTAAATCTATGACAAAACGCACATCCCTTGGATTAAATGTGTTGTTTGAAATGAGTCCAATTTGAAACTAAGATTTAGTCACTTACTTGACAATTAGTCATTAAATATTTTCTGTATTCTGTACACTATTTTAACATATTGCATTTACCACTGAAAATAAGAGAACACTAACAAAAATGGAATCAGGTTTTTGTTGCTAGAGACAAACATAATAGCTCTGCGAATGTGTTGAGCAGCATGTATGACATTAGAGAGCCGTGAGCACAGGCAACGTTATAGCAGGGTAAGAACTGGCATATCTCTCATGTTTGTTCTACTTCCTCCGATGACCTATTTCTACTAAATTGGCATTCTCACTATTGAGCTTTATATTTATTGTCCTATTTTGTTGATCAGCATAGGCTGGGGGGTATTTCTCCATGCCAGTTCCCAATTCCTTTAGGAGAAACCTGACTGTTCTAGCCTGAGCCCGAGTTAGAGTCAGCAGTACACCAAAGACAATTATGCTGTATTCGTGTCCATTTGGGGACTCATGTGCCACCTGGAGAAGTTCTCATGGACAATGAGGAATGTTTCATACATGCATGAAGCACCTTCACTTATTGTCCTCCAGTTCACAATTGTTCAATGGCTTCCCTGTACCACTCACCAGAGTCTGAGGACATCTACTGCATCTGAGTGTCCAGCCCAAAATATGAGAATTCCATGAATAAAGTTATTTAATCAGATATATTTGGTTTTCCCAGACATTTTTGGACTTCAGAACTCTTTGGTTAGGAATAGGTGACTAAATTTAGGAATTGGTATCTAGCATTGTAACCCCTTTGTTTTAGAAGTATGATATAATGAAAAAGAGTAGAAGATTTATGCAACCCATGCAATCTGATTGTATCACAGTAATCTGATTGTACCATGTATTTAGACAAGTCACCAATGTACTTACTTAGATAATGTATTTTATTAAAAGTTATTTATTAACCTTTATAAAAGATTTAAAAGTAGTACTTCTAAAAAAACTTTATTAGAAACACTCACTTGAATAAATTGGCATATAAAAATTATGTAGCTTTTAAATTTGAATATAAATGTCATGAGAATAACATTTAAATATGTGGCATACAAGGTAGAGGTGATATATAAAGTATCTAAAAGCTTAAATCCATCATAATTGAATAAAGCGTTATGAGTCATCTTATTCAACGTGACCTAATTATCTCTGAAAAACTTTAAAACATGGATTCATATCTAACATTAATTTTAAGTGAGGCAAAACTTCTTCATATTGAGCCTACAGCAACAGCTTGTAATCATGTAAAATCTTGGGACGTGTGCAAATATTTTTTCTTTTCTTTATTAGCTCTAGAATAAATGCTCAGAAATCATATATAATAAGAAGAAATAATTCTTCCTTCCTTCATTGTGTAACACAAAGAAACATTTCCTATAATGAAGAATCATTATGACAAAAACCACATTCTACTTTCTATTTTCTAAAAACATTTTTATTGATGTTTACAATGCTTGAGCACAGGGTGCAATGATTAATCATCCACACATATATTTTGCTCTTAGGGATATTACAATCTTCAGTAAAGAAATTTATATAAAATACTTGCAAACTTGTAAATTTTAAAATAGAAAAACAGAATATGCATTAAGACATATCATAACATAGAAAAAAAGGAGCTAGTATTAGGTAGAAAAATAGAGGAAGGTTACATTTAAAGGCCATTTGAACTGGTCAAATAAAAATTAATTTTCTAACCAGGAATGGTGGCACACATCTCTAATTCCAGCATTTGAATGGCAGGGGAGGAGGGTCTCTGTGAGTTCTCCATCAGTCTGATACAGATAGCAAGCTTCAGAGCAGCCAAGGCTACACAGTGAGATCCTGCTTCAAACAAAACAAGCAACAACAGCAACAACAACAACAAAACAAATAAAGAGGTAGATGATTGCCCTAGACAGGTTAAAAGAAAAGATGTTCATCACAACACAGAAATATGAGTGAGTACTGTTAATTCAGTACTTGATCCAGACATGGATGATAAACCAACAATTGACTGAGAAATCAGACGAACATGATGCCCAAGTATAGACAAATGTGCTGTGTATATTAGAAGGTTGAGAAGAGCTTGGATGAGAATAATATCTTTCATTTGTAAAGGAGCAGGAGACTATGTCACTTGAGGTGCCAAAAGAAGGAATGGCATGAAGTCATCGAATTTTTAAGTTGTCATTCTGACAACCAGAGCTAGATACCATTAAACACCCACTGGATGTCAAAACCTAAAAGGACTAATGACAGGAAAAGATGAGGATTGGGGAGTGACTGGCACACTCCAAATTCCTCAACTCGTGGGAGTGCAAAACGTGCCAACACTTTGCAAAAGTCTCTGACAACTTTTTATAATGTTAAAAAACACCACACACACAAAAAATCTAATCAGAATTCAAGTCTTACTTATTCCTCCTGAGAGTTGTAAATTGTACACGAATGTCCAAATCAACACTATTTACTGCAGATAAAATTGATATAAACCAAAAAATCAGGGATAGAGGATTAGGTAAACTAATTGTGATGTACACACTCAATAGATCACTGCTCACCATAAAACTAATGAATTTGTAATGCATTTTTACATGTGGCAACATGAATAAATCTCAGAATGCTGAAGAAAAAAATGCCTAACTACATAAAACCGTTCAAGTGGAATTCGTGAAAAATCAAACAAATTCATTATTACATAAGTGTGACCGTGGCTTGTTCTGAGAGATGAGGATTGACTGGAAGTGGGTGTCAGCAATCTTTGGAGAGCTCAAATTTTCTTGATTGAAATCAAGACTACATGCAGTGTGCATTTATTAAAACTCACTGAACATTTTATGTTCTGTAGATTTTAATAAATATTTGTAACTGAGGGGACTGCTTCCTCAATTAAAAATTAGAATATCTGTGCAAAAACCTTAGAAGTCCTTTAGAAAGAGAGATAAAGTAGTAGTATAGAGAATACATTATTACAGGAAAATAAATCTTTGAAAATGAGTCAATCCTAATAAAGTCAGGATGATTTCAGAGATATTTCAAAGGAAGAGAGAACCCTCCTCATACTGAGGAACAACAGAAGAAAATAAAAATAATTAAGTTTTAGTGTTGTTGTTAACAGTAGAAATAATAACTCCACAAAGAGTGATCAAGAATGGCTAGAAAAATTAAAAAATAGAAAGACTAAGTCTGCTACTCTTCATTATTGATTCTAATACCACAGTGGCAACTATATAATGGTATCCAGGAAAGAAGTGTCAGAGGTCAGTGACACATACCAGATCATTCAGGAAAACATACTCAAACAGAGTCAACTAATACTTGACAAATCATCAAATGAATGCAGAAATTGAAATTCTCTTAATAAATGATACAAAAATAAAGAGATATTCACATGCAAAAGAATGCACACACACACACACACACACACACACACACACACCTTTCATAATCAATGACCTTAAAATAGAGCAGGGTACTAACACAAAAACACAAATTATACAATTGTTAAAATTAACAGAACATGTGCACATGATCATGACCGGTGGTTGCTGAGACACACCGAAGATACACAGTTCATGACAATATCAATAACTTGAGTTTTATTAAAACTTTAAGATTCCCATAATCATTCACATTATTAAGACAAATGAAGGGCCAGTGAATGCTCAGTAGGTAAAGGGGCGTGTGGCTAAGCCTGACAGTCTAAAATCAGCTCCAGGACAACCATGACTGAAGGAGAGAAGAACTCCACCACACTGTTCTCTAACTTCCAAAAGTACATGGAGGAATGCTCATGTAAACACATACAACACACATACACACACACACACACACATATACACACATACACAAAGACACACTCATATACACAGACACACAGACACATACATACACAAAGACACACACACTCATACACACACAGGCATACACATGTGCACACACATATACATGTAGTGACACATAAAGACACATATATACAGAAAGAAACACACAAACAGGCACATACACACAAGAAAACACAGGCACACACACACACCAGTGCAGGATCAAACACACACAAAGACACATACTCACAGATACAAAAAGACACATAACCACACACACACACAAGACAGACACAGGAATACACAAACAGACACACATATACATACATACACACACAAACATACACATACAGACACACAAGCACAGATACACATACACAGAAACACACAGAAACCTACACATAGGCACACACATAAACACACACTAAGAAAATATTTTAAATAGATAAAATGAATGGAGGAGGTAATTAGGTAAATTTTCAGAAGGCTGAACTTTGTCTTACTATTAACTGAACAGTCATACTCTTTGGTTGCAAAGTGATGTTCGTATAAAAACTTTTACCACTCAGCATTACTGCTGAGGCTTGAAACTTTAGTGTAAAGAAATAAATGTAAGTGCATTCAGACAATTGGATTGCTATGCATGCTGAAAAAAAATGAGACATGAAGCTCAAAAACAAACAAACAACAAAAATAATGGCAAAGGGAAAAGGACAGCAAAATTCTAACTGCATGATATTCTGAAGCAATCAGGGTTCACCAGAGTTAGAAAGATGAGAAGAGGGGAAGCAGAGGGAACACATATGGGCCACGAACTCTCTTGTATCATATTTGAATAGTGTCATCATGCCTTTGTCAAATTCCCAGGGATTCCAGTGTACACAGCGACTCCAGCCAGTAAAGACACAGTAGGCTTAGTTTCCCAGTTAAATCACACACATGACAAAAGTTTGAAAGTAATTTTTGACCTTCTCTGGAGCTTTCTATCCATTGCTTTTGTAACTCAAAGATTCCCCTAAATAAAGTGTACTAAACTTTTTGATCACTGAGTCAATTTTGAAAAAGATTACCAAAAAAAAAAAAAAAAAAAAGACAAAAAACCATGACTTCAGATGATACTGGTTGTGTAGGAGCATGTTTTTAAGCCATGTGGAAAAAGAGCAGCAAGGACTGTCAAGATATAATAAGAAATGGAAATCATCTGTACGAAATGAGCAAAATCTTCACAACTATATCATGAGTCTAAGAAATGAGAGGATTTAGGAATAATTTGAGGAAAGCAAAACTGGGCAATGGATTAGATCATCAAGAGTGCAGAAGAGAAAGACCGTTAGCCAAGGAGAGTGTTTCTGTTCTGTCAAATTCTGTGGGTTGCTATGAATGCTGCTAATGAATGTGAAGCCTAGGCTACTATTTGAAAATAATGTGGTAAGGGTGTCAACCATCGTATACTTACTTGAATGAGGAAAGGATTTGGGAAATAAAGTTGCAAGTGTGGGATAATCCTTGGAATTGTGTATTGAAAGCAAAAAAGGGGGACTAGTAACCATTCTGAAAATTTAAAGGAAGCTGAGTTATACAGTGGTCAATGTGGATGACTTGGAACTTTTATGACATTTCAATATTGTAGCTACATTACGTATGATATTTAATAGAGCTCTAGAATGTCCAAACTGTGTATATTAATAATAAAGGACTGTTTGCCACAGCATACCCTAGCAACAACTTGGTCTTTGAAGTGATGAGTAAAATTTTTGGCCTGGATTTTACAATGAATCCTTTGGAGACATAGCAATATTCTCACAGATCTCAAATGTATAATCCATGCCTATCTCTAAGAAGAAATATTTTGAAAAATCTATAGTTAGATTTAAAATGACATATTGATCACATAAAGGTATTTATTAATCAGCTGTTTCTTAATTATATTGAACAGTAATTATGATGAGTATTTTAGTCATTTGAAAGTGGATCACATTGCTTTGTCTAGAATTTTTACATGGCTCTCAAATTTTTTTCTTATGATAATTGGGACAATTATATCATTACAGAGATGAATGACTGAATTAATGGATAAAGAAAGGAATGGTATAGCTTCTTAACCACACACAAAGAAATTCTCAATGTTTTTCCAATTTTCTTTTGAATTTTATGTTTATTATTTATTTGAATCGGTATATGTATATATTTATATATGTATATATGTATGTGTGCATGTATATGTGTGTGTGTGTGTGTGTGTATGTATGTATGTATGTATGTATACCAGTGTATGGGTATGTATTTGCACATGATACAGCATACATATAAAAGTCACAGGACAAGGTATAGCAGTTTGTTTTCAATTTTTCCCAATTTTGGTTCAGGGATTAAATCCACGTTTTTCTGCTTGGCCATTTAACTGCTGATCCATCTCTTTGGCCCCTAGTGTGCTTCTGGTTGTTTCAAAGTATGTCTTAGTTCTATAACTGTGCTCATGCTATATTTAGGTGTTTCCTTTTTAATTAATTAGTACATTCTGTTAGTGAAATGGAATAATTTCTTTATATTTGTGTGTGTGTGTGTGTGTGTAGTGTGTATCTGTGTGTCTGTGTAAAGGTTCCTCCAGAGGCTACAAGAGTTATGTTCCCAGGAGCTTGAGTTATAGGTGGCTGTGTGTCACTGACACTTAGACTGGGAACTGAACTCTGATCGTCTCTCAGATCAGCAAATTTTCTTAACCTTAAGATATCTCTTCATCCTAACTCATTATCTTATATTGGTACAGAATGAGACCTATCAAATAAACACATAAAAATATGGTATCATTTCTTCAATTGTTATGTGAAGCAATTAGAAAAGTCTCATAGGACAACTTTGTGAATCACTAAATTTTCTTTAACACAGATTTTCATGGCACAGTGAGGTACCTGGCAAGGATTCCAAGCTAATATAACTGCATTGACATTTTGACTTAGAATTCACTGGTATAGAATGATTAATAATAATGGTAGAAAATGTGGACATTTTCAATTTAGGCTAGGACAAATAATTACTAGGAAATAAAGCAAAAGTAGTTTTGATAATGTGATAACATTTACCTGCATGTATATATAAAATCTATGTAATTGGTTGGTGTAACTATATAATATTAAATATGTTTATTTAGAATATTAATCAATTATTAAAATGATATGTTTAGAATTATGAAGATATAAAAGAGATAAATAGAGATGTGTTTGCTAGGCCCATATTAGGAACAATGTCTGGTTCCCCAAAACCCATGCACATAGAAGTTATCAAGGTACTATGCCTTGATTTCAACTTTGGCAGGCAGATATTAGACCTCTAAGAAAGCTTGTGAATGGATCTATTCATATTGGAGAATAGCTAATGTAATTAAGACAGTGGGCCTCAAAATACTAAGGTGGAAGTGTGATCCATAAGACTCGTTATATCAGCCTCAGGTTTCCAGGTACCTATACATGTGAACATACATACACGAATACCCACACCATATAAAAACACACTAAATAAGAAAGCAAAAGGCAGAGGTTAACATTGTGAGCGAGCTCAGAGATTCAGAGATCGAATTCATGTGTTCTGTAGGCAAATGGTGTACCCATCTGTTCATTAATTAATTTATTTACTTTACAACCTGATTGCAGTTTCCCCTTGATCTTCTCCTCACAGTCCCTCCCTCTCACCGCATTGCCCCACATTTCTTTCTAATGAGAAATGGGGAGGCCTCCCATGGATATCAACCCTCCTTGGCATATCAAGTTGCAGTAGGACTAGGTGTATCTTCTCCTATTGGGGGTAGAAAAGGCAGCCCATGTAGGGAAAAGAATCCAAAGGCAGGCAACATAGTCAGAAACAGCACCTGCTCCTGTTAAGTGTCCCACATGAAGACCAAGCTGCATATCTGTTACATATGTGTAGAAGGCCTCAGTCTGTCCCATAAATGCCCTCTGGTTAATGGTCTAGTCTCTGTGTGACCTTTTGGGCCCAGTTTAGTTGAATCTGTAGGTTTTCTTGTGGTGTCTTTGACCTTGTTGTGTCCTTCAATCCTTCCTCCCCTCAACCAAAGAATTCTGTGCACTCCACACCAAATATTTAGCTGTGGGTTTCTGCATACTTTCCCTTCAGCTTCTGGGTAAAGGAACTTAGATTACAGGTATGTTAGGATCCTGTGTGCAATTATAGCAGAATGTCAATTTAGTGTTAGTGGTGGGCTCTCTTTCATGGCCTGGGTTTCAAGTTAGGCCACTAATTGGTTAGCCATTCCCTCGGTTTCTGTCCCAGTTGTATCTCTGCTTATCTTATTGGCAGAAAAAATAGTGGATCTCAGGTTTTTCAGCTAGATTAGTGTTTGCATCCCTCCATTGCAAGTCTTGCCTGATTACAGGAGGTAGCTGTTTCAGGTTAAATATCTCCTATTTGTAGGAGTCTTATCTAGAGTCCCCTTCTGTGATAGTTATTTCTGGTTGTCACCTTGACAACCAAGCAATGAGGCTGTATACAACATTAACTAAAAAAAAAAAATGAGTAGCCTTTCTTTATAGAAATGATAAGTACGCTGAGATAGAAAACAGGAAAACAACACCTTTTACAATAGCCACAAATACTATAAAATGTCTTGATGTAACTAACCAAGCAAGTGAAAGGCATATATGACAAAAACTTTAGGTATCTGAAGAAAAAAAGTTAGGAAGATGTCAGAGGATGGAAAGATTGTCTATACTCATGTATTATAGGATTAACATGGTAAAAACGGCCATGTTACCAAAAGTAATCTACAGATTCAATGCAGTTCCTAACAAAACTCCAACTCAATTCTTTAAAGACCTTGAAAGAAAAAATACTCAACTTCATTTGGAAACACAAAAGACCCAGGATAGCTAAAACAATCCTGTACAATAAAAGAATGACTTCAGGCACCGTCATCCCTGATTTCAAACTGTATAACAGAGAAATGGTAATAAAAATCACATGGTATTGGAATAAAAACAGACAGCTCGATAAATGGAATAAAATAGAATACCAAGAATTTAACTCACACACTTACGGACAAGTGTTCATAGTAATACAGTGGAAAAATAAAACATCTTCAAAAATATTTCCCTAACTGGATGTCTGCATGTAGAAAAATACAAATAGATCCTTATCTATTACTCTGCAGAAAACTAAACTCCAAGGTGATCAAAGAGCTCAACATAAAACTGGATACACTAAGTCTGATAGAATAGAAAGTGGGAAATAGCTTTGAACAAATCGTCACAGGAAACTACTTCCTGAACAGAACCACCAGTGATTCAGACTCTAAGATCAACAATTGAAAAATGGGACCTCATGAAACTGAAAAGCTTCTGTAAGGCAAAGGACACTGTAAAAAGGACAAAACAGCAGCCTACAAACTGGGAAAAGACCTTCACCAAACCCACATTTGAGAGAGGGCTAATATCCAAAATATATAAAGAACTCAAGAAATTACAAATCAATAAAGCAAACAATCCAATTTTAAAAAAATGGGTTACAGAGCTAACCCGAGAATTTTCCACTGGGGAATCTCTATGGCCAAGAAACACTTAAAGAAATGTTCACTTTCCTTAGTAACCAGGGAAATGTCAGTCAAAACGACTCTGAGATTCCATCCTATCCATGTTTTTAAGGTCAAATGTAATTCGTACATCTTTCTCGGCAGTTCCACGGCACACACTGGCTCTGCAGGCCTTGCTATTAAGCTAGCTTTTAAGTTCAATTCAAATGGCAGAAAGTAATGTTTTCCACTACTAGAAACAATATTGTGATCTTTATCTGTTTTATGTATCCTCTGGATTTGAAAATAATAAAGAACTCACTGTGAATAATTGGTTTTCAAAGGTCCTTTCAATAAAATTCATTGCAAATTGATGTCACAGAATGTTACATTTGGAAGAACCTTTAGAAGTTATCTCATATCACCTATTACTTCATAGATAAGCAACACTGAGGGAAAGAACTGCTAATTTTTTTTTTTTGATAGCTAAAGTGGATGGTGCATTTTTAGTTAAACTTTGAAATGAAACAATTCGAGACTGGATATGACAGTATATACCTTTAATTCCAGCACATAGCTGACTCAGGCATGTGGATCAATTCAAGGTAATCCTCAGCTGCTTGGCACTCTACTATGTTTAATCCCAGCCTGTTTTGTGAGAAAAGGTATTTTTAAAACTACAGAAAAGAAATGATTAAATTTTAAATAATTCAAAACTCCACCTTACTTCAATAAAAAAATGAAAAATCACCATTCCTTTTTCATAAATAAATGACAAATCATAATTGCATAAATTAATATGATGCAACATAATTTAATGATTATGAATAAAATACAGAATAATCCAGTTATATCATTAATATAACTCTCACCGCCATTTGTCAATTTATTTTCAGATCCTAGCTTCTGAGAATCACCCTTTTACTCCTGTCTGTAGAAGATTGATAGTTTTAGATTCCCCATGTCAAATCAATCCTGAAAGGCCCAGACATGTGGTTCAGTTGTATATTTATCCATCATGTATGAATCTCCTAACCACAAACATAAATACATAAATACCACTGTACAATCTTTTTACATATGAATGATAAAACTATTTTTTACATTATCCAAGTTTCTTTCTTATTTTTATTCTATTTTTCTCATTAATTTATATTCTATTCACTTTGCATAATGATTGCAACAGCCTTCCTCTTTTCCTCCAAGTACCTCCCACTCAAACCTCTCTCCCCATTACCTCCTCCTCTTCTCCTCAGAGAAAAAGAAGTCCACTTAGGTACCACTCCAACCTGGGACATCAAGTCTCAGCAAGATAAAGCACATCCTCTTTCACTGAGGTCCTACAGGGCAGTCTACCATGGGGAAGGGGAGCCAATGGCAGACAGCACAGTTAAAGAAAGCCCCCGCACCAATTGTTAGGGGAATTCATATAAAGCCCAAGCTGCATAAATGGGTAAGGGGTCTCGGTTGAGTTCCCCCATGCTCTTCGGTTGGTGGTTCCGTCTCTGTGAGCTCCCATGAGCTCAGGATAGTAGACTCCATGGGTCTAATTGTGGTGTCCCTTCTGGCTCACTCAGTCCTATTTCTGACTCTTCCACAAGATTTTTCAAGCTCTGTCTGACGTTTGACTATGGGTCTCCACATCTGTGTTCATCAGCTTCTGGAAGAGTAGTCTTAGGAGACAGTTATGCCAGGCTCTTGTCTGCAACAAAGCAGAGTATCATTAATAGTGTCAGGGGCTTGGCTTTCTCCCATGGGATGGGTCTCAATTTGGGCCAGAAATTAGTTGGCCATTTCCTCAATCTTTGTTTCATCTTCATCCCTGTACATCTCGTAGGCAGAACAAATTTTGGGTAGAAGATTTGGGGGGGGGGGGTGTTGATGTCCCTGTCCCTCTAATGGAAGTCTCCCCTAGCTACAGGAGGTAGCCACTTAAGTCTCCATATCCCCAGCTGGTAGGAGTGTCTACTATGGCAATCACATAGACTCCTGGGAGCCGGTCTGAGGTTGGTCCCTGAGATGCTCCCTACAGATATCCAGGATATCCATTCTTTCTACCGGCCTTCTCTGGCCATCATTCCCAAACCTGATCCCTATCCCAGTTCTCCTCTTCACCCTAACTTCCACCCAGTTTCCTCCCTCCATCTACTCAGCATTGTCTATTTTATTTCCCCTTCTGTGTGAAATTCAAGCGTCCTCCTTTTGGCTCTCCTTATTATTTAGTTTCTTAAGGTCTGTGGATTATAGCACGGGTATCCTGTACTTTAAAACTGAAGTTCACATATAAGTGAGTACATGTCATGTGTGTTTTTCTGGGTCTGGGTTGCCTCAGTCAGGATGATATGCTCTAGTTCCCTCCATTAGCCTGCAAGTTTCATGATATCTTTGTTTTTCATAGCTGTATATTTCATTGTATAGCTGTACAACAATACTGTGCTATTTTTGTTATGATTTCTTTGTAAAACAATATGATTTTTCTTGAAATCAGGGATGTTGGTATCTCCAGAAGTTCTTTTATTGTACAAGATTATTTAGCTCTTCTGAGTCATCTGTTTTTTCCATATAAAGTTGAGTAGTTTTCCTTTTTAAAATCTCTAAAGAGTTGAGCTGTGATTTTGATACGAATTGCATTGAATCTGTAGATGGCAATTGGTAAAATGATCGTTTTTACTCTGTTAATCCTACCAATCCATAAGCATGAAAGATCTTTCCATCTTCTGATAACTTCCTCAATTTCTTTCTTCAGAGACTTGAAATTCTTGTCAAATAGCTCTGTCACTTTCTGTTGGGGGCCGACTTTTAGCAGAAAGCGGCTATCAGCTTTGCAGCCATCTTGAGCCATATACCCTGACATGAGACTTGGATTACAATAGCCTACGACAGCTGAGCACACTCTGATAATCTTGGTTTAGATACCTTGGGTGTGTGAGATTAAAGGTGTGTGAGATTAAAGGTTTGTGACTTAAGAGTGTGACCTAGAGATCAGATTTAGAGACAAGACCTAAGGGCATGATTAAAGGTGTGACTTAGAGGCATGGCTTAGAAGTGAGACACATAAAAGGCTAGAGGCAGACAGAGAAAGCAACAGATTACTTGACATTAGGTAGAAGACACTTGGCTCTAGAGAGAACAATTTGGAGTAACAGAGATTCAGACACTAGGAGTAGGAATAGACATTAGACACTCGGAAGAGAACAACAAGGAGTACAACTAGGAACTAGGAACTAGGAACTCAAGATTTGGGACTTGGACTAGGAAGAGAGACTGAAGAATAAACGGGATTGAAACACACTCTGTCTGGTCTCCATTTTTCACGTCCGTCCTCACTCTCTCTCTCTTGCTGAACCCTGACCTGCAGACCGGAGCAGCAGCTTGGGCTGGGATACAGTGGCCACCAAGTGTGGAGTGGAGGGGGCTGCAACATTTCTGGCCGCCCAAAGTGGGCCAGCGTAGGCCCCAACATTTTTGGCGCCTGAACAGGGACAGCTCAGGTCACAACATTTTTTGGCCGCCCGAACGTGGGGCTAGTGAGGCTCTCAACAACTTTCTAGGTTTAATTACACAAAGATATTTTATATTATCTGTGCCTATTATAAAGTATTTCATTTTCTAATTTCCTTCTCAGACTATTCATTGTTTGTATAAAGGAAGGCTACTTTTTATGTGTGTGTTTGTTTGTTGATTTTGTTAATTTTGTATTCAACCTCTTTGCTGAAGGTGTTTATCAGCTCTAGGAGTTTCAATGGTAGAATCTTTTGGCTCATTCATGTATATTATCATATCATCTATGAATAGCAAGACTTTGAATTCTTCCTTTCCAATTTGTATTCCCTTGATGTCCTTTGATTGTTATATTACTCTGGCTAGAAGCTCAAGAACTATAATTGAATAAATTGATAAAAAGATAGAGGGCAGCCTTATCTTGTTCCCAGTTTTAGTGGAGTTTCTTGAGGTTTGTCTCCATTTTATGTGATGTTGTTTTTTGGCTTCCTGTATGTTGCCTTATATCCCTGATTTCGCCAAGACTTTTAACGTGAAGGGGTGTTAGATTTTGTCAAAGGACTTTTTATCATCTAATGAGATCATGTGGTATTTTTTCTTTCAGTTTTTTTTTCTGTGGTTTATTACTATTATGGACTTTTGTATACAGAACCATCTCTCTATCCCTGGGATAAAGCCTACTTGATCTTGATGGATGATAAATTTAAGAATTCTTGGGTTTGATTTGACAGTATTTTATTGAGTATTATGCAGCAATATTCATAAGGGAAATTGGTCTAAAATTTTCTTTGTTGAGTCTTTGTGTGGGTTTGCTACCAGGGTATCTGTTGCCTCACAGAATGAGTTTGTCAGTGTTTCCTATTGTTTCTATTTTATAAAATAGTTTGAGGTGTATTGGTATTAGCTCTTCTTTGAAAGTCTGGTGGAATTCTCAGATAAGCCATCTGGTTGTGGGTTGGTTTTTGTTGAGAAATTTTTAATGAATGCTTCTATTTTCTTAGGAGTTATAGGACTAGTTAGTTTGCCATTTACTTGATCTGGATTTAACTTTGCTAAGTGGTATCTGTGAAGAAAGTCATCCATTTCATTTAAATTTTCCAATTTTGTGGAGCACAGGTTTTTTTTTAAAAAGACTTAATGATTTCTCTATTGTCTGTTGCTATGTTTCCCTTTTTATTTCTGACTTTGTTGATTTGGATTCCAGCTTTATACCTTTTAGTTTGGCTAACTGTTTGTCTACCTTGTTGATTTCTTAAAACAAAACAACAAAAAAATGTCTTGGTTTTATTGATTCTTTGTATTGTTCTGTTGTCCTTGTTTCTAATTTATTGATTTAAGCACTAAATTTGATTATTTTCTGAGGTCAACTTCTCATGTGAGTCTTTGCTTTTTTTTTTTGTTTTGTTTTGTTTTGTTTTGCTTTTGGTGTTGGTGTTGTTGTTCTAGAGATTTCAGATGTGCTGTTAAGTAGTTAGTATGAGATCTCTCCAACTTCTTTATGAAGGCATTCAATGTTACAGACTTTCCTCCTAGTACAGGTTTCTTTGTGTCCCATATTTGGGTTTCTTGTGCTTTCATTTTCCTAGAGTTCTATCCAGAAAGTCTTTAATTTCTTTATTTCTCCTCTGAACAATTTAGTAGAGAATTGTTCATTTTCAATAAGTTTGTAGACTTCTGTTGTGTCTGTTACTGTTGAATTCCATCTTTAATCTATTGTGTTCTTATAAGATACCACGAGTTATTCCAATTTTGTTGAATCTGTTGAGGTTTGCTTTTTAAACAACTATATGGTCAATTTTTAAGAAGCTTCCATGAGGTACTGAGAAATATATATATATATATATATATATATATATATATATATATATGTATGTATTGGGGGATGAAAGGTTCTGTAGATATCTGTTAGATCCATTTGATTCATAACCTCTGATAGCTTCATTATTTCTCTGTTTAGTTGTTTTGTCTTGACGATCTGTCTATTGGTGGAAGCAAGGTATTGAAGTCTCCCACTTTGACTATGTGGATTTGATGCATAATTTAAGCTTTAGCACTGTTTCTTTTAGTAATATAGGTATCCTTGCACAGGGGGTATAGATGTTCAGAATTAAGACATCATCCTGCTGGATTTTTTCTTTGATAAGTATGAAGTATCCTTCCTCACCTCTTTTGATTAATTTTGGTTGAAAGATTATTGTGTTAGGTATTAGAATGGCTACCTAAGCTTGTTTCTTGTGGCCATTTGCTTGGAAACCCTTTTCAAACTCTTTACTCTGAGGCAATGTTATCTTTCTTTGTTGCTGAGGTGTGTTTCTTGTATTCATCAAAATGATGGATTCTGTTTTTATATATATTGTGTAGCCTCTGTCTTTTTATTGTGGAATTGAGTTCATTGATGTTGCAAGATATTGATAATCAGTGATTATTCATTCCTGTTACTTTGATGGTGATGGTAGTGGTGGTGGTGGTGGTGGTGTATGTGTGTGCACAGACATGCCTTCTTTTCTTTTGCTTCCTAATGTGGAGTTATTAATTCCTATGTTTTCTTGGATGTAGTTAGCCCTCTTAAGTTGGAATTTTTCATCTAGAACCTTCTGTAGAGTTTGCTTGGAGGATAGATAGTGTTTTAATTGGTTTTGTCATGAAATATCTTGTTTTCTCCATCTATGGTGATTGAAAGTTGGGCTGGTTATAGTTGTCTGGACTTATTAGTGTGGTATCTTAGAGTCTGAAACACATATGCCCAGACCCTTCTGTGTTTTAGAGATTTATTGAGACATCTGGTAAAACTCTGATAGGTTTGTCTTTATGTTACTTGTCCTTTTTCCATTGCAGCTTTTAACATTCTTTCTTTGTTCTATACATTTAGTGTTTTGATTACTATGTAGCACAAGGATTTTCTTTTCTGGTTCAATCTACTTGCTGTTCTGTAAGCTTCTTGTATTTATAGAGACATACCTTTCTTTTGGTTGGCAAAGTTTTCTTCTATGATTTTATTGAAAATATATTCCGGTCCTTGGGTCTGGAACTCTTCACTTCTATTACTATTATTTTAGGCTTGGTCTTTTCATAGTGTCCCAGATTTCTTGGATTTTTTGTTGTGATATTTTTGTATTTTGCCTTTTCTTTGGCTGATGTATCAATTTCTTTAAATGTATGTGGTATGCTTGAGATTCTCTCTTCCATCTCCTGTGGTTTATTGGTAATCCTTGCATCTGTAGTTCCTGTTCTCTTTACTAAGTTTCCCATTTCCAGAATTCCCTCAGTTTGTATTTTCCTTAATGCTTCCAATTCCATTTTCAGTTCTTGATCAGTTTAATTAATGTCAGTTTAATTATTTGATTGTTTTTTCATATATTTCTTTAAGGTACTTATTCATTTCCTTGTTAAATATCTGTATCATATTTATAAGATTGCATTTAAGGTAATCTTGTGCTTTGGCTGTGTAAGGATATCCAGGGATTGCTGTTGCAGGACAGCTGGACTTTGGTAGTTCCATATTGCCCTGGCTTTTTTTGAATGTGTTCTCATGCTGTGCTTTAGTCACCTGGTTGTCCCTGGTGTTTAATAGATGTTCCTGATGTCAGTATGACTCCTTGAAAGTCAGGCAGAGCTGTGGACCTAGATGTTCCTCAGGCTACTACCAGGGTCCCTGGGAAGACAAAGAGATCCTTGGGCCACAAGATGGATGTTGACTGATAGTGGGTAGTTTACCTCTGCTGGCTGTGCCCCAGATGTACCCAACTAGCAGGGAATTAGCTGGTGAGGAGTCTAAGCTGGATGCTTCTGGGCAACCCTTCCCCCATCACCAAACAGACAAGTTTCCTAAAGAATGCAGGGAAAGTATAGGCCAGAATATTTAAGTCAGGAAAAAGTGTGAAGCTCATTTCTGTGGGCTGTGCCATAGGTGTACCTAACTTGCAGGGGATTTGTGTGTGTGTGTGTGGGTGTAGGAAGCCGCTGTTAGCGGTGGTATAATCTGCCATTCCAAGATGACATCGTGTCTTCCCAGTAGTAAACAAGTAACTGCGCAGCTGCAAAGACAGAAAGCCCGCCAAAGTCATTGGCCAATCCCGAGGCGTAATATTGGGTGGTGAGCAAACAGCCAATCAGAAGTGAATATGTCACTCTAGGATGTATTTAAGCGGTACCTCTTCCTTTGTTTGGCCCTTCCGCATCTTCCACGTTTGCTGATACAGAGTAAAGCCTCATCTGTGGTAACTACCCGAATTCTGCCTCTCGTGTTTCTCTTCCACGGGTGAGGGGGGACACGGGAGGTACGCGCAACAACTGGAGCCGAAACCCTGGAGTTTCAAGGCAACGCTGAGGCCCCCAAGTTTTGGGGAGGGTTAAAACACTACAGGATTCGAGGTACACCTTTGGAAGATATGCCTGGGGTGGCATTTGTGGCAAGTGGATTTAAACTCACCGCTGCCGCTCCACTAGCTAGCCTCTTGCTTGCATTGCATTTGTTTTTAACTTATTTGCGTTGTGAGAAAGAGGGCCACTCTAGCATACCAGAACCAGGGTGTGTTAGCCGGCATCAGGCCAAAGGGCCTGGAAAAGAGAAGCAGGCAAGAAGACCTGGGCAACAGAAGCAGGCCAAGGAGCCTGGCCATAGAAAAGAGTACTCAAGAGGAACAAGGGCTACTGCAGAGTCCATTAAGCTTAAGGAGAGAGTGGAGGTCAAAAGGACCCCCCTGTACTTCATTAAAGAGCCTGACTCCATAGAACTGGGCAGCTCCGAGGAGGAGAGCATAGAGGAGGAAGTAGCCGCTTGTGCAAAGGATAGCCGTGCTGAGATAAGACTAAGAAAGATCTTAAGTCACTCAGTCCTGGCGCCAGCGGCTCGCTCAGGCTCGAGGGTCCCCTGCCGTGCTTCTCGGCTCAGGCTGTGGGAACAGAGACGCTGCGATGGGGTCAGACCGGTTACAGGGGCATCTGCGCTCTGCTACCTGTGGTGGCTTGCAGCCCGGCAGAGCCAGAGCAAGGGAGCGGGGCAGCAGACACACAGGGAGTGCCCCGGGAGCTTAGAGCAAGCAATGCCAGTGATAGAACAGGCGTTAAGTATACCACTGTGGGACATAATTAGATCTTGGCCTGTTCTCTTGCCAGTATATTCAAATGCTGATGTTTTCAGCTATTGAGTGTTACTTGGTTGCCCTGGCCTCAGGCGCATCCGCCAAAAGCCTGGGTCATAAATGCTACAAGTTTTCCATTAGATTTTACACCTTGTTTTGTGGCAGCAAAACTTTACAGCATAAAGGTGATCTACTTGGTGTTAATTTTAGATAGAGAAAAGATACAACACGTGTCTTTTAAGGTTCACAGTTTAAATTTAAGGTCTTAAGTTAAAATCAAAACCACACAATTCAGGAGTAGCCAAGCCTCAGAGAGCAGGCAGAGGGAGGTTAAGTGCATTTACATTTGAATTAAGACAATGCAGACTGCGGCTGTAGAAGCTCAGGTGTTAAGATCCTTTTGTTCTGGGTCTTTAGACCAGGCCCTAGAAATGTGCTTAAGGGAATTCGTCTTTTGTCCTCATTGTTTCTTGTGAGAGGAGGGGTAAACCTAAGAACCAAAGACTTTACAACAGTCTGTGGGCTAAGAGTTATGATTATGCTATAGAGATTAAAATTATGCCTGCTTCCCTCCATGAGTATAGCTGTGCCTGCTGATACAGTATGGTTCAGGTTGTTTTAATTCCTTTGTATTCAGAGTTGTTAAAAATGAGATGCTTTGGATTCCTTTAAGATGTGTAACAATTATTAGAGATTAAGGTTGGCTTTTATCCGATATTCTCATTGGACTAAAAAGATTGGTTATTAAATTAATCCAAAATAAAGTTCAAATTTAAGATTTATACAGCCTAACTTGTCTACTCCAGCTGCCATTTCAGTAAATGCTTATATAAAAATGTTTTGTACCTTCCCTTTACGTTTCTGGTAAAGGTGAGAGATTTACAGTTAGTAAATTTATTCATAATTTTTAAGAGCCCATGAAGCGATATTTGTTAGAAATAATTGCTTCAGAAAATGGTTAATTGTTTTACATTTTATATATATAAATATTGTTGCTGCTTTAATACAAAATAATTAAGAGGTTAAATTTTTTAGTGTATATTATTCATTGTGTGATACTTTATTAGTGGATTTCTCTAAAGAAGTTTTTTCTGCAAGCTATTGCTTCAATATAACGAGCTTTAAAAAAAGCTCTTTAAAAAAAGATTCAAAGACAGTGTCTTTCAATATTTGAGACAGAGTGGGCTAGAGAAATGGCTCAGCCGTTAAAGGCTAGACTTTTAAAATATAAAGGCTGAACTCCCAGCAACCACATGGTGGCTCACAACCATTTGTGGTGGGGATCTATCACCATCTTCTGGCTTGTGAGTGTACATGCAAAGGAAAATAGTTTACTTTTAATCTTGATTCGCTCTTAGTGATTTTTAAAAGTTGTTAAGAGATATTATTTGACTAAAACCTCATCTTAAGCTTACCATAGGAGGATTTAAACCTCTAATGTTTTCAAAGGGATGCAAGTCCTAAATTAAATCATATGTGTATTTTCTTGGGTTTACTCTGCTTCAACACAACAATTAAATTATGTGTTGTAGCCACTGTTTAGAATCTTAAAAAGGGTGTATCTGCCCTTGTTTTGTTACATGGTATATTTCATGAAGTACAAAATGTTTTGGCTACATGATCTAATATCTCTAGCCGTTTGAATAACATTAAAATTAATAAGGTGTTTTAGGAATGCATCTGCACAACTGGTGTCGGTGTGTGCAGACCCTCCATTTTTCTTTATGTTATCCAACTTTCAGAATAATTCTGATATCTTGGATTGTAAGAATGTTGCATGCCTTTTGGCACAATGTTGGAATGGATCACTAGACACAGCCATGGTTAATCAAGTTACAGCAGCTACTGTTGTTAATCAAAACTCAGAAAAGACTTCTGAGGCTTTGACCATTTTACAGAAAGTGGATGCATATCAGGCATCCTGTTGGTCAATCAGAAAGTTGATTTGCTCCAGGCCCATGTGGAGCAGCTCACAGATGTGGTTCAAATAAGCTGCGTGTCAGCAACCCCACATCCAGGTATTACACCTCTGAGATTTGTGAATGATACATTTATTCAAAGCCATAATCTTTCTGCTTATTTAATAGGGAAGTGGAATGGGGAGCTGGACCAGGTGCAGCAGCAATTGCAGATCCAGAGTTTGAGCCTTGATGGAGCACGGATGGACCCTGTTACCCCTGGCGATTTTACTTCTTGAATTTCTTCTGCCTTTTCTTTCTTTCTTTCTAAAGAGTGGGTATAGGCCTGTTTGATGCAGCCCTATGTTGTGGATTAGTGTTCATGATGGTTGGTCTGTAAGCTCAGAGCCCAACAAAAACGTGACAAGGCTGCACAGCTGCAAAGGCAGAAAGCCCGCCAAAGTCACTGGCCAATCCCGAGGCGTAATATTGGGTGGTGAGCAAACAGCCAATCAGAAGTGAATACGTCACTCTAGGGTGTATTTAAGCGGTGCCTCTTCCTGTGTTTGGCCCTTCCTTCCACGTCTTTTCACGTCAGTGACAAGAAGTGAAGCCTCATTTGTAGTGATACCCGATTATTGCCTCACGTGTCCTTATTCGCGGGCAAAGGGGACTCGAGAGGCGCGTGCAACAGGGGGGCATTTCTAAGCTGGATATATTTGCAGTCTCCAAGATCTCCTATGGGAAGTAAGAAGAGCTCTGGGCCAGAAGTTAGAGGTCTCAATCATTTTTCTTTATATGCTTATATGTTTCTTTCATGTTTAGCTAATAACTTTGTGCTATTAAAAATCTTTCTATTTTTAGTATACATTTATTTAACAAAAGGCCAAGTTTGATGTAATATATATTTTTTCTTCAGGTTACCTAATGGATCTTTTTTTTTAAAAAAACTTTACTCTTAGTTTTCTAAATTTGTGTTTTTAATTTTCTAGTTGAATTTATTTCCATGACATATTTTTATATAGCTTGTGATGTTTTCTGAGATATATGTCAATTTAAATTATTGAAAAACTATATAGTACACAAATATATACATTTATGATCATGGATATCTTTTAATACCTATTAAATACTCCTCTCTTATCTCTCAGCCTAGAAATAGTCTCCTACAATCTCCTTGTCTCCCCATTTCTCTAAATTGTACAAACATTTCAGTAATTAGCCATTTATGAGATTTGTTATTCCAAACTCTGTTGAGAGCTGCACTAGCCCCATGTTTGGGTGGCCAAAAATGTCACGGCCTGAGCAAAATGTTGAGGCCCAGGTTGCCCTGCGTTTGGTGGCCACTGTATCCTGCCCCAAGCTGCCGCTCTGGTCCGCGGGTCAGGGTTCAGCAAGAGAGAGAGAGTGAGGATGGACTCGAAGAATGGAGACCAGACAGAGTGAGTTTCAGTCCCATTTATTCTTCAGTCTCTCTTCTTAGTCCAAGTCCCAAGTCTTGAGTTCCTAGTTCCTAGTTTCTAGTGCCTCCAAGTTCCAAGTTACTTCTTCCAGGTTCTCTCCCAAGTGCCTGCTTCTCTGTCTTCTCTCTGCTGTGTCTGATTCTCAGTTCTGTTCTGTCTCTGCCTTTTATATGTCTCACATCTAAGCCATGCCTCTAAGTCACACCTTTAATCATGCCCTTAGGTCTTGTCTCTAAATCTGATCTCTACACTTCTAAGTCACGCTCTTAAGTTACACAGCTTTAATCTCACACACCTTTAATCTCACACATCCAAGGTATCTAAACCAAGATTATCGGAGTGTGCTCAGCTGCTGTAGGCTATTGTAATCCAAGTCTCATGTCAGGGTATATGGCTCAAGATGGCTGTAAAGCTGATAGCCGCTTTCTGCTAAAAGTCGGCCTCCAACAAAACTCCATAGCATCATTTGATCCTGCCATTTGTTTCTCTTATTATGCAGTGAACAGAATAAAGCATTCATAACCAAGCCCATATATACCCTGTAAATATATTTTTTAGAATAATACACAGTGGAGAAAGAACAGTGTTATCATTAAATGATACTGGGAAAAATGAGTATAGGCTTTAAAAAAAAAAAACTTAATTTAAGTAAGTCTATACCTTAAGTAACATCCCCAAATTAACAGACAATGGATTTAAATGAGATTAAAATTGCTAAAAATTTAAAACTCATAAAAGTGAAGATATGAACTATCTTCATTTTTGTTGGCTTGGCAATGATATCTTGGATAAGACTTGAGAAACACAGGCAACAAAAGTGAGGGTAGATAAGCAGGACACTATCAAACTGAAAACACCAGCACAGTTCTTCTTTCGACAAACTATCTAAATTTTCCCTAGATTTTTTTTTTTTTATTCCCAGCTTTACCAACTTCATTCAGCAATCTAAGTAGGCTGAGAGTCTGGTAATCGGGAACCACACAAGTTTGAAAGGTGGGAGCATTGTAATCAATAAAACAAAATAAGTGAAAACTGTAGTGTGCCTACCAGCTTTGCAAAAACAAAGATTGCATATCTCTTATAACCTCTGATGAGAGTCCTAACCCAAATATAGGAAACATTTCTTAGAAGCTTGTCTCGTCAGACAGCCTAAGAGAGTGACTGATATTCAAGATAACAGAACACACACACACACACACACACACACACACACACACACACACAAAATTGAAATGAATGACAAATATGTTCAGGTTTTAAAGGTGCTATGTATGATGGTAAAAATTAAGGAATATAAAGAAAGAAGAAACTTAGAGAGTGAAGAAGATATTGTCTTTCAGACAGAAGATGACAAGAGACATACAGACTAGTTGTGTTTATTTCCTTTGGGAAGATAGTTGGCAATCCTTCACAGACCAGCGCTGTTAACTAGTAACTGTATGTTTGCCTTTTACAACTGGTATGTCAGTCACCAACATTATACATTACGTGTGTTGAGGGCAGATATCTCTCTGTTTATTAATTGCTTGGATAGGAATAGTCATGCATGTGCCATCAGATAGGATATAACATTGCCTAGAAGTCTTAAAAGCTGAAGGGTAAAGGTATTTAACTTATTTTCAAGGTATGGATAATTTATAAGATAAGTGAAATATCCAGACACACCGATATCTGATGGACAATTACCTATGAGCATAAAATGCCAAAATGACACTCTTCGAATTTACCTTTTCTCTTCACGTTTCATTTTAATCTGTTTAAAATCATTTTCTTTTTTGGCAGTACTTGTATGAAGCTTGTGATTTAAGCCCCTGTCCAAAATCATCATTCATTCATACATGAGTTGGAATGTTGTAAATGTAGATTTTAGTTTGCTATCTGGCTTTAGTTTGACATAATGTTTCATTTTGAAAGCTTCCTTAATGCTCCATTGTATTTCTCTAAGTATATAATCTTTGTTTTTTCCATGATTTGTAAATGGTGATTTAATTTTCAGTTTTCTTCCCCTGCTTCAATTTTAACATTGAATAAAAGAGGTGAACTTTAGTGGGCAACTATCAGAGCAAACTGCAATTCACATCTTGGAGGGGAATATCATGTATGGAGTCCTTGAATTGTGCTTAGCCACACGAGACATCTGAAGTTGAGTCAGTTTCTCCAATCTCAAGATCATAGTGAACATTACAAGAAAGCTGATTATGGTAGGCACTCTGGGCTGGGCACATCTTAATAACTTTAAAATATTTACACAAGAGGCTAGGGAGGCAATTCAGCACTTTAGAGCACGTGCTGTTTTAGCAGAGTAGCTAGGTTTGATTCCTAGGACCCATGGTGTCTCACAATGGTTTGTAACTCTATTTCTAAGGAATCTAACATTTTTTAACTTCTATTGGCACCAGAAACACACCTGGTGCATATATATATATATATATATATATATATATATATACTAATAAATGATAAATGTTCAGGCACATAAAATAGTTAAATTGTAATGTAACGATAAATAAATGACAAAATGCTTGTAGTATTACCAGTGACCCTCTTGACCCAGACTCACAAAATGCTTGTTTAAGTATGATTTAAAAAAAAAAATCATCATATAGAAATACATCATGATTCAACATTTAAACAGTAACAATTGTGTTTTAAAGTTTATCTATCTTTAAACCTTTAGGATAAATAAATATACTCAATATAAATATGACAAGCACTATCAATACTATGAAAATATAAGATTTTTTTGTATGAATCGAAAGGAGAAATTCTGAACTACAACTTTCTTACTAAATTCTTGCAGTCTGAGCTGGCAATTGTTCAAGTTGTTCGAATTAAACCCTTGATCATGTGCCATATTCTGGATTTTATTGACTTGTAGTGAACAGGGTTGTATCACTCCAGAAATAATTCTACATTTTTTATATAGCTATATCTATTTATGTGCATATGTATCCATAGATATATCTATTTATCTTCTGTCTACCAACCTATAGGTTTAAACTTACTAGTCATTTTTATATCACTTTTATCACTTAGAGAAAAATCTATTTTTCTTTTCTTTATTTTTAATGAATATTTATTTTCTTGATGAAACTTGGGAGCCCAAAGCAACTTTGTTGCTGGAACAAATATGTAAAAGAAGGGTGAGGGCACAAGTATGGTGCAGCAAGAGTTGTTTTGTGACACATGAAAAATAAAATGCCATTAATGGAAAATCCTGCCAAAGAGAGAGATAAAGTGATAAAAGAAATTCTGTATTTGGAGCTGAGATATGCTAATGAGATGCTAAACAGGTTTCAAATTACATAGATCTACAAGCTACAGCCTATAAAATATGCTTCTGCCTGTTCAAACAAGTCAGCTTTTTTCCTACAGTTATCTGTTAAGTATTTTTTTTTCCAGTTACTACCTGACCTCATGAAATTCAACAAACAGTTATGCTGAATAGTTTCTTTCTTTCCATTTCCTCTGGAGAACATTTGCCATGTTTTATATATGTTTTTTTTTTTTTCTCAAACTTAAATTTGAAGGATTTTCACAAGCCGTTTGTGGAAGTCGAAGCCAGAACCTTACTTACATAGCCTCCCTGAGGTCAGCCAACTGTGACAATTTATCAATGTCAGGCAGCAAGTAAAATTCAGTGTTTTCTAGCATGTAAAGCAGGGGAGACAAGAGTGATATTATCTTTGTAGGAGCTGTCCAGTGTTTCAATAAGTTTAGGATCTAGAACAGACTTTAGGACCTTCCAAAGATCTGTGAGTGCTCTCAGGATTTTTTTTTGAAGGACATTTAATAAAGTAAATGAAGTACTGGTTAGTTTCATCTCATTTGTTTATATAGCTTTCTCTTTGTTTAAATTCAGTCTTGAGCTCATTGCATTCTTTAATACTCCCAGGTGCATTTGGTTCACATATAGTTCACTTGTAGGAATAGTTCTTCACACCTCGGTTAAAACACCCAGGATAATCTTGTACAACACAGCTATTAATCCAGTTCCCCTGGGATTCTATATTCTGTCAAGTTGACAATTACTAATTACCATTATATCTCCACCCCCTGTCAGTGATATATAAACATGTCTCTTCTCAGATGTAATCTTCTACCTATTGCCTCTATGGCTCACAAACATATTATAATTTATTCAGTATAATTTTAAAATTCTCTATAATTTTTTAACAATTTTAAAATTTCAAATGTTTAAAGTCTCTAAACTGTGATCTATATGGGATACCTGGAATATGCATAGATTCTCCCATGAACTGGTTCATTACACATGAAGGATCAGCAAATCTATTCAGCCTAGACTTTTCCTTCGAACAAATTTAGAGCTTTACAGGATGGAGCCTTCAAGAGGCAGGCTTGTGCCCCTGGGACACCTTTTATTCTTCCAATGAAGCACATCAGTGTTCTTGTCATGATTACTTTATCTCACACTGATTATTTTTACCAATTTTAGCTGTTTCTTAGCATCAGCTTGAATGATTTTCCATCTTGAAAATTTTTTTACCAAATTAATTCATCATCTTAATTCAACTTAATTAAGATCCTCAGGAAATAAGCTAAATGAAGCCAGATTCTTGTCCAAAATTTTTTCATATATCACCAGAAACTCAGTCCTTGATATAATCTTTATTTCTCTCTGACCTGACCCTCATGAGCAAGGAATCTGCTATCAACATCTTTCTCTGTAGTTTTATAACAGAATAACCTAGTAAGGTCTGTATGTAATCACCCAGGGAATTTTATCCATAAGTTCCAAATTGTTCTATATTACTCCCTGAAAATATTTTCAGTTATTTAAAAAAATATATATACATTCAACTTTATCACCATGACCCCACTCTTGGTAATAAATTTTGTCAAACTTTTTCTGATAAAAAGTACTATGGCAAAGTTAGTTTCAGGAGAAAAGGTTAATTTTAGCTACAGTTCAAAATATAATGAATTATGACAGAACATTCAAGGCAATAAGATCTTGAGCAGCTATTCACTAGCTTCCAAAACCAGGACACAGAGGGATAAATGAAAGCAAACTTCTATTTAGTATGCTTTTATACAGTCCAAGACCCCCTTGACAAGACAAGAAATTGTGCTAATCACGATACATGTTTTTATTCCTACCTAATTAAATAATTAAGATAATCTTACACAGCTTCGTACCCTCAGATTCTCAGATCCCAAATAATTCTACATCCTTTCAAGTTGGCAATTAATAAGACCATACAATGAATGAAGAACTAAACAGAATAGCAGATACTAATCAAGTACAGATAATCATGGAAAATTTCCTAGAGGAAATTCTAGTTGAATATATATATATATATATATATATATATATATATATATATATATATATCTTCTTCTTTCTGTGTGATTAAAAAAAAATAATCCTTAAATTGAGAAAACAAAGATGATGGAGGTTGCCAGCACTCACCAGGGAGCTCTGTGAAGTCTGGGAGAGCCATAGAGGCTCCAAAGGGCAACTAGCCAGTGGTGGTGGCAGGAGAGGAGTCTGCAGAGCTATCAATAAATTCTAGATAACTATATAAAAAAAGAAAGACAAGTATTTTTGGAAGAAGCTTTGTAAAAGTGGACTTATGAAATTGGAAAGAAAGATGGCCGATCAGAGCCTTAGGTGTGCCTAGCAGCTGGCACCAAGGACAGGGTGATGTACAGAGGCCTCAAACTCCACAGAAATGTTATTGCTGAATAGGGTTGATCCTTGTGGCCTGCTGCCAACAAAGAGCCCCTGCAGCTGCAGCCTTTGCTGCTTGCCCTGAAAGAAGACAGAAAGCTTGGGGTAGTGTTGTTGCCAGCAGCCTAAAAGCTCTAAAGTCATGTCTGGTAATCCCCAGAGTAGCTGGCACCAAGACCATGGTGATGTGCAATAGCCTGAAGCTCTCATTGAAAACGTGTCCTTACTGAATAAGGTCAGTCTTAAGCCAGCCCCCAGGTACCAAGCACGGAGCCCTACAGCAGCAGACTGTGTTGCTTTTCCTACTGGGAGACCATGAACACAGGGAAGCAACTCAGCCTGTAGCCTACAAACATTAAGGTTGAATCTGGTGAGCCTCAGGACAGCAGGCGTTAAGTACAACGAGGGATGTGGCAGCTAGGAGCTCGCACAGAACCTGCCCCCAGATGCCCTGCTTAGCCACAACATTATCCTGACTTTGGGCAATAGCAGGATATCCTAGATGAATCTCCACAATGGTCCAGTACTTTTAGTGCTTCAGAAGCCAGAAAACTTGAACCAGACCAACGACTTTTTACAATGAATATTTGTATGAAAATCTGCATGGAAAAATATTGTGTGACATACTGTAGTTAGTAACATTACTATGAAGAAGGAATGTAAAATGGAAAGGTGGAAAAGATAGAGGGATGGAGCAGGGAGCGTGAGGAGTCAAAAAGCAGAACTAGAGACTAGAAGGCCGTGACTTGTGTGGGAGAAGGCTACAGTATACTAGGAAAAATGTTGCTGTGTGGACCCTATAGGGTGGTGTGCAGCAGCTGCAAGCTTACACAGTCTCAATGCAGCCACAGGATTGTTCTGTTTCTGGGCAACCACAGGATGTCCCGGATGAAGAATGGTCCATGTTCTGGTTTGGACCACCTCTAAAGACTACCATGGTCCATGCTCCCTCTGGAGGCCACTTTGGTATCTTCAGTCTGTGCCATATGTGTTTCAGTATCTTGTCAAGTCCAGGTGTTTACTACATCCAGGACAGCTTCAGAGAAGTAACCTGCAGGTGCTTCAATCTTCTCTCACAGACACAGATGCTTCTATTGGACCTGTTCCTTCTGATATATTTACAGATGATTTCACAGACCCCAGAAACAGAGAACAGCCAACTCTCCTAAGACTGGACCAACATCCCCATATTCACTTTCCTAGCTTTCCTAGAGATACATCTCTGCAAAGTCAACAGGAAGTAGCTAAAGATCACAATGACCATATTCCTGCTCCACCATCAACTCTTTCTGTTTTTTTCTTTTTCAATAAAACCAAAACAGTGAAATGTTAGCATTTTGTCCAGGCTCTGCCCCAGAGTTACCTCACAATGGCCAGGTACGCCTGACTCACAATAAAAGAGGCTGCTCACTTCATTCTCGCTCTCCTGCCTTCTTCTTGCTCCAGCTCTGTCCTCTCTCTCCTACTTTCCCTCTCTCCCTATTCCCCTCCCACTTCTCTTTCCAGGTGTTCATCTCATGGTCAGCCTCTATTCCTCTTCTCTTCCTCTCTCCCTCTCCCTCCCTCCTCTCTTTCTACCTTTCTCTGTCTCTAGTATACTCTCAAAACCCATTTCCTGAATAAACTCTATTCTATACTCTACTGTCCTGTGGCTGGTCCCTCTGGGGAAGGGATGCTTCAGCATGGGTCTCGGGAGGCACTCCTTCCCTCATATCTGACTATATATCCACCAAAATATATTCCCTTTCTATCTTTTTATAAAACATAACAGTACTGAAGCCCAAGGTTCATGTGGATATCTGTGATCTTCCAGTAGCTGGGGCTATGTTGATGTACATGGGCCATGTTACCACCAAAGGTCATATAGATGTCTGTGGTGTGCGCTGCCACCTGAAGCCATGTTGATGTCTGCTGGCCATGGTGCAGCATAGGCCATGTTAATATGATTGGCCTGAACTTGTACCTGATGCATTCCTGTGGTTCACCAAACTTCTCAAGGTTCACTTGCCACCAAACCCACTCACATTTCTAGTTGTCCTTCCCCTGAGGCTAGTCTGCCAGGACTGGCTCTAAAGCCCTGAGCCCTGATAAAGAAAACTCAGAGGCTTGTAATTTATCAGATAGGCTTATAACAGATAATTCTGAACCCCCAAAATACACACACAAGGAATTCAAAACTCAATTTATACTGATATAAGCTGGCTACCTAAATTGGACAAATTGCCTTACATTACTCTGGCTCTTTTATGATATCCATAGTTACCTGTGGGGACTTCAAGCCATATGTATCTGGTTTGTCTTTATCTCCTATAGGTTTGATCTTATCTTCTTGTCCTGTCTTCCTTCTCTTTCTCTCTCTCTCTCTCTCTCTCTCTCTCTCTCTCTCTCTCTCTCTCTCTCTCTCTCTCTCTCTCTCTTCCTTTCTCTAAGACTCTCAGCCTGCCTTCTTTTTTCTACTGTCCAAACACAGGCTCTAGCCTTACCTTTCACCTTCCCTCTCCTGCCTACAGACAGTAATCTACAATGTTGATGTGTATGGTCTGGACTGCAGCCTGAGATTATGTTGCTTTCCTTGGACTGTGCTGCCAAAGGATGTGCTGATATCCATAGTCAGTACTGCCACTGTAGAGCATGTTGATGCCCATGGCATAGAAGTTCATGATCCATGCTCCTACTCATGATAAAGGACAAGGAAGCTACTTTTGTTGTGGTATTGATGACTGCAGATTCACAGTTGAGAAAGATGGACCTAGAAGGCTTTGGGGACAATCCCTACATCTTCCCCCACCCAAAATAACAGCCTAGACAGAAAGCCATTAAAGAAAACTCTTTAAAAATTGAGATAAAGATGCAAAAGTGTAGCTCTCCACAATTGATGGCATCTGGCAGGGGACCAGTATAGTGGGTAACACAAATTGAACTTGGCGGCTTCTTCTTCTTCTTCTTCTTCTTCTTCTTCTTCTTCTTCTTCTTCTTCTTCTTCTTCTTCTTCTTCTTCTTCTTCATCTCATCTTGTACTTCATGCTCCTCCTCCTCCTCTTCCTCCTCTTCCTCCTCTTTTTCGGGGGAGAGTCAATAGGATGGGGATTTAGTACTGGAAACTGAATGTGATTTTATGTGAGATTTCCAAATAACCAAAATATTAAAAAAAGAAAACCACCCCCAAAACATCCTTTATTTAAATATGTTATTTAAATATTCTTTATTTAAATAATGTATGTATTTATTTAAATATGTTATTTAAATATCATGTTAAATAACATATTTATTTAATTAAAACATTAATTTAAATGTAATTAAAAATTAATTAAAAACATCAGTTACTTAAATGTTATTTAAATATCCTTTATTTAAAATTGTTATTGGTTAAGTTTGAACTGTCAAAACCAGACTGACCTAAGAAGTTCTTTCTAAATACCAATAACAGCAAGTATAAAGGACTAGTATGATATTATTTGTTATACCTTTCTGTATCTAATTATAGACTTCAAAGCCTGCCTCCCTCAGCTACCTTGAGAACATTTCTCCCCTTTCCAGTACAAAAGGAAACTGTAACCTATTTCTTTAATAGAAAGGATCTAGCCTGTACATAAAACTGTGTTCAATCCAACTGAAGGTTCCAATTATTTTCAACAATAGGAGGATGCTGCCTGCAGTCAGAGAAACTTACATGAATGGATATAAAAACATGAGAAAACCTCTCCACACTTTTGGTGGCAGTCAAGCTTCAGTTCATTGTTTTGCCTCCTTCTCTGTGCTTCATAAAATGTATTCTTCCACTCCTTTGACTAATCCTACTCATTCATGTTAGATCCAGAAACCATCACACACACACATACACACACACACACACACACATACACACATACACACACACACACACACACACACACACATCTACACATACCACAAACCACAAACCACAAATGGTTACCAAATAAGGTAGGGTATATATGTTATTACTGTCTATATCCAATTTTAAAGCTGGGCAATTTTAAAGTTTAAACATTATTTATTAGTATTCACAGTATGTGGGGTGGAGGGTTTCAAGAATTTAGGAGCAGCTGCATACCTGATTCAGACTCAGAGACAGATGCTTATGGCACATGCCATTTAGTCTAGATTATGGATCAAGCAAAGACACACAAAAATCAAAGGAAACTAAGTGGATTGGTTTACCATGGGTCATACTTACTAGCATGAAAAGTAGCACTCACTTTGAGTGGGTAAGTCTCAATAATTTTCAATGAATGTCTCATAAGTGTTCTTACAACTAACCTTTCCAAATAATTCTTGGTTAAGATATGGGTGTCAGCAAATCATAGAAAGTTGACAGATGATAGATGGATAGACAAATAGATGCTAGATAGATGATAAATGATAGATATATTTTATATATGTACATATATGATAGATGAACAGATAACAGTAAATATAGATAGAAGAAATGTTATTTTTGCTTATCTCAGAAGATTCAAAGCATTATGTCTGTCACAATCAATTTTTGAGTGTGAGTCACTATAGCCAAAGTATCTGTAGCCACATTTTAAATGTCAAATTTAGAGGATTTTTCCAACTTCAATCACTTCATAGTACATCAGAGAGTGACGCATCTAATAGTCCTACGTAACTGTGGGGTTTATGAACCACAGTAAGAACCAGCAGGACAAAAAGGTTCAACAGTGCCATGTATGCCCTAACAGTAACCAAGAGCTGTCACGCTGCATAATACCCTAACAGTAACCAAAATTAAGTCTCATTCAGTAGAAGGAATAAAGTGTCTAATGCTATAACCCTATCCAACTCCCTCAGGCTGTTGAGGTCATTTATCTTAAAGGAGAACAACCTCCTCCTACTTTACTACACCAGCATAATTTTTAACTGAATTCCAAAGTTGTATCCTGGTAAGTATACCTCTTAACTCTCGTTACCATGACAATGCACCACAACTAGTCAAAGAAAAAAATAACAACTAATCACAGGTTATCAAGATCCGTGATACATATGAATTATATCTATGATGAATCTATCTACAACATAACTCTTACACCCAAGTCTCAGAAAATATAGTGGAATCAGAGCAGAAATATTATAAATACTGAAGGCCAAAAATTCCAATGTGAGATTTTTATCTCCTAGAAATTGCAAGGAAGCTACATCCATGGTATATTCATATATGGATCTAAAAGTAGACATATTAGTGATGAGGAGGAAATCTCATGGGGACTCACTTTTAGACAAAGAACTAGAGGCAACTAGGATTATCAAAAAAAGGAGACTAGGTCATCGCCAGGATAATCCATTATTTGTACACTCAATTCCATTAGGTTTTATTTATATACATTCATATTAATCCATGTATAATAATTTTTAGAGTCATAAATTTTAGACAGTTTGGGATATCTAGAAGAAAGGAAGAAAAAGAAAAGACGTCATTATGTGTTAATTTTAAAAATATTAAACAAAAGCGGTGTTAATAATTTTCTTTCTAGGCAAAACAATAAAAATCTTTTTGCAATAGCAACCCTGTGGAAACCAAGCATTTTTTTGTTTTGGTTTGGTTTTTTTGTTTTTCGAGACAGGGTTTCTCTGTGTAGTCCTGCCTGTCCTGGAACTCACTCTGTAGACCAGGCTGGCTTCGAACTCAGAAATCTACCTGCCTCTGCCTCCCAAGTGCTGGGATTAAAGGCGTGCGCCACCACCGCCTTGGCGAAACCAAGCATTCTTATTCATTATCTTTGATTGAATAAGAAATTGAGTCTCAACCTTTATCTTCTAAAGGTTAAGCAAGGCAGTAGAAGTAATATTAATATGTTATCACAAGTATGTCCAAATAAATAAAAAGATAATATACATTTAGTCATAAAAACAAATCTTCCTGTACTGAAAAAGTTTTATTTATATATTTTGGAACACACACACACACACACAAACATACACATGTAGATATGTGTGTGTGTATATACATATATAAATGCAAAAAAGTTAACTTAAAAAGGAAGTCTTGAATATGAAAGAGAGGAAAGAGTAGTATAGTTTTAGAGTTTTGAGGAAGGAAAAGAAAGGGAGAAAAAATGTAATTATATTACAATATCAAAAATAAAAGAAATAAGTTAAAGACAAAAATTTCAACCTAAGAGGGACTGAAATGATCAATAGTTTATCCTTGGCCATATCAGAGAATAACTTGACTATCTGTAATATAAAAAAAAAAATACTCTTTAAGTCAAATAACTGTAAAAAAAATTAAGTGTGCCTTCTCTCACCCATCTTTTCTGCTTGCTGACTCCTCTGGAGCAAGCTGAGCTGCCCTAAGTAGACTATTTTTCTAGCAAACCCTCCATATCCCCCAACACCATCTTTCCTACCTTCTTCAGACCTGCTTAGCCTGAACCATACAGGTAAGCTTCTTTTCTCCAACCCATTATTTCTGCTTGGTGAGTCCTCTGAAGCAAACTAAGCTGTCCTAAGTAGACTGATAGACCAGGGGGACATACATTCTCTCTGTACCATTCTGCTCACTTTCATTGGATCAGCAGCTCCTGAACAATACAGACATATAGAACCAGAACCATAAAACCCAAGGATACCCATCAGAGGCCTGACACACCAGGACCATCAAAGTTAACTCCCTTCCCAATACCTACAAAACCAGGAACATGCAGGGACCAAAGCTGTTCAGATGGCTAAAGGTTCTTGAAAGAACACAATGAGCAAAACCCAGGAGGATATGAGACCTCTGAGCACAGCTAACCACAGAAAGCCCTGGATATCCTAACACAACTGAACCACAAAAAAGACTTTAAATCCAATCTTATAAAGATGACAAAGTCCTTTAAAGAGGAAGTGAATAAATCCCTAAAAGAAATATAGGAAAATAAAATTTTAAAAAAAAAGGTAGAGGTCTTTAAAGAGGAAAGAAATAAATCTATTAAAGACATAAAGGAAAATACAATAAACAGGTAAAGGAAGTAAATAAAACCACAAAAGTTGAAAGTGGAAATAGAAGGAACAAAGAAAACAAAAGCTGAGGGAATCCTGAAAAATGTAGGGAAGAAAGCAGGAACAACAGATGCAAGCATCACCAACAGAGTACAGGAGATGGATGAGAGAATTTCAGGTATAGGAGGTACAATAAAAGAAAGTAGTACAGAAAAGAAAAAAAGTAAAAAAGAAAGTAGTACATCGGTCAAAAAATGTTAAATCTGAAAATGTTCTGACATAAAACATCCAGGAAATATGGGATACCATGAAAATACCTAACCTAAGAATAGAAAAAGGTGTACAATCCCACCTCCAAGGCCTAGAAAAATATTTTCAACAAAATCATAGAAGAAATCTTTCCCAACCTAAAGAAAGAGATGCCTATAAACATACAAGAAGCTTACAGAACACTAATTAGACTTCACCAGAAAAGAAAATGCTCCTGGAACATAATAACCAAAACACAAAATCTACAAAACAAAGAAAAAATATTAAAAGCAGCAAATGGAAAAAGGTAGGGAACATACAAAGCAAACCTATCAGAATTACTCCTGACTTCTCAGCAGAGCCTCTAAAAGCTACAAGGGCCTGAACATGTATCTTGCAACCTCCAAATAACAACAGATGCCAACCTAGACTACTATATTCAAGAAAATTTCAATCACCATAGATGGAGAAAACAAGATACTTCATGACAAATCCAAATTCAAACAATGTCTATCCACAAATCCAACCCTATGGAAAATACTAGAAGGAAAATTCCAAATCAACAGGGATAACTACATACAAGAAAACACAGGAAATAAGTAGTTCCATACCAACAAAAACAAAAGACAAACACATAACACATACATAGTAACCCTATCAATATCAAAATAACAGCCACTGACCATTAATATGTCTTAACATCGATGGACTCAATTCCCCAATAAAAGTACAGGCTAACAGGATGGATGAGAAAACAGGATCCATCATTCTGCTGCATACAAGAAACACACTTTAGCAATAAAGATAGACATCATCATAGAGTAAGAGTTGGAAAAAAGTTTTGCAAGCAAATGGAACCAAGAAGCAAGCTGGAGTACCCATTCGAATGTCCAATATCTTTCAACCACAATCATTTAAAACAGACACAAAAGGAGACTTCAAACTCCTCAAAGGAAATATCTACCAAGATGATATCTTAATTCTCATTATCTATGCAACAAACACAAAAGCACCAACATTTTAAAAAGAAAAATGCTAAAGCTTAAATCACAGATCAGAACCTAGACATTAATACTGGGATTCATTAATATCCCACTCCCACCAATTGACAGGTCATCAAGACAAAAACTAAACAGAGAAATAACAAAACTATTGAACAGTATGAATCAAATGAACCTAACAGACATCTATAGAATACTTCACTCAAACACAAAAGAATATATGTTTCTTTCAGCCCTTTATGGACTCTTCTCCAAAACTGACCATACAGTGAGTCACAACACAAGCCTTTACAGATACAAGAAAACTGAAATAATGCCTTGTACTTTACCGGACCACTCAACAATATCAGAAACAAAAAGTCCACACACGATTGGAAGTGAAAAACTCTCTACTCAATGATCTCTGGGTTAGGAAAGAAATAAAGAAAGTAATTAAAGACTTTCTAGAAGTCAATAAAAATGAAGGTACAACATACCCAAATTTATGGGGCACAGTGAAAGCAGTGCTAAACTGAAAGAAAGGTCATAGCACTAAGTGCCTTCATAAAAAATTAGAAAGTTCTCATACCAACAATTTAAAACTATACCTGAAATCTCTAGAAAAGAAGAAAGCACACCAAAGGGGAGTAGAAGGCAAGAAAGAATCAAAATCAGGGCTGACATCAATCAGAAACAAAGAAAACAATACAAAGAATCAACAAAACCAAGAGCTGGTTTCTTCAAGAAATCAACAAGATAGACAAACTGTTTGGTTAGCCAAACTAACCAAAGACACAGAGAGAGTATTCAAATAAGAAAATCAGTAATGAAAAGGGAGACACAACAACTGACACTGAGGAAGTTCAAGGAATCATTAGGTCTTACTTCAAAATTCTGTATTGTACAAAATTAGAAAAATCTTAATGTAATAGATGATTTTGAGACTGATTCCACTCACTTAAGTTAAATCGAGATCAGGTAAACTATCTGAATATTGAATCGTCCTATAACCCCTGAAGAAAAAGAATCAGTCATTGAAAGTCACAAGCAAAGGAAAGAAAGAAAAGAAAGAAAGAAAGAAAGAAAGAAAGAAAGAAAGAAAGAAAGAAAGAAAGAAAAAGACAAGACAAGACAAGAAAAAGGCTAGTGCCAGATTGTTTTAGTGCATATTTTTTTTATCCAAGAGTATTTTATCAATACTCCTCAAACTATTCCATAAAATAGAAACAGAAGGACATTGTGAAACTTATTTCTATGAAGCCACAATCACTCTGATACCTAAACCATACAAAAACTCATCAATGAAAGAGAACTTTTTTCAATGTAAAAACTGATAAACTAAATCTAATAGAAGAGAAAGTGAGAGATACCCTTGAACACATTGCTACAGGAGACATTTTTTTGAAAAGCACCGATGGATTAGCCTCTAAGATCAACAAGTATTAAATAAGACCTCTTAGAACTTCAAAACTTCTTTAAGGCAAAGACCACTGTCAAAGAGACAAAACGGTAGCTTACCAATTGAGAACGTATCTTTATCCACCCTTCGTCTGACAGAAAGCTAATATCCGAAATTTATGAAGAACTCAAGAAGTTAAGCACCAACAACCCAAATAAACCAATTAAAATATGGGCACAAAGCTAAAAAGAGAATTCTCAACAGAGGAATCTCAAATGACTGAGAAGTACATAAAGAAATGTTCAAAGTCCTTAGTCATCAAAGGAATGCAAATCAAAACAACTCTGAGATTCCATCTTAACACCCATCAGAATGGCTAAAATCAAAAACTTAAGAGATAGCACATGCTGGAGAGGATTTGAAGCAAGGGGAACACTCCTCCATTGCTGGTGGGTGGGTAAATTTATACAACTATTTTGGAAATCAATTTAGCAGTTTCTCAGAAAACTGAGAATAGTTACACTTCAAGACTCAGCTATAATACTCCTAGGCATATACCCAAAAGATGCTCCAACATCCCACAAAGACATTTGCTTAACTACGTTCATAGCAGCTTTATTTGTAATAGCCACAAACTGGAAATAACCTAAATGGCTCTCAACTGAAGAATGGATAAAAAGAATGTGGTACATGTATGCAATGAAATACTATCCAGCTATTGAAAACAAAGACATCAATTTTGCAGGCAAGTGAATGGATACTGAGAATATCATCTTGAGTGATGTTAATTCCACATCAAAATGACATGCACAGTATGTATTGACTTGTCAGTGGATATTAGTCATAAAATAGAGGATGTCCATATTATATGCCACAGACTTAAGGAGGCTGGAAAGGAAGAAGGCCACAAGCAAGGATACTTGAATCTCAGTTGGAAGGGGTGAAGGAATAAGTCTGGAAAACAGAAGAAGGGAAAAAACTGGGTGAGAGATATTAGGAAGAGGGCTGAGAGGGTTCATGGTCAGGTGTGGGGAGGGGCAAAGATTATGGTTAGATACCTATGAGAATGAATGGACATCTGCAACTGACAGAAGGAGGAAGTAAGTGGCATCTCCAGGAAGAGACAGAGACCTGGGATACGGGAGATGCCCAAGAATTAATGAGGGTATTCTTAGCACAACATTGGCATTATGGAGTCTCTTCTGGCCAGACAGGAACCCCAATGGAGCTATTGGAACACCAACCCACCCACAGAACTTTCAACCCCAAAGTTATCATTTCTACAAGAAATACAAGCACTTGAGGATGGAACAGAGACTGAGGGACAGCCAACCAGTAACCAGCCCAACTTGACAACCCATCCCATCCAACTGACAAGCACCAAAATCTATCACTATTTATGATACTCCATTATGTTGTCCCACACAGATGCAGAGAAACAGTAGATGAAGCTTGGGGACTTTTATGGTCGAATAGGAGGAAGGATTGCAGCGCCTAATGGGGATGAGACTTCTACAGGAAGACAAACAGAGTCAAATAACCTGGACCCTGGGACTCTCAGAGACTGAACTACCAACCAAATAGCATACACAAAATGGACCTAGACCTCCTCACATATGTAGCAGATGTACAGCTTGTTCTTCATGTGGATCCCCAAAAACTAGAGTGGGGGGGTGCTATACCAAAAGCTGTTGCCTGCATGTGGGATATGTTCTTCTAGCTGGGTTGTCTTGTCTGGGTCTAGTGGGAGAGGATTGCGTAGCCTTGCAGACACTTGATGTGCAGGGTGGTTGGGGGAAGGATACCATTGGACTGCCACCCAATCAGAAGAGAAGGGGCTAGGGTATAGCGGAAGGATTGTGGAAGGAGAAGGATCAAAAAATATGTATTTTTTTAAAAAGATTTATTTATTTTACTTTTTACATGCATGAATAATTTCCCTGTGCATAAATAAAAATCTATGAGAACAAATATCATTCTAAGTCACATAATAAATTGACTACAAATACATTCTTGCATTACATTGATTAAATATGCACATATAATAAATTAAATTTAAAAGCTTATTGGTATATATCTCAAGGACTATGAATTTTTATAAACCATTGTCATGCTTATTTTTAATGTTCTTACTTTAATAAAATTATTCTTTAATTTGGTGTACCTATATAGTAATTTAAGTAAAATTACTTTAAAATATATTCTAAAACAGTCTATTTTATTATTTTGAGTCAGTAACTCGTACCCATTAATATTTACAAGTTTGCAATGAATGTTTACTGAAATTTTCAAAAAGTTATTTTTAAAAAATATCATCAATAAATGTTGCTTAGAAAAAGAGACAAATTTACATTGCCTCATTGGCCACTTCCCAGGATCATCAGCTCAGTAATCAATTTATTTAATCAGATTCACCCTCCAGTTTAAATGTTGAAAAATGTGTTCTTGAGAATTATAGTAATTGAACTGATTGATGTTTCTCATACTTATCTCAGCTTTTAGTCTGTTTCTCTACTGAATGTTTTAGCTGAAGTCACAAGAGGACCTATTTATCAAATTATATATCAAATATATTATTAGTTTGCTTAATCAGGGATACCTCAAAAATAGCAGAACACAACAAATGCAAAAATAATACCCAAACAAAGAAAAAAATTACCAAATTGGTAACACCAGCAGAAGTCCGTCATCATTCTCCATCTTAGTTCTCTTCTGGTTTGATATTTGTTTTTTCAGGTTCTCAAAGTAAAATATTAATAATTACTACTGAATTGGTATGTAATTATTTGTTTATAAGGCTTATAAGTAATGATATTTCAAAATGAAGACAAAGAACTTTCTAACAAGAATTTCCATTATGGTATCTATAGGTCTTTAATTTAGTCCTGAATCTCTAATACCCTGGATCTTGTTTTACTTCATTTTTTTTAATATACTTAATTTAAGTTGCTGGATAGAGTTGGAGTAAGGCACAATTCTAAATGGTTGAATTGTCTAAACCATTGTTTCCCTGGCTTGATCATATACTATTGACCAAACATTGGTCTGTTGTGGAAAATATTAAAAAATGAGCATTATGGCAGGCACTGCCAGGACACAAGGCCACTCACTGTGGGGTGTTCGCATCTCTGCAGACCCTTTGGCCCAGGTACCCCAGACTTCTCCACCCAACTTACTAATTTCCCTTGGCAGGATCTACCACACCAGCCCTGTGCTTCAAATCCCACATGGCCTTTGTGGCACACATCAGACAAACTCATGCTTTGCTGCTGTACCTTTCTCTCTTGAATACAGTTGAGTCTCTGAAAGAAGAAAAACACTACATAAACTTAGTTTAGAAACAGTGGTAACTCAATCTCTTGGCACAACAGCTAGAATCCTAATCTTGTAAGCCATATAAATCTAATTCCTCTGGTGGCGAATCCTGGCGGATCCTTCATGAAATGTGGAGACACTAGCAGCTACATCTTGCACTTATGCTAACCTTGATCCAAAAGCCTTCTCTCTTCTGCTTCCTCTCTCCATCCCGGCAACCTGGAAGTCCCTTCTACTCGTCCAGTGATTGGATCCTTTATTCATTAGGGGATTGGTTCACAAGAAATCAACTAAGTGTGTAACTCACTCCTTGTCCACAGCCCCTCCCAGGTGAGCAGAATTTACATCAAAATACAAACAGCACCAGGCCCATCAACAACATAGGTCAAATGACCAAAGTGTGACTTCAGCACACTTTACTTAACATCAAGCCACCAATCTTGGTAATGTTTGACTTCTAGAAGTCCCGTAATGTTCATTACTCCTCATCTTCCAAGACCCTTTTAATAATATAATGGATTCTAGTTTGGTCAGCAAACATTCACACCTCAGGAGAGAAAGCTACAATTAGCCACTTCTCTTCTCCACCAAGCAGCTGTATGGTCTTCTAGGCCTCTGATTGGTCATCTTGAGAATGATGTGTGGACAAGGAATCATCTAAAGTAGCCTGGGAAGAGTGACTTTCACTGTAAAGTAGCAGAATTCCTGAATTAACCATTCCCTCATCTTGATTTTAATTACAGGTGAGTTTCTTCTTGTACTGAGCTAGCAATAACTACCAAGGAGCAAGCAAAAGCAAGGAGGCAGTAGAACCAAAGAACAGAAACACTGGATGATTCAGAAACATGTCTACACAGAAAGAAGTATAAATCTAGTGAAACCTATTCGTTCTTGAGACTTTTACAAACACTTAAATATCAAAGTTCCGAATTCGCTAGTCGTGTTAGCTCTCTGTTCCTGGGACAAATACCACACATAAAGGACTCAACTTGAAGGAGAAATGATCTAGTCTAGCTCATGGTTTCAGAAGTTTCAGCCCATAGAGGGCCTAGTGACCTTTAGATCCAGAAGGCATGGCAATGAAATCATGGGGTCAGAGGAAGAGATTCACCTCATGGTAAATATGATGCAAAGAGAGAGAGAGAGAGAGAGAGAGAGAGAGAGAGAGAGAGAGAGAGAGAGAGAGAGAGAGAGAGAGAGAGAGAGAGAGAGAGAGAAGGAATGGGCAGGATCCTAAAATAACCTTCAAGGAGAATATCTCCAACAACTGATTTTGGCAACTAGGTTTTACCTCCAGACATTTATATTACCTCCATATAACTCTATCTGTTGGATTCAACAGTTTCTGCACAAGAGTCTGTACTTATAACTAAGACCATAACACTACTGGTGGCTCTAGGGCAGATGCTAAGACCAAAAGCTTCCAGGTATATGAAGTGCCTGGCTCTGCCTGACACAAAGAATACACAGAGGAAGTGCGTTGTTCCTACATGTTCTAATGGCAGCTACACATAGCCGCAGATACATCTTTGAATAGTAACTGACAAAAAAAAAAATAACTTGTATGTCAGATTGTGTGTGTCTGGGTGTACCTTATACAAATGGTATTCACTTAAACTCTTCACAGATTCAAACACATTTGAAGTGGACCCTACGCTGTTGCAGCCTTTTAAGACTTGTAGTAAATCCAAAAACAAGGTTAGGAAAACACAAGGAAGAAGACGACTTAGTGAATTTTTAAAATACTGAAATATTCAGTAATAGATACTTCTAGATTAAGCAACTAGATATTCACCAGTGAAAGAATAAAATTCTCAAGAAAAACTTATGCAAGCCTTAAATTCTTAGTGACTCCAGTAATAGCTTTACAGTATCTATATAAATGAGGTGTCAGAATGGCAGAATAAGGGGCTGGGAGCCTGATAACCTTGCCTTCCTGTGGGTTATAGTTTTGAAAAGTGTGATCATAAATACAAAAATCAAGTCCTTGCCCCCTCACTTAATGTACCTCACTCTCCATGTGGTACTCCGGGTTGAGTTTTATTTTTAGCCCTCTGATAGCCGAAACAAGCTCTCCATAAAACTGGCAAGCAATTCCTAAAGTACTCCCCTATGTCCCCACCCACCTTAACTTGCAGGTCTCCTAACTGTCTTCTTGACACCCTACCTCCCATTTATTACCCCTCCCCTCTGGTTCCCTGCTGTGTTTTGCTCCTAGCAAGCTTTCAATTAATCCCCACAGAGGTGTTAGCTGATAACTACAGTGTTAACTGGAGTGTGAATACTCCTAGGACTATTAAATGTTGAAAGCAGGCTCTTTGAAGACCCAGATACTCAGTAATACAGAGAACTAAGGGAAAGAGTTTGATGTGATTAATAACATCACACTTAGTGGACTTTCATTCTCACTGTGAGGGTAGACAGTATCAGTGACTGGCAGATGTTTAAGAGGCTCTGCTAGTGATGGGGGAGGAAGGAGAAGCCAGATCAGCACAAAGGCCAAGCCTGAGAAGGTGGCAAGTTAAGCATAGCCAACTTAAAATTTCCTAGAAACAGGATTCCACTGTCAGATCTGGAATGTAGTATTCTCAGAAGCTTCATTTCAAGATGTACACAGCTATCATTGCTTTTTTTCTTTTCTCTTCTCTTCTTTTCTTTCTTTCTTTTTCTTCTTGTTTTTTTTTTGTTTGTTTGTTTGTTTTGTTTTGTTTTTTGTTTTTGGAAGCCCTGTGTACTCCAGGCTCTGCTCACTCCAGGACCCACCCCCTCTGGCCCAAAGTACACTACAGCTCTCTTCAGATACCCATATGAGGGCATCAGGTCTCATTACAGGTGGTTGTGAGTCACCATGTGGTTGCTGGGATTTGAACTCATGACCTCCTGAAGAGCAGTCTGTGCTCTTAACTGCTGAGCCATCTCATCAGCCCCTATAATTGCTTTTCATTCAGCATTTTTTCCACCCTGTTCAGTGTCTTAGAAAGCTGTTGGTAAAAACTAGGCTTGCTTGATAAGTTTCATAAATGTGTTCCAATTGGCAATGAATTGTATACACACATGTAATACAAATTCATATATATATGCATGAAAATGTCATAAAATAAATGTGCTTCTACACATTAACATGACATTTTATGTTAACATGCTATGTTGTCATGCATGTTATGTATGTTTCCATACATGTTAACAAGCATGATGCTGAGAATGATCCTGCATAATACCCCTTATTTAGAGAAAGGTTACAAATTTTAAAAGATCAGTTTGTTTTAAAGATTCCTGACTTCTCTGTATATCAGCATTGTACCTTGAATTTTTTTGTAAAAAAAAAGGCATATTAAAGCTTGATGAAACATTTTTATTGAATTAAGAGGACAATATATAAGTCTTCAAATTTTGAAGTAGGGAGATGAAGTTGGGGACAGAGAGAAGAGGCGTTGCAGGGTAGGTCAGCCAAGCCTTCATGATATAGAAAATGAAAACTCAGAAAGGCTGTAACACATGCCGAGCTTGTCTGTGGAAAGCAAACTAAGTATCTAGAAATAGTATATAGGAATACCACATGGTAATGTTCTCAACATTCTTTGATGCCTCTTTGGTATCAATCAACACTTGTGTCAATTACAATTGTAGATTTGTAATAACTTTCTTCCTTCATTTTGTACGTTAAAATTTTCACTTTTTTCATTGATGCTAATCTCTTATACTTGCTTAGATTCTGTATTTAAAGTTAAAAATTAATACCTATCAGTTTCATTTCTTTAAAATATGATCTAAAAGTTATGACACGAGGGAGAACAAGGCGTTCAGAATATGGGGCATAGCTGTTGTTACTGCTCAAATGCATATCTCCTAATTTTAGAAGATACAAACATTTACAAAGGTTGTGGCTTGGGAAGGTGTAGCTTGCCTGACATGTATAATTTGAATACAGATGGCTAGACTCTTGTAGTCTTTTGGTTTCTAGGAATCTCTCGATTTACATACCCTGCTAGGTTAACCTGCTTCCTGTAAGTACAAAGAAAAGAATTTCTTCATCGGGTTCTGCACAGGGTGTGAATTCTAGTATTTTCCCTTCTGTTTAGTATGTGGAGAATAGATTTGGGCAAGCAAATGCTTTTGTCATCAGTGGAAGTTTGAAGTACGACATCCTGGCTAGGGCCTCAAAGCTGTTTGCTTCTATTTAGAAGGCTGGCATAGATGGCTTATTTATGTAATTTAACTTTGCCTTAAGGACTGTAGAATACACCACAGTTGTTGGAGAGATTTTAGAGAGGAGAAATGGGTTGTGTGCACTGAGCCTGGCATGTTGGTGAAATCAAACACTTTGCCTGCCAAATCTTAAGACAGAGTTTGGCTCTGAAGTAATCCAGAAGTTCAGAGCACACATTTTCAGATACCGAAGAGCTTGCCCAAGGCCTTATGGTGGTCTTTAGGAAGGAGGAGCTGAGTTCAGGTTCAGGGCAAAGTCCTACGGATTCTCACTCTCTGATACTTAAAGTTTTCTTCTGATCTTTTTCCTTATAGCTGCTTGACCACCCTTGAAATTGAAGAACAAGAGCAGCAGAGAGGGAGATACCGTGCTCAGCCAGCGTTCAATCCAAGAGAAGAGAGAATGAACTGGATGTGCCTGGAACATGAGAACCTTTTCTGGAGGCAAGAGGTTAGAAAGCAAAGGATTCCTAGGCGAGGAGCCTACTGCATCCTCTGGCTCCAGCCAGGCTTCGCATCCGGAACTTGCTGCAGCTGGGATTCAGGGAGAGGAAGGTGGGATAGGAGGAGGGGAGGAAGGAGGTAGGGGAGGGAGGGGTGAAGCGAGGGGAGCTGGCGAGGGATAGGCGTTGGGAGGGTGGGATGGGGGGAGCGCCGGGCGCAGGGAGCTGAGTGGACGGCTGAGACGGCGGCGCGTGCAGCAGCTCCAGCGAGAAGCGAGTTGCCAGAGCCGGGCTGCGTTTCCATCAGGAGCTGTGAGCTCTGTGCCCGCTCCCTACAAGGTGATGGGCCGGCCAGCGTTTTATCTGGCCGCTGGGACTCTCGCTGCTTGGGGCTCCCTCCCTTAGACCCCCTTCTTCTCCCTTGGGTCTGCGTGTGTGTGAGTGCCCTGGTTTGGGGGTGAAGCCTCCTGGAAGGGGATACCCCTGACCCTGCTTGTCTCCCCTTCTCTCCAACCTGTCCTCGCTGAAGCATGCTTTCCAGGGGCGCCCCCATCTTCGCACTCGGTCTCTGACATCGCTTCCTACCCCTGGTTGTGTCTCCTTTCCAGATGCTCAAGGTGTCAGCCTTATTGTGTGTGTGTGCAGCGGCTTGGTGCAGCCAGACTCTTGCAGCTGCCGCGGCGGTGGCTGTGGCCGGGGGACGGTCGGACGGCGGTAATTTTCTGGATGAAAAACAATGGCTCACCACAATCTCTCAGTATGACAAGGAAGTCGGACAGTGGAACAGATTCCGAGACGTAAGTGATGCGCACCCATCCCCAGCCACGCGCGGTTAGCTCCAGAGCTGGCATTTGCCGCGGCCGCCAGAGGTGGGGAAGGGGCTAGGTTTTCTAAAGAATGAAGAGGGTGGGTAGTTGTGGTGATAAAGCTTGTATCCTGTCACTGAAGAACTTAGCACTCTCCAGCCCACCCCACCTCCAGATAGCTTAAGTAGGGATTTGCTTGTTACATAGGCTTCTGAGTTAGGTCACACCAGGTTCCCTCTCTTCCCCCTTTCTACCTCACCTTACCCCAATTTTTCGCCCCCAAAGGTTTGCAAAGTAGCTGCTGTGACCTTCTCAACTTTTGAATGGTGTTTCTGGCACTAGTAAACACAGCGGGGTGCTTGTGCTGTTGCCTGGCTATAAAGTAACTAGGATCGATCTCCTTACTAATGGCCCATTAAGGAATTTGAGGGAGGAGGTATAAAGATGTAACATTTATAAATGCCTGCTCTCTCCGGGTGGGAGGTTGTTTGGCAGCGTCAGTCCGCAGAAGTTGAAATGCTACTGATTACGTAAAAACTGTTCATCAGCTTCTATTTCTACACTCACTTACCCTAGGACACTTTGGTCTTGTGTGTACTGGGGTTGTGGGAAGGAATTGGAGCAGCAATGAAAGAGTTAAACTGTAGAATCCCTTGAGAGTTTTCTAAAGAGCCCTTTAAAAGCTACCAGCTTTAGAGACTCCCACATTTATTTGCCTGGAGCCAATAGCCTGGACTAGTCACCCACACCTGATCTGAACAGAGTCCTATGAGAATATGTCTGCTGTGCCCAGAGCCTTGAACTCAGCTGATAACCCCAGGAGATCATTCTAACCTGCGTCCCATCCCTAGCCCACCCTGTGAAACCCAGGGCTTTCAGAATTGGCAAAGTGATTCATATTTCTTGTCTAACGTTGCAATGACATTTGTGAGACTGCCTTTCTGAGTCAATCAGGAGAGCTTTCCCAGTCTGTGAGTTAACTTCTCCGATTAGCTCGGGTTCTCACGATTAGATTAGGAAAACAAATGGAGGCCTGGACTAATTCTCATCCTGGATACCTCATTCACTTCTCCCATCACGGCTTTGTAAAGTAACTGACAGGGCAAGTCTCACAGAATGCTTCCTAGAAATACGACTGTGGTTTAAATGTAAATCTAGATGATACTCGGCATGAATATACAGCGAGGGAAATGACTGTGCTCACTCTTATTGCAGGACTCAGTTTTGCTTTATGAATGAAATGTGAGCATCACTACTTTTGCTACATGAATGTTCTTTACTCTTGTAAATGCAGAGCTCTCACCTACCTGCTTTAAGTTAACACCGATATTAAGTACAACCAGAAGTAAGCAAACAGACATTTTGTACTAGGAGAGAACTGCCATTTATCATGCCTTTACTTGAGAAGAGAAATATTGAAAAAAAATTGGCAGTGTTTGAACAGTACTTCCAATATTGACAGGTATTTATCGAATAACTATTTTAAAATGAATTTTAGGCACACCTAATACATTTGAAATCTTGACTGCCCTAGGGGGTCTCTGGTTTTACTTAAATTGGTTTAATAGTAAGAGAAAGCAGTTGACTTTTGTTCAGTGTGAGCATTTGCATTGTGACAAGTGACCGTGCCTACTATAAATGTAAATCTTCTAGGACTCATGCACTCAACTTTAATAGAAACAGAGTATGTCTACAACATGCTCAGGGGGTTCTATGTGCTTTCCCTAGAAAAGTCCATTAAAAAATGTAAAGACTTTAAATTTACACACACACACACACACACACACACACACACACACACACACACACACACACACTAAAATAGCATTTTCACATATGCAACACATAAAATGTAACTGATTTATTTAAAAAAAATTAAGTCATATTTTAGAGTAGCCATGGTAGGAAAGGAGTTGCATTTTATGAACATCACTCTCAGCAGGCAGGGAGATAAAAAGAACTAGCATTACATTTCACCTTTATATACCTGTTGCTGTTTGATGAGAATGAAATGAGAGTTGCCAGTGTGGCTTCTGTTCAGCACTCAGAGCAACCATGTACAGACCACCCGAAAAACTGGTGTTTTCATAGCTTCTTACCCACTGGGGCAAATCATTCATTAGCACTGTTACCAGTACAAGGGGGGCTGATATTTCAGACTCATTTTATTTATTTATTTATTTATTTATTTATTTATTTGGTGCAAGCACATGGTTATAGGCATCGTTTGAAATATGAGTTCTGTCTTATAGAGTCTATCTCTAATGTTCCCTTTGAGCTTCCTATCTAAAATGATCTGTTTCTGTGCTCAGATGAGAGAAAAGCAAACAGACAAGGACATCAGAGACTCTTCCCATAGACACACTGTAACTTCGGCAAATTCTTTCTATGCTTCTTTCATAAAAAGATAATTACATAATTTGGAAAACATGATTCTTCTGCATAATTAATTATCAAAGATAATTTTGTAGTGGAATTAATTATTTCTTTTTCTGTAAAACTAATATTATTTTACAAGTAACCCTTTGAAGTTTCAAGTGTGCCTTCATTTGAATTACATTTAGAACTTTATTTTATATATATAATTATAATTGAATATAAGAAACTAAAGTTTTATTTTTACATTGTATAATATATATATATCATAGGTTGTAGTAAATCTTTAAAGATGAGGAACAGAGCACCCCTGGTAACAATTTTCTCAGTAAAAAATCAAGGGAAAGAATGAAACTAAAGGAAAGATGAACATGAGTATTATTCATAAAGGAAAAATATTGAATATTTTCGGCTACTTTACCCTGTTGATTTGCATGATAACTATTATTCTGTTGTATTCCTTACCATTTTTACCTATACAAATAAAATTTTATAACACAGGAAACTTTTCTTCCTTTAAAGATTATTTAGAGTAGAATTCTAGCAGTGTTTTTAATTCCTGTGATTTAGGAAGAAAATTAAAGCTTAAATTCATCTAAGATTTTAGCATAAGTTAAGACACTTAAAAATTACTAAATAGAACTATAGTATGGTATATTTAAGGAATGTTTATAAGAACTTAAAATGAGATAAGGGGTCTCATGTCTCCTGTGCAAGAGACCCAAGTTGAATCTCTAACATAGACAGACAGATTCAGGCACACCCACACACCCACACACACCCACACACCCATACCCACACACACAGAGAGAGAGAGAGAGAGAGAGAGAGAGAGAGAGAGAGAGAGAGAGAGAAATGGGGAAGGAGAGAAAGAGGCACACACAGAGGTTGGGGAGGACAAGAGAGAGGGAGGTAAATTAAAGTTAATTAAACTTTAGTGGAAGAATTTGGGAAGTATCATTGCTTTATCCAAGAGCTAGACAGAAAAGTAATCTCCTATCTTACCTTTTCATATATATTGAGACAATAAAGAGGAAACTGAGTCATTAGCTCAAAACATATATTAAACATTTATGTCCCATAAGTTCAATTAAAAAACACCCTTATTCTGTGTTCAGGGAGTAAAGAATTTGTAAACCAATGAACTCAGGAACATATAATGTAATACTGTCATCAAGCTGAAGTACCTGTGTTAATTAAAGTGACTTCAAAGAAAAAATCTGAGAGACCGTTAAGTATTGTTCGTTGGAAAAAGTACAATAAAAACATAGGAAAAGAAATTCACATGGCTAAGATAATTTTAGTACACCATAGAAAAAAGTCAAGATTTCACCTTTAAACTGAAACTTTAAGCTTTATTCAGAATTAAATTTATATTTCAAAAATTACATAGATCTTATTTTTAACTTGTTTCAATAAATGATTACCATTAATGTTGTTAAAAAGTCCACAACCAACTTTTTTTTTTCTATAACTACTACTTAAGTAATTGTTAATGTTCACTGGCAATAACAAAACCTTCAATTTAAATTTAAGAATTTAACCTACAACTAAAGGACACAATGCAAATCTCTAAAAAATAGAGCACACATGACAAAGTGTTTTTGTACTGATGACACTGCATCTTTAGCTCAAGGGGCCCAAGTATATCTGAGGCTTATCAGTGATATGTTTATTTCATAAAAAGGGAGCTGAATGGGGTTATTGAGGACTAAATAAACCTCCCTTATTTTCTACTTTTCTTTACTATCTGAGCTGAGATTTTTGAATGTATAGATCATCGGAGACTTGATGGTCCACATTGATGGATCATTGCTGGGCTCCAGAGACTTGGTGTTTCAGCTGTAATATTGTCTTTTGTTAGGGAATCAATAAAACAGTTGTCTTGTATATGTACTTTCCATCCTCTATTCCTTAAAGTTATTGAGTTTTTACATATGAAAAAATATTTAAAAGGGCTCTTTTAGTTGTCTGTAGCTTTCAGGTTAGTAAGCAGTCTTGTGAGCTTCCGTATCAGGTATAACTTTAGCATATTCGTGGTCTCCTCACTGGTGCTGTCCTGTGGTTAGTAGCTGAGTTCTACTATTTTTCTTTGCAATAGTATATAACCCCCATAAAATTAGGGAGCATTAAGAAATCATTCATAGTGTGGATATATTTACATAGTTAATGTATAGTCTCTGTTTAGGAATACCATCCCAATAATTAATGTCATAGTTACTTTTCTATTGCTGTGATAGATACTTCAACTTATAAAAGAAAGGGTTTAACATGGTTTCCATCATTCCAGAAGTTAAAAGTCCATGGACATCGTGCCAGGAACATGTTAGCAGGCATGGGAGTGAAACAGTAGCTGAGAACTTATAACTAGATCTACAAGCAGGAAGCAGAGAGACAGTACTTCCTGGAAATGGCATTTGAGATGACATTTAAAACTTCTAATCCCATCCCCATTGATATGCCTACTCCAACAAGGCTCATTTTCTAATCCTGTGAAAACAGATTTACCTACTGGGAAAAAAAGATTTTAAATGTATCATCTTATGATAGCTATTCTCATTTAAAACACCACAGGATATGTCTAACACAAATGCTGCAAATGTTGATAATTATGTGTCTGTATCTATGTATCTATGAGCATACGTGACTGTGTGAATGTGTGTGTGTGTGTGTATGTGAACTCACATTCCAGATATTGAATCTAGGTTGCCACACATGTTAATTGTATGTGCTGCTACTGAGCTATGCTTCTTGACTCCCCATTGCTTACATTTTGTTATAGTCAGCATCATAGTTTTTCCCTGAGAACATATTGTTAATTTCTTACATTTTCATTAGTGTGTTCTTTTCATTGTTTTTTTTTAAATTGGATATTTTATTTATTTACATTTCAGATGTCATCCTCTTTCCCTATTTCCCATCCCTAGAACCCCTTGTCCCTAGAAACCCCCATCCCATCCACCCTCCTCCTTTATGTTTTTATATCTTTTAATTACATGCAAGTATTAAGGTCAGTTCCAGGTTGAGGGACTAGCCATACAATAGATGTAAATAGTCAAGGAACAAGGAAGGAAATAAACACAAAAAAATCAAAGAACAAGCCAGACAATAAACAAAGTTCTATGAACATTCCCATGATTACTGTTTCTAAGGGCTTATCAAGATGACCAAAATGTCTGAGCCTACTTCCCTGTCCTAGCCCAAAGTCATTTGCATTGCTGAAGCCTACTTCCTTGTTCTAGCCTAAAATTTAGATTCCTGTCTAAAATTACTTCTTTGTTCTAGCTTAATATTTAGATGACTGCTTGAAATTACTTTTTTTGTTCAAGCCTAATGTCTCATTCTTTTCAATACCTAAACTCAAGTCACCTGAATCCTAATTGGGTCATGGGTATGTTAACACCTCCAAATCCCTTTCTTTCCTTGGACTCTGCCATTACTCTGCACTCACCAGTAAGGATTTAGGGTTGATGTTTCTCAGGTCTACTATCACAGGATAAAGGAAACAAGCCAGAGAATATTTCTCGACTTGCCAAATTCTGGAGTTGGCATCATGTGAGTCTCTCTGTTGAGAAATCTTATTTGCTGGTGACCATTTAGTTAATATCTGTCATAAACTCATCCTAATAGACATACCGTGAAGCAAGTTTACTCTCTGTAAACTTCTACTTATTTCAAAATTAGCTATATGGAATATTATTTCTCCTTTTGTATGTAAAATTTTTGTATGTATGAATATATGGTATATATAAGTTTATATTGCTATACATATATATATATATATACACTTATATATGTATATATAAAACAGTTTATGTGTATGTACATTTGAATAGGTACAGAAAGCATATAAAATCAATACCATCATTGCAATATATATCTATGCATATATACCATATGCATTTTATATATTATATATGACATGGTTAATAGAAAACCTGTAACCCTTCTCAGATGATCTTCATGCAGGTTAGAATTTCTTTCTTAATCCTGCTTAGGTTGAAATGATCTTATTTCCTGTTACCTGTGTGGCCACAGTAGAGTCTTCTCACGGGAAGTAGACTTCTTAAACTTACTAGCTATATATTCAAAAAGGGCATTATTCTTTACCAGGAACCTTTTTATTTTCAACTTGAACAATAAGTCTATGAGTTGAGTGCTATTAGATCTTATGAATCTGACTCAGAGTGACATTTTATGTTCTTATTCAATTTTCATTTTGATGATTTCAGGATCTGGGTCAAAATTGTATTTTATTTTATGTACTTCCTTTTAAAGGAAGGTCTTTGAATCTTCTGTACACACATTCTAGCTTCTCAAGTTCCTGGAGTCTTTAGATGTCTTTTCTCATTTGTGAAAAACTTTTCATCTTTTTCTGCTCTCAATGTTTCCTATTTTTCTAATTTATGTAGGTTGCTGGACTACGAAATTCTTATTGCTCAAGGTCAAAGTCCTTGCCCCAGTCTACGGTTCACCTACAGTTACTACAATAACTCTACAAAGCATATTTAAAACTAAGATATTATATTCAGTGTGCATTATATTTAGCAATACACTGACAAGTAAAAAGTCCATAAATATTGCCTCTTTTAACTGTTGTATTTTATCAGACAGTTCCATTTCTGGGTACCCAAGTGTTGTTCATGAAGTCCAGGGGTTTCAGTTCCTTTCTCAAGCAGTGACCTACACAAATGGGTGATTTTTGTCTATCATGGACTCATGAGAGTCCTAAGAAAAGAAACTCCTTCATGTGTTGACCTTCTACTTGTATAGCTTTCACCTTAATTTATTTACATGGCAACATTTAGCTTCCTGGGTGACAAGGAAGTTCAAACTCCACTGGAGAAATACTAGCATTAAGAAAAATGGTTACATTATCTACTACTATATGGGAACTATCTGTGACTGTATTTGGTCAATCTCTGATAAATATCATTGTGAATCCCTCTTGATATTCACTCTTGCCCCTGTTGATAATGAGTTTTATCATTGCCTGTAAGCTGTTGTGTTGCTTTCCGTTTTTCTCCTCATAACTGTACACCATTTCTCTATTCTTTTACAAATGAAGGGCAGGAGAAGGAGTGCTGCTCAGGGCAAGGCTGAAACACTTATTATCTAAGACTGGAGGTTTAAGAATCTGGTGGCTGTCACATGTTAGTGCTTAGGTGGGGCTGCTGATGGTCAAAATCAATGAAGAACATCCAGTAGGATACTACAAGGAGGCTGATGATCAAACTTGTTTTCCTGTATGGACATCATTTAGCTTGTCCTCTGGGAAGTCTTTTTCAGCTACAACTATTTGGTAACAAGCCTAGAATGTCTTCTTTGAGGCATTGTTGATTATTGGTAGATTGGTAGGTTTTGTGTTGGTTTGGTTGTTTTGTGGAGAAATTTATAATTTACCTCCTATACCCTTAGTTAAAAGACAAGAGGCTCTATTGCATCCAGATACTGTCTGGCTTAATGGAGCAACTAAGAAATACCTAATAACATGGATCTCTCACCAGAATAACATTAGTAATCATGTCTCTGTCCATTTCAAGTGGCTCTTAGTTTTCAAAGCTAAGGACTCTCTTTTGGATACTAGTATCTCATAGGCAGTTTAGAGGTAGAAGCAGCAGCAAGTCTGATTTGTCAGATCCCGCTATGCAGAGTTTGCACTTTGTCTTTTGATACTTAATATAAGGAGATGACCAACAGCTTGGAGGTGAGCTGAGCTTCTTACTTCAGAAATATGATATTTTGTTAGTTCAATAAAGTTACTTAATGAATAATAACTTTAATATCTACATGTGGAATAAGGACAATTATAGAAAATTTAAACTTCTGTTTTCATAACTTTCTCATTAGGAAAAATGTTATTATTTTAATTGTATTATTTCAATATGAAAACAAAAAATTAAATACCTAGTTATTGCAGCAGCCCATAATTGTATTTTCCTTAGCTTTTAGCATTTGCTAGATTGGTTTGTTGGCTTTAGTAGAAACATACTCTATATTACATAGATGAATTATATGTAATATCTAGATAATTTTATGAGTAAGATCAAATGGCAAGTGGTATAAATGTGAACTGCCTATTTGTCAATAGCATACTGAATGCTTTTATATGCATTAATATTATGCTGGTGTGCCGATTTAATTGTTATAGATTCCCACTAATAAAAAAAACGCATCTATTTTCTAAACACAACAGCTATCATAAACTATATTTGAATTTTTTCAGAATATTTTTAGTCAGGCTTTTTAATTTATGTATTTATTTGCTGAAAACTCTAAGCAAATTTAACAATTATGGTAATGTAAAATATACACACTATATTATGCAATGGAGATATTTGGGTATAATTGTAAATAAATATATAATTAATGCAAAATGTTAAATACATTATAAAAACTTTTATTAAGGAAAAGAGATGGTATTGGATCTGTAGACTCAAAATTCACAGAAAAAAAAAGTAAGTTTATTTGTGTATCTGGGAATTGGAAGTTTACTGTGAGTTCGACAGGCATTTGGTAAAAAATGAGACTTTTGTTAGAAAGCCATTTGATACAAATAATGGCTGTCACTATTATCAAATGACTTTAGATAAAGTAAACGCATACTCGTCTGAAGTTGACATGTCAATAGTGTATTCAGAGTTTTATTGGACAAGGGCAGCAGTGTGCTTATTCAAAATATCAAAAGAGGTAATTACCAAGAATACCAGAAAATGAGTGCAGATTCTTTCTTGGCTAGACATTGATAGCAGTCTGATCACAGAAAGCCATCTTGTTGTACGTGCTTTGTTTTCCTTCTTCCATAATAAGACAAAGGATAAGAGAGCATCAGAAGGTACTTTGGAAACCCCAGAGAAATTGGGTTAAGTTGAATTAAAAAAATAACTTCTCAGTTGCCTGTTTTTAAATCACATCTCTACGAAGGAAAACTTCTGCATAAACAAGCTGCATATGTACACATATACAAGTTTTCCGTTGAATAGGTGAGAAAAAGAGTGATAAACATAAGAGCTGGTGAACCTCATTCAGTGAAATTTATCTCTCAGACTGATAATTCTGAGCTTTAGAAGGAATAAAGTCCTGATAAGACTGTCACAACTCAGAACTGTAGTATGTCCAAATGTGTTTACACACACAATTCTACAGAAAGTCATAGCTTAACTGATTTTGTTTGCTGGAGAGAATTGTTTTTCCTGGGGATCACATGGCTGTTGAGAGCTGTGCCTTACTGGTGCTGCCCACGGCAAGATAAAGTATCATACAGTGTATACTGTGAGTCCGTAACAAAGATCAAAGTTTTAATCACACAGTATATGATGTTTCACAGCATTCGGAATCTGGAAAAATATCATGACACTTATAAAAAGGCTTGTAGTGGCATTTGGGATCCAAAGTTCTTGTCCCCAAACAAAGGAGCAATATTTCTTTTCCTATAACTGCTACTCTGCCCATTGATTACAGACTGGGACTTTTGGACGTATAATGTGGTTCAGTATAGTCTTTTGTATACACACTATATTTCAATGTTAAGTGTGGTTAAAAGTATGACATTTATAATATTTGCGATTTTGGATATATTTCAAGTGGTATATTTTCACTCTGGTACACACGGTTTCAATAACTCTTTATCCTTTAAACTTCAAATTCTATATCTAGTGAAGAACTTTTCACCTTACCAGCCCCTGATAACCCCTTGTTTCTATTAATTTTACTACATATTTCATATAAATCAAATCACACCAGAAATGCTCTTCTGTAACTGGTTAATTCCACTTAGGATGATATCTTTAAAGTTTAAATATGGCAGTCATAGCACGCTACATATTTATTTTGTTCATTCATATATGTAGGTTCACAATTGTTTGTGTACAAGTTAAAACTTGTATATGTGCACTTGTTTGTGAAAATACATGAACACTGATTTGCAAGTGAACTTGGAGGTCAAAGCTATCAATGGGTGTTCTCATATTCTTTCCAGCTTATTTTTTCAACTAGATTTTCTAACAACTTGAAATACCCAACAAAGGGGAGCGAGAACCTGTAGAGATTATATCCAGAGGTTAGGCACAGCACCCTGGTTGAGGGATGGGGCAACCCACCTATCTCAAAAATATTAACCCAGAATTGCTCCTGTTTAAAGGAAATATAGGGACAAAGAGTCTGAAACAGACTGAAGCGGAGACTGAAGGAAAGGCCATTCAGATACTGGCTTGCCTAGGGATCCAACCCATGTGCAGACACCAAACCCAGACACTATTGCTGATGCCAAGAAGTACTTGTTGACAGAAGCCTGATATAGCTGTCCCCTGAGAGGCTCTGTAGAGCCTGACTAATATAGATGTAGATGCTTGCAGCCAATCATAGGACTGAGCAGGGGAACCCCAATGGAAGAGTTAGGGGAAGGACTGAAGGAGCTGAAGGAGTTTACAACCCTAGAGGAACAACAACAATAAAAACCAACCAGACCCCCCCAGAGCTCCCAGGGACTAAACCACCAACCAAAGAATACACACGCGGAGGGGGCGTGGCTTCAGCTGCATATGTAGCAAAGGATAGCCTAGTCAGGCATCAGTGGGAGGGGCGGTCTTTGGTTCTGTGAAGGCTTGATGCCCCAGCATAGGGGAATGCTAGGGTGGTGAGGCAGAAGTGGTTGGGTCGTTGGGGAGAACACTCCCACAAAAGCAGGAGGAGCAGGGATGAGATAGGGGATTCGGGGGGCGGACTGGGAAAGGGGATAACATTTGAAATGTAAACAAATAAAACAACTAATATAAAAATTTCAAAGAAAGGAAGACCAAGGTATTCTCCTGTCTTCACATCACCAGTGCTGGTATTGCATGTGTATCCCAGGACACACAGCCTAAGTGTTGGGGATTAAACTTAAGTATTCTTGCTTGCACACCAATCATCTTACTGGCATAGATATTTTCCCATCTCTGATTTATTTCTGTCCTGAGAGTTAATATTATTCCATTTTATATACACACTGCCCTGGTTTGTCCGTTCCCATGTTTACATGCAATTAGCGGTGTCTTAATTCGTAAGAACTATTGTTGTCATCATTATGGTTATGCAAAAATACCAAGATTCTACTCTCACTTATTTATACAAGAGACTCACAAGTAGAATTATGTATCATGTGGTGCTTTTATTTTCCCTTATTTTTTACTTTTAAAAGTCACTTCTATTTATGTGAATGTATGTACTAGGAAGACATGGTACCCCCACCTCTGTGTGTGTGTGAGTGTGTGTGTGAGTGTGTGTGTGTGTGTGTGTGTGTGTGTGTGTGTGTGTGTGTGTGTTGGAGTGTACTAAAGGACAAGTTGCAGAGGTCAGTTCTCTTCTTATCTTCTTACAGCACATGGGTTCCAAGGTAAAACCTAGCTTTAGTGACCAGTGTCTTTACATACTGAGCCTCATTTTAGATTTTAGTAAGGAACTACCATATTGTTTATCATAGTTTATCATATCATAGGATTGCTTTGCATTCCCACCAACAATGCTGCAGATACCAATTGCTTATTCATTCACATGCACATTAAAACATTTTTTTTAATGTGCTAGCAGACCTGCTAATGCATTTGGAGTTATCCCTCCCTGAGGCTTTAATTCACATTTTTCTAAAGATTGGTGACATTCTTTCCTATATTTATTGGCCACTTCCCTATCATTAATAGAATTGGTTCTATTTAACTACTCTGTCTGTGTTTTTTATTTTACTTATTACTATTTATTATTTTTTTTTTGCAATCCAGTTGTTATCTCGCTCCATGTCTGCCCTCTCACAGTTCCATACCCCATTCCTTCACTCCCCTCTCTGCAAGAGAATGTTCAACCACCACTCTCTGCCAGACCTTCCCACTTCCTGGAGCATCATGTCTCTCTCCAGGGTTAGGAACTTCTCCTCCAACTGAGGCCAGACTCGGCAGTCACCTGCTGTATACATGTGTCAGGGCCTCAGACCAGCACCAGCTGGTGTATGCTTCCAACCAGTGTCTGAGAGATCTCAGGGACCTGAGTTAGCTGGGACTACTGGTCCTCCTAAAGGGTCACCCTCTTCTGCAGCTTCTTCCAACCTTTCTTTAATTCAATCACAGGGGTCCCCAACTTCTACCTGTGTTTTAAACAGACAAGGTGAAGATTGTTTAGTAAAATCATCATTTTTTTTAAAAAACTTACTACAATGATTCATTGAATGAATCCCCTTTTACAAATAAGGAAACAAAGTTTCAATAACTTTTATCAAACTGTTCAGGACTGGCAATATTTAAGCCTACTCTTCAAAACTCATTCCGGTTTTCTATTTAGTATTAATTTAGAATTTTAAATAAGTCACAACAGATAGATGATACTTTTGTTATTGTTTTGTCTTTTGAATGTTTTCTTGTCAGCTTAGTTGATATGTGGAAAATAATTAGAAATTTTCTACAGATTTTCAAGTGTTTTAGATAAAGAGAGAGTGATAGCATTGTTAGTTGATCAGTTTATCTTGGCATAGGGAAAAGACTCCACCTTGCTTGTCATTCATTCATCTTATAAAAGCTTATAACTCTATGTTACATACTAATCAAACCGGTGTTTATTCCCATAGAGTCACAGTACTTGAGAATGGCATATACCACCGGCATTTTGTTAGTGAATTTCTGCAATTATAGTGCAGTTCGGAATATTTGAGATGGCAAGAATGTCAGTAAAATTAAAACACAGTGCACCAGCATGTATTCTTGTGGCGGATGCTGTTTCTCTTTATTCTCCTTGGAAATTGTTAGGCAGTTATAACATTACTCAACTTACAAATAATAAAGCTATAGCCTTATTTAATGGTTTTATTTAGCCTCCAGAATATTTTAAATGCTGGTACAGATGGAAAAGATAAAGTAGTTATTTGCCTCATTTAAATGCTAGTAATCTACAAATTATTATCATATATAATCATCACATATATTTTAATTTGAATATATTCAGTGTTGGATCGGGGGGATTTGGATAAACCTAACAGATTTGGATAAATCTCTGTCCATAGTGGATCATTTAGTTTTCTGTTTTCTTTGATTAATGGCGTTTAGTGAGAAAATGGTATTAGCATTAGCGGTTAAATGAATGAATTACAAAGTTGATTTGACAGGTGATTGCAATACAAGTATGTGGTCTGCTTTGGATCATCAGCACATGCAATAAAATGTCAGAGCAGCAAACACATGTATTAGTAATTCTCAGGAAGATTCCTGGAGTTTACATGGTAGCCAGCATAGCCAAACTAGGAAGCTCTAGGTCTAGTGAGAGACTGTGTCCCAAAACTAAGATGGAACACAATAAAGCAAGATACATGATGTTGTCCTCCTTCCTCCAAATTCACATATGTCTCTATGCCAACATGCAACTTACACACAGGCACTAGATATAAGTGAAACAAACAAACCAAATATATATGTGTGTGTGTGTGTGTATATATATATATATATATATATATATATATATATTTGCTTACAATTGTATACTTTTAATAATTTTGATGGTATAGTGAAATGGATTAATCCCCCATCCCCACATAGAAGAAAGGGACAACTGAAGCTTTCATCTTCTGACTTCTACATGTGTGCTATGGCAAGTAGGTCCACATACACAATATATGCACACAAAATAAATAAATTGTGGTAAAAATAATTTTTTGTCTCTCTATATTGTTAATATTAGCCTTATCTGGAATTTTTCAGACAGTGTGTATGTTAGTTGTGGAGCATTCTCTATTTTGGAATGGTGTAGTAAAGGAACAAAATTAAATATCCACTGGACATAAGAAAACTCAAGAACAAAGTAACATAGAAATGTTCCCTTATTTTATTCTAACTGAAATGAAGAAATGCTGAACTCATCCAATGCTTCATGAAAGAAATGAAAACATGGATATTTTCTAATAAAATTACAATAGAGCTTATGAAAAATTTAAACATATATGGTAAATGTTCCAAATATTTTTGTAAGATTTTGAGCCTTAGTAAAGGGGAAAAAAATCTCAACTTACAGAACAAACAGAAACATGCACACACACACAAGCACACACACAAACACACAAACACTTGCACAAATACATAGGAACTTAAATGGACTGTATTAACATTATTGTCTCCAGATATATAAAACATTCCTAGATATTGTCTTCTTGTGCATGAAAAAATACTAGATACAGCTCCTAAATATGGTAATTTGGTAGTTCCTTTGGTAATCATAGTTAACATTTATTTTTTTACCAGACCCTTTGTAACTTTCAAAATATTTACCCAGAGTCTGTCTGCAGGACACTTAGAAGAAATAAGTGCTCACTGAAAACCTAGCATCGGCCGAGCAATCCGTTTTAGAAGATAGAATATTTATGGGCCTTTCATGACTTATAATATAATATGAAATTATGTGCAACCTCCTCATCTCCCAGGGAAGCTGTCGGAGGTGCCCTTGGCTACATCTGATGTTCTCAAATATCCCTGAGGCAGTGAGCTTCATCTAAAATGAACAGTCTCTGGGGCAGAATTTTTCTAGAACATTGTAGCAACAGCATTAACCTGGAGTCACCTGAGAACTTTTTCTTTGACATGAACGATAATTTCTTGCACCTGAAATGTTGTGTGCCTTATAATTTTAAAGAATTACTATGCTAAATGAATTGATGTGTGATGAAGTCATATTGCACATTGGTAACTAGGAAAGGGCTACTTTGAAATCTATGGAATTTAAATCCCACGCCAGACTTTTCTACAGATCAACTCATTTAGCAGCATTCTCTTTGAATTTGTTTTGATTCATTTTGTTTTCACTAAGTTTGTTAAAATCTGTGTCTCAATGTAACTCTCATTTAACCCATTTATTCTGGATTAGAAGTTTTTTGTTTTGTTTTTTTTTTCTTTAAGGTTTCCTGCATTTCAAAGTAAAAACATGATGATATTCCCAATGGGGATGGGCCTGTTTATTGTAGATAACAAATACATAGAAACCATAGAAGGATCTGCATTGTCTTTCAAGAAGGAAACATATCTGGAAAAAAGACTTCTTTCTAAATGTACACAGGCACCAAGTTTTTAATATAATTGAGGACCACCAGTGGTCATTGAATGAGCTTTGAAATCTAATTTCGGAGCTGCTTATTTTTCTGGCTAGCTGAATGCCACCTAGCTTCTGTTGCCAAGAGCTTCCTGTTTATTCTTGGAGGGAGTTACTCTTTATTTCCTTCTGTTGCTGGCTCCTATGAGTGGATTCTGCAGAGTAATAGGGGCAGCTTGGCATCAAGCCCAAGGGAAACAAAAGCAGGCTGGTGTTAGCCTTCTGTGTATTTGCTATCCAAGGTACCAAGACCAACCAGTACAGTAGAGCTTGAAGACCTCACCCAGGACTCAGGTAAAATTTCTTGGAAAGCTCCTACATTCAACTACCTAGCAGGGATCAAGGCTCAGCTAACAGCAGGACTTCACTCCTCATGGCTCTGCTTATGTGTTGATGAATGGACTTCAGGTTCCTCTAGAATCTCACTGTGGACTCCAAAATTAATTGTGTGTGTGTGTGTGTGTGTGTGTGTGTGTGTGTGTGTGTATCACACACAAATGTGAAGGTTTTGCATGACTTGTAGGACATATGATTAAAACATCTTTAGTTCTTTTGTTCTTGAGGCTGGAGTAGGTAGTGATATTTCTGATTTACATCTGATGAGTAATGCACCTTGTGTTTGATTTCTATGTATAATGACCACCCCCCAATTTGGATGAAACTATACATGTAAGAAACTTTCATTTTGATAGCATGACAAAATCCAAGAGTTAATTTTTTAAAAAATAGGAATGCAGCCATACTGATACTTGCCTGTAGCTAATCAATCAAAGTTCTACTTAAGATTGATGATAATATGAGCATAAGTTATATATTCATGAGAGATATTTTTATTTTAATCATTTGTTTTTCATTTTCTGTTGATTGGCATGGGTAAATTATAAATGTTAACAGGACTCACTGTACTATTCCATATCATACACTAATAGAAAAAAACCCTCAAACTATATTTAAGAATGATTAAATCACAGGACACCAAAGTAATCTCTCATTAAATCTAATAATTCAAAAATTATCATTATGCAAATTTAAAGTAACATTTCTCCAAGCTTATATAATACTTAAGTGCATTTTAATCTTAAATTTAAATTGTTAAGAAAACTATTTATTTTTCACAAACTTCTGTTTTTGTTTGAAACTCATTTTTTTTTTTTTTTTTTGGTAAAGACAAATAAATTGCCGACATAATCCTTATACATTCACAAATTAAAACAATCAGTGAATTCACAGAAATAAAAGTCTTTCCCATATACATTTAGTGTTATACATAGATGCTTATTTCTGAATTTTGAGCCCTGTTATATTTACTCTGTGGTTTCTCTGTAAAGCTATCATTCAATTGTATGTATTTATTTCTCTAATTACTGCATTATTTTGGACTATATGAATCCAAAGTTTAAGAATGATATAATCTATATTTTATACTATAATCACTAATATAACATTTAGATTATTTAGTTCACCACAGTGATCATTTAAAACTATGAGACATGAATCTCACACCATAATAATTTTCATTATCTAAATGTTGGGCAACTACTTTCTTCAATCTCTTGAAATCATAGGAAATTTTCTCTAGAATGTATAGTAACTCTTGTCCTCTTCCCAGTGTTTCATTGCTGAGGAAAGCGCTTAGAATTCAAGGTGTCTCTGATATGCTTTCAAGTCCCTGCCTTGTCCCTCTTCCGTGGGTCAGACTCTCATTATCTGTCATGAGGTGGACCTCACTGATGAGATTTTGTTTTCAGGCTTTTCTCTGCTTACACGCATACACCATTATTTTTATTCCCTCTTCAAAATCTTCAGCCCATTCTTAACTTTATCATGGATTAGGACCTCATGTAACAGTAACTATTGTTGCTTCTTGTAAACGTGTAAATAGGATCACCTTTGGTGGGAAAGAGTGTAATATCCATGTAACAGTCTAGTCACGTGGACAGCCATAGTAGAGGGAGAACATATGATTCCCACTTCCTTTGTAGTTAAGGTAATATGTGAGAATATTGTAGCACACACTCAAAGGAAGGCTTTATCAGAAATAATCTGAAATGAGACAAAGAAAAAGAGCTTTTCTTAGTGTTCAGAATGGAGGAGGATCATGTCTATGGTTGTTATACTGCTCTATAACACGCACAGGACAAATGAAATTCCCATTCGCAGACTCTAGGCTTACCCAGTAAGCTTCTGTTTTTAATGCAGCTGAGTCCTGGGAAGAAAATCTCTCATCACTTTAACATATGTTTTCTGCTGTCAGAATCAAGGCTCTCTGAGGCTTTAGGGCTAAAGTCCAGATCCTGTTTGGTGATGAATTCATCAAAGAGATAACACAGTAGGAGCCTTTCGGGTGTGCCAGAATCTCTCCCTTGTGACAGGCAGATCTCAGTAGAAGCACCAAGAAAACTCTCAATGTCCCATCCTCCAGTCCAAAATCCCTTCTTTACCAACTTCCTGCTGGGCAGTAGGTCCTTTTTCATCTGCATTTTCTCTTTTGTGCATTCTTGCATCAATCACACTGAGTTGTCATCATTTTTAATGGTATCCTCTCTGCCTTTCTTTCTGTATGCCTGGCTTCTAATGAGCTGTCTGTCTGTAATAGAAAGTGTTTGGCTTGTTACTCATATGTTTCCAAACATTTCTCATGGCTCCATTTATAGTCTACAGCCAAAGTCAGCCCTTTTTCCACGCACCACGGTGACACTTTGTGAGAGGCAGAGTTAGTGTAACACTCCAGGTTTCTAAGAGGTCTGTGTCTTGCATCTTAGGCTTCCAGATTGATATATTGATGAAGGGCTAGGGTCCTAACTGGTTTGTGTATAAGAGCCTAAGCTGAATGTAAAGTCCAGGCTAATGCTTTTAGTTAATAACAGAGCAGTTTTACTTGTTTTCCTTAAATTTATCTTGTGTACTACGTTTGTGGAATATATATCCCCTCAAAGATTTCTAAATAATCTCTCAACAGCTATCTTATTATTATGCTTAAACTTCCATTTACTTCATAATTCTGTTACTTTTCTGTCATTGACTTTGAACTCTATTTAAAAGTGAAAGGATATTAGCAAAGATAGACCATGTCATATGTGACACGATTTTGCTCTTCCAAGCAGCCAACTCCTGAGCTATAATTACCCTGAAAATGTCAACAGTCAGCTGCTAGTGTTTCTGCCATAAGCCGCCCCAGCCCTCAGCTGCCCCAAGGCAAACGTCAGACACTGAGGAAATCATCATAACCACCTCTTTTTCTACATTCAAACATGTAAAAGCTGAGAGTCCTATCTAGTTAAAAAGAAACTCCAATGAACTGCAAAGATCAAATGACTAATTACTCCTCTGTAGGTTACCTTTGAGGAAATCATTTATAGACTTCTCCTGAATGTAGAAAAAATTAAATTTAAATTAAACTGCATGCCCAATTTTACAATAAATGACAATTATTTTTGAATAATTATACTGACAATTATTTTTAAAATGCCAATTGAAAAAACACAAATAGTATCCAATATATTACATAAACGTGAGATTACTGGAAGTGAATTAAGGAAATTACATTGTTTTGAATTTTTCTTTATAATATATAAAGCACCAATAACAACATTAGAAACAATGATAATAAAACCATCTCCGATTTGTGAATTTTCCTCCTCTACCTTGTTATTCTCTTAATATTATCTAAAACAATATCCTAGAAGAAATCTTGGGCTAGTTTAATAGAACTTGCAGCTGTATAAATACATTCCAGAGATAAGTGCTTAGTGAGCACACATGAAAGTCAACCACTTGTTTCAACTGATTGATTGTTGTTATAGTATTTAGTGTTATAGTAAAATATGCTAATTCATTACATTAAAATCTCAAAATATTTAAGTCATGCAATGGTGTTCTAATATAAATCCAAAAGATGAAAACCTATCTATCTTAAGAATTTTAGTTTTATATCATTACTTTATCAATATAAACATATAATATTACCATATAATATTTAAACTTAATATTTACATTTAAATTATTTAAATGAAGTTCTCTTTTGTTAAACTTCTAAAATTTGAAATTGAAACGTATTTGCATTTATGATCACAGAATCTAACACTAATAATTAAAGGGGATGAATTTGTTTTTGTTAAAACTGATGTGTGTTTCTACTAGAGTTAATTGTAGGAAACAGTAATTTATGTTTGCTTTATTATATTTAAGTAAATGTTTCTGGCAATAGTTGCTGTGCTTCAAACAACAACTACATTTTATTGTTTAATATTAAGTAGAATCTGATATTAGTAAAAGACAAAAGGACACAACACAATAAAAAATTTTTTCTTAGATACTTAACATTTAATGTTTAATGGGAACACTAACTCTTTAATGGAAAGTTGCATTTTATGTATTACTTAGAATATTTCGGTTAACATTAATACTTATGAAGCAAGTTAAATAAACAACCCCATTCCAAGTGGAAGCAATACAAAATAAATAAAAACATGTGAACGAATGACATTTTCATGTGACACTATGAATCCATATAGTCTACAGTCATATCCATATTGGACTGCAAGTCAAGAATTGCATTTGTTTCTGCACAATAACAAGGAAATCATGAGATATAAACCAATCAATATTATTCTGTGAATAATAAGGAAATTTTTATTTGTGGCTATGTTTATTTTACAAAGTCTATAAAAAAATTTATTTCCAAACAAGGAATTGAGACCCATAGGACCAACTTTCAGTGAGTGACTGACATGAGAGGGCTATGCAGAACCTCTGTAAGGAGGAACCATGGTCCTTAACTAGAGTGTCACAATGACTGTATTCAGAAACCTCAAAATGCTCAGAGATAGACCATAGTCCAGAATTTTTATTATAAGCAATTTCAATAGCTAAATCACCCTTTCCAAGATAGTTCTTAAATTCATACGAGTATAGCAACTTTTACATCTTATATTTTGCCACGTGTTCTGAACAAATCCGAAAGTCACAGTCATTTCCTCGAATACTCTGCCCTTGTAAGGTTTGAAGGGCCCATTGAGTGGATTTCTATTATGATCTTTAAGCTTTGTATTTCAATTGTATTGTATTTCAATGATTTTTTTAAATCAATTTTAGAATGGTTGAGTTAAATGAGTTTTCTGACGTAGCTGTGATCTGAAGGGTAAAGAAATGTGATATGTGGTCCTTGTAGATTTTCTTTTTATCTCAGATAACTCAAATCTTCTATTCTTATTGAAAAAAAAGAGTAATTGAAAAAAGCTTAAGTTAAAGGCATCAAAACTTTCTTAAATAGACATCATTGATGAGGAAAAATTAACAATAAAAAAATCAAATGGGTAGATTTAGTATTAGGGAGAATTCAAAATTAGAATTACAGAAACTATAGTTTTTACAAGAAGAAAAGCATGCATTGAAACTGGTTTTCTTCTGCATCATCTGCTTGTAAACACCCCATAAGAGGTTATTATCACTGTTTTAGTATTTAAAAAAAAATGCTAGCAGATAAGGAATTGGTGGTCAATTTTTTTTGTAATGATGCTAAAGTTGATGAGCTCATGAGACTGCTCATGCAGCTTGGTAATTAATAATCTAAAAAGATCCTGGTATTAGTGTGTTATGTTGGTCCTTACATAGCCAAGCACAGGAAATTGCTTAAGATCTTCGGTTTTAAGTACCATCTTTCCTGCCATCAAAACAAAAATTAATGTTACTTTGTAACAGGCACATTTCATAATCTTTACAAATCATTATGGAAACAACTGAATTTTAATAATAATATTTCAGCTTAAGAAGATGGAGTGTTTTTGTTTTCTCTTCATTTCTAATGCATCATGATAAATCTATAGGAATAATATTCTTGCAGAGACATGAGGAATGATGTAACTTTTAATGTGTACTAACTTTATGAAAAGCAGATTTAATTCAATATATTAAATTGTCTATTAACACTTATAACGAGGGCTGGAGATGTAGCTAACAGGTAGAACATGTGCTTAGCATTAAACCTCTATTCATTAGTGGCACGTGAAAATTCCATTCAAAGTATTCAAAGCCAGGAGTGTACCTACTTGGTCTTTGACACAATCTCAAACAGCATTAGAAAATGAGTTAATATGTGGGCAAATATTTACTTTTATATGGAGAAAAATGATCCGCAGTTACTGATACAAGCTAGAAAAAGTAGAATTGTTCTGATTTCTCAGGAACTTTGTTTCTATTTTCTCTAAAGGGACAATAAGCATCAAAAACATGATGCCTCTACTAGAGACATTACATAAGGACATTGCCACATTGCTTCAGCTTCCTGAAATTCAGATAGTACTATAATAAGATAAAAACATAATAACATCTTTTATAAAGTTTGCAAAGAAGCATGAGATAGTTTAGAAGAAAAGGCAGAGTTCTATGTCCTGTTTTTTAAGACACCGATCAAACAGGGTTGGATGTGTTATTCAAAGATTCCTGGATTCTATTACTCAGAGGCTCCTAGAGATGCTGGCACCTGTTTCTCAATGTCCTCCTTTAAAGCTCTTTATTATTAACATCTTAGGAAAATCAAAGCCTCAAGTTATTGATCTGATTGACTGCTGGGCTGAATTCATTCAACCAAAGTAAAACTAGAAAATGTTCCAGCACACAGTAACAGCAAGGGACTGTATTTCAGTTCACAACATAATGGGCATGCCATTTATTTAGTTCAATATACCACAATCTTGCTGCTGAAGATTATGAATTTAGGTTCAAATTCAATAAATAAAGAATAGCTATGGACTTGTGCTGTTATCTTGCAGCCAGAATTTCTGTTTGAATGCTGACTCTACATCTTGTGATTAAGGAACACCGTATAGGTTATCTTGTCCATACCTTCTGATGCTGTCAAAATGATAATAATATTATGTCTTTACTGAATATTGGAAGGGACTGCATTAAACCACATAGGTTCCTATTTCATACTATTTTGAACTGACTACATAATACATATAAATCATTTTTCTATCATTGCAATAGCTATCTTTTAAAATCTGTAGCTCAATATTTAAATATTATAAACACAAAAAGGATATAATAAAATGATCATATGAATAATATAGCCATTCATTATTACAAATAATGAAATTCGTTCATCGCTTGAAAAATTAAGCCAAATTTAAGTTAAGTCTATGGCCTGACATATGCAACATTTAGTTTTAAATAAATTAGTAATATTTATTCAAACAGAATGATGACAAAAATTTCTAAAAATCTTCATATAGAAAGAATTCTACACTTATCTATCTGTAATATGAAATTGAAACATATTTTGCTCCTTTGTAATTACCAGGGTGCTTCCAGTTTGTCAGTGTTCTACCTAGTTAATGTGGCATTAAATGATTAGTTTTCCTTAAAATAGCTTATGAATGTAATCACTTGTTATAGTCTCTGTACCGAAGAAAGAACATGAAACGTTGGACAATTTTTTATCCAATAAAGACAATATGAAATGCTCACAAGGATAACTTATAGTATAAACACAAAGACTTACATAGATATGAGAGTCTTACTGCTAGCATGCAAATAAAGAAACATGATTGATTTTTTACACTATAACAGACTGAAGTAATCTAGACTCATGTAGGACACAGACCTCTCAGCATGCCTGTGAGGTTGATTCTAGATTGGATTATCTGAGGTTCGGAGAGCCAGACTTTTAATGGAATGATGTCTTGGACTAAAGTCCACAACCTAATTATGAGGAGAAAGCCAGCAGACCACCACCATTTCTGAATCGTTGCTTTTTGACTGAGAACTCAGGGTGGCTACTTGCCTCACCTGTACCTCCAAAATGAACTGGGAGCCATCATGAGCCCGTGCTCCCCTATACTGCTTTTGTCAGAAATTTGATCATCACAATGAGAAAAAAAAATCTACCTACTACAGCATCTCTGCTTGCATTAATACAAGGCATTTCACCTCTCTCCTGGCTTATTAACGCTAAGTCTACTACTAACCAACTCCTATCTGTCATTGATCTCAGTAATCTGTGGCTATATTTCACTCCAACTAACAGTGAGATAATTTAAATAGAATGTTTTAATTCATCCTACATCAAGAGAAACATAACTCATAGTGGTCTTTGTTTGGAATACAAATAAATAAATGCTAATTGTTTATATAATTCTGAAAAGAGTCACAGCACACTCATCTAAGTTATTGTACTTCATACATATACAAAGTTTGTATTCATTTTAGTATGTTGGTTTAAGAATATTTGATTTTTTTTTAACGTTTACTTTGTGTGTGTGTACATAAACTCATTTTTTTGGGGGGGGAATTTGTATGGAGTTCAGAGGATAGATTGAGACAGCAGATCTGAATTATGTGGTAATAAGAATTCAACTCAGGGCCTTAAGCACAGTGTTGGGTGCCTCTTCCCAGTAACCTGTACTAAAATGTCCCAAGGTTCTTCTTAGTCTCATCCTGTACAGCAAAAAAAAGGCATATCTCTTTCCATAGAATAGCCTTTATTTGTTTTAGTTGATAAAATATTATATAATTTATAGAAGCATTCCCCTTTAACTTAATAGCATCATATACAATTTGAAACATATGTATTTTACAATCAGGATATAAATAGATGTCTCTGTTGCTAAAATTGTACGTAGTTTCAAAAGATACTAGAAAATATAAAAGATAAATGAGATAAATTTGTAGTAATGTTTGAGGTTTAGGGATGCTTGAGTAAGATAACATTTGGTGAATCTCACAAAAGTCCTATTGACTCTCAAAATCAAGGCCATAGCAACTGTTCTCTGCTTTTTTCTCAAATTATGGTGAATTTTCCCGAAAGGAAATTAATTGAGTCCATAAGTATTGGTTGAAGTTACTACCCTCTCATGTGAAGAAAATACCCTTTCTGAAAAAAAGCCTTTGTAGTACATTATTGTAATTTCCTTAATTAGTAAAGTCACAAAAGACTCATGACAATCATTTTCTCCCATTATATCAAGCAATTGTGACTAAAAAACCAAAATAGTTGTTTTTTAACCTTCATTCACAAAGTTTCTCATACAAAAGGGGTTCTCAACTTGTGGGTTGTAATCTTTTGGAGGTCCGATGACCATTTCACAGTGGTCACATACCAGATATTCTGCATAGCAGATTACATTACAATTCATAACAAAATTACCAAATTACAGTTATGAAGCAGCAAGAAAAATGATTTGGGGGTCATCATAGCATGAGGAACTGTATTAAAGTGTGACAGCATTAGGAGGCTTGAAAGCCACTATCATATAACAAGTCCCTTCATTGTGAGTATCAGGAAATATAAAGATGTTGCTTAGGGAATTTGAAACAAAAGAGGACCTCAACACAAGTTGATAGGATACCAAGCACAGAGTCCAGAAAAACTCAGGATGTCATGTACAAATCAGGACTTGTTTACATTACACTCAAATATCTTTGCACTTCTTCATCACAGATCAAACAAACACGTTGTATCTTCAGTTCAGTGTGTGGCAAATGCAACATTTGCACATGATAATTCATTCATACCTCAATGAATTATCCATTTGCAAATTATATTAGAATAGTATTCAAATATTCATGTTAACCATTGCTCATATGCTTCATGTTAAATATACCATATTAATATATTTATTTTAAGCTGGACTTTCATGGGTTTATATGTGGTTAATTGACTGTCAACATAGTTTTATATTATGCTGGATGTTGATTAAAAATTTATTTTCTTTGACTTCTGCATAGTTTAGTGATCTCATTACATATAATGAGAGAAGAAACATATTGTTTTTATTTGTTCATTTATTGTGTGAGAAAAGGATTGTATATAAACATAAACGTGTGCCATTGCACATGTATATAGGTCAAAAGAAAATGTGTGAGAACTGGTCATCTCCTTATATCATGTGGATTCTGGGAATCAAGCTCCAGTAATCAAGTTTGGCAAATTATGTTGTTACCAGCTGAGCCATTTCACCAGCCTTCAAACGTTATTTTAATGTCATTTCCTGCACATATTTTAGATTTTTATTTATTAGCAGGAATATGTCCTATTAACATATATCAGTTTTAAATGCATGCATTCTCAGTGCTTTGACTTGACAGTGGTTATGTCTATGTTCCTTATTTCCTCCTTGATGAGGTCTTAGTCTAAGTTGTCAAACTAGCAGTTTACCTTTAGAGGTTGTAAAAAAGGCTGCATTGCCTTTATAAATAATAAATCAACAAATCTATCAATATTTGATACCTGTTTTAATTCACATAAGAGTTTTGAAAAGAACTTAAAGGAAAAAAATCCACAGAGTATCTTTGAATTGGCACCTGCCTTCTTGGTTTGTTTTGATAATTTTCAAACCCACCATTTGCTCATTAGGCTTACATTTTGACAAGAAGTCAAGCATGAGAAACGAACAAAATATATTATGATTAAACAAGAAGAAGAAGTTTGTGTCTGTTAGATATGTCACTCTCAAAACTGAATTTTATTATGCTCAGCTGATAAAACGTTCCATTTGAATTAGGTAGTTCATATTTCCTTTGCAAAATGTATTTTTCTTCCTCAGAGCACGAGTTGCCAGAGCAGGTATATATTTTGTAGAAACTACATCATATTGAATTCTTTTTGATGAAGTCCTTAACAACACAACACTTACTGTTTTATGTCATATTTATTCATTTCATATTGGTTTTATTTAATAAAAGAATCCATTAGCTTGTTTTTAGATATGTGCTATTTTAATTATTGAGATTTTCAATCTGCACATGGAATATATATATATATATATATATTTTTTTTTTTAAATGCTCAAATGTTAGACACTTAATATAAATTTAAAGTGGATTATTTCCTCAAGCTGAAATATCAAAAATATTTTTTATAATATTTAAGTTAATTTGCAATAAAAGTGTTAATGACTTTTGTTGTTTAGCAATGATTTCTACATAGATTTCATAAGCCACTTTAAAAAAAGACCCTTCGCCAGGTGGTGGCACACACCTTTAATCCCAGCACTTGGGAGGCAGAGGCAGGAGGATTTCTGAGTTTGAGGTGAGCCTGGTCTACAGAGTGAGTTCCAGGACAGACAGGGCTACACAGAAAAACCCTGTCTTGAAAAAAAAAAAAATAAAAAACCTTCAAAACCAATGGCTTCAAAGAGTGAGAAGATGATTTCTTTCAAGAAACAGTTCAAAAAGAATCCAACTATCATATTTCTTATGATGTCATAATGTGGGGAACACATGATTTTTCTGGTCTCAATCTATGATTCTGTGAAAGGAATTTCCACTTCTTGGTTCATTGTAGTTGCTGAGATCTAGGTTGTACATGCACATTCTAGCAATTAGAAGAAGAAAGGTGTGGCCAGAGAATGGCCTAGAGCTGCCAATAGGAAGTTCTATATGATTTCTCTCCTATATGGCTAATGATAATAACGTGTTTAAAGACTACAGAACAGTTAGGAAGGCACTGGCATGGTATAGAATTTAGCAGTAAAGTTTCACACAATCCAATAATATATTCATATAGTCAAGGAAACTCATTCAAATAACATACAACTCTAATTCAACATATTCTACACCATGATTTCAAAAGTAATATATGTTTTTGAAGTCACAATTGACCAAAGAATCAATAAATTCTGGTCTATAAATTAAATAAAGTTCATAAAATGGAGCAAAATTGAGGCTGAGTAATTATATTCCCATGCATTTATGATCACAATATACACTACTAAGAAGTTGCTTTAGAGTACTCATGCATAAATCACATCATTAATTGGTTTATTCTGGGAATGTCTCCAGGCACAATGTTAAACCTCCTTAAGTGGATAGCATTATAAGCTACTCTAATATAAATCCAGTGCTCCTAAAACACAGTTAACATGGGGTATAGCCAACAAAAACAGAGTGTCATGTTTGCTCTTGACTACAGGGACAAGAGAAATAGCCTAACAACATGACTCATCAGAACAGGAGAAGGGAATACAAATTCTCCAATTACACTTCAGCAAGTGCACTCTAATGCACGTATTTGTATAAGAACATGTATTTATGTATGTTGTATTCATTACATTTAATTTTATTTCTAGGTCTAATAATTAAATAGCATTATGCTTGTAAGTGTGCCCGTGCTTTCATAGTGAGCTGTATCTTTCCAGCAGACATTTGACGTTTCAATTTAAGAATAATCATGAAACACATTAGAGATAATAGTTTTCTATGATTGCGTTTGTGTTTTTCTTTACTTCCCCTTTTATATATATAAATATTTTTTTATTGTGATCCTAGACTTTAATGGACTGAGCCATCTCTCCAGCCCTCTCCTCAATTACATATATTTGCATGCACTTTGCAGGCTCATTACTTACAATACATTGAGATTTTGAATGACCAGAAAAATGCTCATCAGTATCATCATTGGTAATTTTTAACCCACTAAGACTTTGTAACATTGTGCATATTTATTTGTTATTGCTATAATGCTCTTCACTATTATGAAGGGGTGAAGTAATCCAAAATAGTTTTAATTTCTAAAATGTCCCTGTTCTTATCTAATTACATGAATTTTCCCTTTCACTTTTTCTTTCTCCTCCTGTTAGACTTTCCTTTCTCTTTTATTTCTCTCTTTATCCTCTTTCCTCTCTTCTTCCTGCCACCAAATTAAAGTTGACATCTTAGGGAGAAAACTGTGTTCAAGTTTGATGAGATTTTTTTGGTAAAAAAAAATATGAGGCAAGAGTTAAAATTGCTTAATTACAGTTGGCAAGCTTATACACTCCATCACGCCTGTATTCTGCTGTAAGGCTGTGTACTGAGTACTGTGTACTGTTACTATGTACTGTGTGTACTGGATGCAATACTATGAACAAAGCACAGCAACATGGATTTTCACTGTATTTGTCTTGTTTTGCTCACTAAATTTTCGAGCCATTATGATCTTAATAGAAAAAAAGTCTTACATTTGTAATACTTAAAATGCGATGATAAGACTCAAGAGAATGGGAAACTTGTTTTCTCAACTTCCAAGGTTAGAAATTCAGAGTTGTTGTCCTGGGAGGTGCTGAAGGAGAGAAAATGAGTGCCTCCAGGGAGTCTGGTCACATGGTTTGACCTTCCCTTGCTCTTGAGTATCTGAGTTCACTATCTGATGACTTTTCTATTCATAGCCATTATCAATTGTAATAGTATATCTATATCACATTATTACAGCAAAAATGCTTCTGTATGAAATATGAAAAAGATGCTGGTTGAAAGCACTCTATGGTGTATCTAGTGACAGCTAAAGTCATTTATTTTACCATGGGATGACCTGTTTAATCTTGTACTGTGGAATTTTAACCCACAGATATAATTACTCATAAGTCTAGTATGGCACACTTCTTAATTAATATAAAGCACATGGTTTATATTTGAATTGTGCTTCTATGTAAATGACAAGATTTGTTGAGTAAAATATGTTCATAATTTTAGATGAAGAGTGAATGGCACTGCATTTCATAGAATGTATAAAAATCTCTAGGCTAAGTTTTACAGGGTTTAATCTAACATGGTCCCGTGTCTCACTTACACTTTCAGATTTGCATCCTGAATTTTAAGAAACACAATGATTCTTGGAAAATATCCCTTGATGTTTCAATTATCATCCACTGAACAAACCCCATATGTTGGTATTGAGTTTATCTTTTGGAGAAACCCAGAATCAAACTAACCAAAAATTCTTTAATTATCATTCATATATTTTATAACATCATATATGTCTTTTACTTACTAAGCTGAATATTCTTTATTATCCCATATTCAGACTTATGACATGCATGAACTTCTTTCATTTTGGACAATTAAAAATTATTTGGGTAATTAAAAAGTCACCATTTTGTATGATTTTTGTTTCTGATGACAAATTATTTTCTTTAATGTAAATGTATGAAATTTCTTAGTTTTCAAGTAAAAATAGCATATGGTTATTGTGTATTTAAGATTATTATTATTTATTTTATATATGTTCTTATAGATTAAATTTACAGGAAACCAAAACAGAAATTTGAGAGTAGCATTCTTTCAATTATTTCAATGTTTTGTTAAAGGAGGTATAGACATATAGACTAGTTAAAATATATTCCTCAGAAATGGGGGACAAGGTTCATTGCTACATAATAGCTGGTTTGCCTTTAAAGGGTAGACCAGAGGAAAGAAAATTTCTTAGCTAAGCAGTAGCCTTTTGCAATAGATGACACCTGAAGACAGTCTTATCTGCAAACCATGAAGAGCCAGTGCACCCTCAGAGTCCACACTCAGATCCTTGGGCAGTATCTCTGTAGCTGGAGAGTCCACAGGCAGGTCCCAGGGCAGTGTCTGGGAGTCACAGCTACTATCCTTGCTGTGATATCTTTCCCACTTTTTGTTAGTCCACGTTTTAGGAATCTCAGGCAACAGTTAATCCCCTGGTACTCCTGCTGTTTAACTTTTCTAATTGTTCTCAGTTCCCTACACAACAAATATTTCATTCATTTAAGCTATAGCTGTGCTCAGCATACTGTGAATTATGAGATCATTTTAATTAAGTATGGATGGCATCTTTAGATGCTACTTCAAACATTTTCGGAGATTTCTTAAGTTAATGAGCAAACTTCTGAGACACATAATAAAACTTGATGAAGTAGTACTGAAGTCTCCCTTTGGCTCCAATCTCTGAGGTACTGATTGGGGTTAATTTTATAACCTGATTACATCATTATAAACAACCATACCTAAGCTACAAATCTAGGTTGTCAGGTTCAAATTTCAGTTTTGAGACTTCAGCAAAGAGATAAGATGGGATTGGTTAGTAAAATGTAAAGCAGAGACCAATAGCAATTAAGTTAAATATTAAAATAAAGAGTAAAACAGAAAACACACACACACACACACACATGCACACACATAAAGGCACACACACACAAAGATTCACACACACAGAGAGAGAGAGAGAGAGAGAGAGAGAGAGAGAGAGAGAGAGAGAGTAGAGAGAGAGAGAGAGAGAGAGAGAGAGAGACTCCAGTCTTATTGCCAGTTGTTGTGACACACCTTGAAACTCCAGCATCTGGTGTTCCAGAGACAGAAGGATCAGAGTTCCCAATACTCCATTTTTACATAGCAAATTTGAGGCCTTCTTGTTGTACTTGACACTACAAATCTAAGAGAAAATCCAAGCCTGGAAAGACAGATCAATCACTAATATGATATTCTTGAAAACATGAGTACCTCATTTTGATCTCCAGAACTCATGAGAATATATAAGTATACATGTCAGGTATGATACGGTGATTGTAATTTAGCACCTTGCATGTTAGAGACAAGTAGGTCTCTGAAACTAGCTGGAACTCCTGCCTAGAATAGTTGACATTTTAGGACACTGAGAGACCTGGTCTCCAAAATAGATAGATAGATAGATAGATAGATAGATAGATAGATAGATAGATAGATAGATAGAAGGATAGATAGATGGGAGATGATATCTGAAGAATAATACCTACCATAGATTGGTATCTTGTTATTGTCACTTATATGCAGAATTAGGCCTTTTCTATCCAGTTGAATGTTTAGACAGCCTCAAAACAGGAGTGGATGTTTTTCACAGAAATTCCTGAATACCTTTATTAATTTATGAAGTAAGTATGAGGTTCAACAAGGCATGAGTTTATATCTTTTCTGCACAACAGTCTATACTATTTCAATTATAACTCAACTGCCCTATAGGGCAGCTTTTAAGCAAGACCAAAGTTCTACTAGGCCCTCTGTTTGCTTTGACATTTCTGACTGGGTTCTTCAAAGGAAGATTTAAAAATATTAAATAATAAAAAGATAGGAGGCCAACTGTAAGGCAATTGTATCTTATATCTCTGTCGTGACCATCTTATTTCCAAGAGCAAATTATATCTTCCTTGACACGTGTTTTTGTAGTGGATTATAGTAATAGTCAAGTAAGAGCTATAGTAAAGAATTAATCTACTAAAGGCTCATAACATGCATAAACACACGTATGCACACACAGAGATCAGACAGAGATAAATATTTAAAAATTGATTTTACTGAGATGAAATGTATCAGAAAATTAGTGAGATTATTTTTAAGACCTTTGAAAAATACATTATTGGTCTTGCTGAGCTCAAAGGAAGCCAGGTGTCAGCTATTGATTTAGGTATTCTGCAGTTCAGCTCAGCAGCACACAGGTGGCAATGAGGCAAAGGAAATGTTTATTTTAAGGATCAGAGTGCTTCTTTTTAGAGACCTTCAGGGGCTTGATTTCATTTAGTATGCTTGTGCTTTTCAGCATCTGTTCAGAAATAATCTTTACAATAGATGATCTTGGGAATGAGAAGAGCTAACTTACGTTGTAACTTTCCATTTGTACTGTTCTTAAAGTGACTTGAACATAAATGTAAATTACTTAGGAAATGCTTCGCCACTATATACTTTGATGTTCTTTTACTCGATACAAGCAATTGAAAGTATTCCTATCACTATCTTAAAATAATTATAAAGGGATTTGAGTATTGATACATGAATTTAAAATCAATGAAGCACAGAATCTCTCACACATCATTCTCCAGTACTTGAATCACTTATACTAGAATTCTACTTACATTATATAATAGCCCTACTTGTCATAAGCCACGAAGTATGCAAGTTTAAGGAAGTAATAAATCTTAGAGGTTTATGTCTGTCTTGCCTTTAGGTTTGTCTTTTTATTTAAGTCTATATGTTGAGCCTGCATGAACATAAGTACAGCACACTCATGCAGCAGCCTGCAGAGGGCAGAAGTGGATATAGGATCTCTTGGAGCCATTGTTTTTAGTGTCTGTGAGCCATCATGTGTTTGCTGGGAAATGAGTTCAAATCCTTTGGAAGAGCAGGAAGCATTCTTAAGTTCTGAGCCATTTTTTTAACCCCTAACATTTAGAATTGTTTAAGTAATTATGAGGATATTCCAAGATCTGTGTGGTAGAAAACAGGGAGTTTGTAAGATGCACGCAGTTCTGCACTTGCCGAGGATTTGGGATTTACCTTACTTTTTCCATAAAGAAAACTCAGCAGAGGCATGAAAGCTTTGTAAATTACTCAAAATTTGTTACCCCAAGGTTAGAATTTCAAAATAAGGTAAATGTTCACAATAACAGAGTGTGACCAAGTGCTGCTCATTTACCCAAAGGGAACCTCCACTACACCTTACCTCTTCAATTGCATGGAGGTGGGTACTGCAGCCGGCTTCTTTACAGTATTTCTTTGCAGACAATAATTACTAGGGTACTTTGTCAGCTGACAATGATGGGATAGTCTCTTTTATGTTACTAGTAAAATAAAGGGTGATTCTTCTGATGACTCTGAGAAAATAGGCTGTCAAGAAATGTAAGAGTTCATGTAAGACGGCCTGTTCTTGTGAGTGACCTCTGGGGGTTATGAGTGGACCACACCAGAATCTAGGGCATACATGAGACACTCAGTCCCTTAGTGTTAAGACACAGAGTGTGCTAGCGACTGCCAAGCCTTGAAATAGTCAGTTTTTTGATCTCCACCAGAAAAGGCAATTGAGCACCACTTTGATTTTAGTCTTTTGAAACTGGAACTTGTGAACACATCAGAGTTGTGCACAGATTCTTGGCACATGAATAAAGTACAATTAATTAGGAGATACTGTTTCAAGCTGGTAATTTTCTGGCTGGCATGCCCCTAAATACTGTACTGTAGACTTCGGCTTGTTTTTAAATGATTAAAAAGAAGTTATAAACAGTGTGTTTGGTATGATACATATATTTAGCAACACATAATATATGTATATTTTAATGTACATGATATTCAGTATAATATATGCTAAGCATTGATAAAAGGTGTAAGGTAATTTACAATCTATTTGGGAATTGATATCAGAAAGCTAAATAGGAAGTTATAGTATACTCCCATTTAAAAAAAAATGTTTGAATACCAACCCGAGAGTAAGGTTTTTCTAATGAAGACTGAGATCCCTATATAGTATGCCATCAAATTTTAGGACAGACCAGGATAATTAAATGTATTTAGATCTTCAGTGTTTAGAATGAACTATCGGGGTGTCATACACAATGTACCCATTTAGGAAACCATATAAAAATGAGCAAGTATTTTGTTCCCAGTGGCTGGCACATACACTGTGTCTAACTTTAGATTTGAGGTGGTTATGAAATTCTTCTTAGCTATGGGTAAGGAGTGACCCTAATTTAGAGAAGATATATTCATCCATCCCAAAATGCACTGCTGCCATCTTCAGAACAAATGGCACATGAAGTAACCTTTATATTTTAATTTTGGCCCCTGAGCTCTGGTCTGGATATGGCTCTATCTATCCAAATCTCAAGTGACCAAAGTTCATTTGAATGACTGGATCCCTAAGCTGCTTATAATCTGGCCTTATTCTTCTATCACTGTATTGATAAAAGTTATACTTTCTCTCAGCAAATCCTGGTAGAGAAAAAACAAATGCCTGGCTACAAAACTTGGGGTTATCTCTTAACTCAGGAATCCAGTGTCAATACTGTCTACCTAAGGATTCATTTGATGAGCTAGTAGTGGTAGACCTCTTGAAACCAGAAGGAACTATGAGTGTCGAAGCATTAGTAACAGGTATGTCATCACTGGACCTGTATGGACCAGATATCAACATTTGTTGGTCCAGGGTCAGACCAACAAACTAATTCAGACTATTTCACCTAGTGCTTAGGCAGAAACATCTGAGTTCCTGTCATGAGATCCATGAACCAACAACCTTGTGGGTGACTGAAGAACAGTAGAATGATTTCCCCTAAGGATGACTGAGCCACACTAACAGTACTTGATGTGGTTTTAATTTTCTACACTGCAATTATGGAAACCACAAAAAGACCCAATAGGAAAAGGTTATGAAACCAATCTTGAAAGACTAGAAAATTGTGTTAGTTCCATCCAACTCAATGAAACAAAACTATTATATATGTATTTGAAATTTATATAATGTTTAGAATTGTTCTTTCCATTTCTGTGAAGAAGTGAGTTGGAATTTTGATGGGGATTACATTGAAACTATAGATTGGTTTTTGGTGAGATGGCCATTTTTACTGTTAATCTTACTGATGCATGAGCATGGGAGATTTTTCTATCTTCTGAGATCATCTTTGATTTCTTTCTTCAGGGACTTGAAGTTCTTGTCATACAGATTTTTCACTTGCTTGGTTAGAGTCACGCCAAGATATTTTATATTTTTTGCAGCTATTGTGAATGAATTATTTATCTAATTTCTTTCTCATCCCATTTATCATTTGTGTAATGGAGAGCTACTTATTTGTTAGAGTTATCCAGCCACTTTACTGAAGTTGTTTCTCAGCTATAGGAGTTCTCTGGTAGAATTTTGGGGGATACTTATGTAAACTATTATATCAAATAGTGATACCTTAACTTCTTCCATTCCAATTTGTATGCCCATTATCTCCTTTTGTTGTGTAATAACATAGGGAGAGAAGGGAGAGCTTTGCCTTGTCCCTGATTTTAGTGGTATTACATCTAGTTTCCCCATTAATTTTGATGCTGGTTGTTGGTTGTTATATATTGCTTTTATTATGTTTATGTATGTGTCATGAATTCCTGATATATCCAGAAACTTTAACATGAAGGGGTGTTGCAATTTGTCAAAGGCCTTTTCACCATCTAATGAGATGGTCATGTGGTTCTTTTTCTTCAAGTTTGAGCCCAGCACTGCTGCCCTCTGAATAATTCTACTAGCAGCTGATTGAGACAGATGCTGATACTTATAGCCAACCATTGGATTGAGGTTGGTGTCCCCTATGGGAACAATTAGGGGTAGGATTGAAGGAGCTGAAGGGGATAGTAACACTGTAGGAAAAACAATAGTATCAACTAACCAGGACCCTTGAGAGCTCCCAGAGACTAAGCCACCAACCAAAGAGCATAAATGGGTTTTCCCACGTGGAGACCCTCACAGCCCATAATGTAGCAGAGGACTGCCTTGTCTGGGCTAAGTGGGATAGGATGCACCTAATCCTGTGGACACTGTTATGATTTGTATAATGTAGAGCGACTGATTATCTAGAGTTAACATTATATCCAGTTTACTGAAGTTGTTTCTCAGCTGTAGGAGTTCTCTGGTAGAATTTGGGGGGGACACTAACAGCCAACATCAAAATTAAATGGAGAGAACTAGAGGCAATCCCACTAAAATCAGGGACAAGGCAAAGCTGTTCATTCTCCTGATGCCCCAGGAAGTGGTATGTTGGGGGAGGTGTAGTGGTGAATCAAGTAGTGATCACCCTCTCAGAGGCAAAGGAGACTTGGAAGGGGGTGAAGAACTCTTGGAGGGCAGACTGGGAAGGGTGGCAACATTTGGAATATAAATAAAAAGCAAACAAAAGAAAAGAAATAAAAAGAGTTTTGTGAGCAAAAAAATTTCATGAGACTTCACTACTGGTAAGAAATAAAAGATAGTTTATAAATGGCCTGACAAATAATTCAATGTAATCATATTAAGCTCAATAAAATACAAGTCAACAAACTGTAAATATTTAACAAGAAAAGAATAAGTAACCCATATTATATCATAAATGTAAAGGGATTATTTGATTTTATTTTTAAGAAGAAAATCCATATTAATGAGAAACTTAAGTACCATACTAAATTGCGTTTGTATTCATTCTCTTCAATGTTATCATAACCTCTATAGCACTAAAAACATTACTATAATATATAATATCATATAATATTTAAAATATTAAGCATAATATATAATTTACATATCTACATGTTACATATTTAATTCATGCATTTTATATTTATATATTATATGAATTCATGTAATACATAATATTATATATTAAAATATAAGTATAAATGATAACTAAGTAATAATGCTGCTTGTAATTCCAAAACCTTGGAGTCTGAATAAGAATGATTGATGTGGGTTTCAGACTGGTAGGGATGACAGTATAATAACCTGCCTGAAAGACTGCTTTATTTGAGGATAAACATGCAGTTTTGAAGTAAACCAAAGTATCTACTCAGTAACCTATTTTAATTAATAACTTTAAAACTTAGTGCTGTCAAATATGGTGACATCACAATATTGAGAAGGTTGGGAAATGGAATGAAGTAAAACATTTTATTTTTTATTTTAAAAAGTCATTGGTTGAAAACCAGACAAGAAGTTATTTTTTATTTTATTTATTTTTTGGTTTTTAACTCACTCTGTAGACCAGGCTGGCCTCAAACTCAGAAATCCGCCTGCCTCTGCCTCCCAAGTGCTGGGATTAAAGGCGTGCGCCACCACCGCCCGGCCAAGGAGCTATTTTAAATAACATGATTTTTCCATCTCTGGTGATCTTAGTGTGGGTAAATTTATTTACATGCACTTTCACCGAATACATACATTTTTTCCCCACATTTCTATTGGCTGGCTCTCACTTCAATTTGTGTACAAGAGCAACTGTCAACAGTGAAAAGTGCCTCTCCCACCTATTGGATAATGTTGAAATATTGAGACTTCCTATCATAGATGAGACTTCACTGATGACTGTGTTTCTAATTAGCTCAATAAATAGTACATGGGGGTCGAACTCACACAGCTGATGGCTTTCATGTATCCCACTTTCACTCACGACCGTGGTAGAGTTCTGGGCAACTCAGTATTGGTTTGGTGCTAGAGTAAAAGAAAATAGAGAAGGCAGCACAGAAAAGGAAAAAGAATGAAGTTGAAAGACTAGAAAGACTTTTTGACTAGAAGACTGGAAGACTAGTCAAAGACTAGTGTATGCTGGCATTCATGTCCTGATGCAATGAATGGATCTATCAACTCTTAGGAGGATTGATGCATGCATTGATCTGTGATAAGCAGCATAGAAGCTGATCATTTGTGGTGTGTTATAATCTACCTTTAGTAACTCTTCTAATATTTCTATATGGTGATGACTTCTTTCATGTTAGGTATTATGATAAAAATCTGATGCCAGAAAATGTCCTTAAGTTTTCTGTGGATTTCCACACACTTAAAAATGACATCACTTACCAGACTCACCTCACTTCAACTCACTCTTCAACACTAAGGTGTTACACATTTCATACTTTTCATTTTTTTAAACTTTTTCTTTTACAGCCCAGTCCTCACCACTACCATCCCCTCTTGCCCGACCCCAGTCCAACCTCCAGACGTTCCTCATCCATTCCTCCTCCCTTGTCTCCAAGAGGCTATCCCCCACCCTCACCCCACCAGACCTTCCTACTCCCTGGGGCCTCAAGTCTCTCAAGGGTTAGGTGCTCTTCTCTCAATGATGCCAGACCAGGCAGTCCTCTGCTGTATATGTGTCTGGGACCTCATATCAGCTGGTGTATGCTGCCTAGTTAGTGGCTCAGTGTTTGAGAGATCTCAGGGGTCCAGGTTAGCTGAGACTGCTGGTCTTCCTATAGGGTTGCCCTCCTCCTCAGCTTCTTCCAGCTTTCTCCAACTCAACCCGAGGGGGCCCCAACTTCAGTCCATTTGTTGGGTGACTCTTTCAGTTGCTTGTTGGGCCTCTTGGTTGGCAGCAATTCCAGGTTCTGTCTGTAAGCACAACATAACATCAATAATAGTGTCAGGCTTTGGGGCCTCCTCTTGAAATAGGGCTGGTCACTGGACTGCCTTTCCCTCAGTTTTTTTCAACATTGTTCCTGAAGTTTTTTCAGTTCTAGGTCAGAATTTTTGACTGTGGAATGGCAACCTCATCCCTCCTCTTGATGCCTTTTCTAATAGAGGTGAACTCTACAAGTTCCCTCTCCCCATTGTTGGGCATTTCACCTAAGTTCCTTCACTTTGAGTCCTGAGAGTCTCTCACTTCCGACATCTTTGGTACATTCTAGATGATCCCCCCCCCCCCCCCGCCCACCCGCCACACCTCCTACCTCCCAAGGTTGCCTGTTTCCATTCTTTCTGCTGGCCCTCATGACTTCACTCCTGATTTCCCCACCCCCAATACCTGATTATTTTTACCTTTTCCCTCCCTGTTTCCTCTCCCATGCAGGTCCCCCTCCTTCCCTCTGCCCGCTGTGATTGCTGTCTTCCCTCCCCCCACCCCACCCAAGTGAGATTGGAGCATCTTCACTTTGCCACTTCTGCTTCTTAACCTTCTTGTGTTCTGTGGATTGTATACTGGTTATTCTGTACTTTTCTGCCTAATATCTGTTTATTAGTAAGTACATACAATGCATGTTCTTTTGGGTCTGAGCTACCTCGTAGGATATTTTCTTGCTCTGTGCATTTGCCTGCAAAACTTATGATGTGCTCATTCTTAATAGCTAAATAGTATTCCATTGTGTAAATGAACCACATTTTCTGTCTTTTTTCTTCTGTTGTGGGACATCTGAGTTATTTCCAGCTTCTGGCTATCACAAATAAGGCCACTATGAACATAGTGGAACACATGTCCTTGTGACATGGTGGTGCATCTTCTGATATAAGCCCAAGGGTCGTATAGCTGGTTCTGCAGGTAGATCTATTTTCCAATTTTCTGAAGAACCTCCAGATTGATTTTCAGAGTGGTACTACCAGTTTGCCCTCCCATCAGCAATGGAAGAGTGTTCCTATTTCTCCACATCCTTGCCAACATGTGCTATCACCTGAGGTTTTGATCTTAGCCATTTTGGTTGGTGTAAGGTGAAATCTCAGGGTCGTTTTGATTTGCATTTCCCTAATGACTATGGATGTTGAGTATTTCTTTAAGTGCTTCTCAGCCATGCAAATTCCTCAGTTGAGAATTCTCTGTTTAGCTATATACCCCAATTTTATTAGGGTTATTTGGTTATCTGGAGTCTTGAACTCATTGGCATGGGGTGGAAAATGCCAGCTCTGGCTAACCTTCTTCTCTCTCTCCTATTTAATTGTATTCATGCTTCAAAACCTTGTACTAACCACATGAAGAAGAACAGGAATTTCTAGATCAGCTACTCTTCTGTGGAAACATCTGGATAGCCATGCCTCACTAATTTTCTAGGTGATTCTTAATCTGGTAAGATAGACCATTAAGTTTAACTAACAAAATCTAGTCCCATCTCGACTTCTCAAACTTAATCCTCATTGTCCAAGTAACAGAATATAGCCATATTTTGAAAAGAGGTTGCCCATATCTGGCACCCACATTTTTTGATAAGTTTGGAATTTGGGGAGATGGTATTTTCTGTTATAAAGTAAGTGTGAGTGTGAGTTTTCCTTTTGGTACTTTGAAGTTTCTTTAATGTTAGGTACCCTTCCCCATACTCACTCCTTTACCCTTCACCTTCATCTCCCAATCTTTCTTCCTCTCCTGGATCCATTATTCTTTCTTCCTTCACATTCCTATTTCTATCATCTTCTCTTGGAATCCATTTCCTAGCTCCTTACTATTTTTAAGTTTTATGTACTATTCTGATTTAAACACACATTTCTAAAGATTCAAAGGTAACATCTACATATGAGGGAGAATATGTGAATTCATTCTCGTTGGGTATGTGTTATCTCATTAAGAATGATTTTTTTTTCAGACACATCCGTTTCACTGTGAATTTTGTTATTTTATTATTCTTTACAACCAAACAGTGTTCTCTTGTGTATATACCATATTTTGGTTACCCATTCATAAGTTAATATGCAGTTACATGGTTTCCATTTTCTGGCTTTGTGAATAAAGCTGTAATGAACATAAATTCACAAGTAGTAGGATACAGGGTCTTTTGAGAACATGTTCAATAGTGAGATAGTTGGCAATAGCTATTTGATGCTTATTGAGGAATCGACACTCTGACTTCCATCATGGCTGCAATCTGACCAACAATGAATAAGTGTTTTTCTTTCCCTTTCCCTAATCTACTCCATTATATTTTTGTAATTTCTTCCTGCTGTATCTGCAAAAATGTTTTCTTATGATTATCTACCACCTCTTAGTCATACAATCATTTGGTTTCCTCTTTGGCAATGATTCCTTTGCATTTAGAGCATTAGAATAGGGTTCTCTCTCTCTCTCTCTCTCTCTCTCTCTCTCTCTCTCTCTCTCTCTCTCTCTCTCTCTTTCTCTCTCTCTCTCTGTGTGTGTGTGTGTGTGTGTGTGTGTGTGTGTGTGTGTGTGTGTGTATGGTCAATCTTGCAACATTTTACTGAATATGTTTTTCATCTTTAAGAGTTTTCTTGTGGGTTCTTAAAGAACTTCGTTGTATAGATTTATAGAATCCCAAATAAAAATACATTCAAACCTCCCATTCTTGCATGTATCTGCTTTATCTCCTTATCTCACCCCATTGCTTTAACTATAACTATGACTCCAGGCATTATGTGCAGAGAATGTACATATTTAACTTTTATTAGTTTTTTTTTTATCCCTCTGTTTGACATGGCATGGTATGTGGACTTATATGTTGTCTTATTTTGCTGAAACATGTCCACTGTATCCCTAGATTCTCCACAAGTTTTATAATAACTTTATGTTGGATTTTGTCAGATGCTTTTTTGGAATCTAATGGTATGATTATTTAATTTCTCCCTCAAGTCTGTTTTGGTGATATATTATATTTTTGGATTTATGTATGTTGAATCATGGTAGTTGGATCACATTTTATGATGTGCTCTTCAATTCTGTTTGCCAGAACTTCATTGAGAGGTTTTGTCTCTATGTTCAGATTGAGCTATATTTTTTTCTTTACTTGGTTTAAATCTGATTTTGGTATTAGATAAATACTGGTGAAATAAAAAAGAATTTGAAAGTGTTTCATTTTTTATTTCCTACAGCATAAATTAAGGAGTATTGGTTTTTTTCTTCTTGGACATTCTGATAGAATTCTGTGCTGAATTGCCCTGGACCTTTGAGTTTTATTCTGGGGAGAGTTTTAATTATTACTTTTGCTATTCTCAAGTTGTTTAATGGTATTCCATAAAATCAAGTTATTCCCCCCCCCAAATAAAGAGCCAATTCTTTTGGTTTTATTTTATAATTTTAAGATAAGAGTACATTATTAAATACACTGCATTTTTCAACCCTTACTAGAGGAGCTTCTGCTTGCAGTAGATTAATGTTAATATGGAGAGCCACAGTTATATGCAGAGAATGTGTGTGGAGTGCTAAGATCTATATAGTCCACCTGTATCATACATCTCAACCACAAGACTCATGGTGGGAATGGGGCCAGAAGGGCTATAAAGGCCAGAAAGAGTCAATAAATTAAGACAGTATTACTGAACATTAGAATACAGTTTACACATGACTTCACAGTGGCTTGTAAGTCTACATACCGAAGAACACCACAGGACCAAGGCAGCCAAAAATCTCAGGATGAATGAGCCAAGGCAACCCCAATTCTGAAGAACATTTGGAAGGTTACTTTGCTTCAGGCATGAAACCCTTGTAAAGCTCCCTGTGCTTCTGGAGTTGGCCCCGTTACTCATGCGTTTATAGTCAACCCTTAAAAGACCTTTTGAATACTTTATTTAAAAGGAGCTCATGAAGTTGAGAGGTGGTGAAATAGGTGATGTATTGGACCAGATGGAGTAGCGGGTAGATTTGATCAAAAAATTTACATGTATGAATATCAAAAATAGTCAATAGATGTCAGTAACAATGGAATGAACTTTATGGGATCATTAGTAAACTGAAAGGTATTAATTCTGGTAAGTAAATGCCTCTTGACCCCTTACTGGGTGTGAATACACAGTTATATCCTGCAGCTAAATTGCATGTGAGGGCTTGTACTGAGTACTATAGACTACAGGTCATTGTATGAAAGGAAAATCAATGTAAAGAATTAAGGATATTTGGAAAATACATTTATGAATAGGTATGCTCTTTAATTTATAAATGCCCAACAGTTAAAATATACCATCTTAATCTCTACCAAGGATTTCTGAATTAGATATTTTCTCTTTTTAAACAAAACATAAAATGAAGACTCAGATACAGGTCTGATTATTGTTTTGGGTCTGAAAAGAGAAAAGAGATTAATTACTAAATAGAGGCCTCTATTTAGAGGTACATGCAAAGTTCACGTAAAGAGCAAAATCTCTTCCAATATGTACATATTTAACGAGAACAAATGGGAATTTAAGCCAATTACCTCTAATATCATTTTTTGATTTATTATCATCTTAATAACTCATGAACAATTTGAGCTCCAAATAATGATCCTGGAGTGATACTGCTGAAGGTTTTGAATGAATGTTTTATGACAATTTCTAATAAAAGTTTCAATAACTAGTTATTTCCTCTATATTTTCCCTTAATGGGCCCTGAGGGTGCTGTCAGCTTGATTCTGGTAAGCTCCTGTGGCTGAAAGCTATTTGCTGGTGCTCTCCTAGGCTTGAAGGCAATATTTTATTTACAGTCTAAGAAATCAAATGATTCTCTTCATTCTGTTTTTCAAAGGCTTATTTTCATTATTCTGAGACTTGATTTTTCTGATGCAAATGTAGTACTATAGTTTCCATACACCAATATTCTTTGTGAAAAATACAATGTTAGTATCAACGAGTGTTTCAAATCTTTCCTTTTATCCTTTTTGCTTGATTTTATTCTGACTTCTTTATCAAAGGAACCCTTCAGCATCATGGATGGTTTATACTCTTGTGAAAATGATTTATTAGAAATCAAACTATTATAATTTTTCCCATGAATTTTACTTTAAAAATGAATCATTTTAAATTATTCTGTTGAACAGGTTTTCTAAGTCATAGAAACACATTGCTTCAGCATGTATTTGGAAATAATCATACTCGTTACCATTCTGAACAACAAACTACCCGAAGACTCAGTGGCTTAAAACAATGATCATTGATTACTCTTCAAGTGTTTTTGGCTTGGCTGAGCTGAGTGCTTTCAGTGTTTTGTGGCTGGGACTTTCTTCATTGCCATTCTGTGGGTGGTTGGACTATTCTTCTTCTCATATTTTCCACTGTATAAGGGGCAGCAGGGCAGGTTCTCATCCTTGCAGTGGCCAAGGAATAAGTGACTGACATCACATAGTCTCATTGACTCTGCTCAGAACTGGAACAGGGTCTGTTCAGTCTCCATTCTACCGAACAAAGAAAAACCATGAGGATGAAGAAGGAGTACTTGTTTGCCAATGATGGAGCCATGGAAAAGATACGAGTACAGTGATGTACAAAGGAATGAAGTGACTGATACCAGCTCCCAAAGAATCAGTGAGAAAGGAAAGGAGAATTTTGTTTTACTAATTTGTGAGCCAAGATTGCTGCAGGTTTTCCCATTGTTCAACAATTGCATAGCATCATAATAATAGAATATCTCCTCACCTTGGGAAGATGGGAAAGAACTGAAGAGTTATAATGGTGGAAACAGTTTGATCAAATTATCTGTAGAAGAGGCTAAAGCACAGTGTGGATGTTAGGTTTTGTTCTCCCTTACCAGCCTATGCTTCAAGAAATAAGAATCAGATTCAAAATATATGTACAAATATCTATGCCATATAATTAGGTTCTTCTTTCAGAAGGCATCCAGATACAAGTCTGGAATATTAAGGAAAAAAAATGTGTGCATTTGAAAGGTGTCAGTGAGCGTTTGTAATTAATGATTCCCTTTAATTAATGAAAGAATTATGAATCAGTACATGATAGATTTAATATAAATATTAAAAATTTAAATGGACCTAAGATAAATATAATTAACCTCAATTATTTATGTGTTTCCAAATTCTGTTGTAATAATACGTTTTTGTTTACCTATTCTTCAATAATCTAAATATTTATCAAAGTATATATTTTTAAAATCAAAGTTCTCTCTCTTATATGAGTGTTCCAATTCTAAAAATTCTTGATAATATCATCCTGATTTTAGTCGGGCCTTCCTTAATTTATGGAATTGTTGGATTTATAGTAAACACTTTTAGTCATTCAGTCTTTTATTTCCAGTAACTATAAATTATATTTTAAAACTGACTATTCTGCTGATCTTTAAACTACAAATGCTGAAATATCACCCTGATTAATCTACTTGTGTGTAAAAATAAGGCCATTTCAGTATAACTCATTTTTTTTTTCTTTCATAGAACCTACTTACTAACCTGCAGGAGCACAATGTCTATGTCAAAGTTCTGTACACATTATGGTTTTTCACCATAAGTGATGAAGCTTCAGCCTCCGATTGTTGTTTGGGTCTAACTCTAGACTTGTTCAGGTTGACCTGTCTCTGTTCTGGTACAAACACTACAATTTGTGCTCTTGAGGGAATGCTTGTTTATTCAGTTCATCTTGATGCCAATTATAACAGAATTAGACTTTCATTGATATTCCTTGCAGATGTCCCACTTGGTATCCTGCCCTTCCAAAAGAATTTTAAAGCAGTGATATAACATCCAGTAGTACTCTTGTATAATTTGAGAATCATCTTCCTTTCTTCTGGACAATTTTTATTCCATGGCATCTAGTCTCAATCCTACTTTGTAGCTCATACTCACTGATGGCTTTATGTTGTTCCATCTTTCATCCTTACTTGTTTGGACACAGAATATCCTGAACTGATATGCAAAAAAAAGTGGCTGGGCAATAAACTTATGTACAAAGGTATAAATGTGGTTAAAAAGGCATATCAAAAACAAAAGTATCATTTAATTATCCAATTTAAGAAAACTAGAACAAAGACTTTATTGAACATACAAAGTTTCAAACACTGCAGTTGTGAGTATATAATTGTGTACATTACATAGAATAGTTGAGACTAGATTAAAGAAAACAATTAATATAAAGTACTTACATGGTTGTTTGTACATGGTAACAATTCAGTTCATCTGTAGAAAGGGCAAACAAAAATGTTCCCAAAAGAAGGTCATTCCTAATCCTAGTACTGTCATGTGTTACTTTGTTTGGAAAGCAGAAGTTGGCAGATGGGACCAATTTTTGTGATAGTACAATTGTCTGGGATTATCTCATGTTCCCAGTGGGGTCCTAAAGTCATCCTAATGTAGCATCTGTGGGAAGGTCAAAGAAAAAAAGTGGTTTGTGCATAGAAGTCATTGTCATAATGACCATTGTGGTAATATCAAAGGAATCAGGGAGACTAGGTGCAAGAAAATTAGGGAATGGACTTTTCCAAGCAATTTTCAGAAGAACAGGGAGATTGAGCCCTGTTTTGAGCCCCTTAATTTCTGGATAATGTAATTACTCATTTGTATTGTTTAAATTGGTTACTTTCTCAGGAGTTGGCATCAATTTTTTTTGTTGTTGTTTTGTTTTTCGAGACAGGGTTTTTCTGTGTGGCTCTGGCTGTCCTGGAACACACTCTGGCCTCGAACTCAGAAATCCACCTGCCTCTGCCTCTCAAGTGCTGGGATTAAAGGTGTGCGCCACCACTGCCAGGCAGTATCAATTTTTTAAAAAAAGATAAAACTCTGTATTAGCCTTGCTGTTACTGATATTACTGTACTGCTTCTTGCATTAAAATATACACAAATATACTATGTGAACAGAAATATGTTGTCTTACAATTATGGAAACTAGAAGTTAACACCAATGTGTCAACAACTAGCCTTTTCTGAGGTTGTGAAGGAAAATATTTGTCTGGCTTGTCAAGGACAATATTTTCCCTGTGTCCTTATTATCTATTTTCTGTGAGGCTCTCTGTGTGCTGTCCCCATTGTTATGATGACATCAGCAATAAAAGGTCATTAACTATTATTAATAATATTAATCATATTAACTCTGTAAAGACCTTCTAGCACGTTGGCTTTCAAAACCTTAAATTTTAAGATACAAATTATCCATGATCCTTGTTAATGACATTTGTAATATCATTCCTATAATTGGCCAGTTATAGAGCAAAAGGGTCTAAAACTGTTTTAGGTGTAATTACATCTATTAGGCCACTTCTTTGATCCAAAATTTGTCCAGTTATAATAGGACTATTATTTAGTGATTTAGTAAGAAGTGGATCTAGAAATTCTAGCACTGGAATTAAATTTCAATTATGAAAAAATGGATTAATTGTTCTAAACTGGTTCCATTTTTATAATTATAGGGAGTTTCCTTTAGTTGCAACAGACATTCTTAAGTCACCCATGTCTGCTCATGACTCATGAAGCATGAATAAATATGAGCTTTCTACATAATTTTGAACATTCAAGATAATTCTGATGTCATTAGGGCCCAAACAACATGTCTGACATAGCAAGTAGCTATAAAAGTATTCTGTGACAGTAAAACAGCTCAAATTATATTTAGCACTGAAATGTAGCTACCATTGGATTTAACCTAGGTTATTAAGGCTTAAAATTAAAGGCTCTTTTGTTTGGTTGGTTTTACCCTTGGTGTCTGGGCCATCCAGATTCTGGTTCCTGGTCATCTATGGGTAGTGTTGGGCATGGGCTCCTTCTGATGATGTGGGCTTCAAGTTAAACTAGTCATTGGTTGACCACTCCCACAAGCTCTGAATTAAATACTAATTATGTCTGATTGCTATTATTTGGTCATTAAAAATAATTGAAGACGACATGAATATATGAAGGGAGTTGGGGACAATGGTAAAGGGAGTGGATATGGCTATATTTTATTGGATACATGTATGAAATTCTCAATAATCAAAGTAAATTATAATTGATATATGTATAAACTAAGCACTACACCAAAAGCACAGAAAACATTATGAAAAATTGGACAGAAATATTGTAAGATGGGGAACCCTGGCATTTACCATAAGATAGTTTCTTTTATTTATGACAAGCAATGTCATTTGGGATATCTCACCAAAAGAATTGCTGAGACAAGACCTGAAAAATAATTATTACCAGTTGATGTTCAAACATGAATGGCAGAATTTTCATAAAGCTATACTTCTAGTTGAGATATGGTGGCTATTGAGGAGGACAAATCAGTCTCTCCAAGGATGAGACCCCTGTTACATTACGTACTCTCAAGAGGTCAGTCCTAAGTATATTTGATCAACATTAAATAAATATAGCAGGTTGTATCCATAACTTTATGTGTATACATATACATAACAATAAAAATTAAAGAAGGAAAGGCCATGAATTTGAGAAGTGAGTGGGCACATGAGGAGCTGGATGGAGGGTAAGAGGGAATGATTTTGTTTATAAAATTCTCAAAAAAAACATAAGAATTGGGGAAAATAAAGCGATAAACACTAATAACTGCAAAGTGTCATATTTATTTGGATTAAGAGCCATGGGATTTTTCATACAGAAGTTATCAACGGAGTTTTGTCTTTATCTCAAAAACTCACTATCAAAATCATTAACAAAAGATGTAATCTGATTGGGAAAATCAGAAAAGTCTTCCAATATATTATTAATTTGTAATCATTTACACATTGGCTCCAGATGTTACTCTGATGTGGATGAAATGCCTGTTTATTCTTCTATTCTGAAGATGCAGATGTAGTCCACAAATTTCTATTTCTTCTATTCCTTAAGCTTTTGTGGCTCCCCGAATTCCAGCAATCTTCCATCTTTGTGACATTCACACTAGATTATCACCTTAATTTATACTACTTTTCTTCCCTTCTTCACCTCTCTCTACAAATCTTGGCCAATTAAGTCTGCCATCCTTGAAGTCAGAGATCCTCATTGTTAGAATTCCTTGCACTCTGGACCGCTGAAATAACACTGTAGACCATTAAAAATGTTGAGTGGGTGGGATTTTTTTTTTTTTTTTAAAGAGAAGAATCTCTAAGCTTGGAAGGAAATTGTAATGGGGATGGATTAGGAAACTCTTGATATTATAGTAGATTTTTTTTTAATTGTCACTTAAATACTTTTAACATGCCACGGAAATCATCCAGTTCTACCATCTAATAAACATCATTTAGATTCAGAACACTGGTCTGGAGTAAAAGAGAAAAGACAAGTGCTTTATAAGTAATTAGAAATATAGGCTGAAAACACTGGGAAGAAAAACCACAAAATGCTAAAGGACTTAAAATATGTGAGAAATATTATGTTGGCTACTTACATATATATTGAGAAGTTTTAATGGCAGTGATTGGACCCTCTGTAATAAAAATAATAAAATTTATTGCAAAGCAAAAACAGAAATATTTCCATTTGTTGCAATTTCAGATGGAATACCACACTTCTGCCCAGATAAACAAAGTGCTTGTGGGCATTCATTTACATCTGTTTTTGAAGAAGGAATGCATTATCTTATAAAATTATAAGTCATAGTAAGTAAAATATAAAACTGGAATACTCATCTGGCAAATATCTGGCCTTAATGAATGAATAAGATTTTTTAAAAAATTACGATTGGTGTGTTTATATCTCTATTCATTCCTGGTCTAATTAATATAAAGACTAAGAAGAGAGAAATAATAGGCAAAAACCTATTTCTTGTACTGCTTGTACTTGTTTCTCATATTTTTAAATGAAAAAAAATATTTAAAATAACTTCCCCTTGCATAAGTATGAGCTCTGAAATCTTACAAAATCACCTGAAACATTTGTAAAGTATCAGTCTTTAAAAAATAGAGATTGTGAACTTTGGTCTAAATATGTGATTAAGTTAAGTAGATATGAATACACACACACACATTATTTTGTGTCTCTTGATTATTGGATTTCATTGTAGAAGTGCTCTGTGAGAGAACATCATCACTATAAAAGCATAATGACATATACCATCACAAACAAAGATGGCAGAGATTACTAGACACCTATATAAGATACATGTCATAGCCTACTGTGATTAAGGATATTAGAAAGAGAGCTCCACAGGATTAAGTCAACCACCAGAAGAACTGATGAAAGGGATTCATAATTAAGATCTGTGAAACAGCTCCCAGCCAAGGGCATGTTGCTTATGATGAACAGCATTTTGCAAAGAAGAAAGAGTATAGTCCAAATTGATAGCTTATTTAAATTGCAGCATATTCATTTATCATTCTCAAGCATTGCATGTTGCACATAATTCTGTGTGCTATACATTCTTACTTCATTGACAACTGCAGAAAGTACAGAGATGCCACCAAATGACATGACAAAACTGGGCAGAGAAAAACCCATGAGGCCTGAACATAAAGAACTACAGGCAACTAAGACAAAATGGGAAAAGGAGAAGTGGCTTTCTCCAGGGAAAAGTACACCAACTGCCTGTTGAGTGCTAAGTCTTGAAAAACATACTATTCAGTTCATACACATATTAGCAATATATATGTATATACATACACAGACGTGCATGTAATAACAGTGAAAACAGAGACCATGAATCTGAAGGAGAATGAGGAGTAGGTATATGGGAGATTTTGGAAGCAGAGAATGGAAAGATGAAAGATTGTAATTAAATCATAATCTCAAAAATAAAATAAAAAGAAATACAGAAAAATAAAAATAAAATAAAAATAAAAAGTGAATACATTGCATAGCAGACAACAAGAACATATCCATATACACACAGAGAGATTACATAGTAGAGTCAGGGAACTATTATAAAATAATTTATAGCCATCATAATATTATACAAAGTAGATTTCTCAGTTGTATCTCATGTCCATTGGTGCCATCTCTGTTTGGCTCATGTTTCAATAATCACATTGGTGACACTTCATTTACATTTTAGTGTATTTTCTTTGTTTGTGTGTGTGTGTGGGGGGGTGATGTATGAATGTGTGTGCTTATATGTAAGAAGATTAGAGAATGTTATCACTATTTTCCTCTTTCATTCTCTACCCTTATATTTTTTTGACAAGGCCATAAAAGGATCCCAGAGCTCATCTATTTGACTAGACTGTTGCACTAATGAGTCATGGATCGTTTTGTCTTTATTTACTTGATTCTTTCAACATAACAGCCCTGGAGTTAATGACAAATGGCACTGTGTTCAGACTCTTATACGGGTTCTCATATTTGCCTTGTGTGATTTTTTTCTGATTGACTCTTCTCCCCAGACCTCTACTATATATTCTTTTGGAACCACCATTTTCCATACATTTCATCATTGTTCTAATTCCCATTATTAATACCATTTATTTTATTAAAAACTTTAGACTGTAACCATTTTTTATAAAATAAATTTTCAGATTTTATCATTATAAACTAACTGATCTGATAATTTGAAAAAAAATTGACTTTAAATTCCTTATATATTTACAAATAAACTAACATCTGCACAATAATAAAAATATAAAGAAGAAATAATCTTTAGAAACCCATTTCGGTAAATAGCAATATTTGGTCATCAATTCATATAAACAACATTTTGGGAAGCCTGTGTTCACATTAAAGAGATACTGGTTTTGCAGGAAGTGTCTCATGATTGGGTGTGAAAAGCAATATGTGATTTTTTACTTCAGCTAAACTACAGTGTGATATCTATCAAAGGAAGGCAGATATTAAATGAACAGAGTTCATAATGAGGGCCTTACAAAGACATTCTGATTGTAAATGTGGATGGAATTGGGGTAGTGAGCAGCATCTCTTGTCCCTGCTCCCTGCTTTGTCAATCTGTAACTGCCTCTCTGAACTGACTGATAGATAAATTCCAGGCTGACAGAACAGATTTCACAGCCTGGAGACTCACCATAGGCATCTGACTTTATCTGGATTTCCCATTAGCTTTTTTCTTCTTTATTTAGCAGAACCCAGATAAATTCTCCTCACTCCCTATTTCTTAACTCTAAATTAAATCTTGAGTTCTCTTTCTAGATTCAATTCTTGTCTATTGATTTTCCAGCTATCTAGAAAAGAATCAGCTTCCTTTTCCTTTTCTTTCTTCATTTACCTTGAAGATTTTCTGTGTCTCTCTATTTATTCTACATATAAGAGAAAAGAAGTAGAATTGCTCATAGGAGAGAGGATAGAGAACAACTAGCTGGGTTAGCGTTAAGGGAGCAGAATCCAGAGGTTTTAATGATAAATGATTAAATCCAGAGGTTTAATGATAAATTACACAGAAGCAAAATGTAGTAGTGTTAATAACTTCAGCACATTCTTAAGCTCTCAAGTTCTGCTTTTGAGAAATCTCTCTCTCCCTCTTCCTCATAACCCTCTAACTGCACATGTGCTGTTTTCTCAAGTGCTCAAGTTCCCACTAGAGAAACTGGGATTACGTATTGAGCACATTCATTACTATCTTCTAAAAACATTAACTAGTTATCTTGAAAAAAATTGGTGATTAGGCCCAACAGCTCATGTACCTTTTAGTACTATTCTCTCATCAGAGCATAGGTAGTCAGCTTTAGATAAGTACTTTACAAATAGTCTTGGAAGCTAGTCTGCTTGCTTTTTTATTTTTGTGTTATAGTAATGATCTGTACAATTTATCTTATTATAATCTTGTTATCTATAAAATTGAATTCTTAATTGGAGTATATTCTGTGTATTAGATGTTTAATTTGATAGACTAATAAATAAAAATCATTTTAAAATAAAAAGTCACTGTTTTGAGATATTATGTTTTATTCTATGTATTTGTGTGTGTGTGTGTGTGTGTGTGTGTGTGTGTGTGTGTGTGTGTTGGCTGATACATAAATTCTTGCATGAATATGGAGGCTAGAAGCATGCATTGGATCTCTCTGAGCTGCAGTTTTAGATGTTGGTGGGAAAGTGTGGAAGGTTGTTCTTGTTGTTTTGTTGTTTCCTTTATTTGTTTATATTTATTTTGTTTTGTTTTTTTCAAGATAGGATTTCTCTTTTGTAGCTCTGATTGTTCTGGAACTCACTCTGTAGAGACCAGGCTGGCCTTGAACTCACAGAATTATCTGGCTCTACTGATATTAAAGGCATTGCCATTGTCCCACTTAGTACACTGGTTTGTTAAACAGGTACTGGGATCCAACCTCCACTCTTCTTGGTTGTAAAGCAAGTACTTTTGACAGAGCCATCCCTTTATCTATAAGCTATCTCTTTCTAACATATCAACTAAGTTAGTTTACATGTAGAATCTCTCATCTCTCTCTCTCTCTCTCTCTCTCTCTCTCTCTCTCTCTCTCTCTTTCTCTCTCTCTCTCTGTGTGTGTGTGTGTGTGTGTGCAGCCATGCGGGGCTTCATGTGAGTTGAATTCTGGGTTCTAGAACACAGGGCTTTATGCTGCCATGTCAAGAATTTTACCTACAATGTTTATTTGCATCCTGTTCATAAGATTTTTAAGCACCCCAAAGGCTTAACTGAAACATTTGGGACAGTGAGTGTCTGGTGTATCTGGTCATATGGCTCCAGATTTAAAAGAATTATTTGCCTTATTCTATTCATTCTTGAAGCCTTGAAGTTGTCCCATTAAGGAGTTGTTTGAAAGCTCCAAAGTAGAGAAAAATCATAAATAAATACTCACATTCTTCAGAGGCCAAGACTTGAATTATTTAGGAAACCATGAGAATATGGGATCACATACATTGCAGAAATGGCCAGCCTTGAAAAGAATTTGCTTACTGTTGACTTTTTTCTAACATAATTAAAGTAAACTACTATGTAAAGCTATTTGTATTTTCATTAAAGGAACCAACAGGAGAGACATTTGCTGAGTGTAGCTGCTGGCCATATGTGCTTACTGCTCTATACCTGTTTATGTGCTGTAGTTTTAAAACAAAGTCTATGTGTGGTAAGTTAAATATATTCTGTTAAATTGCTAATCAATCTACTTGATTTCCTCACTGAAATGTTAAAATCAAATTAAATGATCTTCTGTTATTAGATTTAATTTAACTAAGTTATCCTTATTAGAAAATACTGTTTCATGTTTCTTGACCTGAATTCCTGTACATTGATATTTAATTATTCATATTTGGTTGATTCTTCTTCATGGTAGTAGAAAATACAGTGTTCTCTCATTTGATGATTTAATGAAAATTTGAGGAAATGTCATAACAAGAAGATGGTGGTTGACATCAAAATATTGTGTGGAATAGTCCAGCTAGTGCAGAAAGAAACTCTGCTTTCAAACCTCTTCTCATATATAATAATTGATAATGATAGGTGTTAAAGAAAGCATAACAAAATTCAAGCAGTTTTCTCAGCATCAACAATCTTATTTACTGAAATATCCACATACCCAATCATATATTTAAAAACATTAAATTTCAATACTGTGACTATTTGTGAACTATACATATGTATACATATATATGTATCTTTCTATATTAATATAGATAGATAGATAGATAGATAGATAGATAGACAGATAGATAGATAGATGCATAGATATACTTAAGAGAACACATTTGGCTTACTTTTAATTATTTTAGTAACACAACCTCATTGCCTTTTAATGAAGAAATCCTCAGAAAATATTGAGATATCAAAAGCAATTACCTTAAGGAAAGACAAAAAGTGACATAATATATTCATGACTTAATATGTTCAAGGTGCTCCAATAAAAATATAAATAAAATAACATTGAATATATGTGGTCATTTCAGTCAGTCAAGGATGTCCTCCATAAACCCACAGAAATGTTATATTAACTGAAGTGACCCACAAAGAGAATGACACATACTACATGCTTTCTCTCATATAAAGATACTAGGTTGAAATGCATATATATATATATATATATATATATATATATATATATATATATATGTGTGTGTGTGTGTGTGTGTGTGTGTGTGTGTGTGTGTGTGTGTAATGTCTACATGAACGCTAGTGTGGGCATATGATCTGAGATTAGGAAAGTATCCAGGAGACAATACAAAAACATGTTTAAAATGGCTACAGGGCATCAGGACACATGGGACATGAACAGCACGTAGGCTACTGGGAGGAGAAAGCAACAGGGAATTCGGAGGGCCGAGACAAAAGACAGGATAGGGGAATTAGCAAAAATAAACATGCTAAAATAAGTCATAACAAAAGTTACTGTTCTGTATGTATGCAAAAATATTACTGGAACTTAATTTCTCTAATTTTTTTCATTCAAAAATGTTTCAGATACAGGGGTCCATTTTCATATGCTGTAATTGCAATTCATTGTGGAAAAGAGCTGTTTCTTGTGTTAGAAATATATGAAATATAATGAAACATATTATTTTGCTATTAAATCCTGTTAACAAAAAAACAGACCTTTGGGTATTTTAAAACCTGTTTTTAGAATCCCATGCATACATTTTTAACACCTTTCAAAGGAAATATATAAACTGTGATTCTCCCTCTGAGCAGTGAAATTAATGATTAGCGGGCTGCATTTCAACAGGCCATTTACCATCCATTGTCATAAATATTACTGTCTGACAGGACCCGATTAACCAGTCCCCAGGGGACTAATTGCTGAAAAGCCTTACAGGTGCTTTTAGGAATACAGTCATAAAAATGTAGAAAAATATGTAGAAAAGATTGAGCAAGCAGACTCTGGACAGCCTGGCAAGAAACTCAATGTTTCCTGTTCCTGAGAGAGAGTTTGGATCAGTGCTCTCTTGACAGATTCATTTACCTCTTAGTGTGTGTGTGTGGGTGTGTGTGTGTGTGTGTGTGTGAGTGAGAGAGAGAGAGAGAGAGAGAGAGAGAGAGAGAGAGAGAGAGAGAGAGAGAGAGAGTTGTAGTCTATCAAACACTTCAGAGAATAAGAAAAAAGTATTAGCATCTTGAGTGAAGTAGAGCTTAAAGCATCTATAGGGTTTTGTGACAACCTCAGTTATGTTCCTATATTGGAGAAGATAATAACAATGGACTTTCTACTTTTAAGGGATATTTTGTATCTAAGTTATTCCACTTTGGATTGAGTAATATTAAATTCTATACCATTTCTTCTGCAGTAGAATATTGTAAAAAGTAATAATTTTGGATTTGGAAAAAAACCACTTTTATAGTAGCAGTGATTTTCCAGTATTTCCTTCTCCATAGAGACCATTGACTGAGAGTTCTGCCCTTCCTACTGTCGACTGGTGAATAGTTATTCATTTCCCTCTTAGACTTCATTTCCTTCCCACTGATATGTATTGAAACCGTGTAAAATTGCGTGAGACCGTTTCTGGAATTTGTCCTTTTTACTCTGTGCATTTCTTTATGCAGGCTAATATGCCAATTATTGGACAAAAATCATGAAGATAGATCTTTTCTTTTACTGACTTGACTCTATGAAGAGTGTCCTGAAATATCTTAAGTGTATCTTGAATACACACTGGCTTGTTCCCTCAGGGTGATGTTAACCATGTCTGTAGCAGGAAGTTGAACTTACTTATTTATTTACTCTTTATTTGAGTCAGGTTTACACTGTGTGGCCATGGATGGCATAATGCCGGTGAAGAGCATGGACTTCTACCTGTGATCCTATGGCAACTATGCATTTCTGGTTTTTGCATTTTCTTGAATTTCATCAAATGTGCCCTTATATGACTTTGCAATATTTGTTATTCTATAATATTTTCACAATGTGCAACTCTATTCTACAGGTCATGCTTTAGTATAATTCTTATTGTATTATATTTATTTAAATATATACATATACACACATATATATTCTAAAATTTTATATTTCATCATGAATATATTTCAGATTAAGTGCATTGCAATTTAAAATACAATACCTAGGAAACATAGTAGTTTCATTACTGCTAATCAATAATATAAAAGTAAATAAAATTAGATTAGAATTAGTTTATGATAAAAATAATTTACCATTTTACGCTCTCCATTGCATCAGTATGAATAGTTATTTTCAAGAACACTGAATATATGGTTCACTTTCAAGTTTTGGTATTCTGAGTAAAATGAATCAACAGATTATATCAAAATGTTAGAATTGTAATTTAAACTCTAAGGCTCAGGGGCTTCTAGAACACATGGCATTACTCTTTTGTTACTTACACTTAAAGGTAAGCTAATGTTATTATTATATACAAACATATCATCTAAAGACCCATCTCTTCTCATATTTGAAGTCTGATTTTATTCTCATATCAGCTTCAAACTCACACATTGTTGGTTGTGTAGACTGTGGATTAATTTCTTGATTAAGACAGTATAGCATAAAGGAAATGCTTTTGTACTGACCTTTACCCATAAATGACTGAGTGAAGATCTACTACAACTTGTGTTTAGCTGGTCAATAAGAAGAGAAGCACATCACCACCACTGCCACTACCAATAGACCTCATTTATAAGCTGCAGGATTCAATTTAATACAAAATGACATGTTTTATTATATATATATATATATATATATATATATATATATATATATATCCAAGTAAAGACTAATAAATTTAATAGCTGTATTAGTAATAGATGTATAGTTTAATTAAATGCGTTTAGTATTTACTTTAAAATCTTAAATATGAAAACAGCATAGTTTTATGTATTCTAAGGTATTAATGGTGAACAAAGATAAAAAACAAACTATTACTTGTACTCCAGGGAACACATATAAGATTTCTTCCCAGTTTTATCTTCCATAATCGTTTTACACTTTCTCCTCCTTGGAACTTACTATGTGAACTTTAAAAATATTTATATTTGATTTTAAAAAATGATTCTTGCTTTCAAAAACTTATATGGCAAATAAGAGTCAGCTTTTGCTTAACATTTGTCATGGTTTGACAGATAAAGTATTCACTGGCGATCATGACTTGATCCAGCCTTGGTGCTTTTATTTTTTCCCAGTTGTGGTTCTTTCTTCTTAGAAGAAATGGATTAGGTAAGGACACAGCCTCAAGTCATTTCTGTGCAAACAAAACATTCAGTGCTCAGTACTATGGCTCATGTTTCCATTGTCGATTCTTTGTGTGTGTGTGTGTGTGTGTGTGTGTGTGTGTGTGTGTGTGTGCCTGTGTGCGTGTGTGTAGGGCAGAGAATGACACTAGGAGTCTTTCTACATCACTTTCTTTTTATTTACTGAGGGCAGGTCACTGAACCCAGTGTTGGCGTTCTGTTCTGATAGTCTAGCTAGGCAGCTGGCCTCATGAGCTTAGCAGGGATGCTAGGATTCCAGGATTCCTATGCTTTATTGTGAATACCCAGGATTGGCACTCCAACCTCAGCATTTGTGTTGATTTAGCATGGGCTGTCGCACCAGCACCTATTTTTTCATCTTTATTTTATTTATGGAAATTTTTTCTGCTTGTTTATTTATGTGCCAAGTGTGTAGTGTCCCCACAGAGGCTAGTTAAGTGAGACCAAAAAAGTACAAACGGTCCTCAAGACTGAAATTACTAACATTGCAGGCTGTCATGTGGGTGTTGGGAATTGAACCAGATTCTGTGGATACAACAAATCTAGACTCTTAACTATGTAACCATTCCTCCAGTCCTAGCAGCCCCTAATTTTTACTATTTTATAGGTTTTTGTAAATCACTGTCTCTTTGTGTCTGTGCCTAAGTCTATCTGTCCCTCCCTTACTTCCTCCCTTTCTCCTTTCCTTCCTTTCATCCACTTTCTCTCTCTCTCTCTCTCTCTCTCTCTCTCGCTCTCTCTCTCTCTCTCTCTCTCTCTCTCTCTTTTCTCTCTCCTTTTCCCCCTGTCTTTTTTGAGACAGGTTGTAGTATATCTCAAGCTAACTTTGAAACCACTGTTTAGCTGAGGCTGACCTTGAATTCCCAGCCTTCATGTTGTAACCTCCCCAGTGCTTTGATTGCAGGTGTTCTTCACCACACCAGCTTCACTAACGTGTACATTTGGTAATTTACCACGTCGTGTTAGCGGGCTCTGCACTAGGAAGACTGATGGAGTATGTAATTTACCACGTGGTGTTAGCGGGCTCTGCACTAGGAAGACTGATGGAGTATGTAATTTACCACGTGGTGTTAGCGGGCTCTGCACTAGGAAGACTGATGGAGTATGTATTGAGAAATGCTTAGAGTACTGCCTCGTGTATGAGACACTTTCTTTCTTCCTTACAAATTTCTACGTTCAAGGGCAAGTCTTTTAAGAAAATAGTGAATAAGATAAAACATGTAAATTTAATTAATGAAATGTTCATACGTCATGGGAACTTTCTGAAAATTAGACGCAGATGAAACAGGGAAATCTTTATGTTCTTTATGTTGGGTGTGACTTAGATATATAGGCCCAGCCTGGAAAAAGTTGGTTTGATTGATGTCTGTTCTTTAAAAGCAACTGATGGTTGATAGTGATTAGCAAGACTGGTGTTTAGTTTCTCTTCCTCTTAAACAAACATTTTCATCTGTATCAGTACTTAGAGATGCCCTCTCCTTTCAGGATATGAGAAGGATGCTCATTCATGAAGAAGACAGAATTAGGGAAGCTGCACAAGGAAAAATGAGGCAGGCCTCCTTAATTCTGGTTTCTCAAGTGTCACTGTGACATGTTTCTTGAAATTAGTTTTCCTGAGCTCTATCACAAATGTCAATTATTAGCCAATTGCCCTCAGGTTGCATTCTAAGGACAATAAGCATTTAGCAGGCATTAGTTACATTGTTTAAATGTTCTTAGTAGCTCTGTGAGATTCTCATTATGCTTTTAGGTAGATAATCCAAATGTTGATTAGGTTAGACAGTTTTACCCCAGGTTACAGAGGGGTCCTGTATAACACAGGTTGATGGCTTAAGCCCTGTGTTTGACTTATCCCAGGATGTTGGTAATAACATCACACTGTGTGTTTTAATATTCATGCTTCATTAAATAATGTCCTTTAAAGTCTTCATCTTTCATTAAATACAACCTGGTATTTCTTGGATCAACCTATTCATTCTTATTTCAGTGTATAGTAATGTCCATTTTACCTTTATTCAATCCCTCCTAAGGAAACCTCACAGAAGTAACTCAACAGTGTTCTGATGACCTGTGACCTTAATTGCACTCTTTATATGCTTTGAGTGATTGCTAACATAAAGAGTTACAATGTAAATTCAGGTTCAAAGATTAACAATTTGTTTACTTATGATTATCTACTCTGTTTCTCCTACACTAGCACAAGGAATTGATTATTAAACTATTAGAAAACTATAGTATTTCTAAGTGGCAATTCATCAATAGTACACATCACATTCTCAAAGACTGTCACCCAAGAGTTGGTTCTGCATCTCAAACATTCTCCAAGGCTATTTACTTGGTTCGAGACGGAATAGTATCTGACAAAGAGAGGGTTCCCCTGAGTACAATAACAAACTCTGACAAAGCTGCACTGCACAAGACAGGGAAAGAAAGTTGTGTGATAGATTGCTACTGACAAGCTGGTGATGCCCAGCTGCATTCCTTAAGAATGTGAAAGTGCACTCACGCTCATTGCCATGCTTGATATAACATCTCTTTCAATTATTGGAAAACTATTCATAAGCGATAGAGTTGAAAACTGTCACAGACCTTTCCTGAAGGCTTATCACCAAAGACCATAGTGTATGCCTACGTGCTTAGATGTACATAGATTCTGTTTACTCACATATACACACCTATATACTTACATTAACATATTTAATGTTACCTCAAGCTATGACAGAAATTGTATACATGATGAGCCTTTGCATTGTGTTTTCTGTTACTAATCACAAAGTGTAGATTTTTGCAATTCTAGTTCTGGCCCCTTTTTGCTTTCTTTAATGACATAGAACAAATTATATTTCGTATTTGGTAAGCCAAAACAAACAAATCACACAATTCTATGTTTATCCCTGTATTTTCTTTCTCTAAATTGGTGAGTTGTTTACTAATATTACTCAAAAGGTTTGGTAAAATCAAACAAAATATTTCATGAAATTGCTATTAAGCCTGGATACATGCTCTGTGTTTGAGTGTATACTTATCAAGCTAAGGCTATGTATTTGATACACTGTTTTTACTGTGGGATTTTAAAATTACACCATCTGAAAGGAGTCATTAATGGTGCAGGACCTACAATATAAAATAGATACTTTTCACACAGTATCAGCTTTCTCTGCCCTATTTGGTTTCTTCTGATCACTCAGTCCACTGTATTCTCAGTTATGTAAAGTTTCTGGCATGAAATTTGTTAAGCAAATTAGATTTTAATTTTTTTTGTATTGCATACATATGATGTAAACCCATTATTTTCCTATAAACTGTAATTCCCAGTGCTTTGTATTCTACCTTCTGTTCCCCTCTTGTGTAGATGACATGAGACTATGACAAATTTGAGAGGGGGGAAGGAAGTGGGGTTGTGGAGGGCTAACCAAGAAGAGGATATCATTTGAAATGTAAATGAATGAAATAATTAATAAAATTATACCCCTCATCAAAAGAAGTTAACTTAAAACTGTTTACATATGCAGTTTTCCTCATTATATAACAGGTAATTGAGCTTTTTTATTTTTGTTTTCCCATTTATTTCCCCTACTTCTACTTTTGGATCCATTATTTATTTCATATGCTACAAAGCAGAACTTGGAAAAGGAACATATTTTGAAGATCTAGCTTTAACCATGATGTTGTTTGTCCTTCCTGGCCCACAAACAAAAATGCAGAGTCACATCCTTGTATATATTATACACAACTGTCAACTGCAATGTCAGATTCATGTATGTATTATCCATCATTGACACCTACAGTATCACACCCATGTATGTATTATCCATGACTGGCACCTACAGTGTCACATCCATATATGTATTATCCATGATTGTCACCTACAAGGTCACATCCATGTATGTATTATCCATGATTGGTACCTACAATGTTACATGCATATGTGTATTATCGATGATTGCCACCTACAGTGTCACATCCATGTATGTATTATCCATGATTGGTACCTACAATGTTACATGCATATGTGTATTATCGATGATTGCCACCTACAGTGTCACATCCATGTGCAAATTATCCTTCATTGGCACCTACAATGACTCTAAGAATCACAGGTCATTTCCACTGTTTCACTATTTGTAAAAAATTACAGAGCATTGTCAATGAGACCTTTGAGTTGAAATCAATGAAGAGAAATCTATACCAGACAGTTTTAGCATCCATTCCATAATAATTTTTCTGTGATTTTCATTGATAAAATCTTGAATAGTCTGAATAATTCTGATTAGTTATATCTGTGATTTACTTCTTGTCTTGTTAGATGTAATGACTTAAAAATTGGGTGCTCAGGTAACTCAAGTGAACTAAAAGTGTGTTTAGATTCAACATTCTATTCATCAGTCTTTCCCACCTCTTGTATCATGTCCTCTTCCAAGTTTGTAGTGCACTTTGGGGATACCTATGTTATCTACTTTAAAATACTAGGTGTATGACAATATCTTAGAAAAACTTATACAGTGTTTGCAGATACATGACAGAAATTCCTGTCTTGAGGCTAATAGACAGATACTCAATGGATGATATTTTTAACATATTTTAACAGATTGTTGTAAGACTAACATAATTTGAAAGCTAAACCTGAGTATAGTGAATCCTTTTCATCACATGATCACAAATCCAAAACTGCCAGGAATGAAAGTGAGGTTGGAAAACATGATATCCTGGTATCTGTTTTGTGAAATACTAATAGCTTTCAGTAAAGAGTCAAATGATCAGATCTTAGACTTGCTGTCCTGCACACTGCACATTTCCCTATCCTTAAGACCAATAGAAAGAACAGGTTTTTTAATTCAAGTCTCAATACCTGAAACATTTTATTTTTAAAACCTAAAGGTTCCATGGGGGTGAGTGAGCACAAAAACGATATTTTTTTAATGATAATTTTAATGATAATTTTTATTTCTGTTTTTTATTGAATTCCCTAAAGCATGAATACAGTCTTTTTTAAAAGTTAAACAGCAGAACTGGGATAAGAATTAAAATTGAATAACCTTGTCTTTGAGTCACTCCAAGTCAAATGATTTGTTACTTCTGATCATCTTTTAAAATCTTGGACAGAAGTAGAGGTGATGACAACTCAAAAAATTTTTATCAACAAGAGATATACGGTTTCTTTTTTCTGATCCCTGCCAAGATGGAAAGACACTTTAGTTTGTGTTATTGATGTATATTTATTTTAAACCTGTTTTTCTTTTGTTTGGTCATTGGCTTCAGCATTGATCCTAAGACAGACAGCAGTCCTTGACTGAATGATTCATTACTTTTCCTGGAATTTACAGTTCAGATTGAATATATATATATATATATATATATATATATATATATTCAATTTCAACTATAAACACATATGCATATATATATATTTCATATAATACATGCATCTATTGATATAATGTGCATATTTAATATATATTAAATAATATCTAAGCATATATATGTGCTTATGTATGTGAGAGAAAAGGAGAAATAGAACAACAGAAAGAAAAAGAAATCAGGGAACTAGAAAACTGGGGAAGAAAACAAGAAAAAATAGAGAAAAAAGAGGAGAGAAAGATATATATCAATTTTGCTACCTATGGGTGAAATTTCAGGAGAATTACTATAAACACATTTAATAAAATATTTGGTGTTACAATGGAAACCATCTTTTCTGATGATAAAGGCATCCAAATATAATAAGAAAAAAATCTGTGATATTTGATTTTTAAGATTTAAAAATTAGCTTTAGAGGTTCATGATAGAAAACTATGAATAAAGCAACAGTGTAGAAAGAATACAGAAAAAGGAAAGGTTTAAAATATCAACATAGATACATAGTTATCTTGGAAGTTATCTGGTTAGGAAATTAACACTGTCTTCTTGGTCCATCTTACAAAGAAGCCTCTCACACTCCCACTGTAGGGCTTTGAGTATCTTCTGACTTCATGTTATCTTACAAATTGGTTTTCCTTACAGACTTTTCTGAGTTAAGAAAAAAAAATGTAAACATAGTTCTACCAATACATAAAGGTTCTGTTAGGATTACTCTGAAACCACATTGGTGTGTGTTTACTGTGTCTACTTATGTCAGTTTGGAGTGGGTCATTGTCATTTGGAACTGAATATTGCTGCCTAGCACAGGTATATTTTCTAGTTCATGACTTTAAAAATAAAAGTGCTGCTTTGTGTTTCGTTCCCATGTATCATTCTAACGCTGTTTCTGTCATACTGGTCTGTAAACATATATCTTTCATTTGCCTGAAGTAATTATGCTGAAGTAATTAAGACAGCAATTATGCTGTCTTAGAGGCTTACTGTTGACTGAGCCCTAGGTCTTTCTGAACTCTGGCTGGCTGATTCAACTCAGCTGTTCTGGCTCAAACTCCTCCTCTCCAAGCTGACTGGTTTAATCTGGCTTCTCTTAGCTTCTGTATTGAAGCAAACAGGATTTCTCTGTTGGGTCTCAAACTAATTCTTGCAATCTGTTCTAATCTTCTCTGGCATATTCTGTGACCACCTGTAACCTATCTTTGTAAAACTGTCCCGGTAATACTGCTTGCTCTCTCTTCTGACTCACTCTGTCAAATCTTTCTCCAATTCCTCACTTTGTCTGTCCTTCAATTAGATGTCACTTTCAAATATGGCTGCTTCCTTCTATAAGCTAACCTTACATTTATTGTTCGGGATTAGAGGTGTATAATAAATGAGTGTCTGTATTCCACCCAGATCATACTGTAATCCAGGACATGTCTGCATTCCAGCCAGATCTCATAGACCTAGAATGTCTTTGGATGTGATTCCTTTCCAGAGCAGTCATGTTGATGAATTAAAATTACTTTACATGAGTCATATATGTTAGGGAAATATCAGTCAATTTGATGAGAAAAAGCACACTATTTGTCCTGATTCTAGAAATTCAAGTTGACAGTGATTTGAAATAAAACTTCTATGAAAATAAGATAATATAATTTCATGTCTTCACCACAGGAAACAATGGCTACTTTGAGTACTGGAAATGTATCTGGTATCAGTGAGGATTTACATGCTTAAAACTTAATTGTATTGAGTTTGTATGTGTTGTTCTTTATTATTAACTTGGAAAAGTCTCCTTGGAGGACAATAGAATCTAAAAGGTAGCTTGCTGTGATTGGTATGGTTTAGTAAATTTATGAGCCTACATGGTTTAGGTTGGTGCCAAACTAAAATACCAAATTTTCAGCACACAGGTGATTTATTTGCCCAAGAGGGACAGAGAGCAGAGAACAAGAGACAAATACTCCTGTACATGAAGATGAAGGAAAGGGGAAGGATAACAAGGGAGAGGGGGAAAGGTATTTGTCCCAGAGGACAAAGGACTGCCTGGGGAAGGGAAGTAAACAGATATGGCACATAGAAAACTGGTAGTTCATAAAGGTACAAAATGAAACTACGAGTTAAGATGAGGTGTTTAATTTTAATTGGCCATGTTAATTAGATGAGCAAATTGGGGCTTTTGATTTCTGGACTTCAGCACTTTTATAGCTGGAACTTGTTAGTCAGTCTCAGGAGGAAGGATTGTCCAAATAAGGGAATAGACCTTGGTGGCTAGTTTTAAGAATGTGATCTAAAGTTTTTGACCAAGGCAGAGAGAGTTGAGGAGAAGGGCAAGGCCTGGTGGAACCATGTTCTCCATGCTCTAAGTGGCCAGAATAAATTTAATCCCCATTTGGGCCTTGAAGATCTGATCACTAAATACATCACATGAGGATTTCTGCATAAACCAGGCATAATCTCAGCTTAAACATTATAAAGGAGCTTTGTACTTCAATCTAAGCACACGCAGAACTGCTAACCAACCTTGTATGAATTCGTAGCCTCAGACAAGATATGCCATCTCCAAAAACATTGCATGCATCATCCAACAAATTAGTATAATATTGCATTCATTGTATAATTAGAATGAAATTAACTAAATTGAAATTAAATACTTTTAAGGAGCTTAGCTTAGTATCTAACACTGCTGGTAATCACTAAATGCTAGATAGTACAGACATTACTTTTAAGTGGAGTAATTTTTAAAATATTGAAATAGGCCTTGCCTTATTTCAATGTTAGAGATTTTTGCACATAGCAGATTTTATTTGTGTAACTGTGTATTTTCACTATGTTAAAAATGTATTTAGAAAAGATTTCAGAGTCACTATATTAAAGAAAACATTAAATTATCATATTTTGTTAGCACACATGTTTAATTTATGCTATTTGCTACTTATTAAAAGAAGGATTAAGTCTTCTTATTAGGATATTCTGTCTTCACCAATCAACATTGCTCATGACTTCATTCTACTTAAATTTAAAGGGCATAGTGATTTAAAAAGTACCTTCAATTTAAGTTTAATCTAAGTTTAAATTATTTTAATATATCAAAGGATGTGCTCATCATGTACACTAATTATTTATCTGTTACTGAACAGTCAGAGAAATCAGCTATTAATGATTCTGCTAAAGTGTCTTGGTTAGCTGAACTTACCACAGTATATATAAAGGAAATTTTTGTTTTGCTAATGATTTCAGAGGTCTCTGTCAATAGTAACTTGGTCCTATACATTTTAGGGCTATATGAGGCATTGCTTAGTGGCTATAATATGGGATAGAGGAATTTTGCTCACTTTGCTGTGATTAGGAGAGAGAGAGAGAGAGAGAGAGAGAGAGAGAGAGAGAGAGAGAGAGAGAGAGAGACACTCAGGAATACTAAATCAGCAATTATGCCCTCTAATGCTACCCATTCTCTTCAGTGTTCCACCAGTTTCCTGTGGTACCTTTAGATAGAAAACACTCTTTTAAAAAATGAGACTGTGGGGCACATTTAACATATGTCACAAAACAGACACATCTCAGAATTCCAGGCTCTAAAAGAGAACCAACATCGGGCTTAAGATTAGGAAAGTAAGCTAGCAAGCAATCAATACTCTATAAGAAACTACATTGCTAAATTCTCCTCTTTTGAAGTATGCATGTGCTAGTACCAACTACAATATTAAGCTTCTGTCCTCACATCATACCTAAGAAACAGCACATGTCTAAAGATCAAGTGAGTATTTCCATTGCATGACAAATGTGAGACTTCTTGACATTCATGTTCTCTCACTTTAGAAATTACCCTTAATCACTATGAATGGAAACACTGATGTTTTTTCTGTCTCATGACAACTTAGATTTTCTACTACCTATGGTATAACTTAAGTCTATTCTTTCTAGTCAGTATGAGGTGGTGTATAACAGCCAAAGTCACTAAGAATGCATAACTACATGTACAGCTTTCCAAGTTTCTCCACTCACTTTTCGGTGATACTGGACCTTGCTCCTTCATCCCTCCCTCCTTCCCTCCCTTCTTCCCTCCCTCCTTTCCTCCCTCCTTCCCTCTCTCCTTCCCTCCCTCCTTCCCTCCCTCCTTTCCTCCTTCCATTCCTTTTATTCTTTTTTCTTTTTTATTGAAAGTAGATTATTTTCTCACACAGTACATCCCAGCCACAGTTTCTCCACCATCCATTCCCTCCAGGCCCATCTTACCTCCCTTCTCTCCCAGATCTACTCTCCCTCTGTTTCTTCTTCAGAAAAGAGCGAGCTTCAAAGACACAACAGGCAAACAAGACAAAACAAACTTCAATATAACATAGCAAAAGCACTCCTATCTAAGCTGGACAAGGCAGGCAAATAGAAAGAAAACATTCTCAAGATCAGGCAAAAGAGTTAGAGAGAAACCACCTCTGACTGCTAGAAGTCCCACAGAAAGCATTAAGCTAACAGCTATAACATAAACCCAGGAAAATTTGTGCACCTCCAGGCAGACTACCTGCTTGGTGCTTCAGTCTTAGTAAGCCTAATTAGTTGATTTGGTTAGCCATGTTCCCCTAGTGCCTTCTACCCACCCTGACTCCTGTAGTTTTTTTCCCCCTCTTCTGTAGATTTCCCCAGTCTCTGAATGGAGGGACCATGTATTTAAATTCTCTCTTTATAAGTCTGGTTGAGGATCTTTGTTCCTGCCCCCATCTTCTGCTTGAGAAGCCTCTTTAGTGATAAATGGACGAGGCACCAATCTATAAATATAGTAGAATATCATTAGAAATCATTTCAATTTTTTTTTGCCAGTTGTGTTTGGTTTCTACCATAGCTTTCAGCCTATACAGTTTCCTGTTCCTGGCCATCTAGGATGTATAGGATATGAACTCCCTTTTGGCTACTGGCACTCAAGTTAAAGAAAACATTGGTTGGCTACTCCCACAGTTGGATACCACCATTGCCCATGCACATCATGCAGGCAGACATTGTAAGTTGAGGGTTTTATAGTTTGGTTGCTGTTCATGCTACCTTTTTTCCATAACCTGCAGAATACCCTTCCCGTGCTTAAGAGAATAGAACATGGGGGTGAAAGTTCCATGCCCACATCAGCTCAGTCTCTCTGTGTTCAGTGAGCTGTGTAGATGTACTCAGAAGAGGGTCCTTCTGTCAACTTTCAGAGAGTGACCAGCTGTCCTACTATCAGCATGTGTTGTTTAGGGATCTTCAGTGAACTCTCTTGGCCAATGACTCAAAGAAATTTATCTCAGTACCAGCACTGGAACTTTTCCTTGGCTATAGAACAGGACTAGTTTAGACTCTGTATCCTCCATTACTAGAAGTCCTTACTAGGGTCATCTCCATATATCCCAGAAAAATTCTATTGTAATATGTGTCTAGATCACCACTCCCCATGCCCTTGATTCTAACTTACTCTCCCGATAATCTCTTTCTCCATTTCATTTCCTTTACATCTTTCCTGCTCCTGTACCTGTAAGCCCTCAAACAACTTATAAAGTCTACTCTATTCCCCCCTTCCCTTGGAACTCTATGCATCCCCTCTAGAGATCTGCTTTTCTTCTTACTTCACTGGGTCTGTAATAATATCTGTCCACTTATAAGTGAATTACCTGTCATTTCTGTCAACTCTATGATAATTAAACTTCCCCGAAAATTTTATAATATTTTATCTTTTTTACCAAAGTATTAACTGTTAGCTCAATTTTTTGTTGCTAAGTGCTGTTACACTTTAATTGTATTCTTATGAACATTGATAGCATTATGTATCAGGACCTGAATTACTGAGAAAGAATGAATTTCACTGTCTTGATAGCCTTCAACTGCCAATAACTCTTCTAGTCATATGGGGAGTTTTATGGGCTCTCCCTTCTTTCATAGAGTAATGCTGGTTGGCTTGATCTTGTGCAGGTCTTATACAAGCAGTCAGAGCTGCTGTCAGTTCTTATGTGCAGTTGCTCTATATCTATTCTTATAACAGAAAGTTTCAGCAGACTCTGGAAGCTAACAAAAACAACAACAACAGCAACAACAACAACAACAACAAAAACAACACAGTACATGAAACTTGAAGGAAGAAGAGGTGAGAAGTATACCCAGACTGAAGGGGGAGTGTAATGAGTTTTAAATAAGACATTTTGTGTATATGTGTAGGAAAAAATATGACTGGGGAACCCAGGGTTCCTCCCGCCATGCTGTGAGTAGTCTGCTGGGAACACTCGTTCCTGACCACACAGTGGGAAGCCAGATGAAGGCATGAGATAATTTAGAACTTCAGTTATATATGTAAGTAAGTCACCTATAGGTGCTGGGAATTGAATCTGGGAATACTCGGAAAGATTAACAAGTGCTTTTAAACACAAAACCATTTGTCCACCTCCCTAATCTATATTAAACAAACATATTAGGCTTCTTTTTTTCCCCCCAAAATAGGATAAAATTTAGGGCCATGAATTTTTCTAAGAAAACAAAGGGAAAGTCATTACCCATTAAATTATCTTAATAATTTTAAAAATATCAATTACATATGCATTCCTTTGTAACTCAAAATTTATTGCATAGTAAAGAAACACCACAGCATGTAGGTTGATGTAGATTGGTTACGGTAATTCTGCAACTTTGTGTTTTCACAAAATCATTTACTATTTGTTTAGCATCTCACAGAAAGACTGGCATATGTGCTTTTATTACAGCACACCAAATCACAGAAAGCTGAAAGAAACCTGGCGATATGACAATGGTATCCCCTGGCAGACACAATCGTGAGAAGCATCATACCTTAGTTACAATTTTTTTGGAAAGTTTACATTTCAAGATACACACACACACACACACACACACACACACACACACACACACACGTGTGTGTGTTAGTTTACACTACTAACAGTAAATATAACTAGCTATTCAATACACAACTGAAGCCTGAAGCATATCAATTTATAGCATCAGCTTTACATATTTTTGGTAGGTTTTGTCCTTTTAAAGATAGGAATAATAGATTATGTACAACTGAATGCATTAAAAAAAACGCTTCTCTATAGAAGCAAGAATTTTTAAAGGAAAACTAAAACAGCTTAGAATAAACATATTCAACATGAGTGAAAAGACACCCTGACTCTGTTTATTCACTGCCCTGGAAAGTTATCATTGGAGACAAGATACCTTTGCAGTACAGAAGAAAGATTGAGTTGAACACTATGATGAAACCTGCATGATATGGAATTAAAATTATTTACGAGGAGCTTCTGGAGCAGAAGTAGTTATTGGTTTCTCAGTTTCATAGGCTCGAGTTCTTGTTGATTCATTTTTGAAATTCATTTTTAATCTTCAGAGAATTTAATTAAAAGACCAAGTCCAAGTTTCTTTTGGTATAAAAAAGAAATTCAAAATATTTTTGAGTTAGTGTAGTCTCCCAAATGAAGCATGATAGTCTGGCAATTACATTGCATGATTTAATTATCTTTAATAAAATTTATTTCTTATAATGATGATAATGATGGTCTGATTTTTTTTTATTTCTTTAGGTTTTCAGAAAAAAGTTTAACTGTGTTGACTTTGTCTTATAAATTACTTTTTAATAGGCTTGGCCAGTTCAATTAAATTAAATTTTCCAGTTTCATGTTCAAGAAAGAAAATTTATTCAATGAAACTATAATATGCTACATGTTCTCAAAATATGAACTAAAATACATATATTCTTGGGGGCCATTCATTTGAAAATCACAAAGATGACTATAAATTAGTTTACCCAGTACATTTACATGCACAGGGAATTTAGGGGGAAGGGAATTTTGTCTATTGTATTAATTTTACTTGTGGTAAAGAGATACTCAGACATAGGGTAATAATTAAACATGATCTGGTAAATGAGCTAGCTGTGCATTTCCATAAGACTTCAACTACACGCCTCATAAACTCTGAAGAACTAGGATATATTAAATTAGTCCTTTACCAAAGGGTTTTCAATTATATCATTGCAGACATATTGGCCAGTGACTGCTGTGGAAAATTGCTCTATTTTAAGATACTTGAAAGCATTTGGAGTCTCTATACAGTAGAATTTTGCATCAGCCTCCTTCTAAAGTTTCAAATCATGATAACAACAAATAAATTTAACAATTGTGAATGCTTTCTGGGGCATTAATCAGTGACAGGAACTCGAGCTGATTGTGATGACATAGAAAGTGAGGCCACATCTCCAACACTCCTTGCTCTGACAGCTTAAATTGCCAGTGTTCTTCTGGCTCCCATGCTAGTTTTATATCTATACACGATGCTGTATCTGGGGCATTGACAGTTGATACTTCCTTCTAGTTAATAAACTTTCTTCCCTGGCATGTTGTAAGCCATACTTGACTTTCCTCAGATAGCCCGGGCTTCTTTATCTCAGCTGACTTCCATGATTCTTTTTATTCTTAGCCCTTGAAATGAGGCAACACATGGTTTAAATTGTGGCAAATTTAAAAATTTTAAACATTTATTTATTTATTTATTCATTCATTCATTATTTCATTCAGATGGAGTGGCACACATGCCATCACATTTGTGTGGAGGGCAAAGGATCATTCTCAAGTTCTTTTGTTGCCAGCTTTGAGTCACAGGGATCAAAATCAGGTTACTATGCTTGGTCACAAGGGCCTTTACATTGTGGGATAAGAGTCTTTATGTCAGTAAATCCAGTAAAAATAAAGGAGGCTGATGCAAGATTCTACTGTATAGAGATCACAGATGCTTTCAAGTATCACATATCCAGAGTCTTCAAGGTAGTAACTATAAATTATACTCTTTGGTTATTTATTAAAAATAAACAAAAAAAAACCTGAAATAATTCTTGACAATTGTATAAACACATTTTTCTTTGCTGTAGTGAAATAACTGATTTTAAGGAACTCTACTCTGTTTTACAAGCAATGAAGACACTATATGCAAAGGAAAATATCATTTACTGAGTAGTGTCAAACTGCACATACATACTTATATTTGTATTATATATTATATACACTATTATAACATATATAGGCTTAAATATCATATACATACAGGAGGCTATAATTTTTATCACATGTATAAAAAAAAACTTAGAAATACCTCAACAATAACAGAAATGTATAGACAAAAGACAATTTCTGGAGAAGCAATTTAGGATACTATATTTATTTAATAACTGAAGTTCATGTGCCTCAGTCTTGTGGAATTTGTTAGATCATTTCTGAGGATGACATTCTTGCTGGCAGAGTCTATAGCACCACAAAGAAAAATCAAATGAACACAGTTTACAATTCTAGTTCATTTGTTTTCTTATAAACCCATCTATATAGACACGGGGGCTATCCCTAGAGACATTACTAGGGATGCTAAATTTAGACATTACAAACTCTCAAAAATGGTAGCTGTCACTTATAAGACATGATCAATTTTATTACATTTACATATTATTGTATTCTAGAAGCAAAATGTGGCTTTCAGTCAATGAAAAAGGATGTGGATGTCTTTTATTTTTCATATTTCTGTGTTGTTATTTTGGATGGAAAGGGAATGTTCACTATGCATGGGATATGGTCCTGTTTTAAAAACCCGAGGAACAGCATAATCTCACTAGAAGACAGATTTGTGAAGTTAGCAATGTAGATGGCATAACCCAGCTCTGTGGGACAGAAGTCTTCAAGTCTCCCCTTTACACAATACATGTGACTAGGAATATAAGCATCTTTGACATGTCAGTGTTTGCTGGTTATTCTCCAAAAATTTGAGAAAGAATTTAATGAATGTTTACATATATATATATATATATATATATATATATATATATATATATAATGTATATATTTACTTTAAATATATATTACTTAATGTATATTTACTTAATATATATTTACTTCATATATATAAATACTTTATAAATATATCTATATATATGTTATATGCAGATTTACTTTATATGTATATATTATTTTATATATGAATTTACTTTATATATATACTTTATACATATGTACTTTATATATTTACTTTGTATATATATTTACTGTATATATATATACTTTATATGTATTATCTTATATATAGTTACTTTATACATATATTTACTTTATATATTTTTACTTTATATATATACTTTGTATATTATTTGTATATATATTTATCATATACATATACTTTGTATATATTGACTTCATATATATTTACTTTTCAAAAATTTATTCATAATTTATTAAAGCAGTTTTCATGTATGACCCCCAAAGGTACTCATGATTATAAAAAAGTCTTATAATCCCATCCTTTTTCCTTTCATTTTATACAACTATAATCTATTTTGTAACTGGTTTACTGGCTTTTTTACATCTCTACATTTTCAATAAATATGAAAGTTGATACTTCTTCACTTGTCAGTCTGTGCCATTATTCATTGGATCCTGTTACAAAAAGCAAGGGTAGTTTTTTTTTCATAGCCCACTCCTTTGCTGTTTTGCTCTCTGCTTATTATATTTAGTTAATTTTGTTAAGTGAAGGTGATTTATTGTAGGATATCTTGGCCCTTCTTTTTCTGGTCAAAGAATAATTTCATGCAATGTACCATTTTTTATTCATATCCCTAAAATTATAATTATACAATTCGCTTTCACCTGCTTAGGTCTTCATATCTATTACTATTTTTTATCAATAACTTCTGATTGAATTGCATTACAAATTCATAATGTCAGTTACAAATGCTGTGTGTGTTTTTATTCCCTTCAGTTTAGTTTCCTTACTCTGTAAAGGTTTTTGTAAAAAGATTTTTCCCATGTTGATGTTGCAAGACTGACCACCTAGAAAATTCTTTGTTGGTATGTTTGAACTATTTGATTCTGCCAGTGTTTATTTATTTCGTGTATGTGCATGCATGCGTGTGTGCCTGCGTGCGTGCATGTGTGTGTGTGTGTGTGTCTGTGTTTCTCCTCCTGTATTTATTGACTGGGAAAACAAGGACTTCTATAGTTTTCATTCGACTAAGGTCATGGCACTGTTTTACCAGTAGAAGGATTCTTATTACCCCAGTTTACTGTGCTTTATATAGAGTTACCAAGTTGGATATCACTTGATATCCATCTAGAGGTACTCTGTCTTCTCTCCTGGGTGAGTCTCCAGTATTTTTATTTTGTTGTTGCCTCTCACTTAGGTGTATTGCTTCAGGACATATTATGATTCACTTCCTGGGGAAGAGTCTATTAAAAGCTCAAGTCTTATGCCTGAAAATACTCATCATTCTCCCATACTTGATTGACATGTTTAAGAAGTTCTCAACTTTGGGTTGGCTGAAATGGTCTAAATAGGAAATAATTTTTATTCATAAATTCAACAATCATTCACTGACATCTTCTTGCCAGTGTGAGGTTAATAGACATGTTTTGTTTCTTTTGAAAATAAACTTTTCCCTCAACTAAGAGACTGTTACTTATTATATAATGCTTAAAGATCATGACATCATATGATGTTAGCCTATTGTATTGAGATCCAGATAAACCATTTAAATGTTAGTACTCCACAATTTACTTGTCTATATTCTCTTAGAGTGATCAATTTTCATTGTCTTATTTTATTTTTACCTTTGTAACTCAGGATGGCCTAGAACTCATAATGTAGCTGACTTACCTCAAATGCATGTAAGTTTCTCATACATAGGATAGTATAGGCCATTATACTCTCTTTAAATTATGATTATTCAGTTGACGATTTCCTAGTTTGTATTAATTTAGCTGCGTTTTTATGTTTTATCCTATTCAGATGTTGGAATTCTATACTAGATGTCCTTCTTAATTCATCCTTTTTTCATTTTTATCATTTTGTTTCTGTTTTGTGAAACATTTATAATTCCTATCTGTCACCTGTGCTGTATGACCAACCAAAGATGAAAACATATTTTAGCAGAATGTCAGTGGCAGGGTCTTCCCAAGGTCCAAAGGCTCTTATCACCTATAGTGCTCCTCCTTGGGTGGACATCACATGCTAATAAAAGACTCAGACTGGATCTCTACAGAGCTTTTAAAATTAATAATTTGCTGTTTTTATGTTTTTTGTACCTTTATAGACATCTCATATTAGGTTAGTAATTTTTTTCCTGTATGATTTTGTTAAAAATTTTCTGTGCCTTTGAACTGTTTTTTTTTTCCTAGATTCCTATTATTTCTAGCTATGTGTTTTTCATGGTGCCCTGTATTTCTGGGATGTTTCATGCCCAGAAATTTTTAGATTTAACATTTTCCTTGACTGACATATTCATTTTTTAAAATTCTGTCTTTAGCACCTTCCATCTCAAATTACAGTCCAGAAAAGGACACACTTGCAGAATAGTCGACTGATTATATCTGCCTAGACAGAGTAATCAGCCCTTAATAATTCTGCAGCACTAAGGTCTGTCAGATGATCCTGGGCCAGAAGGCAGAAGAACAGATGCTCCAACGTTTTGAAGTAGAGCGAGTGTCCAGGTGTTCAGAGGTCTCTATAAATTGGCTAAGTTTTAGAAGCTATGCTTTGTGCTTCCCACAATTATAGTTAACTCAGTCATTCTGGATTTCTCACGGGGTTGAAAACTTATAGCTATTTACCTTGAGAGAAAAGATTTGAGTGGATGGTCGGCAGCTGACATTCATCATAAAGCCAGGTCCAGAACTAAATGTTTTAGTTAGGATAGATGACAGAGGTGCTGGTTAGTCAACAAAAGGATGGACTGGGTATTAGGACTATCTTGTACCTCACTGGTACAAATTGGCATAATTATGCTCTAATTGTATTTTGAGAGAAAAATTTCATTTTAACAGGAAGGGTGATGTGCAGGAGGAGCTAAGGTGGGAGGAGTACTGAGAGAAAGAGAAGGAGTAAGGAGAGGAGAAGAAGAAGAAGAGGAGAAGCTAGGTGAGAGAGAGAAAGAGGGAGGAGACAGGGAGGCAGATGTTCATGTATCTCCACCAGTCAAAGATAGTTGTTATATCTAGGTTGGGTAGTGGGTTACACCTCTGATTGAACAATACCAAACTTATAAAGCCTACGATTAACATTTTTTTTTAAATGTATAAATGCAAAAAGGAAAAGGGGACATGGGATAGGGGTTTCCTAAGGAGGGGAATGGGGAAAGGGGATGGCATCTGAAGTGTAAATAAAAGATAAAAAAAAAAAAACCCATCTTCCGTCTCTTGTATTCTGATGGTGAGGCTTTTTTTTTCAGATTCCTATTCAACTCCCTAAAATCTTTTCATTTCCAGATATCCTTTAAGTTATATTCTTTAATCATTCTATTTTCACTTTCAGACCTTATACCATTTTATTGATTTCTTTCAACGTTTATGTTTTCATAGTGGAGACATGCTCTCTTGTCTGTTATTGCTGTTTTAAACTTGTGTTTAGGCACCTGAATTTGGGGTTACTGTAATTCCAGATGCTGATATTTTGTCTTTAGTGGCTATTTTATTTCATTGGTTTCTGTTTCAGTATCTGGTCCTTAGGAAGGTGTGGAGGCTGTGAATTGTCTGATAGAGAATTTTAGAGACCTTATTAGGTCTGGCCACTGGGATTTCTGGGTAGAATATGTTTTTTGGTAATTGAAGATGATACTTAAAAATGAGAATAGGCTGGGAAGGTCTTACATGTTCAGAAGAAGGAAAATAATGTTTTACCAGGATATGTTTAGTCCACTTGGGATCACAGCAGCTAGAAATGAGAGGCCACTAAAGGTGGCTTGCAACAAAGGATGAGACCTTGTGATTAGATTTGGTAGAGAAGAAGGAAAATGAAGATCTGAAGCTGATTCACCTGCTTTATGTCTTGCTCAGTTCTATGGGAGGCATGGCTACTGAGTTGCTATAGAGTATTTGCTGGAGTTAGGAACTGTGATAAGGCAATGATTAGGGGAGCAGTGGGGGAATGGTTGAAGGAGATCTGCGTGATGCATTGGAGATGAGGACACAGTGTGGTTGAGGAGGGAAAACCTGCTTCAGGTGGTCCCCTACAGAGCTGACTGGGAGACTGGGGGGAGGACAAATTAGAAGGAGAGGAAGGAGATTTTTTGCAGTTAGCCTACCTGTGTCCCTGGCTGGAATCTAGTCAGAACTACATTAGTGTTTGGCTCTAGGTAAGTTTTCTATCCTTTTGTAGGGCTTCATTTTTTTGTTAAAAAGACTCATTTTAGGAAATTATTTTGTGGAAAACTCCTATTTCTTTCTAAATACTTGTCATGACTTCTTTCCATCGAATGTCTACTACTTCTAAGAACTATATTTCTTTTTGTTTGTTTTGTTTGTGATTTTTTGATTGTTTTCTATTTTTGAAGTACTTTTACATAAGGAAAATATTTTATATTATGTTAAAGATAGCCAAGACAATTATTTTAAACACTTTCTTCTATTTCTATGCTGTGTGTTATCAAAAGGGCTCTATCTCCTTTTCCTTTTTTTTTTTTAAGAGTAAAAAAACATTAAAAAGTAAAACTGATTGTAGAATTCCTTAGAGTTCAAAACAGGACTCATGTGTAAGACCTGACTTGTTTGTTTGGTGTTTTCCTGTAGCTTGATATTGGGTGGAGGGTCATAGGAGGGTAAGCAGGGGCCTCTGACTATATCCTTATGTCCTATTTCTTATTATTACCTTACTGCAAATTTCATAATCCAGGTTTCTCACCAGACTGTATGGCCCTAACTGGGGAAGAGTGAAGACTGTCTACATCCTTGGGATTTAGTAATCAGAGGAAGTTACTTGGTTTTATTAGGATTTTGGTTGTCTCAACACTGCTAATGACTGCCATTACTCTTATCCACACACCTTTATAACCTCAGTGAGTATAAATTCAGTCACTTCAAGATTTACAGAACAACAGCAATCTAGAAACATAAGCTGTTCTTCAAACTCTTAATAAAATTTTTACACACTTGATACAAGGCTATATCCAAATATCCATCTACCCTGATGAAGTTGGTTTATCTTGGAGATACTGGTATGGGTCTATTTATGTACGTCAACATACATACTAGATTGTATAATTGACTTAAATATAAAAGTCACATGATCATCTTAATAAAAGCAAAAAAAAAATGTTTGACAGAATGCAGCATACCATCATGATAAAAGTTCTAGACAGAATAGAACTGAAGAGAACACATCTCACTGCAATAAAGACTCCATATCCAAATCTACAGCCAACTTTATCTTAAATGGAGAAAATGTCAATGAGATTCCATTGAAATCAGGAATGAGACAGGGCTATCCTCGCCCCTTTTCAGTTTAATTAAATTTTAGTGTTTAACAATTCCTTTTATTTCCATTTGGTCTGATACTGCTTTGAAGTGAAATTAGTTAAAATTTCAGATTACATAAATTTTGGACTTGATTTTACCATTATGAACCTATGAACATTTCATATGTCTCCTTTGTTAGTTTCTAAGATTTTTGACACTGTCTCCTACAGAGTTTTTCCATCTTAATGGTTTGAGAAACAATCTACTCACTATATTATTGTACAATATGGGGATAAAAATGACAAATAGACTGTAAAATTATAAATACATGTTTCCCGTGTACTTCACATGCTTGACTTCATCTCAAGCTCAAACCATCTGTTAAAGTTTAATATTCCTGCTAAACCATTTTGCAAATTGGAAACTGGAGCACAAAATAGTTAACTAGCGTGTTATACTTTCCAGATTTTGCACACAGCAAAACTCAAATCCAAGTTCATAATTCTGGTTCAATGCCCTCTGCTCCTTATCTCATGCCATGAAGTTCCCACCAAGTTATATTGAAAAGATGGCATTGAAACCCTTTCTGGGATATATAAGTTATAAATGTTTGTCTTTTACTGTTGCTATGGTAGATGAAATAAATTGTTTGGATTCTGTGCACTAATGTAGGAAACATAGACTATTACTTACTGAAGTAGAAAAAACAAGATTGTTACAGGTGAATAATTTCAGCAAATGCATGTGCTTTCTATATTCTTCTTAATTTTCACATTACACTTCAAGGTTGAAAATAAAACCTATGCTATACTAACAAATGGTAATGTGACCTGCTTTTTTATTTAAAAATTTTAATTGTATAGTATCTGTCAAGTAAGGAACCATTTGAATAAATAATGATGCTACTTGCTATGAGTTTTCTAAAGTACAGACAAGCTATGAACATAGGAAGATTGGTAAGTATAGAATGTATTTTAAATGTAAATATGTTGAATATTTAGTAAAGATAATCTTTGAGAATATTTAAGACTGTCACCCACCATATTTTGCAGAAGACTTTTACCTATATTGAGTTACTGGAGTATACAAAAATATTCGGTATTTTTTAGGGTATGATGGTCTACAAGCAACTGAAAGTGCAATCTAGTATCAAAGTAAATGGGTTTACAGTCTCATAGAAAGATGACTTTATTTCTGACTGCACACTATTCCTTCTACCTGTGTCCCTGCTTTTTGCTGTATGACAGCATTGTATGTTTGATTACATCATGGTTTAAAACAATTTCTCATTTCATAGGGAGATTCCAAAATAGTAATAGGGGATAAGTATTTAAAAAACTTTTGTATGTTCATCAAAATTAAAAAAAAATGTTTTTGTAACCCCTGTGAATCACAAAATCTGGCTACAAGGAACAATTGAGTTTAATGGCTTTTTAGTAATATAAAACTTGGCTGTGCTAATGGAATTGCCACAGTGACTTAGAGTGATTATCTGAGGGATGAGTGGTATGAAAAATGATGGAAATATAACTTGAATTGCTTTTGGAACATTAGATTGAATTGGTTTTACAAAATGAATTGTGGAATTACAAAAAGTATCACAAATGCAATGTTTGTGAAAAGGTGGATCTGTTATGAGTTAAGAAGCTTTAATTTGATCATCTTAGTTTAAAATCTCTTACTGCCACCCCCAGTTTCACCTTCAATATAAAGAGAAACAATGCATAACATATATCCATTAATATTATAGTTATCATTTTTATTAATGTATAATTACATCTCCCTCTTCCCTCTCCTCTTCTACCACGTCTGTGTAACCCCACACACATGTACACTCATGAGAAAATTATGGCCTCTTTTAAATTGTTATTGTTATATGCATTATAAATACATAAGTATTTACATATAACATGTTGACTCTGCTTACTCTATATGATTTTAGGGTTGGCTGGTTAGAACTGGTTCACATGTTAGGGACTCATCTGAAGAAAACTGTTCACTGTCTCTGCATCTCTTAGTTGACTACAGATGGGACATCATGCTACTATGGCAGCAAGTCTATAGATGTTATCATTTATTAGGTCCTCATTAGGCACCTGTATTTTTGAATTGTCAAGGCTGAAGCTTCCCTGTCTTCTCAAGGTGACACAATCTAACAGCAGATTTTCGAATCCTCTGGACTTTACAATTTTTCTATCTCCCCTTCTATAATATTCTGAGTATTCAGAACTGGAGTGTTGTTCCAAATGCATGAGTTATGTCTGATCTCCCCAGCATCATCAGTTGATCTATGAATTTATACAGTAAGTTAGAGAAACCATAAAATACTACCTACATGTTAGGCTTTTACTTAATTATGAAATTTGAGCCTATTTCTAATTAGATGCCTCATATGGTAAGGCAGTAATAAAATGTCTATAAAAGCTGAGATAAATGAACTCCATGTCTACAGGGCAATATGGGAGAGGCTGACTAAAATTCCCTTAAATTGTTGAAATTTCAGGTTTTTTGTTTTGTTTGTTTGTTTGCTTTTTTGATGTAGGGCTAAATAGGAATTACATTTTCTTTAAGGAATTAAATCTTAAATCATAATATTTTCACATTTTAATATATTTCTAAATACAGTAATTTTAATGCAAAGAGAAGTTAAGCCTTATAATGAGAAATATTTTACAAATAAAATTTTGTTTTGACTTTTTAATAAGTAAAAATTAGTGAAAGAGGGGCAGAAATTTGAAGGAGAGTTGGGGGGTATATGGGAGTGTTTGGAGGGAAAAATGAGCAAGGAAAACATTTTAATAATATAATCTCAAAAATATAAAATTTGGTATCCATCTATCATTTACTATTTTTAAAAAACTTAAGTCAATTACTAAAATTAAATATTGCCTATTTATATATATTTAAGACAATGACACCTGAAACATATATTCTGATTTTTTTCACATAAGTAGAAGTTCAAGGTTAGTGTTGATTTCATTCTTTTTAAATTAATGGTTGTAGAAACTATAAGCATATCTAGAACTATGGTATTAAATAGTGTTAACAAGAATAGTAAGAAAAGTCAATAATGTTTAAATATATTTTAAAATGTTTTAAAATATCATAAAGTCAGTAAACTGATTTCTCTTCATAGATATATACTTGAAAATTATTTGAACAAGTGTAATACAATGGAGGTAAGAAAGCAATGTAGTAAGAATGGTGGAATGCAAGTAGCAATTTGATGTTTTAAGGAATAGTAAAGTTCACTTATGAATATAATTTCTTTTTAATTAACTATTTTACTTCCCAAATGAACTCTGACTCATAACATATGAATAAAATAAACAGAAATGTTTACTGTGTCAAAGATATTTACTAGTGATGTAAAATGAATAACTATATTAAGTCGTATTGTTAAAATGAAATGTGAATGGAAGATAATAACAACTAGAAATTATCCGGAGAGATCAGATTATGAATTTAGCAATGGCTTCCCTCCCTTTGATCCACCATCTCAGCTGATTTATTTATTTCTTTGTTTATGTTAACCACACACAGTTCTAAATTCCATAAACTCTTGAACACAATATTCACAGGCTATCAACAAAATAAATTAAAACATAATAAATTGAGTAGATACTAATACTTTGACTTTTTAAGTGATTATATATTTCAGAACAATAAATTTTCTTTGAAACTTACTAACTAGCCAAGAATATAGAGTAGTTTTAATTAATTATCTGAATTTATTTCCTAGTTATAATTAGAAAATGTCAAGCATAACCTGAGAGCAAAGGATGAAGCAGCATGGCTCATAGGATGCCGTGCCCATGGCTGTGCAGTATCTAACACCAGAACAATTTGAAACCAGAAGGAAATAATATAATCAGATAATTTTTCATTATATAAAAACAATCCAACCTAAGTAAAATTACTATCGTTGTTAAAACATATTGAGCAGTGTCTTGGTATGCTAAGACACATTTTATAAGGTTCCTTTCTCAAGTTAATGGCTAGTCACTTACGTCATTGTCATGAAAATGTAGTGTTTTATTTTTATTATACAATATATCCTGGTTATGGCTTTTCTTCTACACTCTTCCTAGTTCCTCTTCTCCTCTCTTCCATTTAGATCTACCTCTTTTCTGTCTCTCCTTGGAAAACACAGACTCATCTAAGCTATGATAATAAAGTAAAACAAAATGAGATAGGACAAGAACAAATCAGAATAGGACCAAATGAATAATTAGAGGAAAAAGGCTCAAGAAAGAGATCGTATGCAGAGACTCACCTGTTTTCACACTCAGCAATCTCACGCAAACTGAAAATTGGAAACTGTTATAGGCAGCACGTTGGAAAATAGCTCAATGAGGAAAAGTGCTCACTAGGAAAGCGAGAGTTCAAATCACAAAACCTTCATCGAAATCTGTGCATGGCAGTATGAGCATTCAATCAAGCATTGTGTGTGTGTGTGTGGTGGGGTATAAGGTGGAAACAGGTATATCCTGATAGCTTTCTGGTCAGTCTACCTGAAATGGTATCAAGTTCAGTAAGAGACACAGTCTCAATAAATATGGTAGAAAATAATACAGAAGCATACTGGAAGTGTGACTCCCATCTCTCCCATATGTATCAGGTCAAGATGCATCATACTATATTAGTTTCTCATCCTACTCTAATAAGTAGTGACAAAACAATACAATTTTTGTACAAATAGTCATTAAATAATAGTAATTAAAACACTTATTAAAGTCTGTATAGTCAGTTTTATGGAGCAAGATCAATAATATTTTGTCCTTAAGAACTGGAAATATTTTTCTTGTCCAGATTTCTGTCTATCTGGATAATCCAGAATAATTGTTCTGCAATGAAACTTCAGCTAAACCACTTCCTCAAATTTCCATTTATTTTGTCAACTAATGTGTTCCTGTCATTTACATTGTTGCTGTTTCTGAGACCTGTTCTTCTACATACCTTAGACAGCAATAGCTTTTTTGTTGTATCCTTAATGCTTAGTCTTTGTAATAGCTTGAAAAATACCTGTACTAAATTTCTGTGTCATGAGAATTCACCTCATTTTATAGAATGGTTCTTTGAAGATGTCATTAAGTGTCTTAAATGATGCTGAGCACTGGATGTTCAAGTGGGAGACATTTTTAGATAATGTATAAACGGAAATGTATATTGATGCTTAAGACAGAATTCAGGGTCTTTGCTTTCTAGACAAGCTCTCTATAATTAATCTAAATCACAAACTAATAACAGTATATACTTTCATAGATAATCATCTTTTAAACAAAGATACAACTTATTATGTACTATACTAACATATATTTCTAGTGACATTTATAGTATTCTATTATTCAGTCATTTACTTCTAATATATATATTTTGTTGACAAAAGACAAAACTGATTTTATATGGCTTTCTGGGAGATGAACTATCAGCTATACATTGTAAATGTTGAGATTTCCCATTTGAGTTAGTTGGTTTTAGCTGCTATGATTTAATTTTTTAATATTATATTGATTTTTATAGAGATGACTGTCATTTTTGTTACAAATTGCTTGTAGAAAGATGTTGATAGTAATTTCAAAAACTTTTAAGCTAAAAATTTCCTTTCCTTTGAATTTTCTAAGGTTTCATTAGGTTTAAATATTAGTAATGACTGAACCATCAGAAAATTGTAGGCAATATATTTTATTGTTTGGCAAATTTATTACTTTGGAGGTATTGAGTACCTGATATTTTTCATGTTAATAGAGAATAGTTTTATAAGATAGGTTTTTTACTCTGTAAAAAATCTCCACAAATATTAATATAACTTAAATATATGCATATTAGATAATTGTCCATTAAATTCTCCAATATTAGTAATTATACTCATATTTTTGAAACATATTTTATCCTTGGCCTCAAACTTCAAGAGGTCACCAAAATACCACTATGAAAAGATATATTCTCTTTGTTACCATGGAAGCTCCGTGGATACAAAGCCAAATGCTCACAATTTCAAAATAAAATCTTAGCACAATACTCCCTATCATAAATATATATTCTAACCTCATTTTCAATTTAAAAGCTGAAAGCATTCATCTCTTCATATGTCAGATTCATATTTGTCATGCATGGAGGTTTTCTTTCATGTGAAGTACAGTCTTCTATAATGCATTCTGTGCTAGATGAGTTTATTTGTGTTCACCTACATGCCCTTATAAACTCTCATTTCTATCTCTCTTCCTCTCTCTCTCTCTCTCTCTCTCTCTCTCTCTCTCTCTCTCACACACACACAGAGACACACACACACACACACACACACATGCCTGTTTTCACACACTCACCTCAAAATAACAAGAATTCTAGGTGGAAAGGGTCAAAGGAGTAATGGCTGAAGAAGTATCAAATAACATAGGGTAAATAAAACAAATGAAGCAGAATGGTGGAACAGGAAAATCCAGTAGCTACACCTGCCTGTCACTTAAGGAGTGAATGACTCTGAAGAGAGGGCTGGAGGTTTGAGTATATCTCCAGCTTTTATCTAGGGCTGGTATCTTGATCATAAATCATATACCCTATACTTTATATACATTGTATCTTCAATTGAAGGCACTTATTTGAATAGTGTGATGAAATAAACCAGTTTGGTGAGCTAGAACTTAACAGTTTATTATTCAATATCTGTGCCATATACTTAAGAATATATATCCCTCACATCATACCATGTGTTGCTAATTGATCATGGATTAATGCACCATGAAGACTGAGAGTCAGTACTTCCTACTACTCTCTTTTGTATGCTACCCTTGGACAGTTTATGCTTAGGGGATAAGGGAAGGAGAATACAGCCATTAAACAATGAATTTTAACTAACAACCCAATACATTTTCATGGTTCTTATCTGTAGGAAAACAATTTATTTGTCATTATTCTGAAGTCATGACTTAAGGATGGGTCAAGAAGACCAAAGCAAGCCTAGGGAAGATACCTGAGCTATCTGATTGAAGAGACAAATGACTCTAGCCCTGGGGATTTTAGATTGCTTAGTGAAATAGGTAAGCAAAATAGTGAATAGCAAAGTGCCTACTGATCTTGTGGAGATTAATAAAATGTAAGGTAATTGGCCCAGTTTTGCGAGGTGTGTTGATGAAATGATCCTAGTAAGATCACAAATATTTGGGGCTTAGAAATGAAATATTAATGAACCTTCTCAAGGTGGGTGGTGCCAGAGTTTGAACTCGGGCTCTCAGCTGTATGATGTGAACACTTATATGCTGACCTCTGGTTTCATCTCCCACCAGGAAGAGTGCCTGGTAAGTGGAGGTATCTATCATGCATCTGAGTGAGGCTATCTAGTTGCTATGGGTATATATCTCCTCCATACTATACAGGAAAGCATGGCTTTAAGATGCTGTCTAGCATTTAGGCTACTGGCACAGCCACGAAAACGAATGAGCCATGAAGCCAGCACGCCTATTGACACAGTCTGGCAAAGCTGAGCTGGATGCTGTTTTCACCTTCGTGGTGCCTTCACTTGGGGCTTCAGAGCTCTACGTTTTCCATTTGTGGGAGACATTTCACATTATGACTCAAATCGTCTTTTCTAAGAAAATTATTTCTGCTCTCATGCAATTAACCTTATCTGGTCATTCTCTGGAGTCTACCTTGCCATGGAGATTGTGGAAATCACAAAAAAGTTGGATAGCCCCAGTGTTCTCTTGGCACACCTGTCCCTAAACAAACTCAAAAATGAGATTTAGCAACAGATCAGATTACAGGCTTCCTCCTCTACGTAATCTACAGGACATTGCCCCCAGAAAGTAAAAACTTAATAACAATGTTATCATGCCTAAAACAATACTTAGTAAAAAAAAATATATAGTAGAAAATTAATATAAAAATGTGTAAGAATTTGCCAATCATAAGGAGACCAGTTTATATTAGGTTATAATGCAGCCTTGGGGAGATTTCTAACTTTTAAGCTAGTCCAACTCAAAGTAGTACTTCAACACGAAATATTGTTCAAGGCTTAGTCACTCACCTTAAATGACCCAGATAGTTTTCTATCCATTTAATGTTTTATTTTTCTGAAGAATAGATGTCAAAAATAGTTATATCATCTAAATGATTTGAGATTGATAATGACTATTCTTTCTGTACTTGTAACATTGTCTGGAGACAAAATGATATGATTTTTATTTCTTTTGAAATCACAAGTTTGCTTCTTTTGTGCAATCTGTGTCAATAAGAAACATCCTGGTTACTAGTGTATCAGAAATGCAAGATCTCCAGCCAAGGTCTCTGACTCAGTCATCCTTCACTCCCTTCCAACTGTTTATCTCTTCTGCTGTGACCTGTCTGACTGCTGGTCCCAGCAGGCTACAGTTTAATCGTAAAACTAAAAGGAATAAAAGACAATTCGAAAATAAGCATAGAAAGTAGATAAAACAAAAACTTTTGTAGCTGGTATAAAACTTACACCATGTGTGTGGGGCAGGGGAAAAACAATGTGCTTTTTCTAGATACTGAGAATAGTTCAAAACAGGATTAACATGTATAGTGTATAGTGTCATCTATTGGGTACACTTCTTGTTAATGGGAGAAACGATATGAGGTTTAGAGTTGAACCAAAAACAATACATCTAAGCTTAGACATACACAGAATCTTCATTTTAGGCAGATATCTATAAATTCTAAACTATGCCTCAATTGATCTTACATGAAGATCTGGGGACCATAAGATGGTTCAGCTGCATATGTGTATTCTGTGAGTAAAAGGTTCTCGGTACACCTGATTTGTAAGAAATTTCAAAGCAACTGTATATTGACAAAATAATTTGGAAGAGTGACAATTGCTGCAGTGTCTTTGTTCTCTAAGAATAAAGCAGGCCAGTTGGTAGTGAACATGAATCCTACTGATAACATTTGCCCAAGATGTGAATTAAATAGTATAAAATTCTGTTATACTATCATAAAATACAAAGAATTCTGTCAGCTAAAATTTTGCCCTTTGCTATCTCATCCGTATTTTTCTATTTTCTTTTATCTCATACTCTTGCTTATCATTGGATTTACCACTAAAGTAGAAAAATTAATCTCTTCTATATTCATATTTTTCCATTTGAAACCAGGGAAGAAATCTCTGTATGAGGCACAAATGGATTCTGACAGCTCTCATCTAACACGATACCATGAAACTCAAGGGACGATATAAAGAGTTACCGGCAGGAAGCAAAGTGAGAAGTGTCTAAGGCAGAAGCCTTTTCAGAGGAAGCTATTTCTCTCTGTTGTGATCTAAAGTGAGGCATCTGAGCCATTTGCATGAGACTGATAAGCCACCATGAAAGGAGTCCCTCTGTTACATGTTTGTGTACCAGAAACATTTTGGCTGTTTACATATTTATGGATAATATATTATTGAAATACATACTGGATATAGATATGGGTATTTTTGTCCATTGTTAACTTTTTATTAAATATAAACATTGAACTTTGGTTTCTGAAATTTTCCATCTAAGAATATGGTTTCTGGGTCTTTAGAATTCCTATTTAAATCTCATAATGAATGAGCGAGAAAAATCATCCTAAACAATTGAAAACTTTAATATTTTGACAAATATATACATATATACTCTTTATTAATTTAGTAAAGAACTAATTAATATTCAGTCAAATTAATGTATTATATAATACTTAAATAAACTCAGTTATAACATTTGTTGTGTATATGAATAAAAATTGCTTACTTATAAAAGAATGAAATTTAAAAGTATGTAAATACACCCTCAATAATATAAGATTAGAAAATTTAACTTCTCAGATTCCCCAGTGTAGAGGAAAGCCATGGCGGTGAGGTGGGAGTGGGTGGGTGGGAGTGGGAGCACCCTCAAAAAAGCAGGGGGAGCAAGGATGAGATGGAGGGTTATGAAGGGGAAACCAAGAAAGGAGATAACATTTGAAATGTAAATACATAAAATATCCAATAAAAAAATAGAAACTTTAAGGCAACACTTTAATATGCATTCAATCTGAGATGATTTAATCATAAGAAATCACATCATCTACTAAATACTAAATTATCTATTATATACTATTGAAATTTTCAGTTAATTATATATTCCTAAGTGAGATGTAGCACATACCTGTAACTACAGGGTAGCCAATGAATTAAAATTTCCAGGTCATCCTCCACTACAAAGGAGAGAACTACCGACTCAATGAATGTCAATAAATATATATACAAATCTTTCCTATGTGGTAACCCACTGTGCATTATTCTTTAATAAATATGAGAACATAAATTACTATGTATAATAAAAGGCATGAAACTGAATGACTCATTTATATTTTAACATATAACAATTGGTACCAGATATCATAAAGTACCTTGTAAACACTTGCTTTCAAACCAAACTTTGCTCATAAATAACTCAAAAGATATTTTAAATTTGTTACTTTGCTATGTATTCAGTATACTGACAATGACACATTCAAATACAAATACAAACACATACACACATTATTCTATTACTCAGTTTACTCCTTTTCTAATATACATACATATAAATATATAATTTAATCCATACTACAATATATATTACTCATTAATTCCTACTGAGTCTCTCTGAGATATTCAATTACTATCCCTATTCCATAATTAAGAACACAATGGAACACTGTATCTAAGTAATGTGTCCAAAGTCATATAGTTAGAGCATGATAAACAAGAATATAAACCTGCAACTAGAGTCTATGTCATGATTCAAAATACTATTACATTTCTGTAAATTAGATGTGATTTTGAAACTTGCATCTAATATATGAACAAATCGATATGCATGAGTACAATTGTAGCTTATGATAAAATGTAAAGCTGACACTGCATATAATTTAATACTCATTTAAAAATAAGATTTGCCAATGCCATGCATTTAAATTACACAGGTCATTTTTATTATTAAAGACTTGTTTTTTTTTTTTTCTTTAAAAATTGTTCACTGACACTTTACATGATGAAGAAGTAAAACAGACAGGTGAAGGTACTGGTGGTTAGTCAAGATCTCTCTGCTGCTTAGTGTTTATGCCAAATGAACACTAGCTAGGATCCCCTGGATAGAGGGTTCCTTTACTGGGAAATCACCTCCATCAAATTGACCTGTAAGAGAGTCTTATGAGGCATGGCCTTGATCAATCTCTTATGTGGGAAGGCCCAGCTCACTGTGGGAAGTGCCACTTTAGGGCCAGAGCTCCTTTCTAGCTTGTATGAGAAAACGGGTGCAAACGCTAAATACAGAAAACCTGTGGGTTACATTCCTCCATGCCTTCGGCTTTAGTTCTTGCCTTCCTGTTTCTGACTGGAGTTCCTGTCTGGATTTCCCCCAAACTGTGCACTGAAAATATAAATCAAAACTTATTTCAAGTTGCTTTTGGCTGTGTTGTTTTGTAAGAAAAATAGAAATGCTAACTAAAACAATCACACCCAGCTTGCCTGCAGGGCTCAGTCAGGAAATGGAGATTGTCAATAGAGAGGAGTGAGCACTCAGAAAAATGACAAACAAATCTCTGACCATTCCATGTATTGCTTTCATGGCATGGAACAAACAATGACTGATTTCTTGCTCCAGGAATTCACCATGGTTGTCTCATTTGCTATACAAGAGTGTAAGTTGAGCTTGTTAATTTCTAGAGAAATTACTTTCGAAGTGATTGGTTAAATCGTAGCACAGAACATCAATTATTGGTAGTCTTTCTCAGGAAATCTACAACCTCATGTTTACTAGTCATAGTATTTTTAGGATTCATAATTAAGAAAACTATCACTGAAGACAGTTTATAATCACCAGGAACTGATATTAAACACATACTCTAGCACATATTTATTGGAAATTCTCCCCAAATTGACTCCCACTCCCCCTATCTCTATCTTCACTCTGGCTAATCATGGTAGTTTATTTATTTATTTTTAAGGTCTTTTTGTTTGATTGTTTGCTTCCTTGCTTACTATTTTGATATATAGCCTCATTTGAGAATCTAGGCTTCCCTGGACCTAACAACTATGAATACCAGACTACCATCTAACTCCTGGCAACTCTCTGTCTCAGTCTCTTGAGTGATGGGATTACTTCAGGAACCACTGTGCTTAGCTCTTGTGTCTCCAGGCACTGATCACCTGTCTCAGTGCCTAAATTCTGTTCTTACCAAAATGGAATTGCATTCCTATTTAACTCCAAAATTGCTACTACAAATCATCCTTGAACTTCTCCAGAGTGAAAATAGAGTTGTAATTCTTTTCTCTTTCCTCTTGTTCAAAATACCAAATTACAGAGTGCTAGCCCTTGTATATAATGTCGAAGTGTGCACCTATCATTTATATGGAGTGGTGATGAGCTTTTCGATCCAGCACAGATTTCTAGGTCTGGGTAGAAATGGGTCAGGCTAGGATTGGTTGCTGATGACCTCGATAAAGCCTGGAAATATCAAAGTGGATGTAGGTAGGCATGGCTCTGACTAGAAGGCCATAATAAGAAAGGAAAATGTGTTATAAAAATTGGAAAGATGGTATAGATTAACTAAAATTCTTCCAAATAATTCTGCTATTGATGTTCAAGTGTATAAGAAAAATGGCAAAAGTGCCACAAAAAAAACAGATTTATGCTTTCTGAGCTACAGATGCCAAGGTGTCTTTTTTCCTTGATAGAAAAAAGAATTTAATATACTTGTAAGAAAGACAGGACATAATGCCACTTTGATGAGGCTTTTTTTAAGAATAACTAGTACATGAGATATAAGCAATTTGTCTATTGAAGATTTAACTGGGATGGCAGCTGGCATTTCTCGAGGATTCATTGACATTAATTTTAGAGTTGAAAGTGCTGCATAAGCAATCACAAAATATAGACACAGTCAAAATAAATGAGACAATCTCTTTAAAAATATATACTGTACACAAGGACTTCAGGACTTGAAAATTCCAGAGCCTTTTAAAATGAGAAGCATGATCCTCCTGGACATTGTGGGGATGTATTTGTTTAAGTAAGAGTGAATTTTGGAAATAGGAATGCATTAAAATATAATGGTGCAGTAACCTAATGAAAAATTAAAATAATTATATTGAATTTATAAGTAATGATGAGTATCTTTTAATGAGAAAATATTTTAAGTATTCTGTGTGAGTCTCAAGATGCTATATAAGCACTTGTTTGAGTTAGGGTTTATATTACTGTGATAACGCATCATGACAAAAAGCAAGTTGGAAAGAAGAGGGTTTATTTGGCTTTCATTTTTACATCATAGACCACACTTGAAGGAAGTCAGGACAGGAACTCAAACAGCAGGATCCTGAAGGCAGGAGCTGATACAGAAGCCACGGAGGGGTGCTTCTTGCTCTCCATGGCTTCTTCAGCCTTCTTTTTGAAGAACCTAGAGATGGCACCACCCAAAATGTGGTTGACTCTCTCCCACTGACCACTAATTGAGTTTTTACATACATTACAGCTGAATCTGATAGAGGCATTTTTCAAGTTGAAGGTCTCTACATTCAGATAATTCTAGCTTATATCAAGTTGACATTAGACTAATCAGCACAGCACTAAAGTGACTTCTAGATACTTAATTTTTCTATTTGTATTTTTAATTAATTGCAATCACATTGAAAGAAATGCCATATTCAATATGTGATTTTTTTAAAAAAAATTACAGTGGGCAACTAGGACATGGTGTTATATATTGAGAACAATCCAATAGATCAGAGCTTAATGTTTTTCTAACCATGAGACTGTAGTATTTCGCTTCACATTTTCAGACATGCTATCCTTGGTAATAGATATTACATATAAAAGAAAACACTGTCATACATGATAATGTGCCCATATTTTTTATACCACCAATGTATAAATTTGATATTGTGAAGGATATAGGCTTTTAGTTTCAATATCAAACCTCCAAAGCTTCACATGGTTTTAGGGTAGTCATCCTGAATCTGCCACAAAACAGCTCAAGGTAATATATAATTAGGTGGGTATAATTTCATTATAAAAATTATAAAAACAATGTTAATGCCATATTTGGCCCTAACTCTATGGTTTTTCAGCCTCTGCTCTGATATATCATATAAAATTGGCTACAGTTTTAATTATTTCTTTTTTGTACATGTCATTTAACTAGTTCAATAAATTCAAATTTAATATATTTTTACTTGCCCATTTAAATTTCTTTAATGGTAGCATCCTAACATTTCTGTGTCAACAGCAATTTTTTGTGTGTTATCTAAATGTTTTCTCTTAGACGGTCCCTTGATATATTTGTAACCTCCTTATGAAAGCTAGAGTCTTAGTGGGAACTGTAGCTTCAGGTTGTAACATGTCCTTCAGCACTGAGTTAGCATAGGTGTGTGCATTATTGAAAACCAAGTTCAAGTATGTTTTTTTAATTGCTTTTATTTTTTAACATCTCAGCCATTGCCCACCTCTCAGTTCCCCCTCCCACAGTTCCTCATCTCTTTCCTTTCTGTCTCGAAGATGGTGTCCCTCCATACCTGCAAGGCCTCCTCCTGGCCCCAATCTCTGGTATATTAGATATGTTTAAACTTAGTTTCACATTACCTCTAGGGATATTTGCTTTCTGGTCTTGCAAGTGAAAACTGTTCATTTTCAGCTGTCTTTTCTAAAGTGTATTATTTTTTATATTTCTACTATTATGTAATACACATTAATAATCACTTAAACACATATATCTTCATATTTAGTCATATATGAATATTTTTCTTTTTGCTTGCATGGTATGCAAAGAAAAAGCTAGAAAAGAGATAGATGTTGAACCTCTCTTTAGCAAGCACATCACCCATGGAACTACCACTTCAGCACATGGATACTTTTTTATTTGAACAACGGTACAAACCAATGGGGGATTTACAACACTCCACTGGAGACAGGCTGAGGTCATTCATCATGGTTTTCATTATTCTTCCCACTGTCATTATGGCTCCTGCTGGTAGTTGTTCTTCTTTAGGTGTGTCTTGCCTAAAGGAAGTTGGATGAAGTGCATTTTCACCCCATTCCTTTCCTGTACCTTTAGCCTAAAGGCAGGTTATAAGGCCAAATGATATTGCTTATGGATCCTGGTGGTTCTTCTAATCCTGTCATTTGTCATTCACTCCCATATTACTCCCATATGTTAATGTTTCTTGGCCTATCATTTCAATCTGCTCAGATCCTGACAAATATATACACTCATTTTTATCTGATAATTAGAGGAAACATTGAATCTATGACTAAGGTAATTAATCTTTTGCAAAAAAAATTACTGAGATTTTGCTTAATATGTTTTTGTGCCTGGTAGAGAGTAAAATCTAATATATAGCAAATACCGAAGACATCAGAAAAACCCTCCAAAGGAACATGCGTGCTAATAGAGATTGAGTGGTAACAAGAGAGGAATAAAAGGAGAATGTTCACTTAATGCGAACATTGAAAGGAGTCAGAGTTGTTAAACAGGAGCCTAAGTAGCACTGCAGTTGAATAGCAAGCCAGAAATTAACACACAGCAGTCAGGACTAAGTGGTGTAGAGAAAGCTTAACTAGCTTCCTTTTGTCAGTGTCTCTGTCAGAGTATTTTTCATTCCTGCAACCACTGGTCTAAGATTTGCAAAGCCTCCCTTGACACACTGACCTTTTCACATTGATTCTCTGTACCGCTGTTAAGATACAAAATCTATATAATCAAGCAGGCAAAGCACTTGATACTGGAGTAGCCTGATAATAGAGAAGAAAACCCTTGTTATCAGGTGTCCTTGGCTGTGCTTCCTGTACAAAGACAAGCATGTGCATGCAGAACAATGCTCACACACTTCTTGATTTACACTTACACAGTGAATATAGAACCTGTATTCTAAAGAGCCATGTTAAAGGAAGTCGAGCCAGTTGATGAACTGGGAGGCTGGGGATCTGTCATTTGTGACAGCATAGGACTGTTTCTTTCTGCTCCTTATGATATATTTCATATAAGATATCTAAATTATACCTTGTCATTATCATTTAATTTGTAAACTAACTTCAATATCCCATTTTATTTTAACTTCAATAACGCGCGCGCGCGCTCGTGTGTGTGTGTGTGTGTGTGAGTGTATTTTCAAAAATGAAAGAGTTCTTGTAATATTTTAGAAAATCAATTTTTAGGATATCATGGTTTAGTTATAAACTGTTCATTGATATTTTTATATTTGCTTTTTGGGAAATTCATGTGATTTGATATTTGATAGAAATTACACTGTTAGTGGGTATTTTATACCTTAGTGAAAAAAAGGTTATAAAATTGTTGAGTATTATCGGGCTAACATTTCTTTGCCAAAGATTGTTCTTAGAATTATCTTTTATGTGTGTGTAGATGGTAATGTGCACACACCTATGTGGGTGTGAATGCTGTGTTCTTTTAACTGAACCACAATCTTTACACACCCCGAACTGTTTTTCTAAAAGTCACTCATAAAGTAGGGGCACCATATTTATTATTCAATGTTAAGAATCTAGAAATAAACTCCAGCCACAAGATATTTTTCATTTATGACACAATTTTGCATTTGTCTTTTTGTATGTCTGAGATATTTATATTACATGTTACATGGTTACATGGGTTTTTAAAAGACTTATATTGCATATGACTGTTTTTCTGCTTGTACATATATGAATCGTGTGCATTGTAAGTTCCTACAGAGTCCAGAAGAGGGCATCTGGGATCAGCAAACTGCAGTTACAGATGATGTGTAAGGCTAAGTGTGTGCTAGAAACCTAAGCCAGAACCTCTACAAGAGCAACAAGTACTCTTGACTTCTGAGTCATCTCTCCATCTCATACTGTGTGTTTTCTAATAGCAATGAATTAACATTGACTGTGGAAAAGATGTTATAGTAAACAGAAGTGTTGGGGAGGAAAATTACTTAAATTTTTGCATTTCCATTTAAAAATAATCAGATACAATGTAGAATAACGTGTTTCGTAGATTATCTGAAAGTGTCTTTGCAAATAGAACCAAGAGGTCTTCATAGCAATCATGATCTAAGTTTATAGCTCATAATGTTTGACTGAGAAGAGATCTTTATAATTATAGTGTGAGAATGTATTCTCACTAACGACAATGCATTTATGTCATCTTATACGGACAAAAAAGTTTTGGATGAGTGTTTAATTTATGGAAAACGTTATTAGAATTAAGATATTATTGAAAAATATATTTTTAAACATTATTAAAAATCTTAATGCTTTTTGTTGCTTGTTTTTTCTTTATTTAAAATTATTCTATATAATTAGGTTTGTCAGTTATTTGTCTTTATTCAGTAAAGAATAATTCAAATTATATTTATGGATATATTAGGGGACCAATAGCTATTATTAAATAATTGATATGTGGGTATGCCTTTCTGAACATAGGGATTCATAATTATTTGTAGTAAGTACTTTGCTCAAGGACATAAACATAATATGGATGTCTAAATCAGAAATTCAAAATCAGTTTCGTAGGACAATGGAATCTCATTAGATACTAATAATAGATAAATAGAACTGGGCAGGGAGGGGTGATACATGTCTTTAATTTCAGCACTCAGAAGGCAGCAGCAGATGATGTCTAAGTTCAAAGTCAGTCTGTTCTACAAAGCAAGGTTCAGGACAGTTAGGGCTGAACAAAGGAATTTTGACTCAAAAACAGTAAACAAACAAACAAAAACAATGATATATGAATAACTTGGTGAGAAAATACGCTGTCTGAAATCTATAGACTATCAGAATTCCTGATACCAGGAAGAGACACTTTCTTGAGTGTTGGTGGCTGTTGCTCTTGTCCTAGGTTGCCTCTGAGAAACTGAGTATAAGACCCTGATACTAGAGACACTATGTATTTTGGACACAGACTTTAGGAGAACAATCTTGACCTGATCTAGAAGCCTCCTCTCTGGCAATCAACTTTCTGAATATCCAAAAGCAACTTTGCAAGATGTTAAGGTAGAAAAATCAATCAATGGTTCTATTCAGTTATGATGTCTACAAACTATAATGACCAGAACAAAAGGATATGCTAAAAGGTTCAATACTGGTATTCATAATCTTATGGTTTAATGAAATCTCACAGACACTCTAAAGTTTTATGAATTACATAAGTATTACCCAAATTTATGAGAGGGAGCAAAAAGTAAGGATAATAGTTTTTGTTAAGTATTTATTTAATCAAGTAAGGCAATTCAGAATTCAAATAAGGATCTAATTTGATGCAACTCTAACAAAACATTTATAAAATGTATATTAGACACCTATATAATTCCAAAGAAGAATATTCAGTATTTAAATATATTAGGAGATATTTAATCTACATTGATAGACAACCATTATGTAGGAAACATAAACCAAATTAGTTTTAGATGTAATAGTAAAAGCATGAACCTTATATGTTGGTTTCTGTTAACGTTAAAAGTTTATGTCCTCCATGTGTGTTCCTAGGCTAGCTGTTTAGACCCTGGGAGCTCTGGTTGGTTGGAGTTGTTGTTCTCCCCATGGGGCCACAAGCCCCTTAAACTATGTTATTTCCTCAACCTAGAACTGACCTTAATACTTGCATGTAATTAGAGTGGTATTAAAGCAAAATAGAGGAAGGGGATGGGATAGGGGGTTTCTAGAGAGGGTAAATGGAGAAAGGAGATGACATCTGAAGTGTAAATAAATAAAATATCTAATTAAAAAAAGTTTATGTCCTGTATAGGTAACTATTAAAAATAGTTAAATACTAAGGGTTTCTAAGAAATACTTGAAAGGATGTATATATTGAAGGGCATGTAAATGATATGTCTTTACAACCACACAATTAAAAACAAATTCAAATTTAGGCAAAATATTTGAACCAATATTTCAGCAATAATGAAATGTTGTATGAGAAGCAGTTTGAAATTATCAATCCAGTATTACTTAAGATATTAAATTAATGAAAGAAATATCAGCTATAGCCTGCTACAATGGTGCAAGCTAGTAGCTCAAAGCAATTCAGAGTGTTACCAGATGCTTTGGAAGGCAATATGACAGTCCCTTACAAAACTAAATGTGTGCTTATCAGAAGATCCATGAAATTTATTCCTACATATTTGACCAATTATTTTGAAATGTATCATCACCAAAAGAACTTATACAAAGATGTTTATATCAACTTTATGCTAGTCATAAATTAATATTCATCAATATATATTTCAGATTCCTAAATACGCAAGTGTTATTCATCAATTAAACGAAATATTCATAGTAGCCAATGAAAGACATCAGTGATCTTAAATGCATAGAACTAAGAGTCTCTAGGATTCAGTAATAGCAGAAATTATGCGTGGAGAGTATACAAGAACTCTCTCTGATCTTGTCACATTTTCCATGCTTAACTCTGTTCTATAAAAGAAGTTTTATTTTAGAAACCCTTGAACATTTGAAAGGCTATTTCAGTATATTTAGCATCATGAGCTCATTCTAGAAATTCCAAATGAGTTGTGCTGTTTTCCTCAAAGTTAAATTTAAAGAAGCACGTGGAAGTGAATCTTAAGATTATACCTAGGTTTCTCAGATTATTTCGTCTCTGCATAGGGCATATGAATAACATATGAGAGTTGCTTACAACCTAACACATATATAAAATTTAAAAATAGAAAATATATTTTAATGGACATCTTAGGATGTATTTATAGAGATCTTACATGAGGGCACAATTGGGGACAAACTAACTTGCAATAATGGGTAATTAATAATTTACCAAAGTTCCAAAATTCAGTCTTCATGATGTCTTGATACTTTTCTCTATAACCAAGATTCAAAGCAGGAATACCCTGATTTATTGAACTGCTTTTTATGTTATATCTTCTAAAATTTTACATTTACATATGATAAGTTATGTTACCTGGTATGTAAACTATTAAACTAGAGATAATCTGAATATGCATTTCCATTCATCATGTAAACTATGCTAGACTAGATAATGAATGCATTGGTATATTTATTTTATTATTTGAGTTTATAATATCAAAAAATCCAATTATTTAAGAAGACAATGACTCAGCTTTTATGCCTACAAGTATTTTCTGGTTATTGCCTTCTTCCATTGATCTATATTTTACCTCAGTCATGACTCAGTTTGCATGTGTACCTAAAATGAATGAGCAATGACAGGTCAGCTTGCACAAGGAACAATTGAAGTTAAAATGGGCTGATGACCCAATTTTAAAATAAATGTTTAAAAAGGCTGCTTTTATTATGTGAAAGTTAAGGAAATTTACATTGATTCTTTTATTTATTATCAATGCTAGAGTGTCATTACTAAGTAGAATCCAACTGACAGTTCTACTGTGATTCACAAATGGACATAATTTTCTCTGATTTTTAAGAGTGAATATAGTACTTCAAATGCAATTTAGCAATCATTCTCAGCATATTTAAGAAAACTACATATTTCTAAAATACTTTGTTGCTGGAAGCCTCATTAAACTTTTCAACCTGAATTTTTTGCATTCATCAGGAATGTTCCAAATTTGTTCATTTTGGAGAATTGCTTCTTTATTGAAAAAAAAAGAGAAAACTTCAAGAGCATTTCGTCTAGTTATAATTGCCTTTGTTAGAGTTGTCAGAATATACAGTATACCATAGGAAATATATTTTAGTAAATTTTATGATGAAGGTCATAGATTATATTATAATATTTACAAATGTGACCCATAAATATATAGACTTTTGGTTGTGTATTTCCAAGAAGTATTTAAAATATAACATTTACTAACTTTCAGGAGTGGTGAGTTCCCCTTTCGTGGAAAGACAATGTAGTTTCTATTAAAAAATCAAAACAGATCTCCTTTGACGCCTCTGAAAACTTTCCCACTGTTTTCTTCATCTTCCCACATTCCCAGGGGAGGCACTCCCAGCACATCTTACTGGTTTTCTTAAATCTTTTCTCCCACCGATAATTCATAATTACTACTTATTAAATTCTCTGTTCCATCTTGGCTGCTCTAGACTCTGTTGAGCAGCCTTCTGGGCCTTGCTCTCTTGGCCCTGCCACTCTGTACTGTACTCTTCCCCTGGAAAATGGCTCTCCTCCACACTCTCCTAAGGCAGGGAAGATCTCTTCTTCCTGCTCCCTCATAGTCTCAAGCCCCAGAATCCTAACTTTTACCTTTCTATCTCCTCCACATGTGTTGGCTGCTGGCATCTTTATTTACCAATCAGAGTGAACTGTGGGCGGGTTGCTAGAAGCTACCTGCAGACCCTCTCATGTAAAGGATTGGGGGACCCATTAGCATTAGAATACAAGCAGCTACAGACCTAACTTTCAAGTTGGGTTACAAGATTCTGAAAGCAAACTGGAAATAAGAAAATAAGAATCTAAGCTATTAGAGGATCCTAAAGATGAACTTGAACCAAATCTTTTAATATTGTTGTTGCTCTGTTTAGTGATGATGTTTGTTTACTTTTTTATTACTACTGATGCTAAAAATATATCTAAATTGTTAATAGTGAAGAATATTGTAGGATATTGCTTTTTCAAAGTCTCAAGTCCCAACTCTTAAATTTGTTATCTGTACCAAATGAACATTTTTGATACAAAATATGTCCCCTTTCCATTTTGTAAAAACCCCAAGAAATGCAGTGGAAACAATCACCAGTGATTCTTGTACACTTATTTCTATTTTTCTTATGCATTTTATAAATTGTGACAGAATAAAAATGATAAAAGTTCTAAAGCATTTTAAATCACATGGTGTATTTTATTTCTATTGCCTATTAGAATGTTGTATTTAATTTAGTATCATCTATGTTAACATAAATTATTATAACCTGGAATTATAGAAACTATTACAAAAGACTGTTTTAATTCTAACTCAGTTCATATGTCATAATTTGTCATAGATATATTAAAAATAGTAGATTTAACATTTTGTTTGCATGTTATGGTGAATTAGCTCAAATGTCTACATCAAATAATTTAAATATTTGATAATACTTAGATATTATAATTTAGATATGATACAAATATCTATCTGAAGTTGTATGCAGTGATGCTTCATGTGTGGTAAATATTCCTGAGAAAAGTAAATCACACTATGTGAAAAAGGTGAATACTTGTAGTAATGATTTGAGGAAATTAATATCTAAGGGGATACATTTTAAAACAAAATGTAGTAAAAAGACACAGGTTTCAAAAACAGGGAAACCATTTTCACCTGGATAGTAGGAAGTGATATATTAGTAGAATGGATTTTTTCAAAGTGACCAAATGATGGTATTAGTAACAAAGGAAGGCAGGTTCGGGACATTTAACATCATTGATTCCAACCCAGAAGTGAAATGGAAGACATTTTTGAGAGCAGCTTCCAATACTCACATTCTGCACTAAGGCTAATGACTGATACTTAGGAAACATCATTTATATGATTAGGATATAAATAAATGTTAGAAAGCAAATAATTGCAGATAATCCTCATAACTTTGGGGTTCTTTTCATCTCACTCTCAAACTGTTCTTTGCTTTAGTTGCAAGTGAGGTGACTAAAGCTCCTGAAAATTCTTTCACTTACATGCAAGTTCCCCATTCAGTGCACCTTCCAATTCACCAGCACTACAAAGTCAAATAGAAACTTTTACTTGAAACTGTGATCTCAGATGCACGTAGACTTCTAAAATCACCCCCACAAGCGTAGCTCATCATGTCTTCTAAGAACAGTGTCTTAAATCGTCTGTACTGCTTTCTGATGTATCATGCTCACAAATGTGTACGCTCTACTGCTATCCATGAATCCGAGGCAGTGAATTTTAATTACTCACTTTAAACATATTTTGCGGGGGGTTAAGTGGTTAGAATAGGATGAAGCTTGAATTTTAGATTCATATTGGAGCTTCATGTTGGGAATACACTTATACATGTCATAACTTAGAACTCATAGGACTTTTCTTATTAACCTATAGCAATGCGGTTTTTGAGAATAGAAAATGTCTGACTGAAAATTGTGCATACACATAATGAAAAAAAGAAGGTCGTATAAACTTAATAGTGGAAGTTAGTTCATGGGAGGGGTTCAAGGGATTATAGTCGATAGGACCTGGAAGTAGGTAGAGAGAGTGGAAATGATGTGATTCTTTTTCAATTGAAAGTGTCTTTTACAAAGAGTGACTCCCTCCTGTAGAAGTTATCAATTTTCCATGGTTTCTCATCTAGGAATACCAGCTCTTAAACCCCTCCCAAAGGCAATGTTTGATGTCATGGTTTTTGTCTAACTAAAAAGATACAAACACTGTTAAATGTATCAGTTTGGAAAGATACAGCCGATTTCCTGAAGTTATCGTATTTTATTAGGTATAACTGATATATTACTGGGAGAACTTGATGCCTTCAGACTACAAGTTTCTGTCTGTAACTCTCATTAGCTTTCTATAGATACAATTATTAAAAACTGTCTTAGGCTATGTCACTGATTATTTTCAATTTCTCCTTCACAGTCCTCTTTTGTTTAGTTTTAAATGTAACAAATGTATGTGTCTATCTGGATTTCATAAGCATTTTATATTAGTCTCATAAACGAATACATGACATCTTGGCTTTTGAAGCATGAAACTCCATCATTTGCAATGACTCTTTTGTTGTGCATCCTTGTTGATATTGACTTGCCCCTTCATGAACGGAATCATCCTAAAATGAGCTCATGTAATGAAAATTTTTGGAACACTCAGGAAGTTGGGTGAGGAATTCGTGTAACTCAAAATTAGTCAGACTATGTTACATATTTACAATGGAACTCAAGACTATTTTAATTGATTTTTTTTTTTAGTTGCTGTTCCCTGAAAGTGAGTAGTAGATTTTAATGAATGAGATCGAATAAAAAAAAAAAGTCTCCTTAGAAATTTCAACTCACTAGAACTGTTCTCATTAAGAAGTTTTGTGGAAAATGGGATTTATTCTGCTTACAATTTCACATTGCAGTCCATCATGAAATTAAGTCAGGGTGGGAAGTCAAGGCAGGAACCTGGAAGCAGGAGCTGAAGCAGATGCCCTGGACAAACACTACTTACTGCTGCTCATGGCTCACATAGTTTGCTGCATTTCTTATCTTTTTTTTTTTTTTTTAACATTTTTTCCTTTTATTGAAAATAGATTCTGTTCTCACATGTATCTTGGTTACTGGTATTTTCTGGGCATAGAACCCTTTATCTTGTCTTCTCCAAACATCAAAATGTTATTCATAGTGTCCTTGCCAAATTTCATGCCCTAAAGCATCAGTTTCTGAAATTTTGTTAGTTTATAAAAATGACAGAAAATAATTAGTCTCATTGGAAACAAAAAAGAGAGAAAGAAAGAAAAAAATTTTTGTGAAGATTCATAGCATTTCCTGGTGTCCACTTTTCTCCGGAGTTGGCATTCAGGGGTGAAATGTACACTCTCTGAGCAGACCTACCTTAGTCATCTTGGCCCTGTGGATGTTTCTTGTTCCCCCTTGGTCTGTTTAGACTAATTATAACCCAGTTGTTATTGGACTATTCTTGTTTTAAGAACAAAATCTTGATGTTCTAGCTTTATAATATTATTTATGTCTTCAAGGTAATCCAAATTCTCATAGATTATTTTAACAGAAGTATATTTTATGGAAGCAAATACTGTCAGTGTATTTAATATTGGTATAGGAATGTTCTGTCTTATACTAATTTATGTTATCTAAGTTTCTACTACTCAATCAGCACTCAGTGCTCCTTCTGAAACAGGGTAAAGCAACTTTCTGTTCAATATCACTAACTTATTTGTTTGTTTGTTTGTTTGTTTGTTTGTTTACTTTTTCTTATACCAGAGTCTACTAGAGATTTGCTTACAGTTTCAGATGGTTTATGACCATCTTGCATTCATTTTTTAAAAAGAATTCTTTTACATTTTAAAACTTTAATATTATGTTCTTTTTACATTGTGTTTAAATGTAACAGAATTTCAATGATAGATCTATTGAGCTTATAGCTCTAGAGAAATTTACTCATTTTTCTATTTTATATTAGCCAACTATGTTTTCATATTATCTCAATATTTTTATCTATAAATTTACTTGAATCCTCACATAGTTTTTAAGCATAATTTCATTTATTTTGGGGAATTATATATCATCTTTTCTTCCCTTTTTCTTTCTAATACTTTTATACATCCCTCCTTTGTCTTTTTCAAATTCATGCCCCCATTTTCCTCAATTATTGGTGTGTGTGTGTGTGTGTGTGTGTGTGTGTGTGTGTGTGTGTGTTGTAAGTGATGACTTGGTTATACAGGTTGTCATAGAGCTCTCAATGTAGCCCAGACAGCATCAAAACTGGTGAGTCCAAACCTCCCCAGAATACATACTGGGGTAACAGTTATGGTGGTCCATCCCTCTCTCTGCTTCTTGCCTTTTACTCTTATCAGATTGAAACATAACTTCATCTTAGATATAATTTGCATATCATGGGTCACAGATCATTCAAAGGAAAGACTAAGCTACAAAAAGACAGATTTTCACTTAATTTAAAAAAGTTGTTATTCACACAATTATACAAATTGTGGCATTTCTGTACTTTTCTATAAATCATTTGGTTTTTCATCTATTTCTGATGTCAACTTTCCAATAGTGTTTGTAAATCATATTCTGTAAAGCTAAACTACACAATGAAACAGTGATATCTATGTTTTCTTTTCAGAAAGGGAATAATAAAGAAACATCCCATGACTTGAATGTTATTACCATTTACCGACAAATATGAATTTTGAGTAACTATAAAGGATGTTTTTTATGTAATTCATTATTTAGTATGCTATTTCAACATCTCATTAAATATCTCATTGTATTGAATATTTGATTCTTATATAGTAATATTAGTATTTTAGTAGTCCTTCTAACAACTTTATTATCTGTAATACAATATTTTATGGCATTTTGTATGTATTTAACATTTAAAAACCTTTCATGTGAGTATAATAGTTTTATTTAATATTCAAGCTTAAGGAATGCAGCCTATCCTAGCAGCAACCCTGCGGGATAGTTTGCAGAATGTTCTATGAATGTCTTGAAACCTGAAACTGTGCCTTTAACTTGTCAGACTCAATTTACATTTGAGAAGTATATAATAACTCTCTTTTTAATTGGATATTTTACTTATATTTCAGAGGTTATCCCTTTACCTCATCTCCCAGGAATTCCCTATTCCATCCCACCTCCTCCTACTTCTATGAGGATGTGCCCCACCTACTTCCCCATTCCCACCTCCCCACCCTCGAATTCCCCCACACTGGGCGTCCAGACTTTATGGGACCAAGAATCTCCTCTCCCACCTATGCTAACAAGGCCATCCTCACCTACATATACAACTGGAGCCACGGGTACCTCCTTATGTGCTCCCAGGCTGGTGGTTTAGACCTTGGGAGCTCCTTAGTAATGTTGGCTCTCCTCATGGGGCCACAAATCCTTTCAGCTCCTTTAGCCTTCTCTCTAACACTTGGAAACTCTTTAATCAGTTCAATGGTTAGCTGTGAGCATCCACCTCTGAATATGTCAGACACTGGCAGACCTCTAAGGAGACAGCTATATCAGGCTCCTGTCAGCATGCACTTCCTGACATCCACATCAGGGTCTACCTTTGGTCACTGCACATGGAATGAATACCCATGTGGAATGGTCTCTAGATGGCCCCTCCTTCAAATTCTGTCCCACATTTTGTCTCCATATTTGCTCCCATGAGTATTTTGTTAATCCTTCTAAGAAGGACCGTAACACCCATACTTGGTCCCTTCTTCATGAGCTTAATGTGGTCTGTGAGTTGAATTTTGGCTATTTCAAGCTTCTGGGCTAATATCCAATTATCAGTGAGTGAATACAATGTGTGTGGGGGTTTTTTTTTGTTTTTTTTTTTGTTTTTTTTTTTTTTTTTTTGTGATTGGGTTACCTCACTCAGGATGATATTTTCTAGTTCCATCCATTTACCTAAGAATTTCTTGAATTCATTGTTTTTAATAGCTGAGTAATACTCCATTGTGTAAATGTACCACATTTTCTGTATCCATTCCTCTGCTGAAGGGCATCTGGGTTCTTTCCAGCTTCTGTCTATTATAAATAAGGCTGCTATGAACATAGTGGAGCATATGTCCTTGTTTTATGTTGGAGCATCTTTTGGGTATATGCCCAGGAGTGGTATAGCTGAGTTCTCAGGTAATGCTACATCCAATTTTCTGAGGAACCGCCAGACTGATTTCTAGAGTGGTTGCACCATCTTGCAATTCCACCAACAATGGAATTGCAAGATGGTGCAATGGAGTGTTCCTCTTTCTCCACATCCTTGCCAGCATCTACTATCACCTGGGTTTTTGATCTTAGCAATTCTGACTGGTGTGAGTTGGAATCTCAGGGTTGTTTTGATTTGCATTTCCCTGATGACTAAGGATGCTAAACATTTCTTTAGGTGCTTCTCAGCCATTTGAGTTTCCTCAGTTGAGAATTCTTTGTTTAGCTCTGTACCCCATTTTTAATAGGGTTATTTGGTTGTCTGGAGTCTAATGTCTTGAGTTTTTTGTATATATTGGATCATAGCCCCATAATAACTTTTCTTAAGCCATGTATTTAGTTATACAACAATTTTATGTGGCAATACCTGTCTGGTTTTAATTAGTACATTTTAATGCCATTCATTATTGATCTTTATAATATAACCTCATTTCTACTTTGAATTCTTTACAGGTATAGTACAGTATTTGTGCCAGCAATGAAAACTAGCAACGTGTTAACGTGTTTTGGAGGGACTGTAAAACAGCCAACTATATGTGGAGTACAAGATAGTGTTCTTAAATATATATATATATATATATATATATATATATATATATATATATGTTTACCAATGTTACAAATAATAGGAACCTTAGCAAAGCAGAAATATGACTAATAAAAAATCACATGAAAAGTTTACTTACACCATTAACCATATAAACAAATCTCAACCTCCAAATTAAATACTTCTATATATTGTTTGAATGATAGATAAAAGGATAATAAATTGATGATGATAATGATGATATGAGGATGATGGTATGATGATGATATGATGATGATTATATGATGATATGATGATGATGATTACAATGGGTCAATGAAGAATCAAAGCAGCTGAAACTCTTATACAAATGTATTTATAGAAGAGTATTAGATATAATTATATAATAACCTCCTGCAAATAGGCAAAACCCTTAAAAGTGAAATTTTCCCATGCATGAAAACTATCACATGCTATCAAACCAATGCAAAGATACAAAAGTTATCATAGTACTATACAATGGAATATTAGTCAGCAAAGACAACAGACATACACGTGCAATTTAGACAATCCTTCAGGGAGTTATTGAAATAAAAGAAGGCAAGAGCTGGAAGACTATGGTCTCTAATATCCCGTTTATATAAAGAGCCAAGAAATAGACCCATTGTCACCAGGGCCTAGTGGAATTATTACAAAGCACATTGAAAGTTAAGACATTTGTTATGTATCTTGATTGTGGTTGTATTTTCAAGTATATTGGAAAAAAGTAATTCTGTGAACATCTAGTAGAAGAGTGTGTTATATATAAATTAGTTATCAACAAAAGTGGTTTAACTTGAACACATGTCAGTTTTGTTCTTTTAATGTAATTTCTGGCTATGAAGAGACTTGTATACTGGCTGGGTGTGGCACTGGGTAAAGCAGTCAGGACCTCTACATTAGGGGCCTAAGTTAAAAATAAAAGGTAAATTTTCACACACAACAAATTGTAGGACATTTATAGTATCCATATCAGATTAGAAAATATAAAATTTAGAAACAAAACCTTTTGATGCTTTTAAATTAGTGAAATATTTGAAAATCAAGTGTTGGTAATCCTGGTGTGTTGGCTCTTGCTCCTCTGGGAAAGCCATCTGGGCTGTTCCTTCTGAGACTACAGCATCACAGCGTGTGTGTGTGTGTGTGTGTGTGTGTGTGTGTGTGTGCATGCATATATATTTCTATATGCTGCCTTTGAATTTTTCTTTGAATTTTGAATCTTTATAACACTTATATTATCTCAAGTGTATAACACTGATACACTTACTTTAGCTTGATTTATTGTAAGTTATGAATGAGAACTCATATCATTTCCTGACACATACCTTACAACTTAATTCAATTTCTGTTTGTGTAAGTCAAATGAACTCATGAAACACCAAGTCTGTTATTTGGAATGTACAATTATTATGAGGATGATTAGCTTCTCTAGTAGGTAGGACTATATGTGTACCACCAAAAACTAAATATTTACAACTTGGACTAAAATATGCTTTTCTCTGACTTCTCTGAGGGAAAGTAAAAATATATATATTTTTTAATCTACCTATTCTAGGAGGGTACAGACACACCAATAAATTAGTCCAGCCTGCTGAATTAAATGAGTTTATTAGGGTTACTTAAAAGCATAAGCATGAGTTACTAGGCATCTGTGGTCCCCAGATTACCAACATTTGCACATCAAGTTATTCCTTTATGTCGTTCTAAGTCTCTAGCAGGGTTAATGCAAATCTTGGGTCAGCTATGGACTATCTGTTATTAAGGCAGCTGAGTGAAAAGTAGACCATAAAGACACCATAAAGACAAACTATAACTATAATCTATTGTAATAGTTACTTTTTTTCATTAGTGACAGAAGACTCAGTTAAAGGAAAAAATGTTTAATGTCTTCTCAGTTTGAGGTTATAGTCCAACATGTTGAGGAATTCATGATGGTAATAACTGTGCTTGCTGTTCACGTACTATCTGGAGTCAAGGAGCTGAGGGAGATATACATCGGGGCTCTATTCACCTTCTATGTTTGACTGAGTCTGGGACCCTAGCCCATGGGTGTTGCTTTCTACAGTAAAGATAGATCTTCTTCCCCAGAGACTCCTTAATCAACATGACCAAAGATTTGTGTCCTATGTGGATCTAGATCCCTTCAAGTTAACCATCATTATTAGTTATGATCTGTGAAAGCTATATATACATGTCCTCTCTTAATTATTCTTATCTGGTGTGCAGATGTCTGCAAACACCATCCATCTGTAAGAATCGTGACATATTTTTCAGCAATATTGGCTAATAGTGACTTAATGGCTAAATAGTAACTTTCTATAAGAAAGTATACTTTCTACAAGTATACTCATTCCAAGTGTATACTTGAAAAAAATATGTTTGTTAAACCACTGCCAATTCAATAATCACATGCTTCTTAGTGCATTGTTCTTGTAGGTGGTGCTTTCTTGGAAAATGTGGGAATACAAACAAAGAAGCATAAATCACTTACAGCTCTTTTTGTGTATGTGTGAAGTCTTTTATTTTTAAATGTTTTATTTATTTATATTCCAGTTGTTGTCCCATTATTCTTCCCCCCACCACAGTTCCTCATTCCATTCCTACTACCTTTTATCTCCAAGAATGTGTATCACCTACCAGGCCTTCCCCTTCCCTGCAGCCTCAAGTCTCTTGAGGATTAAGCCACTGAGGCAAGAACAGGCAGACAGACCTCTGCTACATATGGTCCCAGAGGACTGGTACCAGGTGATGTATGCTCCTGGCTGGTGGCTCAGTTTCTATGAGCTTCTTGGGTTCTGGTTTACTTGAGACTGTTGGTCTTTTTATGGGGTTGCTCTCCTATTCAGCTTCATCAATCCTTCCCCCAATTGAAGCAGAGGGGACCCTGACTTCAGTCTAATGGTTGGGTACAAGTATCTGCTTCTATTTCAGACAGCTGCTGGTAAGGCCTCTCAGAGGACAGCCATGCCAGGCGCCCATCTATAAGCACATTGTAGCATAGCAGTGTCAGGCCTTGTTTCCACCCGCCCCCATAAGATGGATCCCAAGTTGGGCCTTCCATTGTACCACCCTTTTTTTCAGTCTCTTCTCCCTTTATTTTTTCCTGCAGTTTTTTTTTTTTTAAATCTGGGATAAGAATTTTGACTGTGGGTTAATAACCCTGTCTCTGCACTTGAGGCCCTGACTATCTACTGAAGTTGGACTCTGAGTTCTGTCTTCCCAAAGTTGGATATTTTGGCTAAGGTCAACCCCAATGAGTCCTGAGAGTCTCTCACCTTCTGGGTCTGTGGTTCTTTCTAGAGGGTGTCCTTACCTCTCACCTACCAGGGTATTTATTTCCATTCATTTCTTTGGTCCTCGGGGCTTCTCCCATGTCTTCTACCCCCATATATGATCCGGTTCTGCTTTCCCCTCCCACCTAGATTCCCTGCCTCCCTCTGCTTTCTGTAATTATTTCCTCCCCCCTTCTAAGTGGGATTGAAGCCTACTCACTTAGTCATTTCTGCTTGGGTCACTTCTTACCCTCTGTAGGTTTTATCCTAGGTATTCTATAATTTTTGGCTAATATCCACTTATATTGTGAGTACATACTATGCATGTCCTTTTCGGTCTGAGTTACCTCACTCAGGATGATATTTTCTAGTTCTATCCATTTGCCTGCAAAATTCATGATGTCCTCATTTTTTAATAGATGAATAATATTACACATTTTCTGTAATTATCTTTGGTTGAGGCTCATCTGGGTTGTTTCCAGCTTCTTGCTATTACTAACAAGGCTTCTATGAACATGGTAGAGTATGTGCTCTTTTGATATGGTGGGATGTCTTTTGGATATACCTCCAAGAGTGGTCTAGAAAGAGAGTAGGCAACTAGTTTTATCCTAGAGTTTAGTGGGTTTGCTTTTGGTTTGTCTCCATTTAATTTGTTGTTGATAGTTGGTTGCTATATATTGCTTTTATTATATTTAGGTAAGTTTCATGAATTCCTGACATCTCCAACACTTTTAACATGAAGGAATGTTGTATTTTGTCAAAGACTTTTTCAACATCTAATGAAATGATCATGTTTATCCTTTGAGTTTGTTTATATAGTATACTGCCTTGATGAATTTTCATATATTGAACCATCCCCTGCATCCCTGGGATGAGGCCTATTTGATTGTGGTAAATGACGGTTTTGATGTTTTCTTGGATGTGTTTTGCAAGAATTTTATTGAGTATTTTTTTCATAAATATTCATAAGCGAGATTGGTCTTAAGTCCTCTTTCTTTGTTGGGTCTGTGTGGTTTAAGTATCAGAGTAACTGTAGCTTCATAAAATGAATAAGGTAGCATTCCTTTGTTTCTATTTTGTGGGACAGTTTGAGGAGTACTGGCTTCTTTGAAGGTCTGGTAGAATTCTGCACTAAAACAATCTGACCCTGGGCTTTTTTTGTTTGGGAGGTTTTTAATGACTAATTCTATTTGTTAAGGGGTTATGGGACGGTGTAGATAGTTTACCTGATCTTGAGTTAACTTTGATACATAGTATATGTCTAGAAAAATTATCCCTTCTTGATTTTCCACTTTTATAGAGTAGGCCTTTGTAGTAGGTTCTGATGATTTTTTGAATTTCCTCAGGTTCTGTTGTTATGTCTCCATTTTCATTTCTGACTTTGTTAATTTGAAAACTGTGTCTGTGCCCTTTAGTTACTTTGACAAAGTGTTTGTCTATTTTGTTGATTTTTCTCAAAGACCCAGCTCTTGGATTTGTTGATTCTTTTTAACTTTATTTTTGTTTCTAACTGGTTGATTTTAGCCCTGAGTTTGACTATTTCTTTCCTTCTACTTATGAGTGTATTTGCTTCATTCTGTTCTATAACTTTCCACCTCTAACAAGCTTAACATAAGTACTATAAATTTGATATTTGTTTAATATGCTTGGATCACTAGTACAAATGACCAAAAAGAAGCTAAAGAAAGACAGATTAGAAATGTTTCCCTAGTGCTTTGAAAATGATTTATTTTTAGAAAAAATAATGTAAAAAATACTATTGCCATTACAAATGACTATTTATAAGCAATGTAGATTAAACAAACAAACTAGATAAATTTCATCACAGTTGTCAGATCGAAGAAATATAATAACAGTGTGCCACCTGGCATGTTTAGATAATTGCAATCTGTTTTTATTCATAAATTTTAACATTAACTAAAAATATCTAAGTGTATTAGGAACATAAACTTTCCTAGATTCAGAAACTTGATAATCTTCAGAGAGTTCAGATTATAAAAACTAAAGCTTTCCTTTTCTTACTTGAAGTAACCTTGATTAACACCCACACCTTCTCTTAAGTGGTCACCCACTGGTACTAGCATGCCTTTCAGGTTGAAAACTGCCAGGTACCATCACAAAATAATTTATTTCTAAACTGAAAACACAATGTGGAAATATGGGCTCAAATATTCTGTAGCTAAAGAAACTAAGTTATAAGAATTTATTGCTATAATTTCTTTTCAAGAAACACGAGCAAAGAAAAGTAAAAAGTTGTGTAAATTTTATAATACTTTTTGTTATTGGCATCTGCATAAAATTAATATTTATATATGCAATTAATAGCTTTCTCATAATTAATACCATTTCAATACTTTCCTGAATTGTAAAAATCATATTGAACAAAGCATTTCAAAGAAACAGTTTTATAAACCAAAGTCCAAATCTAATCCTGCTCTAACTACAAGTATGAAGTTAGATTGAAGAACTCTGCTTTGATGTCTTAAGATTGGCAAAGTGTTCTACATAGATGTGAGTGTTGATACCCAAATACCAGTTATACACTCACTTACCAGTTTGTATATGGAGATATTGGGAAATGAAACAGTATGGAGCCTTGTCCAACAACCACTAGACTGAATGTTATCAAACAACTTGGATTCAGTTCCTATTTTAGCAAGTAAGAGCAAAAAGGCATGAAGAAGCATCCCAGGATGAGGGTGTAACAAAAGACCCAACTTAGTACTCAGAGTTTGGTTGGATAACTTTAAACAGAATCAAGAAGTAGAGAATTGCCGTGCCTAGGGTATGGACAGAGACCATTACCGCAAAACACAACCAATAAAAATACAGACTGATAGAGTCCAGAGCCAAAGCATACAGCTAAAAAACAACTCCCACACCTAAGGTTCAGGGAATATTATGGAAGTAAGAGAAATAGTCAAGGCTGGTAAAAACCTTAGAAATAAGGAACATCTGCAAAATACCTATTTGTCATGCATGCATTTGCAGAACCTCTACTTGACAGATTGACTGCTTGGCCCAGATAGAAGATGATCTTACATTCATCATCATAAGGAGTTTTTGACTCAGCTTTCTGCTTTGTCAACTCTCTAAATACTTTTATTTTTATAGCACATATGGCTTCACGACTTGAAGCTAGTAAACACAGTTCTGGTCTAATTTAATACTCACATTACAGTTACATTTTAAATATCATATCAGGAGGTCTATAAACAACTAGGATAATATGTGGAGCAGGTTGGCGATGCTCTGAATTCAGTACAGTTGCCAGCACTATAACATTCCATTTACTTTTGCTTCAAAATGCTGGGTATTGAATTTGCCTTCCCCAGGACTGTAATTAACAACATTTTGAACTGCTTACAAGATTCAATTGACTGACAATATTAATCACATATTCCAAAAGAAATTGGCCATTACATTGGAATTTTTTTTTCTTACGTGTTCTCGGCATCTAATCACAGATTTAAACTAAGAAAATGGCCCCTTTGAACAGGCTCCATGGCCAGTTGTTTTCCTGGTATACTTAATCTTTAAAGATTTCTTTTCCTAGTTTTATCAGACATTGCCTCTAATTGTTTATAGACATGGGAGAAAAAAACCAAGAAACAATATTTCTTGTCAAAAGGAATAGTTTATTTTTTCCAGATAATTAAATCCAGGGATATTCAAGGAAAACACAGCGAGGAACATAAATTAGGTTCTGTCAGGGGATATAGGTCGGGATATAGGCCGTTCCTCATGAATGGATGCTGACAAAACAATTCGTGTTGAGTACTGAAAAGTCCTTAATAGGTTCGAAAGTTCTGAAAACTGGTCCATTTTGCAAAGGGAAGCAGCAAGTTCTAATTTTACATTTTAAAAGTTTACTTCAGATAGTCTCTGATATTCAGATACCTCATTTTAATATTGACAGTGCTTTTAAGCCTGCATGTAAGGTTTCTGTGTAGATCCTTTTACATATACTTGAGGAAGCCTTTTAAAAAAAATATTGCATTCACATAAATACCATTTCAAGAAACAAAGAATAAAATGTAAATATCAAAATAGAATAAATTTATAAGACAGTGATCTGAAAGATTGGATACATTCTCCATTATATACTATAATTACCTGTATATTGTCCATAGCAGCACAAACAAATTCTACACTCAAGAAAGTTAAGGATGTTTTTCATTTTACTTGATTATTTTACATTTTTTCTTAGATTTTGAATATTTTTGATCATCAGTACTTGTTAATTAAGTGAATGAGTCATAGTAATTTAGGTAGAACATTCTAATTGGTTTGCATAGCAATATGCTATCCGTAATTGATAATCAGCTAACAAAATTAAAACTGAAAATTACAACATATTAAAATGATTGCTAGTATAGATTTCAGAAGCAGGTAATTTGGGTCTAGACTCTGATAGTCTATGGATGTAAAATGAAATTGTCTCTAGTAATCTGTAATGTGATGTAAAGAAAGACACCCATATTACACACATCACCGTGGCCAGAAGTTAACTTAGTGCCAGAACCATAAATGTATTGAAAGATTGTTTAAAGCAGACTCTCCTTCCTTCCTCTCTCAACTCCCTAATCCTTCTTTTTTACTTCCTCTCAACATTGCTTCATTCTTTCTTTGTTCATTTGTTTATTCCTTCCCTCTAATCTATTCATTCTTTTATCTATTTTTTCTCCATATAGTTCCAACACTAAGTTCAATAAATAAGCATAATTACTTAGTGACCCACCCTTCAATAAATGTCTTTTGCCTTCTTAAAGCTTTATTTGTTCTATAGATTTGTCATGCTGATAAAGGCTATTCATAGGCTTACAGGGTACCATTTTATTTTCCTGTATATTGTGTGTAATTTCAGGATCATTTAAGGTTTTTGATTGTGTGTACTTTATTATAATTAGAGTAATAAAAATGAACTACATTATATATTACCTATGTTATAAAATTTTACAGTAGCTTATTTTATTCTTAGAGCAATTTAATATCCACAGCAATATTGGCCAGAAGATCAGAAGGTCCAGACTTTTTACACATTTTCTGAACTCCTGTATACAGACTCCACCAATCATCTCTGTGTGTGTTTATTGCAACGAATGAAGCTACACCTTTATTATTTAAAGTTCCTAAATTTTATGAAGAACACTTTATATACCATGTATGTTATGGGCTTATAAAGATATAAATGACTTGGATCTATCATTGCATTGTGACTCACAATGGCTTCTTAGCCCTAAAGGTCTTTTGATCCTTCCTCATTTTTATTCTTTCCTCTTTTCTAATCCTCTGGTAATTAATATTACTTTATTTTCTTAAAAGTTCTACTATTTTTTCCAAATACCATATACATGCATTCCTTTTTAGGTGGTTTCTTTACTTAATAATAGTCATTTAGCTCCTTCTCTGTCTCTTTTATTGACTTATTAGCTCATTTCATTTTGGTGTAATTTTTACTTTAATATAAGTTTAGAAAGTGAACAACAACAATTTCTAATAATGACATAGAGATAAGGAAATTCTTATGCACTGCTGAAAGGAATGTAAATCACTCCAGTCAGTATACAACTACCACACTGCCTTAACAGCCAGCTTAACAGTCATGTGGAGACACTCCTGAAAGACTCCAAGACAGCAGTCTATAGAGGCAAGTGCAACGGTATTTGTACTTTAGCAGTACTTAAAACTATTTAAGTTCTAAAATAAGCTTAGATCCATATCAAAAGATGAATGGGTAAGTAAAATGTGGCATCTATATTCAGTTGAATTTTATTCAGACATAAATAAAATCATTTTGGTCCTTGATCTCATTTTAATTGATAGACCTTTTATTACTGTTTCAAAATTGTTGGTATTATATATATTTGAAAAGCTTTATTTTAAGTCAGTTTAATTTTAGTAGGTCATATAAACCTAAAAATCCACCAATTTATCTAGATTTTTATTTTAACAAAATAGAGTTTTAAAAATTATATTCCTATGGTATTCCTAATTTTGTTGATTGTATAATGTTGCCTTTCCATTCCATAGAATTCTTTATTTTTTGGTAAATTTGACTAAAGGTTTGTGAAATGTATTATTTCAATCAACTGACTTTTTATGCTTATCTCTTATTTATTATATGTTATTAAGTCATTTATTTATTTATTTATTTATTTAATTTATATCCTGATTATAGCCCCCCTCCTAGTCCTTCCACCTCACACAGCCTTTCCTTTCCTCTCTGAGAAGGGGGAGGTCCTGCTGGGTAGCAATTCACTGTGGCACATGAAGTCACTGCAGGACTAAGTGCATCTTCTCCCACTGAAGCCAGACAAGGCAGCCAAGTTAGGGAAATGGTATCTACAGACAGGGAACATTGTCAAGGTCCACCCTGTACTCCCATGGCTCTCACCAGTTGTTTGAGGACCGGCATGGAGAACAAGCTGCTATATATGTGTGGGGTAGCAGGTAGGCGGTAGGGGGTAAGGAGATAAGGATGGGACTAGACTCAGCCCATGCTTGTTCTTTGATTGATGATTTAGTCTCTGTGAGCCCAGAAGGGAAGGATCAAGGTTAGTTAGCTCTGTTTGTCTTCCAGTGGAATTTCTATCCCTTCCAGGCTCTTCAGTCCTTCTCCCAGCCCTTCCACAAGACTTCCCAAACTCTTATCTATTGTTTGGCTGTGGGTGTCTCAATCTGTTTCCATCAGCTGCTGAGTGGAGCCTCTCAGGGGGCAGTTATGCTAGGATCCTGTCTGCCAGCATGACTATCATTAGTAGTGTCAGTGATTGGAAGAACCAACTTATATTTCATAGGTTATTTGGGTTGTTTTTGTTGTTGTTGCTGCTGCTGTTGTTGTTGTTTTTGTTTTTGTTTTACTTTTTGTTTTTTGTTGTTTCTATTTCATTCATTCCTGATCCAATCTTAATTTCTTCCATTATTTCTTAGGAGCATTGTTTCTTCTTTCTTTCCCAAAAGTCTAATGGTATGTTTTTAGGTCACAAGTAACTTTACTTCTTTCAGCAGACGTTCAACATTCATGAAAGGAACCAGTTGCAGGAAGGGTTGCTTGCCAGTTCAGGTTCTATTCCTACTTTTTTTTCTGAGAGTTAATCTCAGTCTGTCTTCAATGCATCTTTGCCTGTCCCTCCTGCATTACTGCCTGCTATGAGTCTCTACACCTGGAGCTTACCCCAGTCACCTCTGACACTTCAGTAGGTTCTTAGTTTCTACCCTTATTTTGAAAACCAAAAGTTTTGCATTGTATCTTGTACTGGGTCAGTCTTGAGACCTTCCATGTTTGAAATCACTTTTCACCCAATTTTGGAAGGTATAGTAATAAGAACTTTATTTAAAGGGTTCTAGATGTTTAAGTCTATAAACTTTCTTTATAGGACTCTTTGTCTCTTAGGTGTTCCTATGCTATTTTCATTTAATTCTAGAATTTTTATGTCTTTTATAATTTCTTCATTGGTACATGTGTTGTATTATTTGAGTATTATCAGAATTAAAAGAGTGATATTCCTAAGCATGTCAGGTTTGTGGTAATATGTTTCAAATTGATATCTAATAATATTTTTTGATTTTATTTTATGGGCATGACTGTTTTGCATGCATGTGTGTACCTGTAGCACACATGCTACAAGGTCAAAACAAGACAACAATTCCCTAGAATTGAAGTAACAGATGCTCATAAGACACCAAGTGTGTGCTGAAAATCAAACATGGGTCTCTGCAAGAGAAACAAGTGGTTTTAAGTAGTGAAACAACTCTCCATTCCAATATCTAATAGCTTGATCCAAAATGAAAGATCTTCACAAGATTTTGGCTTCTTATGTAAACAAATTGACATTCTATTAAATCTTATTTTCTGACCTTGTATACATGTCTTCTGTTGTGGAATTACAGTGTAGAACAATGTAATGCAGGTTCCTTTTACTAAAACAAAGCAGAATGCAAACAAACCATAGAACATTTTAAGATGTCAGAACCTCTGTTATAAGTTCCAAAACATATGTAACAGTATGGAAAAGATTGGGTGGGACTATTATCCAGTCAGCTTTGTAAAGTATAGACCTGCCTAACTGGCTGTAGTTTGACTGCTAATCTTGACTATATGTAGAAAAACAGAAAAGACCTGCCTAACTGGCTATAGTTTTATATGTAGAAAAACAGAAAATAGAATCTGGCCAAGGGGAAATTATGACACAGAAGATTGTAAAATACAGATAAAACAAGAATAGCTTCTCCTTATCCTTTGGTAACATATATACACATGTTACCATTCTTCTCATAATAGGACCAGAAGTAAAGATGGTATGGTAATGAGGTAACATAGAATGCAACATATATATATATATATATGTATATGTATATGTATATGTATATGTATATGTATATGTATATGTATATGTATATGTATATATAGACATATGTGTATATATATATATATTATATATATATATTTGAATCATGAGCTTCATATGTTAATGTATGATAAACCAGGATATATTATCTATAAAATCAGAGCAATTCTTACCTTAGTTATAAGAATTTCCAGAAACAGTTGACGAGTCATCCCACCAGCACAGCCTTTTTCTCACAATTTATTTTATTTATGTATTTAATCTGTGGTGAGTCAGGGGCAATAAAATACTTTTAAAAAATAAAATGCTCACTGAAGAGTTATAAATGAATACTTTCTGAATTTTAGGACTCCACCTGGAAAAATGTATGCTACTTAGATAATAAATGTGACACCTGGGGGCCTGAAACAGATAATTTGCTTCACAGAAATAATTTTTTCCTCCTCAGACAAACCATTTCTTATACTTACAACATTCCTGACCAAATTGGTTTAAGGATTTTTGCAGAGAGACCATTCCTGTTTTGTAAAATTTATGTACTAAGTTATTAAGATAGCCATTGTTCTCATAATAGGACCAGCAGTAAGGACAGTAATATGGTAACATAGAATGAATTTTAAAACAACACATTACTACTTTTATGTTCTTGGCTATCATAAGAGGTGAATGTGCCATAATTTATCTAAGGCACAGAAACTAAATCAAATGCTGTGCTAGACCTAATTGGAAAATCTGAATTTGTGGATGAGAGGCTTTGAAAGATTTTGATCACAAATCATAAAAATAGGATTATGAAATATGCATATTATTTTTGAAGATGTCACCCAATTATAATATTATTTTTATTTTTTCCCATTCATACTGAAGAATTAGCAATGTGGCAATATGCATAATAGGTTATTTTATTTTGCTTTGCTTCTAAATATTTGAACATAATATATAAATTTAGAAATTTTAAAGATGACTGCTATCTGATTTTTATACTTATTCCAAATATAAGCATTTTGCTGATTGAAATACTTGTTAAGATTTTAGTGTGGGATCTCTCACTCTGTCTCTTTCCCTGAAGAGGAGGTCAGCATCATTCTACCTCCTCCATTGTTTTAATTTCCTACTTGGGTGAAATTTGAGACAAGGACTGATTTTTCTTCCTTGTGAATAGTAGTATTTGACTTCAGTGATAGTGACATGTCCTAACCAAACAGAGATCATTCATTTAAGGTTGGAAAATTAGATAAGAAAACTGTTTAGAGTTAATGGGTGAATAAATATCCCAGGAAAAGAGAAAGTAAGTTAGTGAATAAATCAGAAACTTCAATAGTATTATGAATAAAGTAGAACTGACATCTGTTCAGGGCCAAGTAGTCAGGTAGTTCCTCAATATATGCCCCAAAGTTCTGTTACAAGATTGGATAATGGCAATCTAAGGCTCATGTCATTATGCTGCACCAAATCCTTAGTGAGAGATTGATGTAAGGTGTTACTTGATGCATTACACCTATATCAGCTGAAAAAGGCACTTTAGAGATTTTGTAATGTGTCTGAACACATACTCTCAAGTTGAATCACAAAGATTCTCTCTTTTTATTAATATCTAAAAGCATGGTGTAAGGACTTCCAGTCACTTTTTAAAAATCATAAATATACCCCAGTATTGAGAATTAATAACCAGTTTTCTATTATCTCTCATAGTTCCATGCACTGTCTATAAGCATCTGTTTCTCACATTGAGTTTTTATCTTTCATCAGTAAAGTGAGTAATGAGCTTGGGTCACTGGCTGTCTACCATGGCTCCATCATGTGACTAAGAGCTGACCAAGGTTTTATATGAAGAGTGGAGGGTATAAACTAAAAGCATCACTAGGTGGTTGAACATCTTGGTGGAGAGATGGAACATTTGTCATTATCTAGATTTAGAACTCCTGAATATATCCTTCCATATGTTATTGGTAAAGCAATTTATGAAACCCAATTGTCTGTTAAGAATAAGAGGTTGAAACTCTTTTTTTTCGTACCCTATTTAGAATGTAGTTAGGAGAATCATCTTTAAAGTTCATTGACTTCTACAGACCAGGAACTTCACTTTCATGAATTATAAAATGTCCAAAACTGGAGCTGAAATAATCTGACTATTTTTTATTGTGTTGCTTATATTTTGATACTTATTTTTTTATTTCTTCACATATTAAATATCAATCTTGTCTCAGATATGTATCTGACAAATAATCTTTTCTTCTTATGGGCCACCTCTTCACCTTTGCTTAATCATGCCTTTGCTATAAGAAGGCTTTTAATTTGGAGAGTTCAATATGTAAATCAGTGATGTGATTTCTTGATCCACAGGATAATTCTTTAGAGTCATTCCTCATACCAACATTTTATAGAATGTTTCTTATCTTCTTCTCTAGCATTTAATAACTTGCTTCTCCCTTCCTCCATTTCTCCATTCCTTCTTTTCATTCTTTCTTCCTTCCTTTCTTCCCTCCCTCCCTTCTTTCCTGCCTTCCCTTCATTCCTTCTTTCTCCTCCTGCCTTCTTTCCTTCCTCTCTCTCAATCAAGTATTCTGGATGTAAGATTTATTACTGAACATAATTAGATAAAGTACAGGACAGCACTCTAAAATCTCCCAGGAATGCAAGGCTTGCCACTTGTCTGGAGAACCATGATGGGAAATGTATTTGACACTCCAGACATCAAGAATGAGCTGTTTCTCAATGAACATGTCTTTAAATTCATCTCTGCCAAACATGCTAAATCCCCACTTTTCTGAGACATGGATTCTTCCCACCAGGAAACTTGAATTTTGCTCTACACAGTGCTTCAATCACATGTTCCTTCTTCTGCAGCTTTATGTGGATGGACATGATGACCTACCCAATGTAAATCCTAGCCTCTGTGCATTCAGGCTACTCAAAGGCAACACATATTACTGTCTAGAGCCTAGAATGAGAAAAGTACTGAGGCAGAGACTGGAATAATAGCCATAAAATTCTCTCCAGGGTCCCATAGGGCAATACATATAGGCAACAGGCTTCATACATAACTCAGGAGACTGCAGTTTGCCACCATTGCACACCAGGTCTTATGGGAAAGACACTTTGTCATCGTAAATAGTTTCAAACATCATTTCATTTTAATATCTTTCATTATATGTCTTTGATACCTTTGGAGTTGATTTTTGCACAGGAGTATAGAGAGTGCTCTAGTTTCACCTATCTACATATAGATAAACAGTGTAGCGCACAGCCTCGCCGATAAGGAGAACCCACACTCAGGATTCTTCTGACAGCATTTATTGAACAGCTCTTCAAGATGGAGAAAAGGGGAAGGACACCGAGCTCAGAAAGCCCACTGCTTAAATAGAGCTTTGGGAGACGTGCAGATCCCTCATTGGCTCAAATCTTTCATCCAATTGTCTTACTTGGTTTTTGCGCCAAGCACAGGCGCATTCTCAAGTAAAGCTTCCGTGAAGAACCAGGAAGCAGAAGCCTGCGCCATCTTTTAATGGCGAATTCGGCTTCTCACAAAACAGATTCGTTTTTGTAATTTGTTGATGTTCTTACCTTTTCTCCAGTGTTTAGTTTTTTTCCGATTTTCATAAGCCAGGTAGGTAAAGTTACAGGAATATGAATATATATATATATATATATATATATATGAAAAACATAATTGGAATTTTGATTGGAGTTGTATTTCAATATAAAAGTGGCAATGAAGGCACAAATGAGAGAAGCAGCTAACCTTCAGATACAAACTTCTTCATATAACCCAGATTACCTGCAACAAACCATGTTGTGATGAGCTATAAATGCAAAGTCTTTTGATTTTTATGAGTAGTGTTTATTCCTAACTTCCAAAAATTGCACTCTGTTTATAAGAAAGCAGAAAAGTTTTCAGACATTAATTATCATTATTTTATAAAGACTGTTATGAACAATATGAAAGCCTAGATTGTTGGAGGCAAAGCTGAATTATGAGAAATTTATGCAAAATTTTATATCTAGTCCAGTAGGTTTTTGAAAACATAACTTTGTAAAAAGCTGTCAATATTATAAAACATTTAGTCAGAAAATCTGTTAGTGATAACACTTTTCAGCTATATCATATTTTGCTTCAATATCCTTTCAATGTATCCCAGTAATTCTACATCAGTGTTTTTGAAATGAATGTTATTTCTCCCAGAAGACATTTGTCAATATCTGGAGACTTTTATGCTTGTCAAACCTTGAGGGACAATGCCTTCTGATTTTTCTTACTGGGGCCCAGGGTGCTGCAAATAGCTTACAAAGCACAAAACGGTCCATTGTTCTTGACACAAGAAAGAATTATGTGGATTGAAATACTATGAATAGCAATGTTTTTGTTGAAAACAAACACACACACGCACACACACACACACCTCAAAATAGAAAGAAATTCAGCCATTGCACCACAAGGAACAAGATATTTTAAGTAATACCATACACAGCACATTTTCTTATATATGCGCTGTTATGAAAAACTAGCAATTATTTCTTTAAGCAGAAGAAATTGACAAAGGTCTAATATTAGCTATAGTAAATGCTTATGGGATGTGTAATTTCTTGTGTGAGATTTTTCACATGAGTGACACTTTGTTTTTCAATGACTCATACTTTACTTCATTTTCCTAGAACAAAGTTTATTCAATTGAGAGCAATTTTTCTAGGTCTTTACTAAATGCCTGAGTAGCTTGTTTCACATCCAAATTGAAGACAAGTAACAACTTATATTGACACAAAGCACTTTGAAGGGAAAAAAGTTGTGGTTGAGTGAACACTTCTGTAAGAAAAAAATAATAATTGTACTATCCATCTTGAAAAACTTCCAAGATTTAACGAAGCCAAAACATTGTCAAAAAAAAAAAAAAAAAACTAATGAATAAGTAAACAGGGAAAATAACGTAAAGTCTGCCAATGGGAGAACACAAATAATCGGTATAAAAGTAGCCCATAAACGGAACTCATGTGCTGTCACATGCAGAGTCCTTGAGTGTTGCACTTCACATATTCTAGAGTGTTCTAATGACAGGTTTGTATAGCTATCAGTCCAATGTGATCATACTTTGTCATGATAGTCTGTAAATGGTTAATTACATTAGACTGAGGTTAAATCTTACCAATATTTTCTCCTTTAAAACAGATATTTTTTTTTGAGCAAAAGAAAAATGGAAAGGTTTTGTTAACTGTCATAAGATACCCAAGGGAATTAACAAAGATGAGGCAATCTTTGCCAAGGAGCATCAGTGTTCAGGCCCTCATATTCTTGATGTTCTTTTGGCATATATATTAATTATTATATTATATATAATAACAAAATGTGGCATATATGTTATTATATGTAATAACAATATACATAATACACACAAAGCATTTCTCTCAAATTTCTGTGTTTTATTTTTCCAATTTTGTTCCTGTGGACCTTAGTTCTAGATCATTGGTGTTCTACAAAGAACATCTTCCCAAGTGGTAAAGCCAGAAGAATCAAGTTCAACTTTACTCAGCCTATTGTAGTTGTGCTCTGGTTTAGTATCTGTCAGGTTTTATGGGAGACTTAAAAATATAGCTGTCCTATCTTTTTCATTCTTTAAATGAAAGGTGCTCAGATCTTGAAGCAGGGACATGTAGTTTTAAAGGTAAAAGGTATTGCATAAACATGATATTCTCTTCACATTGAATTTGGAAGTATTTTATTTTATTGTTAATTGTGAGTGTGTGTGTCTGTGTGTGTTTGTGTGTACGTACATATATATTTATATGTTTGTGTACACATGAGATCACTTCTATAAGAATTCAGATGAGACTGTCAAGTGCTCTGAAACTTGAGTTGAGGGTGGTTGAAAGGTACCAACATGGATTCTGGAGCCAAGCTCTTGACCACGTTACAGTCAGTAATACTCTTAACCACTTAGGTATCTTTGTGGCTCTGGTACTTTAGATTATTATTGAAGTAATTTAATTTTACCTCTAAGTTTTCCAAGAATTCTATCATTCAGTAATTGTTTTTAAACAGAGATTTTTTAAAGAATTTAAACAATCAATGTTTATTTAATTACCCTGGGACACTATTCTCCCTTAATCTAATGTTACATAATTTAGAACAGAAACTATTAGTGCAAACTGCCATCATTTGTCTCTCTTAATATAACCTTATTTGGGCACAAAACAAGACTGACAAATATGGCTCCTAGGGATTGTTCTCTTCTTTCATTTGACCTGTGTGGGTAGCACAAAAGATATAATAAGAAGAAAACATTAAAATGGCGTTTAACTTGGGAATGAGTTGATATTACAATAGTATTTAATAATTGTGATTATTTCCATAATTAAAATAAAAATGTCTATATACTTCTTTATACATATAAACACATGATCCTCTCAGTCTTAATTGGAGAAATTTCTCTTTACCATGAAGGAAATTCAGAGGCATGTGACTGCAGAGAATACTGAGAATTAGTAGCAATTCAGTAGTGTTCATCCCTCAGTAAGATATTCATATGGTCCTTACGGTCCAGGGAGGTAAACAACAGAGTAGGGAAGTAGGATATAAGACAGAGAAGACAGAGGAAGATCTGTGCAGTGCTATCATATTGCCATGACACAATCATCATCTCATGACTGAGACATCCAGCAGGTCTGCACATGACTACTGTCAGCAGTCATGTTGTGAGTCAAGAGTTTACATTTCCATATAGAAATATGAGGTAATTATAGTTTCTATGCGAAGGGAAGACAGAATTTTCCAGTGTTAACTGGAAACACCACTGAAATTCTTATATTAAAACAAACAAACAAAACAAAAGAAAATTAACAACAACAAAACAATAGTACCTAACCCATGGTCACACATAAGCTCCTGGTTAAAACTTTGGTTAAAAAACTGAAAAAAAAAAAAAAAAGCAGAAAAAAAAAAACAAAAACAAAAACACATGGATGTGGGAGAACGGCCTGGGAGGAGAAGTAAAAGAGGTGGGAGGGAAAGAAAATAAGACTGTTTGAGTGCAAGAGTATGCGGACTGTGTCTGTGTGTGTGTGTGTGTGTGTGTGTGTATTTGGTGTGTGTGTGTGTGTGTATTTGGTGTGTGTGTGTATTTGGTGTGTGTGTGTGTGTAAAACAAAGCAATAAAAGAAAAAATACTTCCTGATGTCCTTTTAATAATATATGAGTATTATAGCTTTTTATCAAAGTGAGTGAGTCTGGTTATATGCCTGGGAATTATTGCAACTTCATCATGATATGCTTTGTTTCTTATACTATATTATCTTTATAAAAGGAGTGTATTAATTGGAGCTGTAGAATTGTTTTTATTCATGATTGATGACAATATGGATGAAGTAGTCTCCTAGGCTTTAAAATCAAAGCTATAGGAGGTCCATTTGGATTTGCATTTTAAATTTTGTTAGTTTGAATTGCTCCAATTTTATATCGTTCAGTTACATTTACTAAATACATAATAAATATATTATATATGTTTCCCTATATTAAATATTTAAACATTAACCAGGATTTAATTAGGTGTGCATTTTCTCAATCTCCCAATTGCATTTTGATGAACTCCTTGGTTATTCAATTAACATGTGAATGATTTGCATAAAGTCTATTTATACTCTATGGGCTATTGCAGAATCACTTGATATTTTCCCTGTTATATTAATGGATCCATTTACTATTGTACTAGTGGGAAATGAAGTTCTATAATTGGAATCTAGTAAGATACTTTACAGCTTATTAGCTTAGGGGTAATTATCTGCATGTTATATTGCACTTTGAATTGCAACTGAAAGTAGCTCATTATAATATTTAAGAGAAGTAGCAACAAAAATAATTAAATTGTTACAGTAACCCCTGGCTTCCAATGAAAATGAGTACGTGTATTAAAGTATTTTTCTTTAACTTATAAACAATTTGTTCCTTTTTGATAACTATTCTTTTCTCTTGTTCCTTTTCTTTTTGCTTTTTAAAATTTGCTGCTTGCCATTGCAGGAAGTAGAGGTTCGTATATTGCTTCTATGTTTCATATATTATTTCATATTATATGAATCCATGCATTTAATTGATCATATATACCTAAATCATCTTATTTTCCTTCCTTAGGATGATTATTTCCGCTCTTGGAGTCCAGGAAAACCATTTGACCAAGGTAAAAATCTAATTATTTCAATACAAAAATATTTAAATGTTCACAATTGCTATACTTTAGAAATACTATTTATTGCCTGGTTTACATTAAAAATGCTAAACACATAAACATATATGCATTAACTATGTTATTTTAATATGATAAAATTAGAAATAAGATAATTATGTGCATGATTATGTCGGAATGGAATTTATTTTTAGAAACATGTTTTAGATTACTGATTTGAGATTTTTATTGATTGTTACAAGGTCCTTCATCTAGTTTTCAGGGGTACCAATGTGGTAATAGATTTATTTGTGCAAAATTTCCAAAGAAATATCTTTGCTGTCTCCACTTTGTTGATTAAAATATTTCATTGAAAATGGAATACCCTTTTTAGTTATATTCAACTAAGGCCTTAGACAGACCTTAAAGAAAATGCTAGGCACTAAATACTTTTCTGTACTTCACAACTTAGAGCTTGCCTCTTACTAGCTCTCCTGAAGAAGGAAAGCTGTACTGACCAGCAAGCATGTACCATGATACTGGCAATCTCCATCTCATAACAATCTAAATGTACTCACTAGATCCTGTGATATTGGATCCATGATGTGTTTTTAAATTTTTAAAACAAGAATTTTATGTTTGAGAGAATATTGTTCTCTGCATAGGTACCATCTGCTGAAGAAATATTGCTTAGGAATCTGTCATTTTCCTATAGGTATAATAAAATACTTACATCAATTATGCAGAAAATAAAAGCTGGTTATTGGGCATTTTCCTGGAGGCTCAAGTTTAGGCAAGAGTTGCCCTTAGGTGTGGGTACCTGGGAAGGAATAACATTAGGGAACAAAGCATTTACATCACAAGTGAGGACACTAAGAAAAAGATGGAGGATTCAGTGTTCCCTGGCCTTCTGTCAATGAATGCCCCTCAAGGACCAGCAACTCTCCACTTGTTAAGGGTCTGTTACTTCACAATATTCCTCAATTGAAAGACAATCCATTAATACTTCAATCTCTAGGGGGTATATTTAATACCTAAACTATGAACTTATATCTAGAAATATTTGTATGTTAGGTTAAATAATCTGTAGATCTCGACGTGAACCATCATCATGGCAATGTTATTTTAACATGAAAAGCGGTCATTTGTACCGTACCCATGCTCCAAATTTAGTACTTTATTATCTTCTTCACATTATATCACCATAATACCCCTGGTGTTATCTATTGAGTCTTCATACCAGCATTTAAATAATTTATTTTTCTCTTGGTTTACAAATAAATCATGCCAATGTGTTAAGAAAAAAAAATGCAATGGAAACATGTCAAGCAGAATGAAATACATTTATATTTCTTCTTGGAAAATGAATTTTTATGGTGGAATTATAAACCCTGACAACTGGAAATTATCTGTAAACACTTAAACTTGTCATTCTTGGTAAGTGCTGTTATAACAAAGATTCTTTAGTGCCCCCTGTGTGGGGGTGGGGAATGCATTGAATTATGACTATTCTTTACTTGTGTAACACTGATTATCATAGGAGATGTTACTACAAGCAAATGTAGTATGAAAATGATTTAGTCTTCAATGACAAGTATTAGAATAATGCCTTATTAAATATAAATCATAGATGTTATATTTATTAAGGATTTTATGATGCAATATTAGGTAAAATTTATGAAAAGTTTCTAATATCATCATTATTTATAAAATAAAAATATACCAGTTTATTTAACCATTGCAATGACTCTTTGGAGTTCAGAAAAATATTGAAGAATTGAGGTAGTCAACTTCCTACCCATGTAATGGTTGTCCCAAAAGGAATAGTAAAGATTTGAGTTTGGGAATTCTAACTGCTGATTCCAGTGTCCTAACTTCTATGTGCTATTGAAAATCATAGATTAACAATAACATATAAGAACTGGATTGGCCCTGATATATCTTTAGCATTCTGATCACAGATTTCAGTGGTACTCAGTGTGGTGTTTGTTTCTATATGTGCACGTAATATACACTGAGAAATCGTCTCTTTTCCTACAATCACAAAGCCTTATTTTTAAAATAAATATAAACATGTTACTACTTTCTATGCCTCAGGTCTGCATTATTTTCTATACTATCAGCTCTAAAATGTTGTTTGACAGGACTTATATTATTAATATTTAAAAACGGATAAATGTTATTTTTAGTTCAGAACCATAATATATTGAAATATATGTATCATCATTTGTGAACCACTCTGGAAGGAAGAGAATTTTTCAATACTCCATGAGACATAAATAATACAAAATTAAGATATATTAATTTCTAATGCATTTCTAATTCCTTTAGTTAACATTTTCTTCAATAGGAAATCATTTTTAACAGCTAATTGCTCTGTTGAATACAAGATAAATTAGAATGAATCTTATGTATGCTTATCTTTATGTATTTATGGATAACTGTAGAATACAAATATAAGTAGATTTCTTTTAGTAGTACATTTTTATTTGCTATCATTTATGCTTTTCTGATGAAATACTTTTAGTATTAGGTATTACTTAGATTTTTCTATAGTACTTCAAAATCTTTCTGTCTGCATGAATATAACATAGACAAGTATAAAAACTATATATACATATATATGTATATATATGCACAAATATATATATATGTGTGTGTTTCTGTTAACTAGTTTCTTGTTCATACATATCTCATGTTTTACAGTTTTCTCTGTGACAATTATAAAAATCTCATTTACAATTTTTTAATTCATCATGGCATCACTAGTTTGCCTTTATATCTACTAAAATAGATAAAATCTTAGAAAATTATAATAGTTTTGTATTTTTAAGTAAAATCATTTTGATGTTTGTACCTCTGCTACAGAATTAAAGAAAATACACAGATGCCACAAATAAATTGCTTTGCATTTGTCCATGTTGAGTTCTCTGTGCTATTACTTCCCTTCATTAGTGTGGTTAATCATGAGTTGACACAACTGAAATTAACTGAAAAATAGTTTTAATGAGGACATGAATCTTCTGGAATAAGGCATAGACATTGTGTTCTTTATTTATTATGAAAAAATACAGAGACATTCACAAGTTAACATAGAGTAGTAGCAGAATCCAGGTTTAAAATATTTTAGTAATGCTTTGAATACATTCACAGCAGTTTTAAGGACAAGCATGCAAGTCTTTTCTCTTAACCTGCCTTGTGTGTAAAATCACTGGAATTTTCAACAATATTTTCTGAGGGTGTTTAGAGAACCTGTTTTATCTAAAGGACTATATCTGGACAAGTTATCTTTACTCAAAAGCATTTCACACACACACACACACACACACACACACACACACACACACACACACACTCACACAGTGGAGTGAAATGAAAGATATAGGAAATATGTTCCCTGTCTTGCTGTAGTTTTTCTATTATACATATTAGTTACTTTTCTATTGGCTGTTATAAATCACCTTAGGAATCTCATTAAAGAATGCATGATTTATTTCTGGTTACTGTTTGAAAGTGTCATCCATATTTGCAGGGACAGCATGGCAACATGTATGCTGAGGAGAAAGAGCACTATGAGTGCAGAGGCTCAGTTCTAATTCTCTTTTTTATTTTTTTCATGGATCCTAGCCCATGAATAACTGCCTACCAAATTCAGAATGGGTCCTTTCACCTCAATTAATCAAATTTTAAACTGGTATTGTTTGGTCCAAAATTTTGTCTTCTAAGTGAATCTAGATTCTGTCAAATTGACAACTATTAGTCATCAAACCAAAGCAGTTTGGTGTTCCTTCCCTTTGAAATTACCTGGGAGAGGATGATGGTATTTAACAGATTCATAACTGGAACCTAGACATAAACATATCTATGTTTTTGTAATGTCATTTTTATATGATAGCTATGTTTCTCTATTTTACATGTATCTGGGGGTAGAATTGGGGACAAGACATATAGCTGTAGATTTCATAGATGTTCTTCTGTCTTTGTGGCGATTCATAGATGCCATGTCCTCCAGTGTGGAGGAAATATCAAGTCTTTGTGGAGGTAAAAGCCCCATTGCTTGTTAGATTGGATTTGATTTAATAGATTATAAAAAGAAATATGTGAAGAGCTATTTCTAAACTTAAGATGCTGAAAATTTTGTGAGGACAGTTGAGGGATGGTTAGCTATGGCAGTAGCTGAACCTTGTTCCAAGATTATATGGAGGGCAAATGACCAAATTGTCTCCGCTGTTTCAAAGAACAGTCACATGCTTAGCCATGTGCTTGTCCATCATTTCTAGTTTTCTTCTCACTTCTCAGTATTTCCTGATTCTCAGTAGTTCCATTTTCCTGCAGTGTCTTCCAAGATACACCCATCACAGCTAGTTTGCTCCCTAATTATCAAGATCTGGATATGAAACACTTGCCAGGAGAACTTGATCTGGAGTCTTGTTCTCATCACTGAACATAACTATTCATAATGTTTATAACTTTCTGAAATCAAAGATGTTAGGTTTGGGAGTAAGTAGACCTCAAGGTTTGTTTTCTCTTTCCTTAAATACAGTGATGTAATTGAAACATGGGTTCTGTGGACTGGACTGGGTATATTCAAATACCTTGAATATAATTTATTTACATGAGTTTTGTTTTCTATTCTCAGCTTCGACATTTCTAACTACTATTCTGGAACAATAAGTTGATCTGATCTGTTTTTCACAATAGAGTCATGGTATGCCACAATAGGGCTTTGTGTAAAAGCTTGAAGCCTCTTGGTTCTATGTTATCAGGGAAACTAAAGGTCTATTAAAATTCATTGAGTGAAATATACGAAGTTGATTACATTATTTTATAAATGTTTTTCTGTTATTTAAAACATGAATCTGAGCCACTGTTTGATGTGAATAATTATCTGATTAATTCACATGGTTTCATTTAAGATATTTTTAGTCATTTTGAACAAAATCATTTTTTAGATACTAACAAGTATATTGCTTCATATTCTTTGTTGATTTTTTTAACCAACATTAACAACCTTATATCATAGAAGTCTTCCAAACTTCTAAGGTAAACTATTCAGAAATTGTATTCAGCTGAGGTGCCAGTGTTTAATGCTAATTTATTTGATGTCATATTTAGAAAATTTGAGAGATGGTTTCTAGTTGAAATGATAATTTTGTTTCTTCATTTGGTCCTTCCTTCTTTTGTTTGCTTTCAATCTAAAACACTTATTCTATAATTTTTCATAGTTAAAAAATGATATATAATACATATAATTGTGTATGATCTCCAAAATGTAACAAATTCATAAAACACATCTGGTTTTAGGTCATAAATTTAAATTGAAATTAATCAGACTTCATTTGGTTTATAGGGCACTGTCCTGCACAGGTGTGCAAGAAGTGAAATTATGTCTATTTTTTCCCCCAGAAATTTATGTATTAGGAAAGTTTGAATCAAATTTATGGAGCATGAAGTTGGTCAAATTTGTGCTGAAAGTATGTGGTGATTTTAGAAGAAAATTTCTTATTATAAATCTTGTTATCTATGCATGAGCTATATTCACTGTGACCATAAAGCTATACTTTATTAGAAACTTCAATGGCCAAAGAACTGATTAGAGGTCATGGATGTACCTGAGAATCAATGCACTCACTTTAAAAGTGAAAGTATGTAACTGTCTTCCAAGTCCCAGCATCCCTACTTTAAGAAGGTAGCCAAGGTACGAGGCATAGCCAGAACATTGTTGTGAAATAATAGAAATTACTATAGTGACTTGCCTCAGAAAGCTGAAAGAGAACCAGGAACAGCTGCCTTTTTCAACCTATCCCAGTTCCCAAATAAGGGAACTCCACGAGCAGGAGTTATTTATTGATAAATGCCTAGCCCATAAGCTAGACTGAGTCTCCTACCACTCAATGTATTATCCTATTTATTCTAATCTGAGTTCAACCACATGGCTGGCTTCTTCTCAGTTTCATATGCTTAAACTCCTCAGAATCCAGATGCCAGATCTCTTCCCATGCCTAACTGTCGCCCAGAGTTACTCAGTCTCTCTGCCAGATGTCTCACTTTCTTCCTGCCTCAGCTCATTGTCCATCATTTCATTGACAGGTGATACTTTCACACAGCCCATAAGAGATTCGAACCATCACATGCAAAATTGTCTTTTTACCTTACATGAGTGCCTCGTTGACATGCCTATCTCAGGATGTGTACACACACACACACAGAGAGAGAGAGAGAGAGACAGAGAGAGAGACCAAGAGAGAGAGAGAGAGAGAGAGAGAGAGAGAGAGAGAGAGAGAGAGAGAGTTATGCTTTGGTAAATGGCTTCAGCATCAGGGATTTTTAAAAGTCCTATATAAAATGCTGGCACTCTTGACATCCTAGTCTACACTAGTATAATGTTCAGGATGATGGTGATGTCATAAGAGTCATATCATGACATTCATATCCTGGCAGCAGCTGCAACTAAATTAAATAACAGTAGGGAAATAATAGGCAGCCCTGCTGAGTGTGTCTGCTAAGCATGAACAATAACAAAATAAAGCCATTATTGGTAACTGAAGAATTTGTGTGTTTGCATGTACTTCTCAATGAAAACTAAAGGGAATAAATTCAAATCAACTCAAAATATCATATAACTGGCTCCTTAGAATCTTAAGAAATAATAATGAAAATAGAGCTCTTGTCTGCGTTTTCCAGGAGCTCATTAAAGCACAGATTAGAATTTCTAACCTGGAACACAAAAACAAGTTCTCATAAAATTTTCATTTAAAAGTGAGCTTGGTTCTTTTGTCATTTTGGTTTTCTGTGATAATGAAATGGATGAAAGCTAGATGCATGAATACTAACAGGATTCAGTATGTTCTTCATAAAGCTTATATGTTTTATCTTCAGCAAGCTTGTGTGCTTGCAAAGGCTCAGCTCTGAGACCACAGTCTCTGTTCAGGGTCTATAAAGGCACCTTGCATGATTTTAATATCTGTACAAGCCTATTTAGCAAGTCACAGAAAAGAACACTAATACTAATAGTGTAGTGTGTGAAGCCAATTAACTTCGAGCCTCCTCTATGACAGAATAGCCTCTAAGCTCTATGATTTTCCATTTTCCCTTTCTGACCACTTGCTGTGCCCAACAATATTACAGCCTTCACGCCGTGCCTTGAGATCTAATTTATAACATCTTCATATTAATTACATTAATCCAATTAAATGATAAACTCTGTTTTAATGAGGTAAAGCATGTGTGAAAATGAGACTCTTATCTTTGTTTTACAGAATTACCCTTGTGCCCCAAAATATAAACTGCTCAAAAACCTTTATGTCATTTAATAAGATTTAGTTAGGCTATCTCTGGTTTATAACTTTGTACTGCTTTCCAACCCCTTCCTCTCGGTTTTTCGGGTTCTCTTCTAATTCATGGAAACAACCAGTAGTTGTTGTTTCAAAATTCAAATTTAAACAAATGTGAGTCTTATAGTGCAAGTGAAAAATAAATAAAGAACAGCATACACTCTACAGATTTAGGGCTAACTAGAAGTCTAACTATATCAGATATTCACAAGGTTATCTAACCTTCTACCCCTTCCAGGTTCAAAAATGTTGACAAAAAGTGTTTGGCTAAATTCAGATCAATATTGACTTTATTTTGCATGGGTAAAGTTAAGGAGTTATTCATCTTGCAGCTTATAATCTCCACACTGCAGAAAGTCAGGGCAAGAATGCAGAACAGAAATCTGGAAGCAAGAATGGATGCCAAGGTCAGAGAAACATGCTACTTACCAGCTTGCTCTTGCTTTAGAGCTTACTCAGTCTGCTTTCTTTTCTTTTCTATTATTTATTTATTTATTTATTTATTTATTTATTTATTTAACACTCCAGATTTTATTGCCCTCCCACTGACCTTCCAACTGTTCCACATCCCATACCTCATCTGTGCTCTCTGTCTCAAAGAGGATGTTCCCACCTCCCACCTCTACCCAACCAGACCTCTAAACTCCCCGGGGCCTCCAGTTTTTTGAGTGTTAGGTGCATCTGCTCTGACTAAATCTAGACCTGGCAGTCCTCTGCTGTATATGTGTTGGGGACCTCATATCTGCTGGTGTATGCTTCCTGGTTAGTGGTCCAGTGTTTGAGAGATCTCGGGGATCCAGGGTAATTGAGACTGCTGGTCCTCCTAAAGGGTTGCTCTCCTCCTCAGCTGGAAAGCTTTTCCCTAATTCAACCACAGGGATCAGCAGCTTCTGTCCATTGGTTGGGTATAAATATCTGCATCTGATGATTTCAACTGCTTGTTGGGTCTTTAGGAGGGCAGTCATGATAAGTCCCTTCATGTAAGCACTTCGTAGCCTCAGTAATAGTGTCAGGCCTTGGGGACTCTCTTTAAGCTGGATCCAACTTTGGACCTGCCCTGGACCTTCTTTTCCTCAGTCTCCTCTCCATTTCTATCCCTGCAGTTCTTTGAGACAAGAACAATTATGAGTCAGAGTTTTTACTGTTGGTGTTCATAGTGGCCTTGTTTGTGATAGCCAGAAGCTGTAATCAACCCAAATGTCCCACAACTCAAGAACAAGGACATCCTGAGTTTTGCAGGCAAATGGCCAGGACCTGAAAGTATCATCCTGAGTAAGGTAACTCAGACCTAAAAGGACATTCCTGGTGTGTACTTACTAATAAGTGGATATTAGCCAAAAATAAAATTAAAAATACAGAATACCCAAGATTCAAAATACCCACAGAATTCAAAAAGGTCAACAAGCTGAAGGGCCCAAGTGAGGATGCCTGGGTCCACTTGGGAGGGAGAAGATAGCAATCACAAGGGAGGAAGGAGGGAGGAACCTGGGGAGGAAAGTGTATGAGGCAGGGAGGAAGAGAAGAACATGATCTGGTATTGGGTGAGGTAAAAGGACTGAAGACCTGAGAGCCAGCAGAAAGAATAGAAACAGGAAACCTCTGTAGGAAGGAGGCTGGGGAGGGGGGGGTGGGATTCCAGAATGTACCAGACACCTGGTAGGTGAGAGATGGGGCATAAGTCAACCTGATTTCTAACAGTGAGCAGAATCATCAGCCTATGGGTGACACTGCCTAGAAAGAGCTTGCCCACCACACACTGATCCATCATCAATCATGAAAGTGCACTACAGGCTTGCCCCCAAGCCAATCTGATGGTATCATTTTCTCAATGAAGGGTTCTATTCCAAAATGATTCTAGATTGTGTGAAACTGATGTAAAACTAGCCAGTAAAACTGAACTGTCATCCTGAAAAACATGCCCAACACCATGAAACCATAACCTTCCCTTTTACTAATATTAATATCATAAAGCATTCCCACATCTAAAAGTTTCACAGTCTTTACATTTTAAGCACTTTAAGAGTTCTGTCTCTTTTACCACTTAGAATTTTCTTTTGAAGTTCAAATATTTTTAAAAATATTGTTTTATAACTAGGCACTTTAATTCAAATTATTGGAATCTATGTTATTCAGCTCTTTTCTTATTATGATAAAATATCTGAAGGACACATAAGCTTACTAATGGAAGACTTACTGTGACCTCAATTTTGGTCCATGAATATTTGGTGAACTGGTACATCATAGAGGATATGTATTACAAAGAAAAGAAAAATTGCTTATCTCCTTCTATGTGTGTATAGGGGGGTGTTCCATGGACAGGACATACCCTTCCAAAGTATACCCTTGTGCCCTACTTTCTTCAATCAAACCCCACATCCTCTATGTAAATGTAATACTCAGTTGTAACATTATCAATTGGTTGATTCATGATGAAGTATTGCAGGGCTTTCATGTGCTGATTGTAGTTTAAATAAGACATGGAAACTTCTATATAGTTCGAAGCCATTGGCCTTAGGTTAGGGCAGTCTCTTAGCTAGCCCATCTAAGCTTATCCAGGATTTTCAGCCATTCTGCATGTGGGTCAGTTTCCCAGATCTCCTCTCTCTCTTTTCCTGGAAGTCCTACCACTGTTCGTCCTGCCCCAGGTCCATTGTCAGCTTTTAATTACACCAAAACCATAGTCCAGTCTGACCCAATCAGCAGCAACACAATGCACCATCCATCTCTTAGAGTTAATTTTGGGCCATGAGGGCTATCTGACCTTCATCTAATGGTCTGTGAGGAAGAATAAGCATTTACATATAGAAAAGTGGAGATTGGCCACAGAAATGACAATACCAAAATCCTGCCAGCACTTAGCTCTCTGCTGGTACAGAATTAACAACTGAAAATAAAGGGACACAGGGATCTGATATGGCTTTTCCCTAAGAGGTTCTTTCAGACCAGTTGGTTCTACCTGACCAATATAGATGCAGATATTTACAGTCAACCATTGGATTAACCCCGGGGACCCCAATGTAAGAGGTAGGCTAAGGGCTGAAGGAACTGAAGGGGATTGCAACTTCACAGGAAGAACAATATCAACTAACTTGACCACCCAGAGCTCTCAGGGAATAAACCAACAACCAAAAAGTGTACATGGAGGGAGCCAGGTCTACAGATACATATGTAGCAGAGGAAGGCCTTATCTGTTGTCAATAGGAGGGGAGGGAGGTTTCCTGCCCCTGCATAGGGCATGATAGAGAGGTGAGGTAGAAGTGGGTGAATGGGTGGAGGAGCACCCTCATAAAGGAAAAGGGAAGGGGGAGAGAGGAGGGATAGGATGGAGGGGTAACAGGGAAGGGGGATATTATTTGAAATGTAAATGAATAAAGTGATTACAAATAAATAAATTAATTAATTAATTAAGAAAAAAAGTACAGGGACACAGTTTCAAAAGATGTAAGGCAAGGTCACCTCAACAATGAAGAAAATGCTTGCAAGGTCGGGTCACCTTTCAACTTAAGAACTATTTGAGAAAGTACATGATCTTCATGATCAGCATATGTTTCTTCTTAGAGGACATATCTTTTCCTATCCAAGCCATAGCAGAATGGAAATACAATGATAAAAGAAGCAGTAGATCCCCTAAAGCAAAGAAAGACTCTGAGAAATGAAAGAAATTAGAAATTTCCAGATAAATATGTTCCATATTTGTATATGTTCTTTATTTTTCACCATATGTCACAAAAAGTACATCACGCCCAATTCTTTTAATTACTTTTCTTTTTTGTCATGTCTCTGTCTTTTCATTGATTATTATGATTAAACATGATGGCTGATTGTTTTGTTATTTGGCTTCAACTCTATGATCCACTCTTGGTGGGCATACATCTTCAGACTAAACTTTTTTGGCATGAATAAAATATATCTTGATCATTTGTTATACTTTCAGTTTATAATATGTAATTTCTCTAGTAAATGAGTCATCCATAAATTACTATATTCTTGTGTAGTTTCAGCATGTCTAGTGTGATATTTATGATGCATATTGTTAAATTATTTTTTAAGTTAAGGCTCAGGAAACATTTGCAAGATTGCAGGAGTGAAAAGATTGGGAAGTTTTCTATGATATTGTGTTTTCGGAAGCTACAGCCATGAAGTCTCACCAACATGTCTACATAAGTATGAGCAGAACAAAGACAGCTTTAACAGGCAAAACAAAGTGGGTGCAGAAAGCCCTCTAGGTATCAACCTACAATGAACTATAGGCAACTAAGGAGTATAAAGATCAGGAGAAATTTTCTTCTCTAGGGAAAAGCATACAAACTTCTTCTACAGATTGATCAGGTTATATATAGATAGATAGACATCTATGCATGTCATGACAATTGGTTAAAACAGAGGTTATGGATTTGAAAGAGTTCAAGGAAGTGCTTAGAGGGGAAAAATGGTGAAATGTAATTATAATGTATAATATTATTATTTACAATCTCAAAAATAAAAAGAAAACTATTAAAATAATAAAAAACAAAGATAATAAAATAGTTATTTGTGCTATCATATAGTAATTGTTTCTTTCTAGTAAATTCAAATAGTCCTTTATTGATACAGTGCAATTTACTAAACATTGTAATAATTTATAATAAACACATTTATACTTTTCTATCTGATATTTCTTTTAAATGCATTTATCTTTTTTGAAAAAATAAATGTACATTTTTTAAAAGTAGATATGTGTATATAGTACATGCATTATATGGAATATATGCATCACTTGCATGCATGTTGTCCATGAAAAGAGGAAGGGGTATTGGATACCTTGGACCTAAAATTATAAGTGAATAGGAAATTCCATTTTTGTGCTTACTGTCTCGATGATTATAAAGTACAATAATTCACTTGAAATATGAATTATTTTTACTGCAAAAAAATTATGGTCGTGACCTACAGTTTTATTGCAGCAAATGGGTGTTCTTACATGTGATGTTTAAATACTGCATTTCACAATACATTAACTAGGTACAAGAAACTTATTTGAAAGATTGCTTATTTGAATCTTTTTGTTACTTAATGATGACAATATGAATGTTTCATGTAAACTTGACACAAGCTCAAGTTATCTGAAAGAACAGAATTTCAATTGAGGAAATGCCTTCATAAGATCAAACTATTCTACTACATACATAGATTGGTGCCTAGCTAATATCATCAAAGAGGCTTCATCTGACAGCTGATAGGAAGAGTTTCAAAGACCCACAAGCAAATATTATCAACAGCCCAAAGAACCATACCGAAGATGTGGTAGAAAGATTATAGGAGCCAGACAATCATAGAGCCTGCATGGGTCTGAGCTAGGTCCTCTACATATGTTATGGTTGTGTAGCTTGCTGTCCTCCTGAGACTCCTAATAGTGGGAGAGGGTGTCTCTGAGGGTTTGTTTTGTTTTGTTTTGTTTTGTTTTGTTTGCCTTCTCTTGGAACTCTATTCCTCCTGTCAGGTTACCTTGATATGGGAGTTTGTTATGAGTTTTTTTGTGAATTGTTAAGAAATGCTTGGGGTCTATCCCTGGGAGATTAGATTTTTTTTCTGAAGGTTAAATACAAAAACAGTGGATCTGGGAGAGAGAGGATGTGGAGGGGGGTACTTGAAGAAGTGGAAGGAGGGGAAACTGCTCTTGGCATATAATGTATGAATGAAGAATCTGGTATATGATTTCTATTTGAAATTAGGCTGATCAAGACAGAAAGCAACACCCCTCCATGATGTCCCCATCAGTTTCTGCCTCTAGGTTCCTTCCTTATTTTAGTTCTTGAACTGACTTTCTTTAATGATGAACAGTGTTCTGGGAGTATAATCCAAGCAAACCTTTTGAGCCTCAATTTGTGTGGGGAGCCAGAAGGCAGCTATCATCCTTGCAGCCATCTTGAGCCATATACCCTGACAAGAGACTTGTTTACAATAACCTACAACAGCTGAGCACACTCTGATAACATTTTGTTTTAGATACCCAGGATTTTCCCTTGGGTGTGTGAGACTTAAAGGTGTGATTTAGAGATAAGACCTAAGGACATGACATAAAGGTGTGGCTTAAAGGCATGGCTTAGAAGTAAGACATATAAAAGGTGAGAGGCAGACAGAAGAAAGTATTAGACACTTGGTACTTGAGACTTGGAGGTACCAGCAACTAGGAATTAGGCACTTGACACCTGGAGAGAGAACTTGGAACTGGGAAAGAGACTAGCAACTTGTAACTAGGATTAGGACTTGAGACTTATTACAGATGGAATTAGGATTAGGACCTGAGACTTGGTACTTGAACTAGGAACAAGAAACTTGGTGGAGAGAAGAAGAGAGAGAAGAATAAAGGGGATTGAATCACACTCTGTCTGGTCTCCAATCGTCATGTCCATTCTCATTCTCTCTCTTGCTGAACCCCAACCCGCGGACTGAAGCAGCTTGGGGCAGTGGGGGCTCTAACAATTTAGCCCCCAAGGCTTCTGGCAGTGCAGGTTCCAACATTGATAGAGCAGTCCCCGACATTTTGGCCCCCAAGCATGGGGCAGAGCAGTTCTCAACAAATTTGCCTTGGTTATAGAATTTTGTTGCAGCACTAAAACCCTAACTAAGAAATATAGTATGAAAATGAAAAACAAAAAGGAAGAAATCCTTTGCAGTAAAAATTTCTACTGGAAGTTCCTATTGCTGTCAGTAGATACTGCAGTACTTCAACCCTGTTCTTGCTCCAAGATTTCTTAACAAAATGTGCTGTACTCTAATTGGAAAACCAATGGTTCGATTTCTCATGTGCTACATACTGACTTCCATAAATATGTGAGAAGGAATGAGCTTGAAAGCAGGCATCTCCATACAGCTAGATAAGATATATTACTATTTATTAAAGGAGATATCTGTCTCCACAAAACCACCATGAATGATGACCTTCTAGGGACTCAACACATGAAACTATCAATAGAGCTTAGATCAACATAAGAATACTGTAAAATTGACCAGAAAATGAATTAAGAAGACTCAAAACAGAGATCAAAACTTAACATCCTCCCTTGGAAGTATTATATAATAAAATAATGATCCAACCTCTGGATAGTGGTGGGAAGACATTGAGAGTGATGAGCTTATATAATAAGAAAACTTCATCTATTCTCTCTGAGGGTGTAGGTGAACACTTCCCTGAAAAATGACATTTCAAAAAATATGTCAAGAATTATTAAGAAGTTATTAAATGAACATTAAAGAAAAGGTTTGGCAATTCTATAATTTGAGATGAGATTTCAGGAGAGACTTGTGTGATGCATGGATGAAAGATGCTGCATAAACCCTACCACAGTCTTCTCTGATCATTTCAGCTCATCTGTCAATATCACCTTGTGCAGATTCTTTCATCTCACACGTAGAAGTACAAAAACTGCAAAGTAAGCATCAAATGCCAAAAGGATGTACTCTTCACTAGAGTTACAAACTGAAAATTTTACATATGAAAAGTAATTAAAATTTGACACACAAATGAATTCTATCCAAAGTATTTGTAAAAACTATTCAGAAAGTCTATTGTGATAAGCTCACTTCCCTAGTTAATGGTAGTGTTTGTGTTTAAGTTTTTCTTTTCTCTCTCAGAAAGGAAAATGATTATTTCAGAAGTTAATACCTTCTATACTATTGTCAAGGAGTACCTTTAGTGTGTTGGACCTAACATCAGGTGTTCCGAGCCCCTCCGTGTCCCCTTCACCCACAAAAGAGACATGTGAGGCAGTGTTCGGGTGGTTACCACAGCAAGGCTTTATTCTTGTATAAACAGAAGCGGAAAGACCCAAAGCCGGGAAAAGGCACTGCTTATATACACCCTAGAGTGACGTGTTCACTTCTAATTGGCTGTTCACTCATTACCCATAATATGTCCCGGGATGGGCAGTGACTTTGGCGCACTTTTTGCCTTTTGCACCTGCGTAGTTAGTTGTTTAGTAGTGGGAGGACAGGATGCCCGCGCCATCTTGTAATGGCGAATGTTGTCATGCTCACGCGGCTCCTAACAATCAGGATCTTTCAGGTGAAGTTTATACATGTATTTTTAGTGAAGGATGTCATATCAATCTTTAATTTTATCTCAGGAGTGATTTCTAGTTAGATGGGAAAACTACAGAACTTTTTTTCCCATTTAAGATTTTTTTTATTATAGCATAGTTGTCCTGTCCTTCAATCCTAGCCTTCAAGGTTAAGGCAGAAGAGCCAGGATTCTAGTCCAGCTTTGTACACATATTATGTTCAATATTAGCCTGCACCATGGGAGACACTGTCTCAAAACAAAACAAAAATATCAAAAATCTTTAATATATTGTATATGTGTCTCTGTGACTATATCCAAATCTTTGATTTGTATGTATTCTTGTGAGACAGAAATTCTTTTAATTTCATCAATGCAAGTGGATCAAATAATCCCATAGTTCTTCCCCTGTCTGGTATAGTAGCTATACTGAAAACTTGACAAGAAACTCCATGTGTATTCAAATCAAAGAGTAGCTGATCTTTTCCATGTTTGTTTCTAAATAATATGAGAAGGCCAATAGAAATAACTAAACAGTTTTAAACAGATTATATTTTATGAAAGTAATTGGTGCACTTTTTTAGCACTGTTTGATAAGAAGACCTCAGTAAGTTAGTAAGAATATTGCCATGTCTTTCTTTCTCATAATGTGAGTGAAAATAATTTATTTAATCTTGACATGTGCGTGTATGTCTATGTTGCATGAGTATTATAAATCTATGTTAAAATGAATTTCTCCAGGGGCAATATCTACATGTTTGGTATATAAGGCCATAAACATACTGAACTTTTATTGTTTTTTAATGTTTATGATTTTGCTCATTTCAACCAAAATATCACTATTCACTGTGATATTTTTGAGTGCTTAAAGGAGATATTTAAAGCTTAAATCAAGAGAAATCATGTAGAAAAGGTCCTGATTATCTAATTAAATGGACTGCATAGTGGCTAAAGAGTGGTCAATGTCAACTAAGAGCAAAGTGTTACTAGAAAGGAGGAAAAATAATCCCGGCTAAAGCAGTGACTTGGTGGTTCCCAGCACCCACATCAGATGTCTTATAACCTTCTGCATATCCTGTCGCAGATGATCCAATGCCATCTTTGGCTTCTGTAGGAAACCGTGCACACACACACAAGCATCCATAAAAATGCACATAAAATAAAAATAAAGTAAAACTTTAAACAGGTAAAACAGAGTTTAAATTTAGTAGAACAAGAGATATTTTTATCTAGTACCAGCTACTAGATAAAATGATGGTGGAGAATTATGTACATGTTTTTTTCCACTACTCTTCTTTTACAAAGTTTCTTTTGATATATTTTGCTAATTCTTTGAGAATTTCATGCCATATATTTTGATTGCATTCACCTCAACTCACCCCCCAATTTCTTCCAGATCTAAACTATCCTCTGCACCTCAAAACTTTGTTTATTTGTTATTATTTATTAACTTATTAAACATCAGACAGCGCACTTCTAGGGCTTCTGTTTCTTGTAATGTTCTTGCCCCAACTTCTGCAATATTTCCTAAGCATAGGGGTTTTGTATATGTTTTGATTGAAAATGAACATCCACTATTAGTTGAATTTCTGTATTCTGACCAAAGTGGCTTTCTGTTATAATCTCTGCCTACTGCAAAAGAAAGCTTCATAGGAAGGCGTGAGAGTTCTATTTATATATTTATTTGTGGATGTAGACAAGAGTATTTAGAATGCAGTTGAATATGGTTGGCTTCTCATTCAGGTTCCATGGCCATATATATATATATATACTTATTTGTAATTTTAAATAAACAATAAATAATATAATTTCCTATAGCCTTTTCAAACATTCTTTGTGTTGTTTTACCCCCTCCTCTCTTCTCCCCATTTAGTGTCCTCACTTGTTCCTCCCCATTTATGTCTTTCCACCATTTTTACTAACCATGGTCATCCAGTTTCAGCTTTCCGAGTTTCTACTCCTTCAGCTCTAGAACATTTTTATGGTACATAGCCTCAGTCTTGGAAATGGGTGGATTAACATTCTCCAGTTGACTGCTAAGCACAGTTTCATACGTAAGCAGAGGAATAAGAACGGGCACCAGCAAATACAAGATTAAAATACTCTGGCTTAGTTCATATGGTAGTAACTTAAGAGCCTAATTTAGCCATTCAAATTCTAAAGGAACATATTTGCTTGTATTTTTTAAATTTATATTCACCTTTAAAATACTTCACGATTTATTATCAAAAGGGTAATTGTTGTGTTTCAAAGTACTCTCAAGGCCTTTCATGAATAATTTAATATAACCTATTGGAAAAAGTATAAAATTTATTCAATTTGTATGAACTTCATATATTATTTAATTCTGACCCTTTGTATATTTTATACTATTGTTACCTTGAAGAAAATGAAATGAACCCAGAAATTATTTCAACTGTTAGAAATAATATTAATATGATATTTATGAACTCTCCGTCACTTTGATACATATACATACACACATACACACACATGTGGGTGTGTGTCAATATATATTGAAAGAGAGAGAGAGACAGAGAGACAGAGAGAGACAGAGAGAGACAGAGAGAGACAGAGAGAGACAGAGAGAGACAGAGACAGAGAGACAGACAGACAGCAGACAGACAGATGCTTAGTGATTCTCCTCATTCCTTAGTATTCTGAATGCTTGGACTATAGTCATACAAGTATAACCATACTCATATGCATTTATAATTTTTCTGTTATCATTCTCAGGAAGTAGATTATCTAAAATGATCATTAAAGACAATTTAACAGTGATTGGGGAAAGGTTTTGAACAGATTTATAGACTCTAAAATTGAATGATAAAATACTCCAAGTCGTTGATAAGGAGACATTTTAACTCTTGGATCTTAGCTGATAAATAATCTAGCAAAAACTGAAACCATCAGAGAGATACTTTCTCATAGCAATGAAGGGAATCGTACAGACAAAGAATAGTGGGAGGTGGCAAAGCAAAGAAATGCACACTATAACTGTTATCACTCTTAGGAAGTAGATTGTCTAAAAATGATCACTAAAGACAATTTAACAGTGATTGGAAAAGGGTTTTGAACAGAGTTATAGAATCCAAAATTGAATAATAAAATACTTATTTTAGCTATTGTTCAGTAGGCTCTTTCAAAGGTGAGAGTTCCAAGATGATAGATATTAAATATGCCAGTCTTATACCATTAAGCAGATGTAACCCATAAAAAATGAGCTAGGCTTGCTGACAAAGAATGTATAGGCCAGTGTACTACTTTCTCCCTCAACACATAATCTGTTACTTTCCTATTATTCACAAATATATAAAATATATGATATCCTAGTCTCTTCATTCTCTCACTATGAAGGAATGCTGAATTTTCCATAGTTTTACAGAATCGAAACTGGAGAAAAGGATTACAATTTCTGGATTCCTGTTGAAGGCAGCAGGAAAGAGAGGGGTATGTCTCTAGAGGAGTAATGATGCTAAAGCCTTCACTTGCTTTACAAAGGCTGAGTCTGCTCCTTCTTTGCAGTGTTCCCTCTTACCTTTCTCCATTTATCTTTGCCAGATTCATTCAGAAAGTTGCATTTTATTTTGTTTTGGTGGATGGATAGGTGAGGGCACACCCTCATATAAGCAGCGGGAGAGGGGACAGGATAGAGAGTTCATGGGGGGGGGATGGGAATGGAAAAAGGGGATAATATCTGAAATTCTATTATGCTACTCTGAATTCTAATTATTTTATTCATATTTTATGTTTTCCTGTATTTTGACCAATTCATTCCTATTCTCTATTTTTTTGTTTATGTGTTTACTTGGATCACATTTGAATGATCTAAATTTGTTAAGTGGTTTCAGAATTACTCTGTTGAGTTGTATATCTTGAATTTCATCTAAGTTATTTTTCTTAGAAAATGTAACCATGAGCTGGAATTCTCTGGGGGAACAATGTTGTCTTAGATTATCTTACTGTTTGTGTTTCTGTGACAGAGGTGGGCGTGTGGATTTAAGAGGTTTATCTTTTGAAATGTCTTGCTACCTTACCAGCATGGAACTCTAAGATAGGTTTGCAGAATAGTTGGCTTCGGGGAGAAAAAAGAGGTGAACTGATACTGTGGAATCAAGGTGTAGTGTGTGGAAGAGGTAGATTGAAGAATCCAGGGCCATAAAGTAATTATGATAGGTAGAGTGCAACTTGAGGAGAAATCAGTGAGTTGGCAGAGTAGAGGCTAAGTCATTTACACAGATAAGGGCAGATGTAGCACATGGGGAAACCATGGTAGGAAAGACTGGAGGCAGAATGGTTATAGTAGGGACATAAGAGATTTGTGGGTGGGGAGTCACTTATGAGGAGGGTGGAATGACTGAAAGTCCTCTCTTTCTGGCTGAGGTATGTGGAATTAGAAGAGGAGTAGGATAGGAAACACATGGGGCAAGATTACTCACCAGCCCGCCCTCAAGAGACCTCATGGGGTAATAGTCCCATGTTTTATTTTTGGTTGAGTTTTCTGCTTCACTCAGTAGTGGAGGTGAGAAAGTTATTAATATTCAAATGTTATAAAAAGATTTTTAAACTATTCATTGAAACAAAGGAGTGTGCCTTCTCACTGAGGTATCGTTTTTGTAAGATGATCATGCAATTGTTTTGAATATATAACTTTATACATTTTATTATATAAAGATTTAATAAGAACACTTTCATCAAGGTAAATAGACTTTTTACCACTGCCCTCATATGCTACCAGTCCTGTTTTTATCTTTCTATTTATCCATGATGGATGTGTGTGTGTGTGTGTGTGTGTGTGTGTATGCATGTGTTTGTGAACTAATATTAGTAGTATTTGAAGAACTCCAATTACACAACTAATTCTCATCTTTTGATAATTAGCTTTTGAGTTTATTTGGAAAGATTTCCTGTGAAATTTGTTGGTTTTCATTGTATGGAAGCCAAAAATCAGGAACCAAATCCAAATCTTCAATAAGCAGTTTTATTTAGGAAAGTGGTAAGCTTAGAGCCACAGGATGTTCTTTCATGGAAGTGAAGTCTGAGGAAGGCAGAATATTAATCAAATTTAGCTAGAGGTCCTATAGTAGGTAGCTGGAACAGGTGCATAGCCTGATATAATAGATGGAGTCGGAAAATAACAGCTACCAATGATGTCATAAATCTTAGTAGCCAAATATAGTACTTTCTACATGTCTGCAAATAGCCTAAACCCTTATCACACATTCATGCATTGTGAAATAAACATCTTTTCTTTACAAAATAAATCTGTATGTTTTCAAGGTGCTGTCTCTCAGGTTAATTAAACCACAAAGAGGTTATAATCTGTCATTTTATAATGTAGAATAGATCCCTCAGTTTCTTGATATATGGGTGGAAATATTAAGCACTGAACCAAGAGGTATATTTAATTCTACTCAGCCACCTCTAGCATTGTTGTATTAGGTTGAATTTTTCATAATGCTTCTCTTAGAAGCAATATTTTAGTAGTAACACACAATTGGCATATTCAATTTTAACTATGCAAATAAATCTACATGCTTATAATAAAAATGTGTCATTATTTTCTGTACTGAATAATAGAGTAGTATGTAGCCTAATGAAAACTATAGATTTCCACTTATAATGAGATTAGCTGGTAGGAATCTATTTTATAAAAGAAATTCTATTAGTATTTATCATATTCCATTTTGGAAGATTATGTGATATATCAATAAAGAATAACATAGGATTAAATACAATAGTACACTAACATCTCCATCAATCCTCAACACAAGTAGAATATATTTAGAATGACTTTTTGGATTATAATAACATATGGAGTCTTCAGTAACAGATATAGCAATGTAGTAGTCAAGTATATATCTTCAAATTTATTGAATAAAACATTATTTAAATGATAATGTTTTTATTTAAGTACAGCAGAATTGGCAAATAGTATTTGTTGCCCTGACAAGTATGGCTTTGGAATTAATATGACAGGGGCCACAGGGATAAAAGAAATGACACACACACATACAGAAAAGATGGACATAGTTGGACCTCTCTTCCTGATGTAACAGTAGCCCAGGGACTCTGCATATTTATTTTGTACAGCTGAAGAAAGAAAGAAATTTGTTAGTTTCTGTAGGACATTTCTTCAAGGAGCAGCCTCAGATGGAGGCATACAATACAAGAGGAGGAAATTGTGTCTGATCCTTTCTGTAAACACTGTCAATATCCTTGCTAAGGTCAGGAGAGAACCTTCCTGTTCCCTGGACCTGACCTGTGGAAGGCTCACCATTCCTGTGCATCTGAGGCAGTGGTTTCCTCATGTCAACAACCCTCATTCACTCAGGCTTTCGTCTGCTCTCCACAGCAGACTTCTATGTTCATGTTTTGTAATGGAGAAGTCAAAATGACTGAAGATGGGTTTTATATAACTGAAGATATATTAGGTTTGAAGCTAAGAAATGCACTCAAAAGACTTGTGACTGAATTTAATCACATTTAATATTGCAAAATTGGTTGTCAAAATTCTAATTAAATATCAAACATTACCTCTTTTTTTCTATGCTCCTCACTTGTCCTCCTGCTATTAGAGCATCTGGTAAGTTTTTAAGTTTCTTAGGCACTTCCTGATAGTTTAGTATTTTACCAAAATGAGCTTATAATTTTGCATGTGTCAATTTATAGAGACCTCTGAACACCTGGACACTCCCTCTACTATAAGACGTTGGAGCATCTGTTCTTCCGCCTTCTGGCCCAGGGTCATCTGAAAAACCTTAGTGCTGCAGAATTATTAAGGGCTGATTACTCTGTCTAGGCAGATATAATCAGTCGACTATTCTGCAAGTGTGTCCTTTTCTGGACAGTAATTTGTCTGTAGATGGAAAGAGGCAATTCTTCTCTAGTAGCTGTCTCACCACAACTGGAGTAACTCCAAAGATGCTCAATTTCTTCTTAGAATTCAATACAGGAAGCTGTCAGGAGCAGACAGGTCTCTAATCAAAATGAACATTAATACAGAAATGCTTTAGAAGTTATGCTTTGTGCTTCCCACAATTATAGTTAACTCAGTCATTCTGGATTTCTGATGGGATTGAAAACTTATAGTCTCATAGACAATCCTGGCTATTTACCTTGAGAGAAAAGATCTGAGTGGATGGTTTTCAGCTGACATTCATTCTAAAGCCAAGGAAAAAGCCAGATTCAGAACTAAGTGTTTTAGTTAGGACAGATGACAGAGGTTCTGGTTAGTCAACAAAATGATGGACTGGGTATTAGGACTATCTTGTACCTCACTGGTACAAATAGGCATAATTATACTCTAAATGTATTTTGAGAGAAAAGTTTTATTTTAACAGGAAGGGTGCTATGTAGGAGGAGCTAAGGTGGGAGGAGTACTGAGAGGAAGAGAAGGAGTAAGAAGAGGAGGAGAAGAAGGAGAGGAGAAGCTAGGTGATGAGAGAGAGAAAGAGGGGGGAGACCGGGAGGCAGAGGTTCACATATCTCCACCAGTCAAAGATAGTTGATATATCTATGTTGGGTAGTGGGTTACACCTCTTATTGAGCATTACCAAACTTATAAAGCCTTTGATTAACATTTTTTAAAAAGTGTATAAATGCGAAAAGGAAAAGGGGGCATGGGATAGAGGTTTTCTAAGGGGGTGGGGAGAATGGGGAAAGGGGATGGCATCTGAAGTGTAAATAAAATATCCAATAAAAAAAGAAAAAAATGTGCATGTGTTTCAGTGTTTTTCCTTTGACCTGTACTGTCTCTTCAGATTTATTGATAAATTGTGTTTTATTCAGTATTTTTAAAGAGGTTAAAGTTTAAGATTCTTCTTCTTTCAGTGATTAATTTTATAGACAGGTAGTAACCATGATAAGTTATCCTTTGAGCTCATCTGAAATATAAGGTAAGACATTAGGAGAATGTTACCTTATATAACACTCCTTCCTTCTTGACTACTTTATATATGGTATACTTAATTTTTCATATATTACACAGTAATCAATAATTAACAGATAATCATTTTATCTTTCTTTTTACTCATTTAGCTAATAAAATGGTATCAACTCTGTTCTTCCACCATAGTTTTGCTTTTTACTATTTCTTGTGTTCTTTTGCGTTTTCACTGTTGATTGAAATGTCTGTAGTTCATTCCATACATTAAAAATAGAAAAAAAATCCCCTTGATTATATATTTTCTGTTACAAATTTCTGTCTTCACTACTCCAAAATGGTAATTTCTATACATCTGCACTCCTTTTTTATTTATTGTCTTTTTTTGTTGCTTTTATAATAAAGAAAGAATTATAGGGTGTTTAGCCATCAATTGCCACTGATTGCCATGTCTGCATCCAGTGTTTGGTTGCTATCAACACAATTCTTTTATCTATATTGTTTTCAGTTTCACATGTGTATTTTGACACTAAATTTAATTTTCATAATTTTCCAACAAGTCAATGGTGCATTATTTGAAGACCAGTGTTGTTTATTAATATACTAACAGAATCTTAAATTGCTTTGAAGAGTAAAAGTTCTATTTGAATATTTTATGTATATCTTTTATTTTTATATTTATACATTTTATATCTTTAAGTAAATAAATTTTTAAAACTTAAATGTATTATTTATTATATTTTATAATTCTTCTTATTAATATATGACGTTTTTTAGTTTTTTGATACCACAATTTTGTATTAGTTGTTGGATCCGTGGAAAGTTGGCAGAAAGTTCAATGATATTTTGTACTTCTCAAAGAATGAGTAAAAATAAAACAAACAAACAAAATATCCTAAAGTTATAAAATAACATTATACATTCCCAAAATAAAGAATAACAGCATTCAAAGTCTATACTATATACTTTTATGTTATGTTACACTTTTACATTATTTAATATTTGCACACTCTCTTGCTCTATAGCCATTTTATCCTGTCTGATGCCAATAAACATAATTATTTAGTCTTCTCTCACTGAAAAAGAAATCAATGAGCTAGATATACTTTATGTAAATATCTCTTGAATTTTTAGTGATTTCTACAAATATTGAATTTATTAACATAGTTTCTATGTTAATATTGCTAACAAGAAATAAAATATTCTAATATTACAATATTACTTAACCTACTTAATCTTAATCTACTTCTTCTACTAAAATTAATCTACTGAATTTTCCAGTACTTAAAAATTATATATATATATATATATATATATATATATATATAAAAATATCCCAGAACTTACAGCTAAAGCACTATCCTGAAATACTATTCTTCATGAAGCTGTTTATGATCTATTATACATAAAAAACTCAGGAATTTATAACTGTTTATTTTTAAACCTTTAAATTGGGTCATTTTAACATTACTTTTTAAAGGTAACACATAGCCATGCGATTGGATTGGTAATTTCTATTGTTATTACTAAGTCTCAAAAGAAATTATAGCTTCATTGTTAAAATTTATCATTACTGAATGTGTCTCCACTCTACAGCCTAAGGAATTTGCATTCACCCAAATTTAGTAGCTACAGGATTCTCCTTTCTCTTTTCCCCATTCAACATATATTTACAACAATTTGATTTTTTGAGTGTTCCACTTTTTAAAATGTACTTATGCTCTCTCTCTCTCTCTCTCCCTTCCCCCCCCCTCTCTCTCTCTCTGTGTGTGTGTGTGTGTGTGTGTGTGTGTGTGTGTGCAGCTCATGCACTTGAGTGTAAGGTATATGCCCCTTGCAGAAGGTACAAGAGTGGAAGAATGTAAGGTACAAGCTTGCAGAAGCCAGAGGAGGTTGTTGTGCATCTTCTTATATTCTCTCTTCCTTGTTCCCTTTAAATTTAGTCTCTCATTAAACTTGGAGCTTTCTGTTTGTTTTGGTTGGACTGAGAACCAGTGAGATTGAGCCTGTCAAGTCTGAGTATCTCTGCCTCCCATTTCTAAGTTACTAGCAAGAATAATCATACTTAGCTTTTATGTGGTTGGTGTTGATCCAAACTCAAGTCTGCACACTTGTAAACAATCTGATCCACTCCACTGATCAATCACCTCAGTCCCTCAACAGACTTTCATAAACTGAAATCATGGAGCAGTTATTAATTTTTTATTTTCAAGCTCTCATGCACTATAACCATTAGATATTTTTTAATGCCCAGAAGCGTAATTATTAGCAGCCCTGTCTTACTTCATGATGGAGAAAGCTATAGAGAATAAAAAACACTAATGAGCTAGATTTGTTTTATATAAACAAGTTTCTTAAATGTTAGTTTTCTGTAAAGTCTGACCTAGGTCCTCTGCATATGTTATGACTGAGTTTAACTTGGTGTTTTGTGGGACTCCTAACAGTGGGGTAGGGGCTGTTTCTGATTCTTTTGCTTACTTCTGGGACCCATTGCCTCCTAATGGGTTGCCTTTTCAAGCAGGATGGTATGTGCCTGATCTTATTGTAGTCCGATATGCTGTGCTTAGTTAATGTCCCTGCAAGGCCTGTTCTGATGAGGGGCAGAAAGGGGGAGGGACTTAAGGGAGAAGGTAAAATGAGGGGAAAAATCTAAGGGAAGAAAGAAGGAGAAACTGTGGTCAAAATGTAATATGTGAGAATTTTATAATGTTACGTTTTTGATCTTAGCATTACAAAATCTAATCATACAGTTTGAATCATATTACAATATGAAAAAAAGAATCTTCAAAATGACAGTGAAGAGCAGTATAGATTTTCTTAGTGCATGTCTTTTAGTTATAACTAACCCCTGAGGTAGGCGCTGTTTATAGTTTTTACATGGATTACATTAAGGGCTTACCAATTGTTTAAAGCTTTGAATCATATATGAATGAGAGAAGTTATGGTGTTAAAGTTTTCCTGATCTTTATTGAATCTTTATTCTCTGAGAAGTCAAAAATCATATGCTACATTGCAAAGGCAGAAGGACAGACATTGTCTGGAGAAAGTATTTGCCCTTGGATAATGTACTTGAAATTCAAGTGACTAGCATAGAAATGGTCCTTAAGTGCATCTGCATGGGAAGGGATCTGTTAAGAATGCAACAGTAAAAATATAAACTTGCACTCCTGGGGCATAAACATGCTGTGAAAAACATAACAGAAGAAAATGTAGTGTTGAGTTACCAGGAACCAAGAGTGTATGAGGAAAATAATTTTGTTACCATGTCAAGTATTTATGAACAAGGTCCAGTCTAGAAAAATGCCCATGAAGAAGAAAATATACCATGGCACAAATGTACTGAATACCCAGCAATTATTGTACAGATGAAATAAGAATATCCACAGTCTACATTTGCTTTAGTGGAAGATATGAAATATGAGATTTTATTAGAAGATTCAGGGGATAATTGTTCTAGTTTAAAAGATTATCTAAATCCTAATTTCTTATAGACAAATAATGAAAAACAGGCATAAATTATTCTTTGCAGTGTAAGAATTGGCACCAATACTTTAATTTACTGAGTTCTCAATACTAAGGAATTACTACTAAGGTATGAGCTTTTGTGGCTTTGTTATTGAAAATAGTTTTTTTCATACAGTATATTTTCATTATAGTTTTGACTCCTTAATCTCCTCCCTAATCTTTCCAGAGGATCAAACTTCATGCCTCACTCTCTCTTTTTATTTTTATTGGTTATTTTATTTACTTACATCTCATATGTTATCCTCCTTCCTAGATTCCCCTCTGTAAACCCCCTATTTCATCACTCCTGCCCCCTGCTTCTATGAGTGTGTTCTTCCATCCTCACACCCACTCCAGCCTCAGCACCCTAGCATTCCCCTACACTGGGTTCTCAAGTGTCTACAGGACTAAGGGGCTCCCCTCCCATTGATAATAGATATGGCAGTCCTCGGCTATATATCCAACTGGAACCATGGGTACCTCCATGTGTACTCTTTGGCTGGTGGTTTAGTCCATGGGAGCTTTGGGGAGCATGGTTAGTTGATATTGTTGTTCTCCCTATGTGGTTGCAAACCCCTTTGCTCCTGTGTTCAGTCTGATTGTTGACTGTGGATATCCACATCTGTATTTGTCAGGTTCTGGCAGAGCCTTTCAGGGGACAGCTACACTAGGCTTCCTTCAGCAAGTGCTTCTTGGCATCAGCAATAATGTGTGCAGATGGCATAGGTCCCTAGGTGGGGCAGTCTCTAAATGGCCTTTTCTTGAGTATCTGCTTCACTCTTTGTCTCTGCACTTTCTTTAGAAAATAAAGAAAGCAAACAAAGTAGAATGAAACAGTGGAAACACTTAAACAAGAAAAAATATTGCAGAAAAATAATATTTACACATTCTTTGTTTAATATAAATTAGGGACGTCTTATTGAATCAAGCAGAGAAATGAAAAAATAATCTCTAAAAGTAGACTTATTATATTGTCTATATTTTCTACTTCTGAGCAAATAAATATTAGCACATTTACTCTATGGACCATTAAACTAAAGCATAATGCACCTGTGGTTTAATAATCCATTGACAATACACCTGAATACTACATTTTAAATAACCATTTTTATTTTAGTCTTAATTTAGAATTTGGAAAAAATTTTATTGTTATATTTAACTATTTGTTAAGTATACTTTACAAGCATATTTCTGCAAATTTATTGATTATTGAAACATCTATTTCTTGATGTGATTATCTAAATATATTCAATATTTAGTGGCTTCATGAAGCCAAATTTCAGTTGGGCAGTATAAGTCAATTTGAGTTTCTCCTCATCTTAAAATGGAAAAGTTTAATACCAATGCACATATTATATTGAATGGGTAGTCCTGGGGGCATGCAAACAATTTTCTATACTCTAAATATTCTTTAATTACTTGGGCTCTAAATTTTTCACTGGATATAATTTATGCTTTGCCATCTTTCATAATTTATTTGAAATAAATAAATTCTTTTAATTTTGACCTGCAATCAAACTGTACACTTGTTGTCATACATTATTTATAAAACTTCATACTCTTGCTTCTCCTAACAACACATCCAAAACAATATCACAAATCATAGCCATCAATAGTTACATGAAGTTGATATGTAACAAACAGCAAAAACGATAGACAAAGGTGAAGTCTATTAATATGGCTATCTATTAGTGATTTTACAGATAAATTGTGGCATATACATGAACTAGAATAATATTTAGTGATATAGAGGAATAAAGTAGTAATTCATACTATATAATTTTAAATCTCTAAAATATTATACATCATAAAATAATTGTCTCAAATTATCACATCCATGTTTGCTCATTGAATACACAATGCTGAGACAAATGACTAATAGTCATCTTAATCAGAAGACAATAAATGGTTGATATTTAGTATCTTAAAACTGTTGAGACAGTAATCATTTATATATACACTGCAAAATACTGATTATAAACTTTAAAGTATTGTTCATATATTATGTATGAATGTTTTAATAAACTTTTAGTCCTAAAAGTCACTACATCATGTATTTTTGTTGGAAGTCACTGAGTGACAACCTAAACTCATTGCTTGCAATGGTATGCAGAAGCAAGCCATAGATGAAAACACAGCATGTAAGCACCTCTATGATACACTCAGACCATGCACTCAAATAGACCAATTTTATTTGACATAATATAAACAATTACCTTATCTCTTAATACTTGATGAAGGTAATTGTTTAAATGGCTCCAGAAGCTTGGGTAGTATATTTATGATAGAAATGGGTTACGTATTATTGTCCATTGGAATTCCTAGGGATTACATAGTCTTAAGTCTGTATTAAACAATGCTGACTTTGTACAAATCAGGTTAAAGCCATACTGCAGATTTTATTTAGTATCCAATGAATTACCAGTAGTACTGAAATCTTTACCTATAAAGATCTAAATGCTTTCACTATAGCAACCAGCATCTATGTAAAGTAAATAAAGTTTCCATCAATATCAAATATAGTAGTATGGTACGACTTCTTATTTTCCATATTTACTAAATTAAAAAACAGTGTTAATCTTTCCATTTGTGCTTTTCTTGTCAACAGGAATTCCTGGAAAGGATTTGTGTGCGCAAAGACTTTAAGTCTATACCAATGTGGGGAGTTTGAAATGTTTCAAGTTCAAAGACTAATTGCCTTAGGCTTGCTCAGTGTCCTGAATAGCCATTCTATGACAACGTCTATTCGAGAAATGACACCCTTTGGCTAATAGATTTAAAAAAATAAACTTTTGAAATCTATTATCTTTTCCTCATCACCATCTTTAACCAACTCAAAAGCTAAGAAGGTCATCAGATAGCATCAGTATCATAGACCTATGATTAAAAATTTTATGCTTCGTGTTTTCACCACTTCTGTGATATAAGAAATGTTTATTAAACTTTCTCTTTTTTTCTGATTTTAAATGTTTCATGAAAGTATAAAACTTCATAAAGCTGATTCCATGCTGTACATGGTATTTGGGATAATATTTTTTTTAAGTTGTGAGGCCATGGTCACTCAAAATGACTCCAGAATAAACTATTATTTATTCCGTTCCACGTGAGAATAGTAGTTTGGGATTAACTTTCTTATATACTTTCCAAATATCGCATTTTATGAATTTTTAACTTCTGAGTGGAATGTGTGAGGCAGAACTAAGCTGTGATTCTGTCTGAGTTACATAGTTAGAAGTAGACACAACTATCTATAGAATGAAAATATTAGGAAGGCTTATAGACAAATACAGTAAAATCTCATGAGCATACTTATCAAGAGTAAGACAAAGAGGTGATGGGTGTGTATATAATCAAAATATATTATTTATATGCATAAAATTATCCAAGTTTAAACAACATACCACAAAATAGAACAATCCTTTTTAGAGTCTAATTATGTTTGAATAGATTTAGTATCTCCCTTAACAGAATCATGAAAACTATCTCTCTTCATTTTTCCACTCTTCTCTGTAGCTTTAGATCCTGCCAAGGACCCATGCTTAAAGACAAAATGCAGCCGCCACAAAGTCTGCATTACTCAGGATGCCCAGACTGCACTGTGCGTCAGTCACCGGAGGCTCACACACAGGTAAACATTCTAAATTAAACCCTACTAATAGAACAGTTTTACTTGCCATGTTATAAATAATTACCAATGTCTGTTAATACTTGATAAAGGTATTTGTTTAAATGGTTTCAGGGTTAAACACTATTGTCAATTGGAATTACTAGAGATTACTTAGTCTTTAAGTGTATTATGAAAAGATGACTTTGCACAGATACAGGTAAAGTATTTTATCTGAATAGTTATGTTTTTGTCAAATGTAAACAACAGTTGCAATCTGCATACCTCTGTAAGTGAGGTCCAGTGAAAGCTCTTAATTTTACACTCTGTGAAGAGAAAGATACTTTATTGGGATGGGGGACAGGAGGATGAAAATGCTAGGCTATTTCAGAGAATAGAGACCAGTACTTGGTGGGAAAAGCCTTGACAATTTTATTGGTAGCAGTCGGAGGGGACAAGGAGCCAGAAAAGCTAGGATGTGACAGTGGGAACTCTAGTGTATTATAGCCTATTTGGCTTAGTTGGGAACCAGGAGCGCTTTGCCTAAGGTAGTTGACCACTGAGTGTGGATAAAGTAAGAAGTGGCTTCTCAGACAAACAGAAAGCTGCCTTAAAAGATGCCTGCAGAATGTTGAGTTTCGGATTCTGTTTACCCAAAAGCAATCCTCTGCTCAGCACTCAAAGTCCTGCTTTGTTTAGCCTAATCTGTCGTTAAGTCATTGTCATCAACACTGTCCTGTTTGAACCTAACTTCTACCACTTATTCTTGTTTATAGCTATGAACACATCTCAGTGTACATCACAAAGTATGTATACTTAAAGAAAAAAATAGTTTGTGATTGTTTATGATAAAAGCTTTAAAATCATAATATGGAGATGTTGAACAATATTAAAAAATATTTTCCTTAAGAATCATTCCTACTGATAATGTACTTGCTGCTATACCTTTAAGCAGACATATTCCTTGGCATTGACTGGGTTAAAAACATCATAGTATCATAGTTCCCATTATCCTTGTATGGTTTGTTCTACTTTGAGAAGAGTCATTCACTTACAAATAGTCTGTGCAACATGGTACTAAGACTTAAAGACTAGCAGTCAACATTATCTCAGTGGAACTAACCAAAGGCAAGAAGAGATATAGTATCCTTATTACAATCAAGGAATCCTATTTATATCTTTCTTTGTAAAAGTGGATTTATTTATGTATTAGCTTTAAATCAAACTAACAGAGGAACATTGTTATAAGCATAGTTTTAGAAAAAAAATAAAAATGTTTGCTTTAGTAGACCTACATACAAATATATTAAAGACACCGGCTTCAAACTCCTGATTCTTCAGATGTGAGGAATTAGGAACATAAATTTGATAACTGCCAAAGGTAAAAAGCAGAATTTATGTCCAACCTGGACAACTTAATAAGACCCTATCTAGACTAAAACATAAAAAAAATGACCTGATCCAGAGCTTACTGGTAGAGTAGGTAGGATATGTAACTAGCCACAATGAAAAACAACAGCAAAAAAATACATCAAGAGATGGAGAAAATGAATATTAAGAAATAAAAATGAGTTATATACCCACCAAAATGCAAATATTTATTATGTTTAAATAATATGTATTATATATTTATTATATATAATATTTATTATATATTATATATTTATTATATATAATATTTATTATATATTATATATATATATATGCCTTGTTCTGATTGGATTAAAATTTTTATTATATAATGCCAATTTTATAGTGCCAGATACTTAGAAGCAAGGCAAATGGGAAAAAATATGAAATCCTCATGGTCTACCTTGAGATATTTGTATGTCATATTGGTATAGTAACTGCAAAAATTAAAGAATAGCTTTGAAAATTTTTAAATCACAAGTATATGATATCAGTGTTTTAGAAAAATTGACAAAATGAAAGAACAGAGTTACCAGCATACATTGTCTATCAGTCATGACTGCTGTCTGTTATAAATAAAGCAATGGAAATCCTGTAGTCTAGACATTTTGTCATTGACCTGTTTTCCTAGGATCCTAAAGATTTCTGAATTTTCTGAAGGTTTTACCATTAATCTTCATAGTTTTAAATACTAGAATTTCATGTGTGAAATATAAAGAGTTTGACTTGAACAATAAGTAAACAATGGTGTCAAAATGCTTTCAAATGAGATTCAGAACCTATGTTGCAGAGAATGGATCAAATCATTTATTTATAAGCAAGAACTGGGCCTAGAGAGACTTCTCAGTAGTTAAGAGTAGTTTTCTGCTCTGTCAGTGAAACCAGGTTTGTTTCTAAGTGGCCACATGGGACAGCTAACAGCAGTAACTCAATTTCCTGGGGGTTTGATACCTTTTTCTTGCCTGTGTAGTCACTGAATCTACATTGTGTACATAGAAATAATCAGGCTGACAAATATACACATAATATTAATTAATATAAGAGCAAATTATTTATTTTTTAATCAATTAAAATAAAAGCAAAATATGAACTTTACAAGTTACACCAATCATAGTAAATTTCCAGGCACACAGTTCAGGCTTTTCAAGGGGCTCACTGGCTCTTTCTTCCTGATTTCAAGTACCTTAGTAAAATTTCAACTCTATTTGCTGAGATTGACATCTAAACTTATCCATAACCATGCTACCTCATTGTGCTGACCTAACTATCACCCCAGGGAGATGACTTAGCAACTAAAGGCACTTATCACTAAGCTCCACGTCCTTGGTTAGATTCTTACAACCAACATCACAGAAAGAGAGAATTGAATCTTGCAAGGCACCTTCTGCCTTTCACTAATGCCCAACGGCATGCAAATACCTACACCCCAACCCCTCACAAAACCAATAAATCAATATATAAACAGATAATTTTAAAGATAATTTTAATAGACCACAGATAAAAAGAAACTTGCTATCCATTTTCCATGGTAAGGTTGATCAGAAACAAAAAGCCTAAATATCTCTCAGGGAAAGCTATTAAGCCACCTTGAGATGTAGCAGCAGTAATTCCTATAGTGACCAGTGGAGTGAAAAAGATCTCCAGTATTTAAATTGGCAAGTTTCAGTGTTTTGTGTAAGCTATATTTAGTACTGTATTGTGACTGACAACAACTACTAAATACAGTCCAAATTCACACAATACTGAGCAATATTCCACATAACAATATATTAATAATAAAAATCCACATAATAACTTGATATTAAGATTAATAGTCTCCATGCTTTGAGCATAAACTGCATGCATACACAGCCCTGTAGGAAGTAGTAATTTGGAATACAGGCTGATCAATGACAAGAGCTATTATAAGAGTTAACAGCTTACATTTGGAGGTATGTGAACATTCTGAGGTAAAATAGTGAATGCGAAGAAATAGAAACTAATTAATCAGATTTTTATATTGATATAATTTTATGCTAACACTAAAAAGAAATGAATCCTCCTGTCTGTAGCCTCAAATGTTGGGAAAGCCTTGTTATTTAAAGATGTTTTTCCTAATTCCCTTTCCAAAGGTAACATTTTACAACATCTTCTCATTTGCCTTAGGGTCTTGAACTTCTTTTAAAATGTTCATAGGATTCACAATAAATGTACACATTCAAACTTTCATCAGTTTACTGGATATTTTATGATGTTGGTTCCTTTGCCTCTCTACTATTGCACAGGCAAATAATAGGTACTGACTGGTTCATATTTTCTTTGAATAAAGAGAATTGGTTGTTATTTATAGATCACTCACTGTTGTAGTTATATCAATGAAAAGAATGATTCTTGGCAAATTGTGTCTGTGTACTAAAGTGGAAACTTAAGGGTCCTTTGGAAAGTCAGTTGTGTTGATGGTATGTTGCTGGGGCAATCCTATAAAGGCCTGTTTTCCTGAAGATGGCAAAGCTGAAAGACTAAGGCAGACTCATGAAGAAAAGTTTAGCTGAAGCAGACAGGGGGGAAAAGATGTTCTGCTAAAGAAGACCTGAATGGACACATGATGAAGGAATCTTTGCTAATGCACATGTATTGGTCTGACCTACATTGCATAGTTGAGCTGCACTTGTGTGGCCTCCATAGAGAGAAATGCACCAAAAAATTTCTAGTGGTATGCTGCAGCTTCTTCCCATTTCTTCAACTAGGGCTGATTGGCAGAGTGATGTCAGATAGATGCTCATGCTGAGGTAAGACCCATAGAAGAAGCATGTAAAAAAAGGACAGTGAGGAGTCTGAACTAGGCTTGCTTATATAACTAGCTGTGCAATGCTTGCTTGTTAGTCTCTGTTCTTCACTGTTCTTTGTTTTTCTGAGAGAAGCACAGCTGGGAACTTTTCCTGGTGTTGCTCTGGGTCCATTCTTCTGACTCATGCCAAGGCCAATGACAGGTCTCTGCTAGGTTGTGCCACTACTCTTGATTTTTTTTTTTGATATCCCAACTCTACTGAACTAGACTATTGATGTATCAGTAAAATGTTGCAAGTGGACTGAACTCCTCCTGCTAATCTATGAACTGAACTGCTGATTTGCTGACAATGCAGATAGGATTTGCTCCAAAGAACCCTTTTTAAACAGATCCACTTCCCCTGTATCTTTTCTTTTCTGCTGCCTCTGGTGGGTGGAGGGATAAAAAAGGTTAAAGTGTTTAAGAAACATCATTAAAAATAAGATTTGAAAGAATTAATGTTACAATGTGCTTTATACATAATCTCTAAAAGCAAGTTCAGGATATGCATGAAAGCAATAAACATACATATTTTTAAAATATTGAAAAAAGCAATATGTACATGACTTAACCAAACCAGAAGATACGAACACACAAAATAGAGGGGGTTCATGCTGCTATTTTTAAGTTGTAAGTTCATGGCTTGGATTTGTAATTAATTAAAACAACAAAAATGTTCTTTCTCAGTGATATAGAAAGAAAAAAATAATTCTTCTGAAATCAAAGAAATCATACAATTTCATAGCTTATTTTATCTTTGATACCAGCTTTAACCTCATCTGCCAGCACAGAGTATGATACAAACTGTCCAAATATGTCAGGACCCAAGTAATATTATGTGGATGTTATTTCAGATATGATATTCTGTGATGAAATCTCCTCAAAGCACCATAACCCCAGTGTTTTCTTATAAATATTCCATTATCATTATCATCAGGAATTAAAGCAAGTAGTTTTATATAGATAAAATATTTATTATACCATCCTTATAAATATGTAGGTGATTTAATGCAACCTCTGATGGTTTATTACATTGTAATTGTTATCCATTTTTTATCATTATCTAATGTCACAGTTCTGAGAATCATGAGTGCCAAGGGCTCTTTGTCTCCATATATCAGAAATCCTGGTGTTTCATGCTCCTGAAATGCCTGTGTAATGCAGGTAATTAATATAGTCTGTAGATCAGTGTTTTGGATGTCAATCAATACTGCCAATATCAAAAGAAAAAGGGTAAGCACAGCAAGTCAGGAGAAAAGAAGACACTGTCATTGTAGGACAGAATTAGTTATGTTGGTTTCAACTTTACTTGCAACAAAAGATAAAAAATCAAATCAGAAAATGAATGTTTTTGGCCTACTAGGAAGTCATTGCACGAAAAATTATAAAAACTACTTAAAATGTTGGTTATCAAAAATAGGGATCCAAAGAAAGCAAGCATTAAAATCTTTGATGCTAATGGTTTATTATGGGAACTTATATTTTGTAATAACTGTATTTAAGATGGGACCCAATATTCTTCAGAGTGCCAGTAATTTCATGGCAGGGGCTTTTTATTCTAATTGTTATACTCTGGTCATATTTTTGATAGGAAGATTCAGTCAAAATGTCTAAGTTATAGTAGAGTTATGAGATATTTGTTGAGTTGAACTGAAAATAATCATAATTATTTTAAAATATTTCACTAGGTACTTAAATAAAAGATAGCTTTTCTGATACCTAAATACATTGAAAGTGTCCCCAAATACTGGATGAATTGATATTCCATATTTCTTTTATATTTAGTATGTGAAAAGCTCTCATTTAAGCTCCTTAAATTTGCACCAACTACTCTTTCAGAGGTCCTAAGTTCAATTCACAGCAACTACATAGTGGTTCACAGCCTTCTTTAATGGGATCTAATACTCTTTTCTGGTTTGTCTGGAGACAGCTGCAGTATATGCATAAACAAAAGAAAACAAGCAAGCAAAAAAAAAAGCAGCTTCTTAAATTTATTTAATTTATTGAAAAAAGAAAAATTAATTCTTTATATTGTATCCAATATATAAAAACAAAACCAAATTTGGGATGTTTTGGCCAACATTAGTTAAAGATGTAATAGATGATCCGTAGATAGATGATGAATTTATATAAAGATGATTTTTATACTTACAAATTAACTTTCATTGTCAATATGGTTATATGTTTCTTTACTTTTTTTAAGTATTCATCTATGACTTTCTTATTTTTAATGTACAGAGGACTCATTAATCTTTTTCAAATTAAGTATACTAAAATATAGTCATAGGAGTTTGATAATAAGATAAATTTTATTGATTTTGAGTCTTTTTTATTGGATATATTATTTATTTACATTTCAGATGTCATCCCCTTTTCCCATTCCTCCCTCCAGAAACCCCCTATGCCATCTCCTTCTCCTTTTTGCTTTTATACCATTTTAATTACATGATAGTATTAAGGTCAGTTCTAGGTTGAGAAACTAGCAATACAATTGATGCAAATAGTCAAGTAACAAGAAAGACAATAAACACAAATAATCAAACAACAAGCAAGGCAATAAACAAAGACATGTGATCACTGTTTCTAAGGGCTTCTCAGGATGACCAAAATATCTGAACCTACTTTTCTGTTTTAGCTCAAGTCATTTTCATGCCTAAAGCCTACTTCTTTGTTTTAGCCTAAGAGTTAGATTCCTGTCTAAAATTACTTCTTTGTTCTAGCCTAAGATTTAGATTTCTGCCTGAAACCCATTTCTTTGTCCTGGGCCAATGTCAGATTCTTGACAAGCAGCCCCAAAACCTCTTGATATTTCCCTTTTTAAAAAAAATTTATAAACGAGATTGAGCCTGTCTTAGGTCATTCTAACAAGAATGCCTTCCTTACCCATTGTGGAATATGCATTATCAAAAGCAATATACTTATGTCTTAGGTTGGTAAGGCTTTGTGCAGAATCTTACCTGTCCTTGACTTGTCAGCCTGTTAATTTAAAAACTTTGTCTGGGAGTCCATTTTAAATTTCAAGCCATATACTTTGGCTAATATGTTGATGTTGTTAAAGACAAGCCTTGACATGATGGGCAGGAGTAAAAGTATTCCCAGGACAAAAAAGAGCTAGCATGATAAAGCTATATATTCCATTCTTGAAGCTTGACAAAAATGGAAATACTGAACTCAGGCCATGGATAATTTTATCAGAAGTATCTGCAGCATCAAATGTCAGCACAGCAACATTTTTTAAATTCATAATCTCACTATGCAAAGTTAAAACATTCAGAGAGGTGTTAGAATTAAGTGTCAGGTTTGGACAGTAACTGAATGCCATGGTTTAACAATTTTTAGTCATTATGATTCACCATCATCTGCAAAATTTTTAGCAGTTATTCATATTATTTTACAATCAGTAGTTTGTTTCTTTTAAATAATAATCTCTTAATAGATATTCTCTACTGTATAGTACTTTAACACATTTGAACCCCTTTTCAGTTTTAGTTGAACAAACAATTCTAAGTGTTCATTCTATCTTATGACATTCTCAAAGGTGTATAATATCTACTTAATTGAGAATCTTCATAAAAAGAAAATTGAATTGATTATACCATGTAATTTGAACAGTTAAAATGATTCTAAAATGATCAGTTTAGATTCTGACAATTTAGGAATGAAAACAATAAGTTTCTATATAAAAACCAGTTACAGTATTGGCAGAATTATGAATGAGCAGCACTTAGCCTCATTGTGAAACATTTTCTCATAAACTGATACCTGGGAACCAGTTATTGAAGCTACAGATCTTCCACATGGTCCTTTTTTTGCAGCTATGGTAACACATTTAAGCTCTTCTGTACCTTCCTTCCCATTAGATCATCAGAGCAAAATATTAGTTTCTCGGAGGAATATTTTACAACAGGAGGCCAGGAGACAAATCTTCACCCACTCTAGCCCAGTTCATTTTAGCTGAACAATCTTAATCTCTCTATTTAAGTGGTCACCATATTGATGTAAGACACAGTTAAATAGCATAAAGTCCATTGTCTTATATGGGAAAATAAATTAGGAAAAAAAACACACATAAAGAGACTATTAAAACTACTTCCTGCTGTTCTAGTAAAAACTTTTGAAGAAAGATAAAAAGAAAATGAATGTAGATGGCTACCTTTGCATTTCCTTTAGCTCTGAAGATAGCTTCACCAAGTGCCCTTCACATATGAAGAGAAAAAGAGATCAAAGTTCATTTGCAGTATTTAGGTTTGTGAAATAAAAGAAGAAAAAGTAATGCATAATTACGCAAATAGTCTTACATTTAAATAAATATTTTATTTATTTTTTAAAAGTGCTATTTTAATCACTACAACTTATTCTAAATCTCCAAAGTACAACATATGTCTATTTTTCTTTCCTATATTTGTTCTTATTCTATATTCAATACCTTTCAAGAATTATGAAATATTTCCAAACAGAAATATTTCATTGACCCACTCAGGTCTAACCACTCCTCCCATTCTCCTGTTACATGTGTTCAACTTGCATTTTCCTCCTTCCTTCATAACTTTTGTTTGCTCCGTTGTTTTCCAACCTAGTTTCAAAGTCTATGCCTCTACTCTTGAACACCCTCATTTATTTTCGTACAAGCATTAAATGTTTGCCTCAGCATACGAGAGAGAATAATTTCATTTTCTTTCTGAGATTGAGTCATTTCACTTAATAAAATACTTTCCAGATTCACTGTGTCTCCTAATTTTCTATCACCTGAAAAAGGAGTAAAACTTTCAATTAATATAATACTTGTATGTTTTCAATATTCCTTTTTATCTGTTGATAGATGACATGGCTGGATCCATTTCCTTATTATTGTGAGTAGTATAGCAATAAACATCAGTATGTGAGTGTCTCTGTGTTATAAATGCTAGAGATGTGTGGTATGGAAATTCTGCTCAGAAGTTGTTGTGGAAAGGCCATGCTCAAATCCACAGTGGCTATACCATTTAGTCTCCAGTAAGCAAAGGTTAAGGATTCCTCTTTTGCCACAGCTTCGTTTTATGTAACATTGCCATTATAAATAAAATAAATTGAAATGACAATTTCAAATTTCCCAATATCTAAGGGTCTGGAAAAAAATAAACAATGTATTCAGATGCTTGGTGGCAATTTTTAACTATGATAAGTACATATAGCTAACAAAATTAAACAAAGTGAAGCTATGAAAACATATTAGGAGACAGATGATACTTGAGTAATATTTATGATAAGAAAATAAAGATTCATACCAGACTGAGCCCTGATACAAAGAAAACAGAAACTCAGCACTCATGGCTAAAATCTTGGTTTAAATTATGTGGTTTCCTTCTTCAGTATTCTTCATTTTTTATATCACTTTTTTAAAAATTATCTTCATTTATTTGAATTATAAATTTTTATGAATATTTTGTCTGCTTGCATGTCTATTTGACACATGTGTATGTCCTCACTGTGGAGGTCAGAACAGGGCATCTAATATCCTAGAACAAAAGTTACAGTACCTGTAAGTCACTATATGGTACTGGAAATTGATGCTCAGGCCTCAGCTAGTGCTCTTAACTTTGAGACATTGCTCTAGCCCCCATTTTTACATTTTTACATTTTACATTTTACATTTTTACATTTTTAGAGAAATCTATTATCCTCAAGAATGAAAAGTTAAAATTTTATATTGGCAACCATCCCACAGAAATATACTTATGATCAGTAACTACATAAAAATGTTTAACTAGAGAAGCATAATGAAAATACTTAGTAACACTGGAAATGCTTATTACATACATTAAAATCAAATAACATTAAAATGTACTTCTGTATGGGTGATCAATGTTGACAGTACTGATGTTGGGATATTATATATTTTTGCAGTGATTTTAATTTTATTCCTTTTTATTAAATATTTTCTTTATTTACATTTTAAATGTTATCCTCTTTCCTGGTTTACCCCCAAATCATATCCCCCTTCCCCTGCTTCTATGTGTGTGTTACTCCACCCACCCACTACCACCTCCCCACCCTGGCATTCCCCTATACTGGGGCACCTTTGTATTTGTCAGGCTCTGGCAGAGCCTCTCAGGAGACAGCTATATCAGCCTCCTGTCAGCATGATCTTTTTGGAATTCATAATAGTGTCTGGGTTTGGTGACTGTAGATGGGATAGAACCCCCAGGTGGAGCAGTCTATGCTCCATACTTTGTCTCCATATTTCCTCCCATGAGTATTTTGTTTCCCCTTCTAAAAAAGACCGAAGCATCCACACTTTGGACTTTCTTCTTGAGCTTCATGTGGTCTGTGATTTCTATCTTGGGTATTCCAAGTTTTTTGGTTAATATCCACTTATTAGTGAGTGCATACTATGTGTGTTCTTTTGTGATTGGGTTACCTCACTCAGGATGATATTATCTAGTTCCATCCATTTTTTTCTAAGAATTTTATGAAGCCATTGTTTTTTTTATAGTTGAGTAGTACTCCTTTGTGTACGTGTGCCACATTTTCTGTATCCATTCCTCTGTTGAAGGACATCTGGGTTTTTTCCTTCTTCTGGCTATTATAAATCAGGGTGCTATGAACACAGTGGAGCATGTGTCTTTGTTATATGTTGGGGCATCCTTCAGGTATATTACCAGGAGTGGTATAGTTGGGTTCTTAGGTAATACTATGTCCAATTTTCTGAGGAACCACTAGACTGATTTCCAGAGTTGTACCAGCTTACAATTCCACAAACAATGGAGGAGTGTTTCTCTTTCTCCACATCCTCGTCAAAATCTGCTGTCACCTGAGTTGTGATCTTTATTATGTCTGTTTTATCATTGCTGTGACATAATGTCTGGCAGAAACATCAAAAAGCGATTTATTTTTCTTCATAATGTCAGAGATCTTAGTCAAGGTTATTTGGCTCTGTGCATCTGACATGATGTTATGCTGGTAATATGGGAGAAAAACAAATTTTTATTTCTGGGTAGGTGGAAATTAGAAGTAAGGACATGAGAAAAGAACCCAGAGCTGGTTATAGCTGCTTTGTGCACACCCCTGGCCTACTTCCTCCTCCTCCTCAATCCTTCTTAATACTGCTGCCTTACTATGAGTCCCAAGTGAGAGGCCACATGATCTAATTGTCTCTAAAAACACCCACAAATGTGTTTTCTTTTTATTAATTTAAATATTTCCAAAGGCAGTCAATCAAAATGGACCATTGTAGAATACCTTCTCCTACAGTCTCATAGAGTATTCTGAATTTCCCAGTCTGCTATATAGAATGTATATGGCTTTATACATATTAAAAAGTCTAGTTAGTATGTCTATCCTCTATACTATCCTTCCTTTACAAAAGCAATTAAAATATCTTTTGATACAATGTTTTCAGATCCTGATTTGCCTTCCTCTCTGTTGTCACAGGTCCTACATTTCTTCCCACATATCCAACTCCATGCCTTATTTCTCTCTCTCTTTAGAAAACAAACATGCCAATAAAAAATAAAAATAAGTACAAATCACAAGAGTCATATCTATACAAGTCATACATACAAAACATATAAAACCATACAATCAGAAACCATTATATACTTGCTGTTGTGGTTTGAGTACACTGGCCCATAAAATGGCATATTAGGAGGAATGATGTTGTTAGGTTATGTGTGGCCTTGTTGGAGGGTGTGTGTTGCTAAGGGGGTGGACTTTGAGACCCTCCACCTAGCTGCCTGGAAGACAATCTTCTCCTGGATGCCTTCTGATCAAGATGTGGAACTCTCAGCTACTTCTCCAGCACCATGTCTGTTTACCATGCTTCCTGCCTGATGACAATGGACTGAACCTCTGAACCTGTAAGCCAGCCCCAATTAAATGTTATCCTTTATAAAAGTTGCCTTAGTCATGGTGCCTCTTTACAGCAATGGAAACCCTAAGACACAAGCAAAAGAAAAGGAATATTTAAAATAAATTGCCCCAAATTTCCAAGACCATGTGCCCAAAGATCGCATTGCTTGGATAAGCTGGGCCCTTCTATTACAATTATTATTCAAGAAAATGACCCACAGGCAGCTCCTACAGGCCTATCTAATAGAGGCATTTTCTTAACTGAGTTCCCTCTTTCCAAATGATATTAATTTGTTTAAATTTAAAAATAACTAACCAACATAATATCCTGTTATTATTTTGAAGAAAGTTAGAAAAATGAGTTTGCTTATTAACATAATGACAGATGAATATATTAAATAAAATTTATATAAGTAAAGTTGACTTTTGATTACTTTTAAATTTAAGATTATAATATAGTTACATTTTTCCCTTCCTTTTCCTTTTTTTCAACACCTCCCATATTTTCTTTTTTCTGTTTTTAATTTTTGAATTTAATTTTTATTTGTTGTTGTTATAAACATTTACAACTATGCATATATATCCCTAAATATTAACTACTAGGTAAGCATGTTTTTGTTGTTGTTGTTGTTTAATCACTAATGAAAACTAAATATGGATAAGGTCACAACTCAACATTATAGATCAGGAACAATATATGATATTTCTCTCTCCCTAGATGAACTTTAGTGGGTTTTGTTATATTAACCTAATACTCTTTGGACATTTGCAATTCATCAAATCCATAAAGAAATTTATTACATATTTTTAACCAATGCTTCAGTTAACAAATATCTTCTCGATGGATATTACTATTTAAGTATTTTCTTCATATAGAGTTATATCCAAAGTCTTTCATATGTTCATTTGAATAAATGTTTATTTTTATAAATCATTAGAAGAGAGATTACTCTATCAAAATGTAAATAATTGTATTTTGATTGATAATGCCAAAGATCTTCCAAGGAGAAAGGGCCAATTTCTCTACTGCAAGCAGTTTGAGGTTTTGTTTCTTTCAGTTTATCATTCCTATGGCTTAATTCTTGTAATTGTGGCTTTTAACTTTTGTGGTTCTGGATAGAGTCATGTATTCTCTGTTTGTGGGATGTTTCTGTGTTTGAATACATGTCTTCCATTGTGGAGAGGCAAAGCCATAGATATTGTGCAGTCACAAAATGCATAATGATGCATACAAGATTTAAAAACACAGAGAAGGAAAAGATAGTTATGTTAGTAACATTTCTGAAGCTGCAACGTTTATTTTAGAAAAGAGGATTATTAGTACAAGATATGAAGATTTAATAAGAGGGCTCAACTGCCAATAAAACAGTTTTGGATCTTCAACCTATAACAAAATGTGCATAATTTGCTCAATCTTATTCTTTTAATCCATTATTTGTAAAGCAGTTGGCATTTGATGGACAGAAAGGAACCTAATTAGTGTTTTACATATTTCTGGTTTTGGTTAATCTCTTCATCCAATGAATATTTCTTTATCTTTTCTCTCTAGGTAATCAATTATATTTCTTAGCATGCCAGAGAATTTAATATTATCATGTTTAATACTCTGATCTCTTATGAGCATTTGGAAGGATTCATTATTATAATTCAGTTAATGAATTCATCTTACTTTAATCATGACTTTCAAAATATAAAGCCAACATTTCTGTTTTAAAAGCATCTTTTTAAAGGATAAAACGTTTTGGCATAATTAAAGGTTAACTATGTGCTATTTATATATTGTCCAAGATACAGTAATATTTCTGGGTGATAGGCACTTAAGGTTGAAGTATATTATTTTTTAAAATTTCTAGAAAACCTTTCTTCTTACATATGACTGATGCAGATCAATAATTAGGAAATATAGAGTGGTGTGGTATTATGTCTCCACTCCAGTTGGAATAATCTTTCTTTTCCCAGTTTCCTGTTTTGTCTTTCTTGTTTTCTTTAAAAATGTTTTTAAATACCTATAAAAGCATATTTTATTGCATTGGGTCCCCAACCAGGTAGCATACACCAGCTGATATGAGTCCCCCATCACATATACAGAGAGGACTGCTGGGGCTGGATTCAGTCAGGAAGATGCATCTCAAGAGACTGGAGGTCCCAGGAAATTGGGAGGTCTGGTGGGGTGGGGAGTGGAGGGGGTAGGGAAATTTTCATGAAGACAGGGGTTGGGGGAGAATATGCGATGTGGAATAGTCAGATGGTTGACCAAGAGGGGGATAAAATCTGGACTTAAAGAAAAGATTAAATATTTTTTAAAAGAAAATGCATATATTCTATGAGGCTAGCTTTATTTCAAAATGTGAACATCAGTCTGCTTATTACTATATTTTTATTCACACTGTTATTCTGATATAAATATATAAATATGTACATAATCCATATGCATCAACACATAGACAAATACAGTTATCTATGGCATAAAAGATCTCAATTTTATTCAGTAGGGAATACTTCCTTTGGGAACCTTCTGTTAGCCATGTTCTCTGTATTTTAGCAGCTTTGCCTGCTAACTTTTCCATCATTATTTTAACCACAAGCCAGAAAAATAATAACTCTGTTATCTTCATAAGGTCATATGATAAGTTTTTACATGTTAAATTACAATAGGACTTTTTTCACTAAAGAGTCCATATGGAGAAGCTATGAATGTGATTTAAGATACAAGGAATGGGGTAATGAAAATGGAATTGAAGTGGAAGTTGAGTACCTATTGAAGAACATGAACACTAGTAGAAAATCTGATGTAAGTAACCAGTGCAGAAAATCTATGCACTTCTATGGACCATACATACAAACTCTTCATGAGGTAACCAACTGCTTAAAATCAAAACAAAACCAAACTAAATTAAAACTAACACTAAAAAACAAAAACAAGGCAAACAAGTGATAACAACCAAACCGCATCTGAGACCAGCTCCCTGGGAGGGCACATATTCCTGGTAATATAAACCTAGTCAAAATCCAGTCTGGAGAAGCTATAGACCCTAATGTGAAAAATGTGCTAAATGGTCATATAGTCAACCTTTCTTCTATGCACTTTTGTTTCTATCCAAAGGCTAGAGCTGTTCTGAAGCTTGTCCTAAGGAGCTTCCTTTTGCAGTTAATAGCAGTCAAAAATCCAAAATTTAACTTGTAAAAGAAATTTGATTACTAGAATTAACATATAAAACATCATCCTATAAATAGCATCAATCCATTTTATGAATGAAAAATACTAAGACAGCTCCATTTTCCTTTTTTTCTCCATTATTTACTTAATTTATTTATTCACTTTATACTCTGCTTTCTAAACCCTCCCAGTCCCCTATTACACAACCCACACCTCCAATCCCCTCTTCTTCTCCTATGAGAGGATGGAGGCCTCCCCTTGAGTATCCCTTCAACCTGGCACATCATGTCTCTGAAGCACTGGGTGCATATTCTCTCACTGAGGAGAGATAAGGCAGCCCAGCCGGGGTAAAAGATTCCACAGACAGCTAATAGTTTTAGAGACAGCTCCCAATCCAGTTGTTGGGACCCACATGAAGATGGAGCCACATGTCTATGGTATATGTGCAGGGGAGGGGCTATGCTCTTTGTTTGGTGGCTCAGCCTCTGAGAGCCCCAAAGGTAGTTGGTTCTGTAGGTCTTCTTGTGCAGTTCCTATTCCTTTTGCTGCCCTCAGTTGTTTTCAAAACTCTTTCAGAAGAGTCTCTAAGTTCCCATCCAATGTTTGGCTGTGGGTTTCTGCATCTGTTTCAGTCAGACAGCTACATTTTGAACATGAGGTAGTAGCATGCAATTACTGACTTAATAAAATAGCATTGAAGCTATCAATTATTTTTGGTAACTGCATTAATAATAGAAAAGTGACTAAGGAGTTGTAATAATCTTCTTATAAAGTAATATCATGAAAAAGTAGAGGACAAAGATAGGTGACAAAAAGAACTTGAGGCCTGCCTGATAGGAGTATGAGATAGTGTTTTCTATGATTGGCATTTCAAAACATGGCATGGGCCAAAACCTACATGCTTACCTTAAAATGCTTTCATCTTTACTCTGTTGTAAAATTATAGTTCACCAGATGCAAGAACCACTGGGAAGAGTTTCTAGACATTTATACAAAATGAGTCCAGATGATGGAATTCTTTTTCTAAACTTAGTGCAATTTTATCTCTATGAAGACATTACTAATACCTGAATGCATGTTGTAATTTCTCAATAACCCCATAATCAATCAATGTTATGATTTTTAACGGTTCACATATTATTGATAAAATACAAATCACATATTTTCAAGAAGACTCTCTCCTGTTTTACTAGTGAATTAATTAATTTGGATCTAGTCTGTTCATGTAAATGAATAGGCTCTATTCTTCAGAGTCAACTTTATTTAATTATACATTCCAAAAATATAAGAATAAATTACAGTTTACCAATAAGCAGGATGATCAGGCTGAAAGTCAAGAATATCAATATTTGATTAGTTTATCACAGATCATTTCCTTAGACATTTGTAGGCTTTTTATATTTCCATGTGTTGCTTGATGGATCTTGATTTGACAGATTATATAACAAATATAGTTATTAAGTAAGTGATTGTGGATTAAGTTTAGACCTAGATTTAAAACCCCATTATGTGCCAACTTATATAATACATGACTATTTTAGAGGCACACTGTAGTGAGAATTCTGGAATTTGGGGCTTCTTTAAAAAACACAGAAGTATTATGAGACTATATTTTTGTTTTAATTGCTGGTGTGCAGATATGGGGCTGCATTGGAGTTCTCTGCAGTAGCTGACTAAGAGGTGCCTCGTACTCTAGCATTTGTGTAGTTTTGTCAGCTGCAGAGAATTTCTATGATTCTGTGACATCTAAAATTCTGGGAGCTTTTCAGAGTATATATAAATGCTATACCCCCAAAAGGTGGGGTATGTGGCTGTTGGTTGTTCAGGGGGTGGTTTCTGTTTGTTAGTAGTTGTGCTCAAAGAAGATATAAGAAGAAGGAAGTTAGATTTAGAGATCTCTCTCTCTCCCCTTCTGTACTCTATCTTTCTAAATCTATAGGTGGTGAAAAAAAGGGTGGCACGGATAAAGTGTGAGAAAAAGAAGAACCCATAAAGTAGCAAAAACAAGCTACAACACACAACATTGCATTCATTAATGTATCTGACACTAAAAGCTAGTTCTATTATATCGTGGATTGTTTTCATCCATAAGAAACAATTGCTGTGGATGAATTATTCTAATTCTTTCTAGATCATACCCACTGTCTGATGACTACATCAACTTCTCTATTTCTGTGATACGCCTCTTTATAAGCCTCTAGTTTATAATTCATAATATTTATAAATTATTACCTTCCTTTTGTGGGTGATGAACTCAACTGTGTGATCACTAAGAAAACAGAAGTCACTGGTTGTTTCCTTTCTGACACTGGTAATTTTCAGACGTATTGGTTTAACTGATAGACATAAAATATATCAGCATCTGCTTTTTTTCTAGCTCTTACGATTTAATAATGAGAACCAGTAGTTTTTATCATTCTTTTTATAAATCCCTAGCGCCAGGATTATGTTCTGGACTCTAAAACCATCGTTTCTTCTCTATTTTAAGAATTTTGTTTTGTGTAATATCTTCAGATTTCTAACTATATGTGCTACCTAATTTCTTTAATTCTATAAATAAATTCAAGGTTACAAAATAATAATTAAATAGTAAGCACATAAGTTCTGTAAATTCTAATGAATGAAAATGAAATTGAGAGTGAAAATATAACATCCAAAGAAAATTTCCAGAGATTCAGAATGGCACTTAAAGGTGTCTAAGAGTCTCCTGGCATGGATAGACTTTTGATCTAGGCTCATGGTTCTTTGTTTGACTATCTAGTTATAAAATTTGTTTTACTAGCAAGTTCTTTCCAGTTTTAAAATACAACCCTGTATATCTTCTTTTCCTCGTTGGTGCCCTAGAAACTCATGTTGAATAATTCTATTACTATTTGTAGGTATATCTTTTTAAAGCAGCCATTTACATTAATGACTAGTTTTCTGACCAGACATGAACCCACAAAAGTCCTAGACAGTATAGAGTCTTTCTGTAATTCAAGGCTTTGTTCTACTGGATTTGCTCTGAATTAACACAACAGTATGTGGGTATTTTTCAGAGAAAGCAATGAAAGTATTATACATAAGTTTCCTATGATTTTGTACTGACCATTTAATCACCTGGTCTTTGGTTTTTATCTTTAATTTCTGCAATATTTAATGGTTCACATATCATCCACCAATAAAGATATAGCTAGAATATTACAATGAGCCAATCATTCATAAAGTCACACAGATTGGAGTTGTAAGAACAATACCAATTTTGTCTACTTTTTGATAGAAATTAAAGAAGTAATTGATCCACAAAACAATTTAAGAAATTGATAACTATCAAACAAGTATGCATCCCACTGACAGAAGGATGTACCAGCATGGTTGAATAATTTTTCTAATAATCCATAGTATGGAAGAAATACCCTGAGTGAAAAGAATCAAGTATTAGGGAACTATGATACAAACACAAGGAACAGAATAAAACTTGAGAGATAAATTTGCAAAGTGACCATCTTTTAAAAAGGACACTGAAAGATGGAAGAATATCAAGTCTAATATCTATGCAGTGGTCAATATAAATTTTAAGTCACATAAGGGCTTTAATTGTTCCTGAAGAGTTAAACTGTAGAAGGAGTGTGATTAAAAGAGCAATGGAAACATGTTTTATTTTGAATTTTTCATTTCATGTGATAATAAGAGTGAAAATTTTAGCTGGGCAGTGGTGGCACACGCTTTTAATCCCAGCTCTTGGGAGGCAGAGGCAGGCAGATTTCTGAGTTTGAGGCCAGCCTGGTCTACAGAGTGAGTTTCAGGATAGCCAGGGCTATACTGAGAAACCTTGTCTCGAAAAATAAAAACAAAACAAAAAAAAAGTGAAAATTTTAATGTGGCCAGAGAGGCAGTCAGAACAAGAAATCTTGGGGTACATGCTAATGACTGATGCAGGGGACTGCTAAGATATAGCACTATTAAGATATAGCACTGCTAAGATATAGCACTATAGTATCTGGTAAGTGAAACACACTGTCTTCAGTGTGATAAGCCGAATGAATTAATTTGAAGAAATTGAGGGAGGGGCAATAAGATGGAGAAAAAGAAGGAAGAAGAGGAGGAGGAGGAAGAAGAAGAAGAAAAAGAAGGAGGAGGAGGGGAGGAGGAGGAAGAAGAAGAAAAAGAAGGAGGTGGAGGAGGAGGAGGAAGAGGAGGAGATAGATAGAGAATATATGTCATTCCATTTAAATATAAAAGTTGATGTCTATGCATGGTGATGTTTCAGTATGGTAGGTTGGGAGATTTCACTTGTTTTCTCTTAGTCTGGTCAGATTCAATTTGCAAGCATTTTGAAAGAATCTTTTATTTTGTTGTTTGTTTCTATGTTCATTTCTTCTTGTGAGGGCTTCCTCTATTCTTAATTTTAAAGAACGTTTCAAACTTGTTTGAAGGGAGTTGGGGTTCAAGACACCTCTTTTGAATTAAATAAATTGTAATACATATAACTAAAAGGAAATTGTCAATCACAATAAATATTATCCTTAAGGCTAGTCCAGAACCTAAGAAATATCTTTTTGATTATTTGAACAATCTTCAGGCAACACTCTTAATGTCTCCTCTATATAAATTACCTGCCTTTTCTGCTCAATGTAATTCACTTCACTTACAAGAGCCATCTCATAAATTAAAAATTATATCATTGATTATAAAGATAAATAATTCTCCTCTAGAATATAAGTATTGGTACAATGGTTATTTTTAATGCAACTTTAAAAAGAATATTACATGTATTTAATAATTAGTAGTTAATCATATAGAAAAGAAAGTCTTGGCGGTGAACTGAGAAAGACAAAAACCTGTAAAGTATTTAAAAAAAAATAAAGGATTATATACACCACATGGCATAGCCTCTGTATCCAGGTAAAAGGGCCCCTTTTAATGTTCCATTTAACCTGGTTTCTTCTAGTGGCATATTAGTACTCTGTCACTTTTAATCAAGGAATACCTTTGATCTCATGCTATGAATTTTAATATTGAGTATGTTAAAAAATACATAATATTTAATATAATGTATATTAGATTGATTGATTCGATAATTCCATTTGACAAAGTCAGAAATTGACTATATATTTCATCCCAGAAGATAACATAGGCAACCCATCTTAAAATTCAAGTACATGGGTTCATGAAATAATGTAGTTAATGTTTTCTTATTAGAATGTATTTTGAAAAACAGAAAGAAAAACAATACAGTTGAAAATTTTACCAAAAATAGTTCTTGTGGTAATATATTTCTATACTGCTCATTGAAATCAAATGTGCTTTACAGATGGGCTGTTGAGGACTAAGCATTGTTCAGCCTCAGCTCAAGGCTTATGTCTTGGTTTCTGTATTGCCATCTCCTGTAAATAGAAAATTCTGATGAGATTTGAGAGATGCACTAATGTATGAGAATAAAAATAAGTCATTAGAAATTCATTTCTACTACATGGGTTTAGCAGAATCCATTCTAAGCCTCAGTCTGAGAATCACAAGGTCTGGGCATTAAAATTTTAAGTGTTCTTGTTTCCTGATTGGCTATTCAGGTGTAAAGGAATTTTAGTTCCAAACAAGTGATAGCAAACCTATTTACCTGAGCTGTATATCCAGAATGAATAATCAGTAACCTAAGAACTGAGGTCATATGCATTCCCCATTGCTATACATTGTTCAATTTGTATAGTCTATCTTTTTTTTCAAATAAATTAGTATTTTTTTTGCTACATTTTAGTTTTCTTTATGTATAATCAACTTTACTTCGGATTTCCCAGTCTTCTGGGATGAGATAAATCTCTAGAATCCTTCAACAAAAACAGAGAAATAAAATAAAATAAATAATAGAGTCTAAATAAAATGTCTTCAGGATGTCAGAACTCAGCTATCTTTCTGATCTATAACCATAGTTGATACTATTAATACGTTTTTTCCTCAACATGAGAAAGAACTTTCTTAAGACATTCTTGATGGTAGACTAAAGCTGAAACCTTTAATCAATATTTACTTCCTCTGTTATAATAAGAGATGTGTCCTTTGTTTCAGAAGAGTCAATGGAGACTTCTAAGCCCTTTGAGTTATGGGTAGATGATACATAAATGCCTGCGTTACTGATAAAAATCTAAAATATTTGTGTAAATGCATTTGCAATTTTGCCAGGAAAGATAAAATTGATGTAATGCTATTCAAATTCAAGTCTCTTTTACATCCTCCGTAAAAGGGAAATGTTGGCAGCCTTCCCAGCTAATGGAATCTTTCCACAGAAAAGTCAATGACTCTCAGATTCTGGCTTTTTTATCAATGGGACAATCACTTTACAAGAATGGGGTTTAAATGTATTACTGGAGAGTATTCATTTAGACAGATCTCATTCCAAATCCTTCCAAATGACCTTGGAAATAGTTTTTTTTTTTTTCCAACTTGCAAACACGAGTATTCATTATTAAATAATTTAACATGTAGTAATGAAAGCAATAGACAAAATATCTCTAACATATCTTGTCTTAACATGATTGCAATTTAAAAGATTGGCACAAAAAGTACTATGACTCTAGAGATTCTTCAAATGTGAATTTTATTATAAGTTCCACCACTTCTTCACTCAACAACCATTATGAGCTTTTAAAGTATCAGTGAGCATTTTCTTAAATATTTTACTACCTCTTTTATTTTTGAGATTATAATGTAATTATATCATTCTCCACTTCCTTTTTTGTCCCTCCAAATCTTTTCCTATATTCTTTCATGATCTCAAATCCATGACCTCTGTTTTTTTCATGAATTGTTATTGCATGTACATGTGTACTTATAAGTATATATGTATTCATAAATATAACCTGCTCAGTCTATATAATGTTCTTTTATGTAAGTTTTCAGACTGATCATTTCATATTGGAAAACCAACGTGTGGACTCTTCTCCAGGCAAGAGTACTTCTCCCACTCTCAGGATTATTACTTACTTTTAGATCTTTGTATAGTGTTCAGGCCTTGTAGGCTTTTCTTGTCTACTTTAGCATGTTTATTATCGTTGACCGGGGTTGGCTTGTGTTGATGCAGTTTTCTTCATGCTTTTATCTAAATTTCACACTTGAAATTATATATGAGTTAGTTTGAGTTAATTTTGACTCCATCTATACAACTTCAATATAAGTTATCCATAGTCATAAAGATCAGAAAAAACTTTCATAATATAAACATTATCAGTTTACATGTTATAAGAATTAATATAAGGAAAAGTATTTTATGTAAAAGTATATGAAGATCAAATGGAAGCAATCTTTTGATATCTTGCTTTATTGGCAATTTATAAAATTAAATAAGAGATTTCTTTAAAATTTGTTCTGCTTCATAGGTTGTTTCAATTAGAAATATCGCTGTACTTTTGGTTCTCAGCTTATTTTATTTTATTTTATTTTATTTTAGAAATAAGTAAGTGCTCAACATTAATTTTATAATAATTGAAAAATATGAAATAGATATATTTAAATAGCACACATGCCAATTTGCTAAGATTTAGGACATGTTAACTTTCCAGTATATCAAATATAAAAATAGAAAAATAAGTGATGAAAAAAATTTGACTTGCATGGATGAATTTAACATCTAAACTTTGAAACAATCTCACTAATCCAATTCTCCCATGAGCACTACTGAGCAAATCTCTATTTTTATGAATAATTCTAGACAATAAAGGAACAAAGAGGCTTAGTTTTATGAAGGAAGTTAAAATGAGGAAAGAAGATAGCATTTTTAGCATGGGAAGTGCTGAATATGTTAACCACCTAAGCCAAAGATCTGATAAGATTGCCTATGATAGGCAAATTTGGGAAGACAAAGACCTATTACAATGATCTTGGTAGAAGATAGTAATGAAATCAGCAAAGGTGGAGAAAAAGGAACTGCACTCTGGGCACATAGTTCCCAGTATTTGCTGAATGATTGCCAAGAAATTGTCTGTGGCTCCAAATATTGGGTTTAAATGTAAAGGAATTTTAATCCAAAAGCATGTCTGCTCTGCAAGAGATCATATCCAAAGACATAGGTCTGTGTGATCTACTAGACTGCAGATATACATTTTTAATTCTTCTGGCTGGAATAGAAGAATACACCTTTAAGGTAAAAATATAGTTACCTTAGTATACACCTTTAAGGTAAAAATAATAGAAGGAGCAGCCATGTTTTAAAGTGACTAATTGAGGGGTAGACAAAGTAACAATTCAGAAAAAGATTTGAGAGAATGAGTCAGAGCTAAGATACGCCCAATTCTCTGGAGAATAGCATGAGACAGAGAAACTATTTAAGAGCAGTACAGGGAGAGAGCCAGTCAGTTTGGAATCAGTACACTGTAGTTAAGTTCAGAATGGAGACATTCAGTCTGGAGCAGTTCAATTTAGGGCAATTCAATTGCACACAGTTCTGCTCAGTTCAATTCAAAACAGTTCAGTTCCTGGAGTTCAGAGGCAGTCTTTTTGTTTTTTTAATTGGATATTTTATTTACATTACAGGTGTTATTCCCTTACCCCATTCTTCCCCCCAGGAACTCCCTATCTCATCCCTGCTCCTCCTGCTTCTATGAGGATATGCCCCCACCTACCCCCCTACTCCCATCTCTCTAGCCTCAAATTCTCCCACACTTGGCATCCAGCCTTCATGGAACCAATGATCTCCTTTCCCACCTATGTTGACATGGCCATCCTCCCCTACATATACAGCTGGAGCCATGAGTTCCTCCATATGTGCTCCCAGGCTGGTGGTTTAGACCCTGGAAGCTCTGGTTGGTTGGTATTGTTGCTCTCCTCATGGGGCCACAAACCCTTTCAGCTACTTCAGCAGAGACAGTCTTTTCAAGAAGAGCAATTCAGCCATAAGTAAAGAGAAACCAAATTGAATCAGTCAGCTTGGAGAGGAGTTTGAGCCTGAATAAGCTCAGTTAAACCAGCCAGCCAGAGTTCAGAGACAGTTAGAATGTACAGCAGTAAGCCTCTGAGATGACAATATCACATGGCAAATAAAAGTACATTTACACTTAGGTAATCAAAATTACCATTCAGTGAACTAAGAATAATATCTAGGAAGAAATTATATTTTATTATTTTTATTTTTGGTTAGTTGGAGGGCTCCTTCCTGGAAATGCTAAGTTTTTTATGTGAAGGCTAAACACAAGACCATATGGAGAAATATTAAGATTGAGATATCCTTGTACTATGAAACAGTTCTGGTTTTCAGCTTCAAGGTACTTACATTCCCATAAAGCATGTAGATATATAGCTATATAATAAGAACAATATCACATAATAATAATAATTTAAAAAATAGCTCACAAATTAAGGAAGAGTATGGGAGAATAAGAAGCATTAGAAAGGAAGTGGGAAAATAATGCATATATAAAATTTTAAACTAATCTAAAAATATATATGTTTTAGGTAATCTAAATGCTTACATCAAAAATTTCTTTGGGGTTGGTAAATTTGTATAGCATGTAAGTATGCTCACTATAAAGCATTATGATCTGGGTTCAATTCATGGAACCTACATAGTAGAAAGAGAAAATCAACTCAAGAAAATCATCCTTTGACTTCACAAATATATCAGAGTATATTGCACACACACACACACACACACACACACCATAAAACAAATTAAATAAAAAAGTAAGAAAAATATGTATTCTATAAAGGTGTTTACTATAGTCACTTAAAATATCTTTTATTTTCATTGTAGTGTCATTTTTATCTCTTATATCATAATTTTTATTTATAATTATATCAATAAATGATAAAACCACTCATCTCTACTAGTTTACTTAGGGAAATTCTATTTCAATGACAGCCAATCTAGGAAGAGAAGAAAAGCAATTTCCAGCTATTTTATGACAAAAATATTTTCCTTTATCAAGTTACTGAACTTCATGAAAATAACCATATATTTTCTAGTGGCAACAATGTATAATGAAGCAGATCATTATCATATTTAATTTTGGTTGTCTTCATAAGTAACAAATTTTTAATCTATTAGTTATATTGTGATTTGAATATATTTGATGCAATTGCTAATACTTATATTGTTATAGGTGTAAGTTATGAATTCAATGTAACATGTAACTTATATAGTAAATAGATATTTACTACTATTATCTCCTTTGTTGATGGGTGATAAATGCAAAATTTTTTCAGTAATATTTTCAAAATAAATAATTTCAAGAAAATATTGAGAGTCATCTGGGAAAAAGTTAGCATAAATTACACATATTATAAAAAAACTTGTGAAAAAAGTGTCCTACATAGTTCAACATAAGGGCTTTTAGTGTCAAATCATTGCTTCTATTTGTTTTCCCCTAAGAGTTTTTAAGCAGTGGTGAATAGTCCTTTGATCTGTTCACTTCTTTTTCTGTTGCACTTGTCTAAATGGAGCTGACTTGAGACCCAGTTTATTAAATCTGTCATCATATGCTATTTAGAATGCCATCATTCAACACTGTAACACCATTGTGTTAAAGACCAGATGGAGCATTTAAGTATCTTATTGGAGATTTTCATCAGATTCATTATTGTGATTTGTGGTCTTGTACAGAACACTTAATCATCCTTATACAGCAAGGGCTTTGGAAGCTACTATAGGCTTTCTCTTTTGATGAGTAATTTGTATCACTAATCTGCTAGTGTAGCAGAATTTGCAGCTTGTATTGCTGATGTTTTTTTTCAACAGGAAGTGATACCAAAAATACTGAGGATATAATAACTCTTCCTCTATGAGGTTATGAGGTTAGTAGCACAATATATATATATATATATATATATATATATATATATATATATATATAATATACATATATAAACATATATACATATATTTATATATGTTTATTTTTAAGGAAATGTGAATTTTTCTTTGAGATTTCTATTTTTTGTCAATTTGAACCATGTTGGACTTGGTGTTTCATTGCATTCTTATTAGAGTGACCCATCAGCAGTATATTTGCATTGCTTTATATATATGCAATTTCAATTGCTTGGCAGTGGAATTACCAAAGCAGTTAATTAAAGAAATTGTTCATTGAGGGTCTTACATTTCTATGAATTTGTCTTCTCGGCCATTATGGCACAAAACATGGTGACAGGAAGGCATAGCATGGCAGTGGAACAGTAGAGCTGAACTCTGAGAACATACATGCTTAGCTGCAAGCACAAGATAGAGAGGACGGACAAGGTAACTGGGAATGACAGTTAAACCTCAAAGCCTACAATTAGTAACACACCTTCTCCAACAAGTCCATTGCCACTTAATCCTTCCCAAACAGTTCCACTTATTGAGCAAAAAACATTCAAATACATGAGCAAATTGGGTTGGAGTGGACATACTCTTTCAGACTACCATACTCTATTCCATGGTATCTAATTTTGTATACATAGTATAATGCAAAATGCACTTTGTCCAACTTCAATAGTCCCCATGGCTTACAGTCCCAAGACAGTTAGTTTAAAAGTCCAAAGTCTCTTTTGAGGCCTAAAAAAATACTTTACCATTTGTAAACTCAAAAATAGAATTACACATTTCCGACAACACTGGCACAGAATATACATTACCATTCCAGAAAGGGAATAATGGAAGACTAGTGAGGAAATACTGGGCCAAAGTAATACCAAAACTAGCAGTTCAATCTCTGAATCCTAATAACTCCAAATCTAATGACAAATGTTTTTGTCCTTCCAGCTTTTTGGGCCAAAATATACTTCTCTCTCTTAGGTTGGTTTCATTCTCTTTATGCAGCTCTCTTTGGAAGGTATTCTCTGCTCTGACATATTCAATCAATATAGTGAAACCTTCAACACAATATAGGCTTAACTTTCATGACTTTATTAATGACTTCTTGGGCTTTCATGAAAAGCATCCCTGCCTTAAAGGTAAAAATACTGACAGGAAAATGTCATGTTTGCCTTGATATATATATATGTGTGTATATATATATATATATATATATATATATATATATATGCTTATGGTCATACAAATAAACATGAGTACATGCATACTTACACATGCCATATGCACATATTTCATATACATAGGCAGATATTTTCAATAGATACTTTAAATTTTCTGTTTCAATAAATTGTGAGTAAAAAGAGAAGCATGGATCCATACTTGGTAGCAACTACACAATTCAAAGAGAAGGAAAAAAAGAGAGGCTGTTTAAATATAAAAGTGAATATAAATAAAAAAAATATCAAATAATCCCCCCAAAACTTATTGAAAACATGTGTTTTCTTGGTGGCTGCTCTCTGCACTAGTCAAAAACTTTTAAAGCAAAATCACTGTTTGCTGTGATAAGAAAGTGTGACTTAGAAGCTAGACACTTCCAAGTACAACTGAAACATAGACACATTCAAGCCCCATGAGAAGCTATCCAGAAAATAATGGATGTATTAGAAGAAATATTGTTGACTGTCTTCTTGTCATGTTCTATGGAAACATCAAAAATTTCTTTGTAAAATCAGACAATGACATGTGATGTCTGGCAATGATTGCCTGTGATACATTCAAACGTATTTATTTTTAACTATTATTATTTTAAATTATTTATTTATTTATTCACTGTACATTTCAATATCATCTCTTCCTCTCTTCCCAGTATCTCCTCACACCTCATTCCACTTTATCCATCTCTTTGGATAAGAGGAAGTCCACTCTGGGTGTGACCACTCCACCAACCCCTGCCCCACCCCATACATCAGGTAACAGCAGGAATAAAAATATCCTTTCATACTGAGACCAGACAAGGTGGTCCATTTAGAAGAGCGAAGAGCAGGTTCCACAGGCAGGCAGGCAGGCAGGCAAGAGACTCAGGGACAGTCCCTCTTCCAGTTGTTGGGGAACACATACGAAGACCAAGCTGCTTATCTGCTACATAAGTGCAGGGGGCCTAGGTCCAGCCTGTGCTTTCTTTGGTTGGTAATTGAGTCTCTGGAAGCTCCCCACCAAGGGTTAATGTTAGTTGATTCTCTTGACCTTCCCATGGATTCTGTCTTCTGGTCCCTTAATTCATCTCCTACCTCTTCCTTCAGACTCACTATGTCTACCTAATGTGTGGGTTTGAGTCTCTGCATTTCTTTCCATTGGCTGCTGGATGGAACCTCTCAGAGGACAGTTATGTTTGGTTCCTCTCTGCAAGCATAACATAGTATCATTAATAGTTTCAGGGATCAGTTTGTGCCTGTAGGGGAGCTCTTAACTTGTGGAGGTCATGGTTTGGCCATTCTCTTAGTCTTTGCGTCTTTGCTCTATTTTTTTTTTCCCTGTATATCTTATAGGACAAATTTTGGGTTGAAGGTTTTGTATTGGGGTTGCTATCCATTTTTTTTTTTTTTTTTTTTTTTTTTTTTTGGTTTGGTTTTTCGAGACAAGGTTTCTCTGTGTATTCCTGGCTGTCCTGGAACTCACTCTGTAGACCAGGCTGGCCTCGAACTCAGAAATCTGCCTGCCTCTGCCTCCAAAGTGCTGGGATTAAAGGCGTGGGCCACCACCGTCCAGTGGGGTTGCTATCCTTATCCCTCCACTGGGAGTTCTACCTGGCTACAGGAAGTGGCCATTTTAGGATCCATATCCCCTGTTTCCCTTGCTCTTCCTACATATGATTATGCCCCATCTCCCTTGCCCTCCCTCACTCATCACTCATCCACCCAATTCCCTCTTGCCATTGATCTGTTATGTTTGCCTTTCTGAGAAAGATTCAACCATGTCCCTTAGGCCTTTCTTGTTATTTTGTTTCTTTGGATCGGTTGATTATAGCATGGTTAACCTATACTTGGTGAGATATATTTCTTATATGTAACAGGAGGATGGATTCTGTTTACACATTCATTCTGTTAGTTGGTGTCTTTTTACTGGGGAACTGAGTCCATTGATATTGAGAGATATTAATGACCAATGATTGATACTTCCTTTTATTTTGATGTTGGTGGTTATTGAGTGTGTGTGTTTTCTGTGCTATTCCCTTCTATGGGTTTTAAGGATGTATAATTATTTATTTATTGTGTTCTCATTGGGTTGGAGGTATTTTTCACTTTGTTTTGTTTGATTTTTTTCCTAGTATCCCATGTTAGGCTGTGTTAGTGGAAAGGGATTATTTAGATTTGGTTTTGTCATGGATTATCTTGCTTTCTGGAGCTACGGTGATTGGAAGTTTTGTTGGGTATAGTAGTTTGGGCTGACATCTGTGGTCTCTTAGGGTCTGTAACACTTCTGCCAAGGCTCTTCTAGCTTTTAGATCTGCAATTAAGAAATTTTGATAGGTCTGCCTTTATATGTTACTTGGTCATTTTCCCTTGTTGCTTTTTAAATTCTTTCTTTGTTCTGTGTATTTAGTGTTTTGAGTATTATATGACAGGGGAATTTTCTTTTATGATGTAATCTGTTTGATGTTCTGTAAGTTTCTTGTACATTGATAGCCATTGCTTTCTGTGGGTTAGGCTAATTTTCTTGTATGATTTTGTTTGTTTAAGATGTTTTCTTGGCCTTTGACTATTTTTCTTCTATTTCTATTATTCTTAGTTTTGGTCTTTTCACACTATCCCAAATTTGCCAAATGTTTTGTGTCATGATCGTTTTAGATTTTACATTTTCTTTGATTTATTCTATCATATCTTCTATACCCAAGATTCTCTCTTCCATCTTCTGTATTCTGCTTGTAATGCTTAAGTCAGTAGTTCCTGTTTCCTTTCCTAGATTTTCCATCTCCAGAATTGCGTCAGTTTTTACTTTCTTTATTGATTTCATTTTCTTTTCAGGTCTTGAACAGTTTTATTCATAGCCTTCACCTGTTTATATTTTTCTGTATTTCTTTATATTTATTTGCTTCTTCTTTTAATGCCTCTGCCTGGTAGCATGTATTTTTCTGTACTTCCTTATGGAATTTGTTCATGTCCTTTTTAAAGGCCTCTATCTTTATAAGATTGAATTTAAGATCTTCTCCTTGTGCTTCAGTTCATTAGAATATCCAGGATTTGTTGTAGCAGAATAGCTGGTCTCTGGTCCTGTCATATTGACCTGCATATTGTTGATTGTGTTCTTTAAGCTGTCCTTTAGGCATCAGTGTTCACCTGGAGTTGGCTAGATGATCCTGATGGCAGCAGGAAATTTTGGGATGGTAAGGGGAGCGGCCAGACAAAGGAGGTCAGAGTATGCATCTCTGCTGGCTGTGCCTCCATTAGAGCCCACTCTACAGGTTATATTGTAATGTCCAGCATGCTAGGGTCTATCATCTACAAAGATAGAGAGACGCTGAAGTGGGCTTACAGACCTGACTTAAAGCACAGTAGGAGAATTTTACAGAGGGGTAGGTGACCTCTATCTTAATCTTGGATCTGTCTCTAGGGATATTCCAGAACCATTGCTGAGGCCTGGAACAAGAGTATGGGGGTGGAAACTTGCTAAGGAAGTTTGGAAACTGCAGCTGACCCATGGTCATTGCCTCAGGCCAGATGTCTGGGCAGCTTCTATGGCTTGGACTTGCCTGAACGTGCCCAGTTCTTGGAAACAGTGATTTAGGCCTTAGTCTCCTGAAATGCCAATTTGAAGCCTGTCATGAAATCAACCTAGCCTGTCTCAGTATTCCTGTTGGACCTCCCAACTGGGATGGTAGGGAATTCCTACTGGGATGGAACTCGTGGAGCAGGAGTCTAAGCTGGTTAGTCTTCAAACCCCAGAAAGTTTCTTCTGGAAAGCAGGAAATTTTTGTGTGAGGAGTAGACAACAGACAACACTTCTCAGGACTGAAGAGTGAAGAGCCTGGACAAACATAGGCAATGGAGGTCAGAGAACTGGTCTTAACTTACCTCTGCAGGTTATCCCAGGCAGACCCCAACTTTTATTTATTTATTTATTTATTTATTTATTTATTTATTATTTTTACTTTTTAAAAGTTTTAATTATTAATATTGTATTGATATCAATTACATCCATTCTTCTCTTCCCTCTACTCTCCCTATATTCCCAATTCCTTCTCAGATTCAAGACATCTAATGTAATTATTATTAATATAAACAATATAATAATTAAATATTAAATATACCATGTATATATTTTATTTAGCCAACATTTAATGTTGTTCATATATGCATGTCTTTAAAACTAACTAGTGAGAGTTGATCACCTATCAGTGTTCTTCTCCCTGGGGAAAACTGATTCTTTTTTTCTAAGCAGCCATTGATTGCTTGTATCTTTTCCCACATCCATGTTAACATGTCCAGAACACGTTATTGTGTAGGAGGTGTCCTCTAGCTCTTACAATCTTACAATCTTTCTGCTTCTTCTTTCAATACTTTCTGAGCTCCTTTAGTATAAAGATGATTTTGGGATATATCAATTAGCATTGGACATGTCATAGTCACGTGTTCTCTAAATTTTTACCAACTGTGGGTCTTTGGAATAGTCACCTTTTACCTCAAAAAAAGCTTGTTTGATAAAGGGTTACAGCAAATATTCAGTAATTTATTAAATTATAAAATTGGAATCTTGACTGCAGCAATAATATTGAAATATTTTCTAATAGTTAAAGTTTATATAACTCATAATTTTTCAACTACTATAGTGCATGAATTTTTGAAATCTTTTTCTAGATTTAGTTATGTGCATGGCAAGGAAAATAAGGTAGTGTATTGGTGCTTGCATCCTGTAAGAAGTAAAAAGTAAAGACATTGAATACAAACATGAAATTTGCACAATAATAATACATAAAATTTGAATATATATAAAAGTGTAGACAGCTTTTGGTAGTGTGAATGGTATGAGAATAATTATCCTATCATGAATTGACATAAAGTTTACAAAATATATAACATACTACTTGTGGATGTCAGACAACAAAGTTTGGGTGATTATAAAACTTCTAAAATGGAGCACAGTTGATATTTTTCTATGGGCATCAGAAAACCATACAAAACAGTTAAAAACTAGAAGGACTTAGAATCCCAAGTTCACAATGTAATGCTACTTATGTGCTTAGTTTTCATATAAATATAATAGGCAAAAGAGAGCTACAGAGAGCAGACATTTCATAAATCTACATAGGAAAGTCCTTTATCTTTGGCTAGATATGTAACTTACATACTGTTAGGATCATCTGTACCTTACTCAGGGGATGGTCAGCTGAGTAGAGATTCTGGGGGTTGCAGGATATTGAAAGGAAAAAATTTCAATAAGTCATAGAACCTCTCTGTGGTCAATAGGCACTTTGAATATGTCAAGCTGTGGAAAATGAGCTAAACTTAGCATGTTGAAAGTCTTCATAAAGTATGATTTATGATTTCCTGGGTTTCTTAAAGAATTTTCAAGGATCCTGAAAAAGTTACAGTGATTTAGTAGAAACCAGTACACATTAAATATTTTATAGCTAAGTTTTCAGTGTTTTATAATTTATGATGATGTTTTAAGATGTAGTGATTTAGGCTTCTAGTACTTAAGCGCAAATACAGAGTGCAAACAAACCATGTCTGTGGCTACTTTATTATTCACTATAAAATGAAATTTAATTTTGAATAAGCTGTAAAATTAAGATTTTATTGTCCCAACTCTTGGTATGTCTTAATCTGCAGGATAAAATCGGAATTATTTATATAAGATTTCTTGTGGATACCTGCTATAAAAATGGCTATCATAAGACACAGTGCCTGTATGCTAGTCTAATAAGCTAAACTCTTCACCTTTTACAGAGAACAACAATTTTATTTGAAGTGATGACTAATGAAAATTAAAATTAATTGGGCATTTGATGAACAAATTCTCAGTAATAAGTGACACAAATCTGTCATTTAAAAAAATTCTGACAGTGAAAACTGAAATTCAGATAAACTGTGTTTTCTACAGAATAGAGGAGAGAGAGAGAAAGAAAGAGAGAGAGAGAAAGAGATAAAGAGAGAGAGACAGTGAACAGACACAGGGAATATAATTCACATTACAAATTAAAAATAAACTGTGGAAGCAAATAATGAATAATTCCTCTCATCAGACATACTGGAAAATATAAATGATAAGATTGGCAATTACCAATATAAACAAGGAGGACATGAGGGTCTGAGGATGCTCAATGTACTAACCTGATAGCACAGTAAAGGGGGCATGCTAATGTGCATGCATATAAATTCCACAGGACCTAGAGCATCCACAGTGAATGATCATTAGTACAATTCATGGAGCTTGCTTTATTGTGAAGTTTTAAATCTGTGAAAACAAATGCACCAGCCTGCTGGGGATGCTGATTACGGAGGGGCTACATACATGTAGACTTATGTAAGAGCTCTATAGCTTCTACTCAGTATTACTGTGAACATATTACAACTCTAATGAATAAGTTCATTTCAGAAAACAGAGTGACTGTCAAATAAGACATTTAAGTTAATACAGGCAACCATTTTACAAATTTGGTGAAATACAACAAATTTGGATCAGTTAATGTCCAAAAATACTCTATGCCTGGAAAAGGAGAACAGTAATATATAATGGTTGCATTGTCATAAAAAAGTAATGTCAACAAAAAGGTATACAAGGAATTCTCAAAATAAAACCAACATTTCTTTTTCTCTTTTATTTGCATTTTTCTTTTTTATTGATATTGTATTTATTTACATTTCAGATGCCATTCTCTTTCCCCATTTCCCCTATGTAGAAACCCCCTATCCCATTCCCCCTCCTCCTTTTTGCTTTTATACCATTTTAATTACATACAAGTATTAAGGTCAGTTCAAGGTTGAGGGATTAGCAATACAATAGATTAAAATAGTCAAGTAACAAGCAAGACAATAAACACAATAGTCAAAGAACAAGCAAGGCAATAAACAAAATTCCGTGAACATTCCTGTGATCACTGTTTCTAAGGGCTTATCAGGACATTTCTATGATTCTAAACAGAATGCTGGGAAAACTACTCTTCTGAATTGAAAGCAGAAAAAACTGTTTTATATCAACAAAAGCAGCAATTTTCCTACTGTCACAATTTGCACTTGAGATGGAAAAGGATGAAGACAGACACAATTTCAGTAAGAAAAATCTGTGTGGTGGTAACTGGGAATTCATGATTGCGATTTTGCAGTTTGCTCTTCCACATAATTCAGAACAACAGCAAATCTAATTATTCTATATAGCACTTGGGTTATTACAGATTTGTTGGTAACATAAATAATATTACTCTAATAAGTAACCAATTTTATATTTCTTCTATTTTCCTTTTTTAAAAAAATTCCACACATGTATTCAATGGTACATGATTGTATACCAACTACATTTTTCTCCTTTCAACTCCTATTTCATTGGCTCAAAACTTTCTTCCTAAATTCATGTCTACATTTTTAAAAAAGGAACATGAAAAAAACTAACCATTAACTTCAATTACTGTTGCCTATATATGCATGTTTTTCAGGCAATCCAATGTGACATTGGAGAGAAAACTACTCATGGCCATATCCTCAGAGAAGAATGATTCTTTTTCCCCCAGCAGCATTTAACTGTCAGTAGCCCACTAAGGAGGAATAAAGCCTGGAGATTCTATAATAAATGCTTTAGCAATTTTGACCTTGATATTATGTAGTTATCCTGTAAGAAACTATAAATCCAATGAGTTTATATTCGTGATGGCTATGTGTCTTAGTGTTCTATTGCTGTGAAGAGACACTGTAACAATGGCACCTCTTACAAAAGAAATTATTTCATTGACTACTTGCTTACATAGACTTTCTTTATTTCCTGATCCACAAGCAGTAGACAGAAGGGAGGGATGGGGGTGGATGGTGGGCCCTGCATAGGGTTTTGAAACCTCAAAACTCCCCCCAGTAACTCACCTCCTCCAACAAGACCACATCTACTATAGCAATGACACCCCTTTTAATCCTTCCCAAACATTTCTACTAACTAGGGACCAACCACACAACCATATGAGCGTATGAGGGCAATTCTCATTCAAAACACCGTACCATGTCCTGTACAAAAGATAATATTTAACAACACTCCTTAGAAACAAGAACAACAACACAAAAGAATTGTCTAGCTCATTGAAATTCAACAGTGTTTCTATAATAAAACTATTAGAGCTGATATCATTTTCATCTTTAATGTTCTTTCATTTGTTGAAGGTAATTCTGAAAGTTCAGAAAGGAAAGAGATTACCATTCATATTTTAAGGCTTCTGCCCATAATTTGTATGCTCATCCCCAGCATGATTTGCAAAATATAGCAAGTAAATTCATGTTAATAAATATGTAGATTGCTAATGACACCTTTGAAATATCTATGATAATATTATTCAGCCAAATATAGTGACACAGGACTTCAATCTCAGCACTTGAGAGGCCAGGGTATGAAGAGTAGGAGTTGGAAGCCAGCATGGGTTATATAATGAAATATCTCAAAACCTGAAGAAAAAGTAATCTCTCTAATGGAAATATCCATGTATTGGATAATTGTTTAATTTTAGTTTTTAATTTTTTTGTTCATTTTCTTTATTTCCTGAAACTTGTCCTATTTTTCTTTAAAAGTAGAATATATTGACAACCACTTTTATATACTTCCAACCCTCATATTGGGTACATTTTATCATATAATGTCAACTGCTTAAATATACTTAAATGTATATTAATTTATACTATATTTCTTATTCAAACCCTTCCTTTTGTATACTATTTGGTGGGAGAGTATAAAGTATTTGATGAGGATATACATAGAATTTTAAGTGTCACATTTGCTTTAGGCTATTGGGATTAGGTACACTTTTCAAGTTGTAATTGTTCTAATCATTCAGGTTTTGATATACTGTAAGACTCTAGTGAGCCTTGGTTTACTTCTTTCTGCATCCAGAAGAAGAGACGACCTCTACGGCTTGTTCAGCAGACATTTATACAGTTTCTAGGGGTAGCAGAGACAACAGCCAGGCACAATATGATTGGCAGAACAATGCGAGTTTTAAACTGATTGGTCTTTAGGGAATGAGGTGGCAGGGACTTCTCTTTTCTGCAGGTGGCCAATAATGTCCACGTGCTCTGTCCTGCCCCATTAATCCCCATCCCCTGTGGTCTGAGGAATGTTAATTAGCCTCTCTCTTCTGGAGAGGAAGGGTGCCTAAGCTGTTCTATGACCTATCTCTTCCAGGAGGGGAGGGGTATGGTGGAATTTTCCTCTTAAATACAGTACAATTACAGAGCTGACACTTTCAAAGGTTTACAGTTCCTGTTGTCCAAGTACCTTTAAATTACATAGCAACCCATAGTTTATTAGTACTTTTCAGTTATATTTTTATTGAAAGGGTTGAATAATAAATACTGATGAAAAGAAACTGTCTCTATTTTGATACTCATAGCTTGGTCATTGATTCATATTTTAATTACTCTCACTAACAAAGGTGTTTTACTCCATGACTCTTGACATTTACTATAATAAGGATCTTTTTCTCATTTGTTTCTCAGAGTCTGGCACAATAAAGTCTGACTCTGGGACACTAATACAAGCTGCATATTGTGCCACGGGACATTCATCGCCCTGTCTTTTCATTGAAAACTAAAGACTGGGAGCCAAGGGCTTCGTATAAAAACAAAATCAACGCCTTGTGTTCAGAATGTTGAATACCACATTTTAATTTGTTTTTCTAATGAATAAAAAGAATGAAGGTATCATTTTACACGAATCTTAATTATTTGGAATCATCTCATGAGGTTTAAGCTAATGAATTTTAATACAGAGCTACCTGGCTACTTCAAGGTCTTAAAAACACCTTATTGTTTTAGTGCTAACACAAAATTCATTTAATGTGCTTTATTACTAACAATCATAACTCAAGGACAAAATTTGAACTGTAAAAAAACAATGTTTACTTCTCAGAATGAAGAAGAATCCATCTGGGTCACTCGGGTGTTGTGAATCTTCATATTTCAAGAATATCTACAATACAACAAACAAGATCAATATACCTGTTCATTCATGTTTTTATTTCTTGACATAATGTGGATTTTTAACACTAAGTAAGAAGGTGCTACATAGTATTCCTTACTAATAGAAAAGGGGGACAATCACAGTGAAGAGTTGAACAAGATTTCAATTTGCACAGAGGTTGTAAAGTTTAGAAAATCAGTTTAGGAAGTAAAATTTGACAATATTAGTCCATAGGGAAAGAGTATAGCTAGTTATTTAGAGATATGCCAAATATGACAAAGAAGAACCTACCATTTAGTAGGCTGAAATGAAGATCAATCATTAAAAGTATGGCATTTATTAAGTTAGATATCTCCATGCACAAACTGATAAAACAATTTGAAGCCAACCTAGTTAGTATCCTTGAATGTTAAGATCTCATGACTTAGTGAACAAGTAACTTCATTTTAAAATAAAAAATAGTGTTGGTAAAAATAGTGTTGGTGGACATAATTTAGTTGATAATTTAATCTAGTACACATAATTCCTTATTTTAAAGTACCCTGTATTTTACAAGAATAAAGTATTCTTGTATTTTGATACAAGAATTTCTCTGATATGTCTAAGAATCAGAATACAATTGCTAAACAAATAAAAGTCACTGGAAACAGACAATCCCTCAAGAGGAATTAAAATGACATATTAGTTTATACTAGCTAAGACCTACCAATTTATCTTCCTGAGATTATGTAGGGTCTGGAAGAAGATACAAAGTTTGTGAGTGAGGGTTAAAAAAGACTCATTATATCATTTGTATACATTTTCTAAAACTTACTTTCCACGTGGAGCAAGAGGGACATAAGATATCTTTACACATTCATTGATCTTTGTTTAACCCAAGCAGCAGGGTCAATGAAGGAAGAGTTTTACAAAGTACTGTTGCCTTCATCTGAACATATTTTACATGTCAAAGTAAATATGAGATGAAATGAAAATTGTTAATTTGTTGATCTTGTGATAGGGATGGATTTCAGAGTATTGAGAGAAGCCCAGAGTTATCATAAGGAGTTTGTTTGTTTGTTTGTTTGTTTGTTGATGTAAGGATATTGATGTTGAAACTGGCTGGCTTTTGCTGATTTAAAATTATCTTTGAATTCTCAATCCTTCCTTCCCTCCTGCCTTTACTTCACAAGTGCTGGTGTTATAAGAGTGTACTACCATTCCTGGCTTGCATCATTGCATGTGCAGACAGAAAACAGAGTTACACTGATGATCTTTGGGGAAATCACTGCATTTGTTTTTGTCTGAAGAAAAACAGAGACCCAAGCCCAGAATGAAGACAGACTCTGGGAGCCAGAGAAAAATAGCAAAACAAAACCCCTTTCTGCAGCATTCAAAAGAAAAGTGGGCTAATGTGTAGACTTTAGTTGAGGGAGTTGTCCCAATGCAGTTGTCACAGTCCCACAACTGTAATCTGGTAAATTTGTGTTAAATTAAGCAGCTTTACTGCATTTGATAAGCAGAAACTTTTACATGGAAGCTGTAGATGAGAATGTTCAAGTATTTCTTAGTTAGAAATATTGGCATGATTCCCGACCCCTAGTCAAATATAACTTCACCTCTTATGCAGAAAACTACTACATTATCTCCGTGTCAATACTGCTGGATAAGCTCCTCACAGATCTTCCATGGATTCATGCCTTTGGACAGAAGTTGGCCAAAAATTTGAGCAACCGGTGGAGAAAAATCATTTCAAAGGTGTTAAAAAGGAGAGGAAATTTGATCTTGAGGGTCTGAAATATTTCATCTGAAAAGCCAGAAGTTTGACTGAACATATTCTCCTAATCTTATATAAAAATTTATTTGTAATTTTTTGTTTAAAGTGTCAAATTTGGTGCAGAAACTAGAGACACTATTGGTAACATTTACTTTCTTGATCATATTTTAGTGGTTAAATTTCAGCATCTTAGCATACGAACTAAGAAGCAATGATACATGATTTTAGGGTTTGTGCTATATATCTATTTTATATTGATTATGGATTATGTTTTCCATTTTTATTAATTAAATGGTAAAATTTTTCCTCATAATATTCCAATGTGATAGAAGAAATTTAGGAGTACTCTTTCTCTTTGTCTTTGTCTCTCTCATCTCTGTCTCTGTCTCTGGAATAAATTCTTTGATAATTTTTTTGGGTATTGTGACTCAGTGAGACAATCACAAAACAATGATAGCATATACTTCATATATGAAGAAAATCTTTCTAAAAAGGAACAGGAAAAGTTTCATAAGATAGAAAATACCTTACTATGTAATGATAGATTTTTTCTTTTTTTAATTGAATATTTTATTTATTTACATTTCAGATGTCATCCCCTTTCCCTATTTCCCCTCTCTAGAAACCCCCTATCCCATTCACCCACCTTCTTTTTGCTTTTATACCATTTTAATTACATGCAAGTATTAAGGTCAGTTCTAGGTTGAGGAACTAGCAATACAATAAATGCAAATAGTCAAAGAAAATTAAACACAAATAGTCAAACAGCAAGCAAGGCAATAAAGTTCCTTGATCACTCCCCTGTGATCACTGTTTCTAAGGGCATTTAATGATGACCAAAATATCTGAGCCTACTTCTCTGTCCTAGCCCAAAGTCATTTTCATGTCTGAAGCCTACTTCCTTGTTCTAGCCTAATATTGAAATTCCTGCCTGAAATTACTTCTTTGTTCTTGCCTAATTTCAGATTCCTGCCTGAAGCCTACTCACTTGTCTTTGACCAATGTCATATTCCTGCAAAGCAGCCCATTTCCTTATCCTTTGTCCAAGTCAGATTCTTGCCAAGCAGCCCTAAAAGTTCTCTGCAACTCTGTTTTTTACTTCATAAACAAGACTGAGCCTGTCTTAGGTCATTCTGACAAGAATGCCTTCCTTACCTGTCATGGAGTATACATTATCAAAAGCAATGCACTTCTGACTTAGGGTGTTAAGGCTTTGTGCAGAATCTTACCTGTCCATGACTTGTCAGGCTGTTAATTTAATAATTCTGTCTGGAGTCTATTTTCAGGTTCAAGCTATGTACTTTGGTTGCCAACATGTTGATGTTGTTAAAGTCAAGCTTTTACATGATGGGCTGGAATAAAGATATTCCCAGGACAAAAAGGGCTAGCCTGATCAAGCTATATATGCCATTCTTGAAGCTTGAACAAAATAGAAATACTGACCTCAGACCATGGGTAATTTTATCAGCATTATCTGCCACATCAACACTCAGCAGAGCAGCAGTCTTAAAAACATAATCTCACTATGTAAAGTTAAAACATCCAGAGAGGTTTTAGAATTATACCAAATACACTGCAAGTGTCTTAACTTTTCACTAATTATAATGACTACCCCTGTAAATTTTAGACTAACATGAATCAAATGGTATTTGGCATGACACACGAGATGGCTCCTTACTCTTAATATCTAAACCTCCTTCCAATTATTTGAATAGGATAAAGAACATCAATCCATTGTTCCAAATGCCTATCTAAATCCTCTTATTATTCAACACATTAGTAACATTTTTTTTTGCTAAATGATTAACAAAAGTAGCTGTCTTAACTTCTTGTGTCAAAGCAATTGCAGAAGCAATGGTGGTAGCAATTAATGTAATTAAAGCTGTTATACAAGCGGTACTCAAGCCCACTACCCTCTTGCTTCTGCTTAAAGCCTAAAACTTACTTCTTCAGTACTTACTGTACTTGCAAGCTTTTTTCAGAATACCAAGGTTCTGTGATAATCAGGACAATAAAACAAAAGCTGGTTGATAGACCTCTATAACAGGCATACCATGTTACAACACACTAACACAATTAGAAAGTGTACAACCAATGCAACTTACATTAAATACTGTAGAACAAAAGTAATTTTAACTTGACAATTAAAAGACCCTGAACACATGTACTAACACTTGTTTGAAATCCAGATCCTGTCCTAACTTTATCTCTTTCTACATAACATCATAGAGAGCCACAGCTAACTTCCAAATATGTCTCTGAAAATGTCCAGATCCAGCCTTCCTAATGAAGACTGTTATTTCCATGATTGGATTGATTTCTATACCAGTGAATGATTGAGTTCGAATAACTGGTCACATTTAATAGTACAAAAGTCATTATAACTTCTCTTTTTTATTCTCTGTTCCACAAGCTCTAAAAACTTGAGGCAAGGCAGCTTGTACCATCTGGGGTATAGGTAAGCAATGGTGGGTTGGGAACTTATGTCCAATACAGCTTCCCAGTAACCATTGTCAGGGCATTCAGTAGGCTCACAGATCAGCATCATTCTTTGGGTTGGCATCAGCATGTCTCACCTGTCTCTCAGGCAGCTACCATGCTCCTTCAGCATCCTGCAGAAAAAACACAGACCTGCCCACTTCCCCATATTAAATAGCTGATCAGGATCATGCCATATTCCAGTAAGTGTATCTTTCCCTTTTACCTATGCATAAGTATGCCTAGTTGTAGAGTGCCATAGACTTGTGTTGATAATGAATGCATATACCTCTAATGGTTAAAAATGGAAAAATCCTCCATTCACAGGAACATGCAATCATGTTAATTCATAAATGCAAGCCATTCTCTGTTGGAAGAGCAAACAGTTCTTAAATATCCATCTTTAAATATCAGTCCTTAAATATTAGTAAAGTATAAACTAACACATATAGATAGATAAGCAAGATTTGACTCATTCAATAAAAAAAATGCTAGAAATGGACTGTACACATCAAATTTAAAATGCACATATTCAATTTTAAAAACATATGCTAAAAGATTTTTAACCACACAAATCTAGAAAAACCTCAAATATTAAGTTTAAATTGAATATGAAAGGTTTGGTAGCCAACATTTGATGATTGTATTATTAACTAAATCTGTTTAAATGGATAAACAGTCTTAGAGTTTCTGTGTGCATTTAAGCAGGTAAAAATGAGTGTACCACTTAGTACATCATTGTGGCTGATATCATTATTATAAAATAATTTTTCTCTAGTGATCTAAGTTTTTCACTTTAAAAAGTCAGAAATCTACTGGATACTTTCTTTACCAAATGTCAAACACTACACTTATGGTTGATAATTTCCTTCCTTTTTGAATCAATACTATCTATTTTCTAATACTACAAGCTTTGGTAGAATTAATAACCTCATAGTCTTCATGTCTAAAATACCGTAGCCAAATTCATTGCAGCTATTCCATGCTTTGCCTCTATAATCTTCTTCTGAACAGAGTTTCTACTCCTACCAACCCTAATTGTTTTATATTCATTTCTCTTGAGAATGAATACTCCCACTCTCTGGTGACCCTGTTCCATACAAAAACACAACATGCTACTCTCTTATCACAGACATCATTTTAACTGATCTGACAAGACTGAGTGGGATGTGTTTTGTTTTAGTTGTTTTTGTCATCCCAATGTAATTTTTATACTCAGTGAAAGGCTGACTTTCTAATGATGTGCTTTTATTTCTATGGCATTATTTGAATAGTTGTAACTTCACTATCAGATTCTGTCACAGCTGTGAACATTTTCTCTTCTAGGGTAATGAATATTCTGAGATCACAGACACATATATCTATCCCTTAGGGTAAATTCCAAATACTTTATATTCAGTGCCATTTTTTATGATGTTTCCCACCTGAAGTTAATTTTGCCTCTTCTCTGTCTCACAGAAAGTTATGACCCTCCATGTAGTCTTGTGATTAGATGAAGAATCGCTACCATCTGCTAAAGTTTATTAATCTCTTTGTCTTTTTTACCTTTGAATTCTTCCTGTCAACCTACACAAAGCCTTGCTATGATGTTAAAGCTTAATAAAAATGAGACAATAAAAACAGAATTGTTAAAGCAATAATCCTTGAGTTATCAAGGGATGTTGTTGCTTTTCAAATCATGCTTTTCTGCATTGTTTGATGTTATTATAATGAGTACATTCTACTTTCATAACTGGAAGAATAAAAATTTTTATATGTTATTAGGTTTTTACTCTAGGGGCAGCATTATGAAATTGTTCCAAAACCATTAGACATAATTGGACTAAAATGTTTCAATTATTAGTCTAATATCCTTTTATTGTGTTTCATTTTGAAAATAATCACGAAGAGGAAATGAAAAACTTTTAATATTTCTGTGCCTATTTCTTTAATTAAATTGTTTGTTTTTTCATTGCTTTTTTATTAGTATTTTATATATTATATCTAAAATAGGAATATGTAATATACATAAAATAATACTGATGGCAATGAATAATATAATTATATCTTAATAGAAGGTAAAAATTAAAGTTATATTTTGAAGTTAAATTCTGTTTCATATTTTTTCTAACTGTGATGCTTTTAATATTTTCTCCATCCTTAATATTCCCAGTTTTTGAAAATTTGCTTCCATTGTTATCTCTTTTCTCCATTTTTCTCATAAGCTTTAATTAATTGAAAAAAGTCATAGGCCCTACTTTCTAATTTAATGTTTGTTATTGTTAATCATTCATTATCTTTTTCTCTATATTTCTTGCTTTATTAATAAGAACCAGATAAACAGTTTGAAAAGAGCAAAGCAGTTGTGAAATAAACAATTCTGAAACTTGAAGCTAATTAATTAATGCTATTCCTGAAATATCAATTAGATGCTTTCAAACATTATAAACAAGTATTTGGGTTGAATCTAGTTACTATTAAATATAAACATGATAAACTTTTAAAAATGTGTTACAATATTCTCTTATCCCAATATCTTGAATGATTTCCTTTTTAAGAGAGAATCTTTCTTTGCCTCTCCCATCCTTATTCTATGCCTATGCATTTACCTATTGTGGAAATTTATTTAAAAAGAATGGAATTCTCTGGGTGTTCATTTGTGATACAAGCCTTTAATCCCAGCGCTTGGGAGTCAGAGTCAAGCAAATCGCAAATCGCTGTGTATGGGAGTTCGAGGCCAGCCTGGTCTACACAGTGAGTTCCAGTACAGCTAAAGCTATACAGACACAAAGACACAAGACAGTCCTGTCTTGACAAGCTAATGAACAAACAAACAAAATGAAGTTTTCGTTCTAGAAAGGAAGAGTAAACCAAAGAAAGGAAAATTTAAAATCACATAAGTTACATTGTACTAGAGAAAAATAAAATGGGGAATACACATATTTCATAAATATGTGTACTTTAAATAAAATGGGGAATACACATATTTCATGTAAATATCACCTACTCAATTTGAGTTTCCATCCCTTCTTTGTTTCATCTTTCAGGCATTGCTCTTGTGCATTTGTTGTTTGCAATTACTCTATATAACATTTTCTATATAATTTTCTATATAATGCATTTTTCAATTAGAACAAAGAATTACAAAGATTATTCTGCTTTGGAGACGGAACTTGGATGATAAAAAAAATTTTGAGTCTTGGAGAACATTTACAAATCTGGTGCAATAATCACATAGACAGTGGATGATGACATCAACCAGGACTGACAGATAAATTGCTAGCAGTGGATTATTAATATGCTGAAAAGACAGCACCACTCTTTTTTTTTTTTTTTTTTTTTTTTTTTGCTTCAAAACATGACAAATGAAGAAGAACACAAAAGAATACACATGGTATTTACTCACTGATAAGCGGATGTTAGCCGAAAAGCTTAGAATAGTGAAGACTCAACTCACAGACCACATGAAACTCATGAAGAAGGAAGACCAAGTGGGAATGCCTCAGTCCCACCTAGAAGGAGTAACAAAAATACTCCTTATGAATAGCTGTCTCTTTAGAGGTCTGCCAGAAACTGACACATTCAGAGGCCGATGCACACAGCTAACCACTGATATGATCAAGGGTTTCCCAATGTAGAAATTAGAGAGAAGACTGAAGGAGCAGAAAGGGTTTGTGACCCCATGAGGAGAGCAACAATACCAATCAACCAGAGCTCCCCAGGGTCTAAACCACCAGCCTGGGAGCACATACAGAGGGACCCATGACTCCAGCTGTATATGTAGGGGAGGATGGCCTTGTCAGGCATAGGTGGAAGAGGAGATTCTTGGTCCCATGAAGGACAAACACAGAGTTGGTAGGAATGCGTGGGTGGGGAGGGGGGAGTGGGGGCAGAGGGTAGGTGGGGGCACAGCCTCATAGAAGCATGAGGAGGGGGGATGGGATAGGAGGTTTCTGGGTGGTGGGGGGAAGTGGGGTAAGGGGATAAAATCTGAAATGTAAATATAATACCCAATAAAAAATTTTAAAAAATATTTTTCATTCAAGATAACTAGCAATACTGGAATATGCCAACCGGGAATAATCCAAAAAAAAAGCTTTTCTCATACTGAATAAAGTTATCTTTTTTTCTCCCCCCCCCCAAAAAAAAATTTATATTCAACCACTTTGCTGAAGTTTTTTTTTTCATCAGATATAGAAGTTTTCTGATAGCATTTTTGGAGTTGCTTATGTATACTATCACATAGTGATACGATACCTTGACTTCTTCTTTGCCAATTCTTATCCTCTTGATCTCCTTTTGTTGTCTCATTGTTCTAGCTAGAACTTCGAGTACTGTATTGAATAGATACAGGGAGAGTGGGCATTGTCTCTGACTTTAGTGGGATTGATTTAAATATCTCTCCATTTAATTTGATATTGGCTGTTGGTTTGCTGTATATTGATTTTATTATGTTTAGATATGGTTCTTGAATTCCTGATCTCTCCAATACTTTTAACATGAAGGGGTGTTGTATTTTGTTGAAAGCTTTTCAGCATCTAATGAAATGATCATGTAGTTTTCTTTCCCTTTGAATTTGTTTATGTAGTGGATTATATTAATGGATTTTTCTATACTGAACCAACCTTGCATCACTGGGATGAAGTCTTTTTGATTGTGAATGATCATTCTTGGATTAGGTTCGTGAGAATTTTATAGAGTATTTTTGCATCAATATTCATAAGCAAAATTGGTCTGAAGTTCTCTTTTTTGTTGGGTCCTTGTGTGGTAGCTACAACATATAAAAACAGCAAAAGAGTTTAAAAATTGAACAGGTTGTGCTGGTGCACAGCTGCAGTCTCAGCATAATGAGGCTGAAGCAGGAGAGTGATTGCAAAGATACAAGGCTAGCCTGAGCTACACAATGATATGTTTTCAAAACAGGAGCAAAACAAACAGTAACAAATAAAAAACTGAAAATAAACAAAATTTCATTAAAATGATGTGAATTCGTCATTTTAATTAGTTTTGCACTGAAAATGCTACTTCAGAAATTTTGTCTGTAAACACACCTGGGTATATGTTCAATTTAACTAGAATAAAGTCATAAAATCAAGGTTAAACCTCCCAAAATTATTGTTCATGAAATAAATTATATACAAAGAAAAATTGTCTTAGTTTGACTTGGTGATAAATGCCATAGCCAGAAACACACTGGGGAAGAAAGCGTCTATTTCATTTTGCAGTTCACTTGTCAATTCAGAAGTAAGCCAGGAAAGAAAGGCAAGACAGGAACTTAGAATCAGGAACTGAACTTAAAGTGTCATGTTCACACTGCTTGCTCCCCATGGCTTGCTTTCCCTGCTTTTTGTATACCACTCAGGACACTAACTTCCCAGGGGTTGCATGGCTTCTAGTTTGTTGGACTTTCTCACATCAGTCATTAATGAAATTTTAAAAAGTCACTCAGGCGTGCCTATAGGCAGTCTGGTAGAGGCATTTTGTAAGTTTGTTTTCCTCTTCCCATATAACACTAGCTTATGTCATGCTGTCGACATAAACTATCTGATACAAGATCATAAGAACAAGTCTTTTTGTATAGAATGTTCTGCATAAGAAGTCTGGAGACATCTTACACAGGTGCAGGGAGCCTAGAGCTAGCAAGAGGATGCAAAGTGACTTCACGGGTGCTAAACACTACTTGAAGTCCTGGAAATGCTAAACTATGAAAATATAGTGCTGTTTACATAGTTATGTAAAATTAGTAGAATTCAATGCCATGAAATTTAACAAATTAATGTATGTTAATATGATAAATGATGGATAACAGAAAATAAAACCTCTAAATAGTAAAATATAGGGCAAAATTTTAATTAATGCAGGAGAGATTTTGAAGGAAAGGCATTTAGGTTATTATACTAGGGATAGAGAGTGCGTCAGAGATGTTATAATCAGAAGCTATTCTTTTCAATCTTTGATCCAACAATCTGTTTAGAATGTCTTTCAAGAAAAATAACTCAGAATGACAAAATCAATAAACATAATAGTGGTAGTGGGGGGGATACTCTTTACATGACTGATAGGGATAGCTTCTTTCAGCTTCTTACTGAATTGTTCTGCTTAGACTCAAGCTAACACTGGGAGCTTGTTTGTTCTACCCTTCTGCCTCCTTCTCATTCTCTGGCTCATTCTGTCTTCACCTGCATTTACATTGTTCTTTCTTCAACCTGTCACTGTAAAACTCTCCTGGTAAAACTGCCTTTTTTTTTTTTTTTTTTTTTTTTTTTTTTTTTTTTTTTTTTTTTTTTTGTCTCCCTAAGGCTACTCTCTCATGCTCTCTTAAGTCACCTCTTTCCTCTCTGATTTCATTAGGTTTGGGAATATCCTCTCTCTGACTCATTCTGTTACGTTGTTGGCTCATCAATTAGATAATACTTTCAAATATGGGTGCTTCCTTCTACAGCCTAACTTTACCTTCATTGATTGGTGTTAAAGGTGTGCACTAATGGCATGTCTATATTCCAGCTAAAGGAATTAAAGATGTATCATCCAAACCAGATCACAGAGACTAAAAAGGACTTTTGATGTGATCCCTTGCCAGAACAGCCATTTTGGTGGATTAAAATTATTTTACAAAGAATTTTGTTTAGTGTAATTAGAACCTTCCAGCACTGTGAAATGAGATGAGTTTTCCAGCCTGTGGAGATGAGTTTTACACGATGCCTAACATTGGATTTTTATTTGAGAACAGGACATATGTTTAAATACTTGATCACAAGTTGATAGAACTGTTTTTGGAAGCATGAAGTGAACTCTGCCTTCGGGGGTCTTCAAAAGGCAAGTGTCATTTCCAGCATGCCCTCTGTCTCCTGTTTTCAGATCAAGATGTAAGTTCTCTTCTGTTTCTGATGCCATGCTCAAGTTAACTTCTTCATGACTTTTGACTCAAATTATGTGGTGACTTTAGCAAGAAAGTCTTACTATCAAGTTCTGGAATGTAATCAAGAGTAGTGACAATAGCATGTAATATCTGGGGATCATCTAAGGGAACCCCTATGCTGCAACCAACTAGTCATAAAAAGAAAACCCATACCTAACATTAATTTTTTATTTGAGAACAGCACATATGTTTAAATACTTGATCATGAGTTGGTAGAACTGTTTCTGGAAGGATGAAGTTAGAGGAGATATATCACTGTGGTGTAGGCTTTGAGGACTTCAAAAGGCTAGTGATACTCCCAGCATACCCTCTGTCCCTTGTTTTCAGATCAAGATGTAAATTCTTCTTTGTTCCTGATGCCATGCCTTTGTTCTGTCATGGTGGACTTTAACATTATGAAAGCGTAAGCCCAAATAAAATGGTTTATTTTAATAATAAATGGTTTATTTATTTTAAGTTGTCTTCATCATGGTGTTTTGTCACAGCAATAGAAAACTAAAGCACTATGTCTTTGAAAGAAAATAGAATCATGGAACTGATGAGATGTGAGCTGCTGATCATAGCTTTTTGTACATTCTCTTTAAAATTACTTTTCTGTGAGTCAGAGCAGTACTTCCTATTCCTGGAACCTGTGAAGCAAAGGTCAATACTGTCACAAAGTCCAAAGACTATTAAGACCATCCTCCCTTGATAATTTCGAAATGACTTGACCTTTATGTGAAGCAATAATATAAAACTAGGCAAGTCTATTTTGTGTTCAAACTGACTAATATATATATAATTTTCAAAATAAATTGTGAAATAAATATTTTTAATATTTAAATGCCATTGCTGCTTTGAAAAAAATAGAAACTTCTCATATATTTATCAAATTAAGTACCATTTTGTTCACAGAACTGAAAATCTAAAGGACTAGCTAAGTTTACAGTTAGTCTAGTCTACAGTGATGTTATTGTGCATGTTTCCAAATTTTAATACAATATTTCATGAATTAAAGTTGACATTAGAATAAATTATTCTATGACCCTTTTCTCTTAAATGCCACTTTAAAAGTTATTCTGTACTTGTGAAGGATGTATCTGGTTCAATGCATATTCGCACTATTCCACTGAACATTCTCACAAAATTGTGAATTGGACCAGTACATGTGATTGGCTAAAGCGAGTCAGCGTATTGATGGACTTTAAGCAGATGTCTGTGGCCCAAAAACATTGGCATTTGCCTATAATTTTTACAAAATCAATTATAATTGTATCATGTTTACACATTCACAGCACTAAAATCATATTATCAAGAGAAATATTTTCCAAATGTGTTCTTGCATATGTTAATATAAATACCCTTCAAAGTCAAACTGTCCAGAAGATAAAATAGGATTTAATTTTTAAAGTTTTGCTAAAATGATACCCAGAAATACTTATGAAACCCAAATGGAGTTAAATGTTTTCTTCTTTCCAGAGATTGAAGTGGTGGAGATTTGGACACATCTTTCCTCTCTAACCATTGCCATAAACAGCTCTCACACGTCAAGGTTTTGCATAATGATTGCTCTAAAGTGGCTTAAAATTGCAAGAAGCCATGTTTATTAAGACATGAATATTGAAAAGCAATTATTGCTTAATAGACTTTTTATAAGACACTATTTACGTACAGCTGCTCAGTTGCTATAAATTCTGCTTGAATGTATCATGCAAATAACAACACCTGTGAGTATTTCTAAGCATTGAACTAAATTCAATAGTGGGTTGTTACCCTGATGTTTTTATGTCCTTATAGATTTTTATTTTCTGCCTCTTTCCATGTTTTAAATATTTGCCTCAGTAAATTTGTGTTCATTTTTGCATACAATGAATTGTTTTGTGAGGGTGGTTTTGAGGAAGCAGGTTTTGTATTATATTTCTTTATTGTTTATCAAAATATCTCACATAAATCATAGGAAGGCAGATATCTTTGGGCAAATGATTTGAAAGATTTCTAACTCGGGTAAACTGACCATTATTTTTGAACTAAGACAGTCTCAACATTATAGCAGATAGAGGAGGAGACTAGTTACCAGTTTCAAATATCAAAGGAACTGCCCCAGTAAACAGACTTACTCTAGCTAGGCAACATTTTAAATTTTTAACACTTCTAAAAATAACACCACATGTTTTTGAGCAAATGTTTTAGCACATGAGCTGGGAGGACATGTGGAGGACAGTCACATTCCAGCCACACTGCTGTCAGAGGCTCCTGATGATCTTATCAAACAAAATGTATTCAGTCCACTTTAATATTCTCCCAAGACATTTTATAATAACATTTTACCATTGTTTAAAGACCACTTCTTAGATTCAAGACAATTTCTTTTAGCTGTGATTCCAATAAAATTTAAATAAGAAAAGTATATGCCTAAAACATGCCATGGCAATGAGCAAACATTCCCATTCCAAAGGAAATAAGGAGTGAAAGAATAGACAACAGCAAGATTGAAAACCATGGGAGGAAGCTTTATAATTTATAAATCGATTACAGCATAACAGGCTGTCATAACACCAGGCACATACCATCACTTCATAGCTGGATGAGCCAACCGAGTAGAAGGAGAAGGGTCTCACAAGTAAACCAAAGAAACATTGACAGCCTCTCATTTTTAGAATTTGCACAAAACCACCAAGCTACTCATCCATAACATATATGCAGAGGACCTAGTTTAGACCTGTGCAGGCTCCCAGATCTCTACTAGCCATCATGATTACATGTTATTTAATTTTCTAGGCTGTGTTCTCATAGCATCCCTTACCACTCTGTTTCATTCAGTCCTTCTTCCTCCTCCTCCTCTTCCTCCTCCTCTTCCTCCTCCTCTTCCTCCTCCTCCTCCTCCTCCTTCCCCTCCTCTTATTCCTTGTCCTCCACAGGACTGCCCTAACTCAGTCTAATATTTGCCTATGGTACTTTGCATCTACTTTAAAATATAATTTTGAATGAAGTCTCTCTGGTCTCTTTGATGACAGTTCACCTAGGTTCCTATTCCAGAATACTCTGGTGGCAGAAAAAACTATATGTTGAAAGTTTGTTGCTGAGTTGGTGTCCCAATCCCTCTATTTGAGAGCTTGACCGATTAAAGTAAGTGGCCAGTTCAGACTCTGTATGCCCTATTATTAGCAATCTTTTCTAGGGTCACTCTCATAAATTCCATGGAGGTTCCACTGCACTAGCTTTCCACATCTCCTCAGAACTGCCTCTCAATTCTAACAGAGTCATACAGTATTCCTCCCACCCTGATCCATCCTGTTTATAACGTTTCATATCCTCTGTACAACTCTGAAATCTATCGAACTTCCCCTTTCTAGGGAGATCTGGCACTTAAAACCCTCCTTGTGACTTAGCTTCTCTGGGTCTTGGCTGTAGCATTATTGTCTTTTACTTTACAGCTATTATTATCCACTTTTAAGTGAGTACATACTGTGTTTATCTTTGTGGATTTGGATTACTTCACACAGGATAAGTTTTTCTAGTTACACCCATTTGCTTGCAAATTTCATGATGTCATTATTTTTAACAGCTAAGTTAATAATGTAATGTACCACATTTTCTGTATCCCTTCTTTGGTTTAGGGACATCTAGGCTGTTTTCAGTTTCTGGCTATTATAAATAAAGCTGCTGTGAATGCAGCTGAGCAAGAGTCCTTGGGACGAGGTTAGATCATTTTTGGATATATGCTCAGACGAGATATTGCTGGGTCTTGAAGTAGATCAATTCCCAATTTTCTAAAAAACTACCATATTGACTTCCAAAGTAGTGGTACAAGCTTGCACTCCCAGTAGTGAGCTGTCATCTTGAAGTTTCACCATTGTGACAGGGGTAAAATGAAATCTTGAAGTCATTTTGATTTGTATTTCCCTCAGGGCTAAGAAGTTAAATACTTCTTTAAGTGTCTCTGAGACCTTTAAGGATATTCTGTTGAGAATTCTTTGTTTAGATTTGAACCTCATTCTTAGATTCTTTAGCTTGTTGATGTTTAATTTAAGTTCTTTATGTATGTTTATATGTGTGTCACACGTGGTATTGGTGGGCTGCGATCTTGTCCTTTTTAGGGTATCCTTTGCTTTATAGAAGCATTTCAGTTTTGGGAAGTCCTATTTATTAATTGTGGATCTTAGTGCCTGTGCTATTAGAGTTCTGTTCAGAAAGTTGTCTCTTGTGCTAGTGCATTCAAGGCTATTCCACAACTTTCTCTTCTATCAAGTTCACTGTATCTGGTTTTATGTTGTTGTATTTGAAACACTTGGACTTCAGCTTTATGCTGGGTAGTAAGAATGGATTAATCTGTGTTCGTCCACATATCAACATCCAAGTAGACCACCATCACTTCTTGAAGATTCTTTCTTTTTTCTGTTGTATGTTTTTGGCTTCTTTATCAAAAATCAAGTGTCCATAGGTCAGTTCACTGGATATATGGCTGGGTATTTTATTTGATTCCATTGATCAGTGTGTCTGTATTTATGCTAATACCATGTGGTTTTTGTATTACTATTCCTTTGTAATACAACTTGAGATGAAGGATGGTGATACCTTCTTTTATTGTATGATTGTTTTAACTCTCCTGGGTTTTTTTTTTTTCCTTACACATTAAATTTTTAGATTGCATTTAGTAGGATGGCCTTTTACTATGTTAATTATAGATTCATGAGTATAGGAGATCTTTCTAATTTCTGATATCTTCTTCAGTTCTGTTTTACAAAGACTTTAACTTTTTTAACAGGTTAGTCTTTCACTTGCTTAATTAGGATTATTCCAAGTACTTTATATTATTTGTGGATATTGTGGAGAGTATTGTTTTCCTGATTCCTTTCTTAGTCTGTTTGTCATTTGTATATAAGAGGGCTACTGATTTATTTAGTTTAGGTTAATTTTATATCCAGCTACTTTGCTGAAGGCGGTTTTTTCTCTTTCGTTTGTTTGTTTGTCAGTAGTTTTTTTGTTTGTTTGGTTGGTTGGGTTTCTTTTTTTTTTGGTTTTTGGTTTTTGGTTTTTCAAGCAGGGTTTCTCTGTCTAGCCCTGGCTGTCCTGGAACTCACTCTGTAGACCAGGCTGGCTTCGAACTCAGAAATCCACCTGCCACTGCCTCCCAAGTGCTGGGATTAAAGGTGTGTGCCATCACTGCCCAGTGGCTGAAGGTGTTTAACAGCTGTAGGATTTGGTTATAGATTGGTGTGAAATTTTGTTGCTGTTTAGTTATATTTATTTTGGGGTTATTTTTATTTTGTTTTCTTAGTTTTGGAGGGGTTTGCTGCTTTATTGGCTTTTTGTTTGTTTGCTTGTTTATTTGTTTTCTTGCTTGCTTTAAAAAGAGATTCAACTTGGGTGGGTAAGGAAGGATCAAGGTTCTCGAAGGACTTGGAGAAAGGTAAGACTTTGATCAAACTATGTTTAAATTTACAATAGCTTTAAATAATAAAAATATAATGAAAAGGAAACTTTAAGCATGTTGAAAAATATAAACTTATTTTCTCAGGGACAGGTTTGGTATCTTTATATATCATACTCTATAATATAAATAATTAATTTTCCCCAACATTTTTCTACTATGTTAAAACTAATACTGAGGGCTTTAAGCTATGTAACTTAATTCAAATTTGCATCAAACATATATCATATGTATAATAATGAATACACTGATGATGGATGGGGCATAAGATATTAAATATAATACACCTAATTTTTGATCTAATGGAACTTATGTTTTGAGATGAAAATGCTAAGTGTTTAGAGTATTCAAAAGTAATAATGAAGTAAAGAACATTATTTTTCATGTCCACCAGGGGGTTGTCCAAACTAATATGTTGGTGTCACATGAAAATTCAAATATTTTCTTATGAGATGCATTAATAATCTAGACAAGCAAGTTTAGAAAGAAAGCAGTGTGGTGTGCCCTGTTCTAACTATAAATGAGATAGAACAATGCACTAAGGTATCCCTGAAAGAGCACATTGACTGGTTTAGAGAATTAGAAGATTAACACACACACACACACGCATGCACACAGGCTCACACACACATAATACTGATAAACATAATTAACAATTTAAAAAGCAGTCATAGAAACTATATGAGCATATATTACATATTTTAGGGCAAAAATAATTGACATGGAAACTTGCGTATAAACTCCCTTTTTAAAGACTTACTGTCTTTAATTGTGTGTTTGAGTGTGCACATTATGCACCTTCATGTACACACCACAGTGTGTAGATCCATATCGGAGGATAACACTTGGATTTTATTTTGACTTCTAGTGAATACTCTATTTGAACATTAAAAACCATGTGTAAATCCTGCTATTACATTTAATAAAACATCATATACTCCAAATTAATATGTATTTATATACTTGATAATAAAGAGCTTTGATTTTATTAAGGAACTCCAAACGCTGAAGAAATTCTCACAAAAACTCCTTAAGTTCCCATTGCAGTGAAGATTTCTATTGAAATGCAATTGCTTCTGGAGGTAACATCACTGAAATCCTGTAGAAAGGAGATCCTGATTCAATTTTCTGATAATAGATGAGGTGGAATCTTTTTCCATAGACCCATTTGTTCCCTTTAATCTCTTCACGAGTTGCCTGTTAGACTCTTTCTTTTTAAATCGGGTATTACTGGGTCATAAAATCTTTTCATATTTTGGATAGCTATCTTTATCAGATTTGTCTTTTGTAAACATTTTCTTCTTCTCTATGACTAATCTATCATTGTCCTTTTATGTTTTCCAGATAGTTGAAAATTTAACTTCAGTAAGTGCAGATTATCACACTTCTACTCTATCTAAGCATTCAAAGGCAAACCCAAATTCATTGAAATACTTTACACATTTAACTAGGAGTTACTGTTTTTATTTGTTTACCTCTGTTATCCAATCTGAAACAACTTGGTGAAAAGTAAAACTTTTTAATAATTATTTTTTTGTTGTTCTTCTTTCCCTACCCCGGTATTTGTGTGGTGTGTGTGTGTGTGTGTGTGTGTGTATGTGAGATATCAGTGACTCAGTCTGCATATATCATATGCTATATGTACCATCATCAGTCAGTCCCAGCCTTTCAATGTGTTCTCACCCCACTTTATACTGTTACTATGTATTTTGAGGTGTTTCTTTTTCTTTCTGTCCAATATTAATGTTAATTTTTAAAAGTAAACAGGAAGGCTTGCAAGAATTTCCATGGGAATGAAGTAGAATCTATGGATCAATTTGTATAGAAATGCACCTTGACAATATTTAGTTGTGCTGTGCTGGCTAGACAATACCTCTTCATTTATTTAGTTTTTCTTTGACTCCATTTATCAGAATTTTTTCCTTTTATTTCATCATGCCAAACTGCAACTACAGTCTGCATAAAAAAATGGCACCAGTGGATTATCAAGAGGAATTTCTACTAACTCTTCAGGTTTGGTGTCAATTAATATTCTAAAGAAAAAACACTGAATTCCAGGTTGATCAGTCCAAAGCCTTCATCAGTAATATTTTCAGAGCAATGATTTATCCTTATGACACTAAAATCAAGGGGGTGTTTTGGGTTGGTACTGATTATTTTGGATTTCAAGTAGATAATAATAGCAACATGAAACATATAGTTTCGTTTCTTCTATTCAAATGCAAAACATTTATTTCTCTTAATTATTTTTTAATATTAGCCAGGACTTTGCGGAAGATACAGAAAAGGTCAAGTTATATGGACACATACTTTTTAAATTTTAATAGCATATTTGCCAGAATTATAAAATGGTATTTACCATCCTAAAGATATGAGTATTTGACTTGACAGCTTGTGAATACTGCATGACACAGGTCCTGAGTGTTAAGTAGACTGTAACTTTAATATACCTTACCACTCATTCACTTATATTAAGGTTTTTTTTCTTACCCTCATTTAAATTGGTTTTAGAATTTTTATTGTTCTATTCTACACAAATACAAAATAGTTAAGGAGAAATTTAATAATTGATAATAATATTTCAGATAATAATATTGCAAGAAAATATTTAATTTTAGTAGCAATCAGAAATGCGTATTTAAATAACTTATCAATTTAATTGTCAGAATAACACACTTTCTTTTAATATAAAGTAGATAGATCATTTAGCACTGAAATATCATCAGTAAAATTTTGTTTTGAACTTGTAGTATCAAGATATATATTGGATATATGGTTTTGGATAAAAAGCAAAAGTAAAAATATCTATGCTTTAGGCACCAGAGCTAAACATTTGTACTGAGGTTGATTTTCCAGCCTTTTTGTTGATCATGAATTGAGGTACAATCAGTTGTCTATCTTATACTGAAATTAGGGTATCATTGTCCAGGACCCAGGAATAATGGAATGCTGATTAGGGGTTTAGCAATGGGAGAGGAGTGCAGGCTAAGAGACGTCTGTTTCACTGGCTGACCATATTCTCTGGGCCCACACGTGGCTACAGAAGTGTAGGCAGCCATGGAGCTGTCTGGAGGTGCTGCTTGCAAATCTTTTCAGACATATCTAGTTTATATCAGTTTTCAGCAAGGCCAGGGCAAGCTGGTTTCAATTTTGAACAGTTTGTAGTCTTCAGTTCATTGGAAATCTGCTGGGACAGATATACACTAGGAACAGAAGGTAAAGCTTGGGAGCTTAGGGAAACATCTTGGTATATATTTGACACTTTCAGGCCTGTGGTTCTGGTAGATGGGAGTGTGGAAATACTGGGGAAGCAGAGAGAGAGAGAGAGAGAGAGAGAGAGAGAGAGAGAGAGAGAGAGAGAGAGAGAGAGAGAGAGAGAGAGTTGTTGATTTATTTGTGACAGGTGAATCCAAGTTATGATTCCCTAAAGCTTAAATAATTTTTTAAGTGTCCAAAAAACATAAAAGTTTTTGATATACTAGTATCACTACTGTTTGTAATCTTTACTGAAATCCACATTGTTGAAAAAACATTAAATTCATACCTTTATGTCATAGCAAAATTGTGGCCTTTCACACACACACACACACACACACACACACACACACAAAGAAAGCTTCTTTTCTTGGTTAAAAGCATGAACACTCCTTTTGTCCATCTAGAGAACTATGAGAAGCACTTTTAAATCTGCAGTTAGAAGACAACCAAAGGAAATTTAAATTTTGGAGCTTTTGATAATGATAAAAGTAGTCAGTTCTTTGCCTGGGCTAGAGTAATAGCTTATCAGACCTCTACTGATTAATGTTAAAACTCAGAACTTTTGAAATCTTCATAAGATATAACACATCTTAATAAAACAATAGCATAGTGAGAAGGAAAGAAATCGGAAACATTTCTCATTTTTCACATGCTGTAAATCACTTCCTCATGCCTTTAATGCCTTTCATTTATACACCTTAAATCACTTTCTTAGACCCTCACAACTCCCTTAAGTTTTCATATCCTCGGACACTTACCAGGTACATTTACATAAATTCATTTATTAGGTTCTCACTATCTTTCTCACCTCAAAACCTTTTCTTTTTCTATTTAGTCATTTACTATTATGCTTAAGTGGTGGATTGAGTAATCAGAGCAAAGCAAGTTGCTTTAAATGAAGGAATAGGAAAAAAGAAAGGGTTTTAAAACCTGTTCTGTGAGTTTATTTCTTTCAGTGACTGTGAAGTCTGCCATTCCTAGCAGGAAACCTAGCAACTCTAGAAGAAAGCAAGGACTGTTTTTGTTTTGTTTTTTTTTTTTTTTGTTTTTTTGTTTTTTCATATGAAATGAACTGACCAGGCAGATGTATCTTTAAGGAAAAGAACTAGTGTGTTTGCTGCTCTTAAAATGATAAAGCTGTAGGTCAGCTCCCATTATTCTCCTCCTTGTCCTTCTCCTCCTCTTCATCATCATTGTCTTCATCATCAATGATCTGAGAATGATAAATTAGGGCAAAAGTATCATCCAAATGCTCACTGAATCCGTTGTAATGAAAGAGACTTACCTACAAGCTACATGGTTACACTAGGCTACCTCATAGTAATCTTGATTTCATTCGGGACAAAAATTGTCACACAGGACAGCATTAGCCTTTGGCACCAGGCTCAGAAGGTCTGAGAAATTTTCGTTTGTGGGAGGAACTTGGAAAACCTGACCTTAAAGTTTAGAGTTAAGAAAATATTGGGATCATTTGCTTGTGAGGTTGAAGAAATTGTTGCAATTAAGAAACTGGAAATCAAGTGTGCCATCTATCGCCATTGAGCTCATCTGTGGCCAAGCCATTTGTGGTAGCACACTGAGGCTTTTATGACAACTCTCTGTGTAAGGAGGAAAAGACAAAGGGTCACAAGGAACTCCATCAAAGGATATGTTCTAATAAGCTCCAAGAGGTATCTTAGACACAAAGGAGAACAAGGTTGCTGTGAGGGGACAAATGTCACAAGAAGAAACTCTATCAGAGGAAGTATTTGAGTTTCATAGAGTTCTAGATTGGCTGAAGGAAGATGAGAGCCTTGGCAGACGACTCCTAGTGGGAGGTGAATAAATTCCAGGAGAGAAATGAGAACATGTAGGTATGAAGAATGGGTGTAAGGGTTGAGAGGGTGGGGAGTGAGAAACTTGTCAAAAAATTATGTCCCAAATCTCAGATAGTAGGCATCATTTTCTACATGCTGGAGGGACTGTAGGGTATATGGAGTCTCCTGGCACACCAGTGTGGCTTTTACTGTAAAAGGAGGCAAAGCAGGGAGAGAGAGAGAGAGAGAGAGAGAGAGAGAGAGAGAGAGAGAGAGAGAGAGAGAGAGAGAGAGCTATCCATGTGTTTGGGCTCCTAGGAGGGCCTACCAGGGTCCAGAAGCCAGAGATCAAGAAATGCCCAGAGTCTCAGTGGAGAAACATCTCAGATGGAAGAAAGAAGCAGCTAAAGAAACAAACTCTAGTATTTGGAGTCAAATATAGTAGGTGGCAGAAGCCAGCAGAAACAAGTGGTCTGTACATTTCTTAGCAGAATCAAAGCAGCTTGGTTCATTCTGGAATGGCTGAGTCCTTAGGAAGGGAGCCTATATATGCTTCTCCCAGGTTTCAGGCATCAGATCTACAAAGTAAGATTTTTCTGAGCCAGATAACAGAGAACATGAGACAGCTTCAAGGTCTGGTTGAAGAAAAAGATTTATTGTAAATATAAAGGAGATTACATCTAGCGGTAATAAAAGAAGGTAATATACAAATGTGGAAACATAATCAATAGATATAAGTATAAATAAAGGTCTATATTTACAAGATGAAATGTCATAGATGGTAAAGCAAATTCAGTATTGGACTTGAACATGTGAAAAGGTAAAGATTTTCTAGTTAACAAGATTAACATTTCTAAAATTCAATATATTTAAAAGTAGCAAATGAGAATCATACTAAACTTCCTCCAGTGTCTGATGGATTATTAGTTATTACTCATTCTAAACAAGTACGCAAATAAATTTGTCATACTATAAAAAAGAATAACTTTTGTGTTATAAGTTGTGAACATAAATTTATGAAACCACTTGAATTAATAATTAATGGACTCTGTTAAAAGTTTATAGAATTACAGAAATATTAGTGTATGAAGATACATATCATCACAGCTATTAAAGAAAGAATGAAATTAATATCATGAAAACCTCTTTGGTGAAGCTAAACTTTTACAAACCGTTAATTCAAAATGAAATGTATGCAAATAAACAGTGAAGTTTAATGAAAATATAGCAACATAAGAAGAAATTAATAAGCAATTCATTAGTTATACACTAAAATTGATACTCACCCACTAAGGGGCCTCTGTGTGTTCCTGAGTATTTCAGGATACTCACAGCAATAATGTGCACATGACCATCTCCATAGTTCAGTTGTCTCAAAGTCAAGAGGAAAAATTTACATCTCTTAACCCCAAATTGTCATTGTTGCTATTCTTATAAATCTATACTCTCTAAGTTTAATTTAAAATATTTTTGGAAAATCTGATATGAACTACTACTTTTCAAGAAAGTTTTCTTCACTGTATTCAAAAAGTTGTCTTCAAATTTATATGATCCTACTCCAGGTAAAACATTGTATAACAGCTGATCTATCAATGAAAACTGAAAATCTAGAAATGTTTGGAGCAATGTGTGATAAATTCTGAAAGAACAGTATTGTTCAACTATATTATGTTATTACAGAAAAATATTTGAAGGAAAAAATATCCTTGGTTAAAACGGCTTCAGTGATCTCTCATCAAAGTATCCATGTGTATAGAGAATTGTAGAAGGAAAACTCTGGATTGAGAAGGAAAAGTAACCCTGAGAAATATAAGGTCACCCAAAACACAGACAAACAAAACAAAACAAAACAGGACAACATTTATGCCAAGTATGGGTTAAAAAAAAAAGTGCTTGATCTTCTTGGATCTACTCTCTTGTTCCTTTTTCTTGGAGTCATTTTTCAATCCCTGCCCCCTCCTCTCATAGTCCAGATCACTCGGGCACATGGACAATGACCTAGAGATTTTATTTAGTTTATGGTCAAGAAATAAATGAGCAATTAAATTGTGTATGTACAAGAAAAATGTATGGACATCTGTAATTATTTCACACTGGAACATGCACAAGGGATTCTTGTTAATAGATTTTTTATTGTTGTTGTTGTTGTAAAACAACATATATTTTAATTAAAGCCAAGGATTTGTAAAATATTTATTTATTTATTTATTTATTTATTTATTTATTTATTTATTTATTGGCTCATATTTTTAGAGGATGTAATTCTTGGTTGCCTCTATTCTTTCTGCTGAGTTTAACTCAAGACAGAATATCAAGATGGAGAGTTTGTAATAGAGGAGAGATGATTAAATCATGGCTGCTGGAAAACAGGGAAGTGATCAGGCACTTTGAAAGATAGTCTTTTGAAGTCATAACCCCCCTAGTGACCTTCTTCCTCCAACCTTGCCTGCTTTAGCATTATATGGAGTTATTAAGTCATCAATTGTTTAAGCTATTTATTATGATAATGCCCTAAGGATCCAATCATTTCTCAGCATCAACAGTCAAGTCAATCCTTTAACAGATGTATTGGAAAACTATCCATTACCCAGAGACAACACAACCTTTATGTTTTTAACAAACTCCAGATCAAAATATCAAGATAAGATAAGCCATAGATCTTCTCTAGACTGGTCTACCCTAAATACTAGATTACCCAAGACTGAATTTTATCAAAACTAAAGTACAAATGAATGAGAATCTGAGTCAGAAGAGCTTTGAAATTCTACTATCTGATACCAAACCCTTAACAGACTTGGCAGTAAATTATTTAATTGATCTTGACTTCAGTGTAAGAAAACATTCAGCTCGTTATAGCATGTTTTCTGTCAGGTTAGTTTAACCTTTGAGAGTCCCATTCGCTGGGGAATACTTGTTTTCTGATTCCAGCTTCCACTTGTATAAGGTTTCAGGCCAACACCATTTCACCAACTTTCTTACTTGTAGACTGTTGGGATTCTTGGTGATGGAGCAAAAATCCTTGAGTAACATTTTTATGGCTTCCAGACCAATTTACACCACACACATACACACACACACAGACACAGGAGAAACAGAGAGAGAGAATGACAGAGAGACAGAGAGACAGAGACAGACAGAGAGACAGCGACAGAGAGGCATAGACAGAAAGAGACACAGAAACATAGAGACAGAAACAGAGAGAAGAAACAGAGAGAGACAGAGTAGATATAGAGGGACAGGGGAGAAAGACAAAGAGAAACAGTAAGAAAGAGAGAGAGGAAGAGAATAAGAATATGGACAAACAGTAGCACAGATAATCAGTGGTATTTTGCCAAAGAAAAGTAATATGAGCTGTTAGATTATATGAGTCTTATTGCCTCAAATTGTCACCCAAGAAAAGAAAAAAAAGTGACATATTTGTAATGTTCTTAAAATAATTAAAGCATCACTGAAAATAAATCTACATACATTACTCTTTCTCCTATAGTTTGAACAGCAAAATTTTAATTTTCTGAATACTTGAATACTTGCTTCCTAAAAGAATAATGAAAGCTATCTTAAAAATCCTGAAATGCAACACCAAAAGAAACTCTTGATTAATTGAAGCATCTGAAGGAAATTATGTAAGATGCTTTGTCGCATTCCCCTAGGCTGTGTTTAAAATAATTATTAGGCAAGCTAAAACAAATTTGAATTTATAGCCAGGTATGTTATTTTATTCTATTTTAATTAACCAGCTTTTAATTTGAAAACTAATGGTGTTCATTAAGAAATATTTGTTAAAATGTTCCTGGAGAAGGGTAATATAAGGTAGGAAAAATTCTCTTCTTAAGGGGTTACCTAGTTAGGAAGGTGGTCATGGCCATTAGTGTTTCGAAGGATCCTGTGTTAAATTACTTAACTCTCCCTTTTCCCTTGCTTTTTTCTACTTTATTTTTCTTCATTCATTCAGTTACTTATTCAACTATATTTATCAAATGTTTATTCTTATTAGAATTTTGTACACATTGGGAAAATGTCCTGGAGTGTGGTTAAATTAGATAAGATAATGTTTCTAGGAAAAAGAATGTGAATGTATCAAGAGTTGGTAAAAACACAGAAACAATCAAAGTGATAGTTCAGAGAGCAAAGCTTATGGACCATTTATCCAGACAGATAGTCTTAGCACTTTCTAATTATTTTTCTTATGTAAATCTTTTATACCCCAGAATCTGTACTTTCTATTACCCACAAAAAATAAAGTCTACTTACCAGCCATTCAGCTTTCCCTCAATTACCACCACTTGGGGAACATACAACAAACATGAATAAAGTCAGCCTCATAAACTCCATCCTCTGCTTTTAAGCTGCAAAAATTAGAGTTGGGAGAGAAATATCCTTGTTAGTAGTACTTTTCTTTTTTATACATGAGGATGGTGTTTTTTTTTTATACCTTACACAATCTTATGATATATATATCCTAGAGAATTCTAAAGTAGAGACTTGGGAGATAAAACAAATAATTTTTAAAAATATCTTTAAATAGTAGCTCAAATAAAAATGTTCAAAGTAGTGCTAAAATTTGTTGACAATTGACATGAACAGGGAGTGTACAGACTGGAAAGGTTCAGGTAGAGGAAGTTGTTAAGTAAGGCCATGGTGCCCTAGTTATACAGAGCAATGTCTCCTGGTAGACTGTAGCAGAATTCCACAGTGTCATTGTAGAGCTTGCATCTTCCTTTTAGATGTGGAAGAGTTAATCAAATGTAGTAGCAATCAACAAAGTAAAAAAAATATGTGAAATTAAAAAATAAGTTTTAATTAAGGGGTCTTCTAACACAAGCTCTATTCTAGGCATTGCCATGCTCTGAGACAATTGATTTCACACTTTAAAAATCTCTCTGAGGTCAATTACAGAATGGCCTCCAAGTGGCCCACTGCTCACACGCTGTGTCCAGTGAATATGGTCACATGCTGTAACAATGAATAACATCTAAAATGACAAAATAAGACAGCTCCTTAGGATACAAGTTTATCTTGGATTGTCAGGGTCAATGATAAATACCATCATATCAGTTCTTATCAGACACTCAGAGGGAGTTTGACACAATTTGAGTAGAAAAAAGTTACATTAAAATGAAGTACATAAAATTTACTCTTAAACAAAGAACTGTACAAAGCTATCATGACCTAGAGGAAGCAAGAGTTAGATTGTCACCAGAGAATCCTGAGATTGTGCCCCTTCTCACACTTGGATTTCAGTTGTAGAATACTTTCAGATATTATCCACTGTAACTATGGAATCAAACTTACATTATTGCAAATAAAAAGATTTTCTGTCTTTTTTACCTCTACAACAGATCAAAAAATGCATTTTCAAGAATCCTAAGTTCTATTTTTAGGGTTGTGATCTCAGTAAGGGGAAGTCAAGAACATGATTGGACAAATTGCACAGATGTCAAAATGGTATGGGTACTCCGTAGGATGCTGTGGTTACAGCCAATTTGTGTACAATTCCAGGCTGTGATTGCAATGACATCTCGTACTGCCCAGCTGCTTTCTGCTGGCTTGTGTGTGGAGCTCAATTGAGGAGGTTATACGTATTTTTAGTCTGGAAGAAAGTGCCCTCTCCTTTTAGCAGCTCCATTATCACTAAATTCAGACCCAGGATACATGACAGAAGCATGAAGGAAATAAATATGAGACGTGAAAAGAAATTCAGCCGAACATAATTTTGATTGAATGGGAAGATAATCATAAGAGTAAAGGTTTTAGAACTAATGGTATGCACAAATGTAAGTTGCAAGCTAGCTACCTATGCCCCTGTATTAGGAATAAATGTGTGATGTTTGCTCGTGGAGTCAGAATACACTCTATAGGGAAAATAATAAAGCAATAATAGTTGGACCTGAGAGATGAACAGTTGTTCAGCTAAGTTCCAGGTAGACTCCTTTTCTTCCTGGGCCTGGAAGTACTGCGCTCTACACATTTGTCCAGATACAAACACTTACCTCTATGATTTCAATGATGTCCTTGCTTTGTTACATTTAATTTAGAAGTAAAGTATTTACTCATAGGTTAGTAAAAAGATCTTATGAAATATGTCTTGTAGTTTAGAGGCTATCATTGATGATATAGCACAGAAAGGCTTTCTGATAACATTTTAGCTGTGGTGCAACTGACCAAGATATTGTTAATTGAAGACTCTGCATCTAGCAAATCTGTCTCAGCACTTTCTGCACTGTAGCAAAGGCCCATTGTTGAATATTTATCTTTTTTTTCAGGATATATAATAAATACTATCTACTGGAGATAAAAATATTATGGGGGAAACTGTGCTTCTCTGTTTAATTGTATTAATTATTTTCAAGCTTGAAACATACTGAAGATTTTATGTTCCGTATCCTTTGTATCAGGATACACATCAAATGAAATAAAATGTGGCAGCTTCTCCACTTGTATTTGTTGAAGCTTCCATTTTCAGTCTAGCAAGAAGAAAGGAGAAACAAATAATTATGACTTCTGTGAAGATAGTACATGAAAGCAAAGCTATGTTTTTCTTCTCTGAACTTTGTCTGGCCTTTAATGGCTGTTTTCTTAAATAAAATGCAGCAATTACCCAGAGCCTGCTTCTGCTAAAGCTGTCAGGTCTGTTTCTTGAAAAGTAGCTAAAGTATGTTCTTCTGTGTGTTAATGAAAAGAAAATCAAAAAGATTTTTCATTATCAAGATACAGTTTGAAATGAAAAATATGCTTTGAATGCTCAAATGGTATGCTTTCCTATGACTTTTGGAAATTCATATACTGTTAATCATTTTTTGTTGAAGTAGATATTTTCTTTGTTTTTTCTTTTCTATATTTTGAATATTATATTGCTTAAATGTCAATAATGTTTCAAATTCAAATATCTTCTTCTACATGTAGAATCTCTTTTGTTGTTAAAAGTCACAGGTTTGTTGTTATCAGATGTTAGATGGTACCTTGCTCACTACTGACGCTATAGAATTATTTCAACATCAACTATGAATGCAGTTAATGTTTGACTTTGCTTGGAAGCATTCACTATTTTAAGAAAACTGAGGAGTTCATAATGCTTGTTTTAATACAAAAAAATAGACTTAGTGAATATTCTCCTTTTGTGAATCAAATAGAATATTTCTCTTTCTTAATATAAAATTTAAGTTTAATTAAGAAGGCATTTTCTCTACATAATAGATGCTGGAATAGATTTTTTTTTTAGAAAATAGTTTCATTTTATGTAATGCTTTACATGTATGCATTTGTGCATGTGTGTGTGTGTATGTGTGTGTAGAGTGAGTATAGTCCTCCAGGAGGCCAGAAGGAGGCATTGCTTCTAATTGAATAGGAGTTATAAAGCTGCAAGCCACTCATTTGGACATTGGGAACCAAACTCTGATCCTCTGTAAGAGCAATATATGCTCTTAAGCACTCAGGCATCTTACCAGCACCAGTGGAAGATTGTTTTAAAGTAAAATTCAGATATATATTAAACCCATCTTCACATTTTCTAAGTTAGAACTGATGTTTTATAAATACATCTCAGTGTCAGCATAATTTTGTCAGGTAAATAACATTTAAATTTTATATTAACATCTATGATAGGAATATTATAAATAGAAAATAGCAAAGCAAAACACGTGATTTCAAACTTAAATTCATGAACATAAAAACCTTTAATACAGCAGAGGACTGTCAGGTCTGGGTTCAGTCAGAGAAGATGAACCTAAGCCTCAAGAGACTGGAGACCCCAGGGAGTGGATTGGTCTGGTGGGGTGGGGGATTGGAACATTCTTGTGGAGACAGGACATTAGGGAGGAGGTATGGGATGAGGATCAGTCAGAGGGTGAAATGGGAGGGGGATAAAATACAGAATGTAAAAACAAGATAACTAACCTATATATTTTCTTTAGTTTTATTCTTAGTGCATAATAAATAGATAGAACAAAATAATACTCTCTCTCTCTATATATATATATATATATAGAGAGAGAGAGAGAGAGAGAGAAAGAGAGAGAGACAAAGACACAGATACAGAGAGAGACTCCCTTAAAATTGTGGAAATGTAATTTTTGTAATTATATTTTGGATTGTATTAATAATTATTTTCATTAAAACAAAAATATTATTTAGCAATTATAAAAAGGAATAGAACTCCATGTATGATGATTAATTAGTTAAATGTTTGTCATGCATATAATCATACATTTCTAATATTATCCATGAGATCTCCTGGAAATACATGCGTGTCCAGTCTCAATCCATAAATGTTTTGTGATATATGTTGTCAACTTGACACAATTTTGTCATACCCTGTTTCATAATTCATGGTACGCTATAATGTTATCTGTCTTTTTACTAGACCCTTCATGAAGAAAGCCATCTTTCTAAAGACATATGGTAGTAGGAAAGGGGAATGGCCTGTAATAATTGTGTCTACTGAAACAGTGTCTCTTCATTTTGTTAGATTACAAATAAACACTTCATAATAAAAATAAAATGTTTGATCTATGTATTGAATAGGCAAGCAATACATCAAGCTGCTCTTGCTTTAGAATTCACAGAATAAAATACCAAATTTAATGATGATTTACCAGATTATGTTATTATCCCTTGTTCACTGGGATAAGATTAATAAAAATAGTGTTGCTACATAGAAAAAGATGCAAATGTACCTGTGAAATAATCAATTACAAATGCTTTTCTTTTTTAATGTTGGCATCTAATATAAACCAGGTATTTGTATGTCTTCAGAACTGAAATCTGATTCAAGAATTTACATCGTAGAAAATATTTTTTCATTTGTTATAACATGCATTATATCTCTTGATTTTTTTACAGTGTTCTTTGACACTGTTACAAATTTTTATCTGTTTCTTGAAAATTCTTTTCTCTCTTTTAACAAAGCAATTCCTCTTTAATATGAACATATTTAATTTGCCCATGTTTATTAACTACCATTCCATGTCCACCACTGGCCACGATCAGATGACTTATATTTCTAATTGGAACACTTGTAGCAATTTCTTGACCCATTAAATGTCATCCTCAACCCTTATAGGTATATTTGTTTTACTTGGAGATACTGTCAAATTCTACAATCATACTGCATGGGTGGCATGTACTATTGGGATTCTAATTTTTTATTGAGTATTACATTTAAGTAATTATATTAAATTATATTAAATTATATTAAATTATATTAAAATTTTTAGCTTCTTGGATAGTTTAAGATGGTATGAACCAGGGGCTGGAATGATGGCTCAGAGTCAGTAAAAAGCACTGACTGCTCTTCCAGAGGTCCTGAGTTCAAATCCCAGCAACCACATGGTCACTCACAACCATTTGTAATAGAATCCAGTGCCCTCTTCTGGTGTGTCTGAAGAAAGCTACAGTGTACTCATATACATAAAATAAATAAAATCTTTTTTATAAAAGTTGGTATGAATCGATGTGATGAAGCCTAGGATTTATAATAAGTGAACAAATTTAAGTCTCAAGGAAGTTTCTAGAACTGATCTCAAATGATTAATGATGTGATCATACATGAAGCAAATCAATTTGAAATGAGAATTTTTCAGGGTTAATCATCTTGGAAACATCCTCTTTCTGAAATTTATGTAAATCTTAAAATATCAATTATTTGGTTCAAAGTACATTGTAAAATGCACAGCATGCTTAGCTAAACAGAAAGCTAAATAGACTGTGATTGAATGTATAGAATCAGCAGTGAGGACAGTCATGGTTAGTAGAAAAAGAAGATAATTGAGCTGATATAGGAAGTTCTTCCTGGTGACTTACACTAACTAAGCAGTGAAGAACAAAAAGGACTGAAGTGAACATGAGAATTGAAGCTATTTCACCCAACATGTTTCTCTTTCCACTGGGTTTCCAGCTCCATGTGAGAGAGCTTCTTGTACTAAAACTCCCCCTTCTATTTTTGATTTTGCAGCAATTAGACAGTGATATTGGCAAATAACCCACTTAATGTTTTCTGTGGTGACAGATAGAAAAGAAAACTGTTAGAGGGAAAGATATTAACACTGAACACTTTATTTCCCTAAGGGCATAAACATAGCTCTGCTCTTCAGGGAATGAAAGGTGCTCACGCAAAGACTTCCATTAGAAAGCAAATCAAGTTTTAGACTCAAATTTTGAAAAAAATTGGTTGAAAATTACTTCCTTATTCGTAAACATCTCAGAGTTGGGGTTGAAAAAATACCTTTAAATATTTTTTAGAGTTTTACCCATTCTGAGTTTTTTTTTTTTTTTTATTTCACTAATGGAGTAAATTACAGTATCCTTTTTGATACGAACACCATAAAAGCTGAAGACTAGTAAGGTTGTTCGGTGACTTGAGTTTTTCACAAGACTGCAGACTACAGTTTGAACCCAGAAGGCACATTGTAAAGAAAAAAAAAATGACTTCTAGCAATTCTCCCCTTAAGCTCTACATGTAGGAATGGGATACTGGGTCATAAACATAAGCACACACATGCACATCACACAAATACACACACACACACACACACTCACACACAAATTAACAAATACTATTTTAAAATATCAGCAACTTTATATTTACCTTCTAACATTAAGGTCTTTCTGTAGCTTGGGTATTGAGTCTAACTTGTCTCCCAGTGATTCTTCCAGACTGAATTCTTCACCTGTCATTGCTATAGCTATTGTTGCCAGGAACCCATCCTAACTGTGGGAGCCAGTTTACTATGCTCAAGCATGTCAACTTGTCCTCATTGACCTTTCCAGTGACTCCCATGACTTCACTTCTTTCTCAAAGTTATAATGTTCTTTTTAAACCAGGGCCTTCAGGTATAATTAAAAACAAAACAACAAAAGATAAAGTCCACTCATATGTAATTGTATTTATGTTTATGTGTTACATAAAATACCGTCAAGTCCTAGAAATGGTGAGTAATAGCAGCAATTACTCAATTCATTTTCCTATGAACTGAATATCTTCACATAAAACATTGTTAATAGCATCAATACTGATAAGCATTTCTCATGATGAACAAATGCAGAATTACAAAGTTTCAGAAGTACATGATAGAATTCTGAGAGGATTGGGGAATGGTGCACTGATAAGTGCCTCCTGTACAAATTTAAGGACCTATTTTTTGAGTGCCAACACTTACATGAAATCAGGATGTGTTTTCATGTACCTATATTTTCATAGCTTGATGCTATAGACAGGTAGGTCTCTGTGGCTTGGTGTCCAGTTGATCTATAGCCATAAAAGTAAGATACAGGTGTAGAAGGAGCTAAGGTGAAAAGAGTAAGGAGAGGAGGAGTAAAGAGAGGAGAAGGAGAAGGAAGAGGGGGAGCTAAGGGAGAGACAGAGAATGAGAGACAGGGACATGGAGGATTATTTTCGTTTGTCTGTAGCAGTCAAAGGTAGTTGGTATATCTAGGTTGGGTATTGGATTACACCTCTGATTGTAATGGCATCTTGTTATTGATCATTACTAAATATATAAGCCTTTGAATAATCTAAGCATTAGAGTCTTATTTGTACCAAGCCCGTGTAGTTGGTGGGATGATCTGGGCAATGCCTAAAGTTGCAGAGACAGCGTGGAAGATTGGCAGAGCCATCTCCCATGCTTGCATCTTGTGGGTGGCAGATCTGGTGTTTCTGGCTGGCAGTTTCTAGCTGCAGCACGCATGTGGCCTCTGGCCATGTGGTTGATCTAGGCAAAGCCTGTGTAGCCTAGACAGTCAGCTTGACCGGAGGCCGTTTTAAAATAATTACTACAACATACAGGTTCAGGGAGAAATTCGGTCTCAAAAGACTATAAGATGAAACATTTGAGGAAACCATCTTAATTCCAACTTCTAACTTCCAGGAGAACCTCCTCACACACAAAGACATTCACAAGTGAGTATACACATACACCTATACACCCACAGAGACATACATCTTCATAGGTAATCTCACAAACACACACAGAGATGGATCTTCACAGATGAATGCACACACATACAGACATGCACCTTCACAGGTGAGCATACACACACACACACATACACAAAGAGAGAGAGAGAGAGAGAGAGAGAGAGAGAGAGAGAGAGAGAGAGAGAGAGATGTGTCCTCAGAGCTGAGCACTCTTACACACAGAGAGAGAAATAAGTACCTTCACAGGTGAATACATACACTCATATATTCACCTTCACACATGCACACACATACACACAGACAAACAGAAACATGCACACACAGCCACACACACACAATCACACACAGACACACATACACAGACTCAGAGAGAGACTCAGAGAAGGCAAAATTATATTCTATGAAGTACAGTGCTATCATATAGACTTGAAAAAATGAAACATCATGCTAGAGACAGAGTATATAGGGTCTCTAATATGTTCATCATGTAGACTGTACTTAGTGCCCATAGTATCTAAGCCTTACTCAACTTTTGTCATTGATAAGAATTACAACAGTGGGCTAGGGTTTCCATACATTATTTTTATTCATATCAGGACTTTTATCTCATTATTTTGTCAGAAATAGTGTAGTTTCTGGTAAATACTGCAGCATGGTAAGGTTATACTGTGGTCATTAAGTATAATTTATTTATCAGAAATGAAGATAGCATATTTTAATTTATTGTAGACTATGACAATCTCTTTGAGAGAGATTTGTGGGGAGGAAGGAGAATTAACAAAATAAGGAAATGGAGGGGGTAAAGATATAGAATTAAAAAGGAAACTAAGGAAGCAGGGAGAAAGATGAGGAGGGATATATATAGTGTAGAGATAATAATATAGATAGATAACAGATACATAATAAGATAAATAAGTGGTAGATAAATAGACAGAAGATAGATACATAGATGATAGATAGATAGATAGATAGATAGATAGATAGATAGATAGATAGATAGAAGACAGATAAATAGACAGAAATGACAGGTGGTAGGATAGTCAGGGTTTCTACTCCTGCACAAACATCATGACCAAGAAACAAGTTGAGGAGGAAAGGGTTTATTTAGCTTACACTTTTCACATTGCTGTTGATCACCAAAGGAAGTCAGGACTGGAACTCAGGCAGGTCTGGAAGCAGGAACTGATGCAGAGGCCATGTAGTTATGCAGCTTGCTTTCTTTAGAACCCAGGACTACCAGCCCAGGGATGGTAATACCCACAAGGGGCCCTCCCCACTTGAGCACTAATTGAGAAAATGCCTTACAGCTGGATCTCATGAAGGCATTCTCTCAACTGAAGCTCCTTTTCTCTGTGTTAACTCCAGCTTAAGTCAAGTTGACACAAAACCAGCCAGAACAGATAGATAGTATGGACACATGATAGATAGATAGATAGATAGATAGATAGATAGATAGATAATAAATGATAGATAGTTTTAAATGCCTACATTTCCGATATAAAACTTAAATTTTTTCTCCTCTGATGGAACTATTTAGCTTGGTAGCACACTTTGCAAATTTGAATTTCACAAAATAAAGCTTTCAGAGAATAAAATTTTTTAAAAATGTCAGATTATGAAAAAGAGTCCATGATTCTTCCCAGCACTTTTGCTTTTATCATGCAGACATTGGATTATTCTTTGAGCAGAAAATTACAATGAACAAATATTGACTTTGAATACTAAGTGCCTTTGTATAGATTTCCAATCACCTTTCCTCTTATTTCTTAGTCCTGCTCTGTTTCTGTGTAAACTCTTCCCACAAATAGGCAGAGGAATTGAGCAGTGTAACCAGCAAGAGGAAAGGATCAGTGTGATGACTTTTAAAAAGAGAATGGATTTTCCCAAGTTGTTTTAGATCAAAGCCTAATGAGTCCATTTTGAGGCAGTTCTCAGCAATCAAAGCAGGGTTGTTGTCAATAAACCTAGTTATTTGGCTCTTTAAACATTGGTAGATGCTATAAATTTCTGGTACTTTAGAGCTGTTTCTTCTAAAAGTAAGCTCTCCCCTTTTTAGGTAACCCTTAAATCACATGCTTCTTTTCTCCACTCCTAAAAGACTCCAAGAGAAAGCTTGAAGAAGGTTCCAGAAATTGGAAATGCTGTACTTCTAGCAAGTGTTATATCTAGGATATAAAAATATCTTATTTCATGCTTATAAATTAAAAGAATCCCTATAGGAAAATATAACTAACTCTCTGTGACTATGACTAACACAAAACTTTCAAGAAGTACAATCTAGAACTCTAGAGGTCTGAGAAAAAAACAATAGGTCAAAATGAACAAGCAGTGTGCAGGGATTAAGGCAATCTAGACTGGATTATAACTCAGTGTTGTCAAGCATTTTATTACAGGCCTGAAAAGGCAGTTTTGTATGAATGAAATTTTAAAAATTAAACGCACTAAGTATCATTATTTTCTTTCTTTTGTTCTTTTTGTCTCTTTTGCTAACAGTATGAAAGAAGTAGGAGGAAGCCATAAACAATGGAGAGGTCTCCAGTCATCCACCTGTAAACCGTGCCCTATAGCCTATGCCAGTCCGGTCTGCGGTTCCGACGGGCATTCCTACTCGTCACAGGTGAGGACAACTCTACTTAATTCAATATGAAATAAATAAGACCTGTTGATCCTTGCTGTGGTTTGAATAGGATGTGACCACAGAGGCTCAAGTGATCCTTATCTGTTGTTACTGCTCTGGAAAGTTCTGGAATCTTAGGAGATAGAGCCACCTGAAGGAATTGGGTGAACGATTGGAGATTTTATAGCCTGGCCCCATTTTCTGTCTATCTTTTCTCTCCCAGATCAGACCTAAGGTAACCTGCTGTCTCATTGTTGACACCCCCCTCCTGCCTCCCCTCTACACTGCCCCACTACCACTCTCATGCTTTACTGGCCTACTTCATGAATTCCTGCTGAGGCAACTCTAGTTTGCAGTTATATCAGATGTTTGGACACAGCTGGGCGTGGTGGCGCAAGCCTTTAATCCCAGCACTTGGGAGGCAGAGGCAGGCGGATTTCTGAGTTCGAGGCCAGCCTGGTCTACAGAGTAAGTTCCAGGACAGCCAGGGCTATACAGAGAAACCCTGTCTCGAAAAACCAAAAAAAAAAAAAAAAAAAAAAAAGTTTGGACACACCCACACAAAAGTAACTGATACAGTATGCAACTGAAGTTAATCAGCCATCTGTCTATTTGGCTTTTTTTGGTAAATTCTTTATTAGCTTTAAACTAATATTAATAAACTCACTGGTTTTATAATTTGAATGACATTTATTTCTCCTCTACAAAAATTATACAAAGCTAGTTCATAGGAAAATAGATTACTGTTAAGTAATTTCCCCAGGTTTGAAATTATATTGGAAGCCTTACTTGATAGTGTTTTTGCTACAAAGTAATTAAAATCCATTCTTTAAATGTTGATTTTGAGTGTTCTCTCTATAGTACAGAATGTGCTGTGAAATGTTTGCTTGCTAATACCGTGGTTTTGGTAGATTGTTTTGTCAGTAAAATAAACCTCAAAACAATCCACATATTTTTCTCTTTTTTTTAATTGAAAACAGTTTTTCTCATGGAATATATTCTGATTGCATTTCCCTCCCCATTTTAATATATATTTTAAAATTTTATTTGCATGAATGTCACTTTCAGAAGACACTGGCATTGTATGTGAAGACATAAAATAATAAATTTCAAAGGAATATTGGTCTTCAATTATCCTAAACCACTGTCTTTCTTTGGATTATAGTGAATACAATTTTACGTACTAAGTGACCTTTTACCTCTGGACCATCCAGTCTTGAGTGTTTGCACTGTGAACAGTAAAGCTGGGCTGCATAAAACATTAAGAACTAAAGTACTAAAGTTATATACAAACTTACATTAAAGTGTTCTAGTGAATCGCTCTAAAAAATGAGTGTAATTGAAACACAGGATTATTTTTATGATGAAAAACATATAACCTTGGGCTATCTATGAACTACCTGAATATTGTAGAGAAAATTGTGTGGTAATTGTTTAGATAATTATTATTCTAACATCTTCTAAGTAGATGATGAAAATGAATGAAGGGAGGAATCTTGGAGTCTTTTGTCTGGCTCTCCATTCACAGACACTATGAGCAGAGAGTAAGTACTAATGTGCTATAACTTGAAGAACTTTCAGGTGACTGCTCCTTGGTCTTGTTACTTACGACTTTCCTTTTTAGATTATATAATTAGTTTCCCCATGTTTGTTTATTGTGATCAGCTTAGCAAGTAGAAAGAAGATTTTAATGATACTTCTATTATAAACTCTCAGTAGAAGCATATCATTACATTGGGGCCAAGTTGTGGTGCTTGGATGGGACAGAAGAGTGGGTTTCACAAGGAATCTGATTGGAGGTTTTAGGCAAATTATATAATCAGGGTGTAATTTAAGACTGTATGACTTGTTTGGACTGGAAATATCTCAGTGGTAAGGAGCACTGTTTGTTTGTCTAGAGGACCTGGGTTTGATTTCAGCATCCACATGGTGGGTTATGAACTTATGTAACTCCCTTAAATACAATTCCAGGGTATCTGAACCCTTTTCTAGTCCCCATAGTCACAGTGGTACACAGACATGCACTCAGGCAAAACACCTATAGACATACATATGAAGGATATATTTTTTAAAGTGATCATTTTGATTAATTACAACATATACACATTAATTATAAGACTAGCATTTAAAGACTGAAGATTGTAGCTTTAATAATATCCTCAACAAAAAGTTATAAAACAGCAATAAAAAATAAAATAAAAATAAAAACCTGAAGGGACAGATTAGAGTAATTCAAAAGTAGATTTATTTGAAAAATATTTGGAGCATATGTGATTTTCATAAAACATATTTCCATACTTTCCTCATTTTTGTTATCAAAAGAAGTAATTGACCTTTGCAGAAGTGTATTTAATCTTTCCTTTTCTAATAAAAAAGCTAATGGATTATGAATTCATTAAAATTTTAGGAATGTCAGAAGAAATCAAAATACCATTCCATTCAAACTTGACTGAGAGGTAATCATTCTAGAAATTGACAGCAAAGATGAAGGTCTCTGCTTCTTTACTCCAGGCAAAGTGTAATGTGATTTTTATTCTCAATCTATGTGAACTAGGACTTATTCTCTGATACAACATCTTTGTTAGACCTTGGATGTTAAATCCATCAGTTTATATAAACAGTGCTTTGCATTTGCTGTGAGAATAAATCGATAAACAATATTAATGCTTTAGAAGTGAGTGGGGCATCAATAAAACAAATCCTCTTAGGACAACGCGGATGGCTGTAAGCTCTTTTCTATTATATGTCGTGTTACCATACTTGGAAGTTGAAATAAACAGGGGTGAATTTCTTAGTAATAGGCAATGCTTATAAAATCGTGTGTGTGTGTGTGTGTGTGTGTGTGTGTGTGTGTGTGTATGTGTGTGTGTGTGTATGTGTGTGTCTGTGTGTGTCTATGTGTGTCTGTGTGCGTGTATGTAAAGAAAGTTACTGGGATGTTTATCCATTCCATCCTGCAACTCTGTACTTTTTTCTGTACTTTTGCTGCAGAAATGCAGCAGAAATTGGCAAGGATGAGACACTATGAATAGACACAGGCTTCCTAGGTGAATTTTGTGTATAGATGTAAATGAGAAACATTATGGAATGCATTCATATTATTGCCTTTATATATGCACTAACATTAAAGAACAATTTTATTTTTGTTGCTATGTGATGATATTCATTTAATCATCAATATTAAAATTATGTGCTTTATGCTCTTTCCTTTGTCTTTGCATAAATGAAACACGTTGTTTCTTTTAATTGTTATTAAACCTAGTTATTATACATGTACTCTGAAAAACAAAAATTTGTGATACCTAACAATTAGAAGTGTTAAGCAAATGTGTTGATATTTAATTTTATCTTCCTCCTTGAGTATGTTTTATTTTAGTTGACACTGTTTTATGTTGAGAACAAATGTCAGAAATGCGAACGTACTGTTTCTCTTTGAACTGCTTTTGTTCAATCTCAGCCTAACATTAGACTTACATATACAATCAAAGGAACAACATAAACAAACACAGGAAAAGAAAACAAAGAAGCACAAAAGTAGGAGAATGACAGGTGAGACAAAAAAGTGGAAGGATGAGTCAGAAGGGAGGGGGTAACCAAGATATGTGAACACATGGCATCATTGTATTGTCTTAAAAGGAGTTCAGTAGAACATGGAGGACACTGATTTGCCAGCATGCATTCTGTGAGATAACTGCTTACATTGGAGGGAATTGTAATTGTGAAAAAAATTTTCTTCAAGTTATACTGATTTTTGTATCTACTATACCCTATGTTTAACTCTTAGGGGCAATCTGGAAACACAATTACAAATTTTTATGAGAAAAATTGGACTTCTTAAATTTTCATTTAAAGTGAAACGAAAAACCTAATAAGTAAATAAGATGATAGATACAAAAAATAAATTGAATGCAGCCATGGTTAGATATATAAATTTATTTTTATGAAAGTTCATCCAAACTGTTTTAGCATTATCTTATATACATTTATTTATTTAGATAGTAGGATGTTGGAATATCAAATATGGAATAAGTTTGAATAATTTTGCTATTGATTAAAAAAAAGCCTTCTGAGCTGAAGGGATTTACAAACCCATAGGAAGAACAATAATATCAACCAACAAGACAACCCAGAGCTCCCAGGGACTAAACCATTAACCAAGGAGTACACATGGAGGGACCCATGGCTCCAGCTGCATATGTAGCAGAGGATGGTCTTAGAGTAGAATCTTAGAATAATATTAGAGTAGAATAATATTAAATTAACATTCAGATTATTATAATCACAATAGTAATGTGAATTATTATGAATAGAAATTGTTAACCTTACTACAAATTGCCAAATTAACTGAGTAATAATATAAGGTAGTAGTCTAAGTTTTTGTTTTAATTTAGATTTTTTTGAATAAACATTTTGTGCAATGGTGCTAACTAAGCCATTATCCTCAAACCAAAAACAGGAAAGCCTGGAATTAGAGCCTAGTACCAGTTCACATAGTTAACCTAGGTACTATTCTTAGGGACAAAACTTATTGATGTATTTTGCTATATGTGGATTCTGCATGAATGGTCTCTTCGAAACATCAGTTATTATCAGTTAGAATATAGAAACTACTATAGAAATAGCAGAAAATAAGAGTCAAAAGTGCCAACAATGAAACAACTCATCAAAAATTTATATTCTAGATTACAAACTAGGTTAAGCTAAGTTAAAGGACATCTGTAACACATAGCATTGTAACTTGCTGAAAACATAAAATTGGGATGATTTTAGAAAGTTCAAAATGAGTATATTTACAACTCAATTTGAAAACTTATTTCCTCAGCCGAAGATACATAACACATACCTGCAAACAAAAGAATATTAAATTGGCCAATGAATATTAATCAGTGCTCTAAATTGAAATGTTAGTGTAAAATTAATGTGTAAAGTTTATATTCAGCAATGTTTACTTTATAAGAATGTTACAATGGCCAGGTGTGGTGGGGCAAGCCTTTAATCCCAGTATTCACAAGGTAGAGGCAGAGGCAGAATCAGATGAATCTCTGTGAGTTCAAGGCCAGCTTTGTCTAAAGAGAGCTGCAGGTCAGCCAGAGCTTGTTGCACAGAGAAACTCTGTCTCTAAATAAATAAATAAAAATAAATAAATAAAAAACAACCAACAAACAAAAAGAGTGTTATGAAGTAACGTGAATTAAAATCATCATTCAAAAAATAATCTAAAGCACAAAGATATTAAATTATATAATAAGGTCACAAACCATAGTGGCATGTTAATATCACTTTGAATAAGGTGTTTCTGATATAGAACAAATGTATCACATTTTTATTTAAAAATGGTATACATTCATGCACTACTTGATAAATATTAAAATTAATATAGGGAAGTCTTTTCTTACAAAGAATTATGCTTATAACCAGAATATAGTTCTATAGACTTATAAAAATGTGAATTGTAGAGTAGAAAAATTACCAAAGGATTTCACAGACATTGAGTACAGGAGTAAATTATACATTTTCTTATACCTCTCCAAATTCACAGATACAACAACCTAACAACAAATTCTACAAACCATCAAAACTTACCTCAGAAATTCTGAGTAGGTTTTTCATTAACTGTCATTTGATTTTTCTACATGCTATGCATGACAATTTTACTCAAATGTAGACATATAAGAAAGATTACATCAATCCAACCACATAACCTAAAATGAAGCATTGAGGAAAATTATGCCATACAAAGTATTTCACCATTCCATCATAGCTGCCCAAAGGCCTCCTAGAAGCAATGCAGTGTCACTGATCACTTGACCTTATGTCAGTGACAATCTTGTATCAATCTTTCAAAATGATTGTCTCCTGTTAAAGACAAAACTTTCAACAAGAGGTCCACATGTAGTTTCTAATGTTTCCCACCTGGGAAAAAAAGCAAACAAGAATATTTATTTACATAGATTCACTCACTGGTATGTGGGCTACCTGATCTGTTGTTAGCAATTCATAAAGACTAAGGATTTTGAAGACCACCTCTGAAGTGTAAGGATTCTTTCTATACATTCAGTAGCTAAGGGTATCAAGGCTTGATTTACTTTCAATAGAGATATTAGTGCATACATGGAACACTGGACAGAAACTATAAATAGAATTGTTTAAATGCTCCAGATGGAGCCTGCAAATAATCCAGGAGCCTGGGTTACAGAACAGTACATGTGGCCTTCTAGACTGCCATTTGCTTGTAGGTTGTGCAATTCTCTTAGAACACATGACCCTCCTATTTGTGTTTAGGGTGAAAACTTGAGGCCCATATGGCTGAACAGTTTGATTTTTCCAAGCAAAAGTGGAGCAACAATAAGCTAGCTACCAAAGTGGTTTACAGTAAAAAGGAAAAACATGTCATAATATTGAGAGGTTATAGCTGTACCCCATCTTGACTTCTCTATAAGGACAGTCGAATTGAGATAGGGCATAATTGAGATAAGTGGGGGTTAAATGTAAGGTACTTGAAATCCTTTTCTAGAGCTCTCTAAGGTCACCCTCACTAGAAATGAGGAATGCATATATTACTTTGAAAGATAGAAGCCCATCAATACCTTTTCCTCCTTCAGTTCTTTCAGACTTAAGGAATACTTGGTATTCACTGTCTATGACCACAAAACAACTAGGTTTCCTTAACAGGAGAAACTGAAATTCCTCCTTTATTCTCAACAACTACTAAACAGTAAATTCCAACAGACTGTTGATCATTGTGAAATCTAGGAAAGACGGGAGCCTCATGTTAAAGGGTGTCTAATCATGTTCCCATCTTAGGCCCCCATGGACAGCACTCTGGGGATTACCTGTGGGTGAGATGGAGAACTGAATACATATCATTGTAGTTCCAAAGGGTGTAAGTGCTACTCACAGTTTGCAACATTCCCACCAGCATGACATTGTTGTATAGGAAGTAACAAAAGACACTGAGTGTATGCCTAAATGTGTAATATATACATGCAACATTATATATGACCCTCCAGATTACTATTAAGATTTACCTGTATATCCAGCTGGAGGATCACCTTTTCTAAACAGTAGTAGATTTCACATATACATACATACATACATACATACATACATACATGGTAGATAGATGATAGATAGAGCCTGATTTATTCTAGGTGCCCAAAGCCCAGATTTTCTTACTGAGTGGTAAGAGAATTAGCATTATAAATACTTTAGAGTACACTTTCTAAGAAATTATCCAAATGCATACTCTACAGAGTTTTATAGATGGCATAGAAGTCTCATGTTGTACATTTCTGATCATTCTGCTATAAAGAATGTTGATAAAAGGTACAGTATCAATGAATCTCAAAAGCTGCCACAGCCCAAGCATAACATATTAATCTCAAATAACACAATAATGGCATCAAAGTCACCCATACAAATGGAATAGCAACATTATATGAAACATGTTGTCAACAGGTTTATTTCACACTTGGAGTCTCCAAAGTAGAAACCATGGATATGCTACTTGACTATCTTCCAAGTCAAATTTCTATGAAGGACTAAATAGAATATCTAAGCAAGAACACATTATCATACTCTTTCCAAACAATCAAAAGTTCTGAACTCTGTTTTAAGTGATGTTATCAGAGAGCTTTCTTCCATTGTCAAAGACTGAGATGACCCTAGGAATGTTTCTATAAGCCTGCATTTATTGTAGTTAATTGAACTTCCCTGATTCTAAAAACCCAAAATGCAAGAACACTGGTGTTGAGTGATAGCAAAAGATTGATGTCCCAGTTCGGACCAAATTGGTACTCCATATACCTGCTATAGCTCAATGGATTTGATGACACAACACCCTCTTTGGTGCGGGCCATCTGCTTTGTAAAGTGGGGCACATAATAAACTCTTGCAATGTAAAAATAAGTTTCCCTAAATAAAGCTTTTGGTGAGAACAGAAAAAGGTTCCTAAAATAATGTGTGTTCTTCGTTCATCAGGGTGTCTCATATAAAGAATGATAATGCAGAGTCCACTGTAGAATAGATGATTTGTGATGTCGCAGCTGTGGAATTTCTGTGTTAATTATATATCCCAATTGGATGAATTGATTTGCTGTTTCTTCCCTTGTCTTTCCACGGGAAACACCAAAGTACAGATTAGAGGAACAAGTAGAGGTGATTTTTTTATGGAAGGCTTCCTGCCAGGTGACAGTGAGAAACCCTTTTCCTGTGTGTTCTCGTTGAATTCCTAGTGTTGTGGCTGGGTTTATTAAGGAGATATATTAGTCCACAAAAGGTTGAAACAGAAAAGTGATTCCTGTTCTTGCTTATGTTCCAGTGTGCTCTTTTTGTATATAAAATGGTCGCTTCAGTAAGAAAATAGCCATTGAAGTTGTTCTTGTTTCCTGATAATTTTATCTATGATAAACCCAGTTGATACCAGAAAGATGAAAATCCTGCAAGAATTAAATATGTAGCTTTAGATCCCCTTTCTTGATTCATGTCCATTACTTGTACTCGGTCGTTCCTCATGCTCTTAACTTTGGCCTTTCTTGTTCTCTTTTCTTTATGTTATCATGTACTCATATGTACATTTGTTTGCATACATTTGGGCATTGGCTTGATTCCATGGATGAAAGGCAAAATGAATTTTTTCATTCTGAGACTGTGTAAATTTGTTTAATATATATTTTAATTTTCCTAAAAATTTTCACTTTGAGTTTTAAAAGCAAATAGTATTCCAAAAATATACACTAAACTTTCTTTAACCATTCATCTGCTGATTAGCAACTTCTTGGATTCCAGTTCTTTGCTATGTTGAATAAAGAAGAAACAAAAAGAAAAAAAAAACATTTAGGCCACTTATATACATCATTCAACTATGCTTGTAAAATTGTTGTAAAATATGCCAATCTCATTTCAAAAACCACAGAATATTGCACAGATACTGCTTGACACAGTATGTGATGAACAGTATTGGCTCAGTCAAAAAAGGCCACTGTCTGTTTTAGATTTTACTGTTTTAACTGACTTGAATTCCCTGGTTTCTATAAGTAGTTAAAGGAAATGTATTTGTAACTATATTTTTACTTGAAGAAAGCCTCTTAAGTGAACACCCAAGAATGTTTTCTGCAGGAAATAAGGACAAGATCTATAAAGTTTAATTTATCCTCTCATTATCTTTTGATACACCAATGCTTTCTAATGATTTTCAGTCTTGTCTCTGTTGATGTTGAAAGCCAAAAAGTATTTGCTGTGGGATCACATGGGTGTTTGTGTGCTGGGGTGGGAGGAGGCAGATGTACAGCTATTCATCCTAGATATGATTAGAATTTTTTCATGTCACTACCTAGTAGATGCCAAAAACAGTTCACCAACCTTTGGCCAAAATATCTCCATCTGTTCCTAGGCAATAGAAGAGAAAGTATTCTCCTTGAGAACAACTACCCTAAGCCATCTGTTGTGCCCCTATTGTTGATGTCATCTTGAACAGGTGTATCTGTACCCTGAAGGTAGCAATATCTTGTATATAGCAGATATGGCCAATAATAGGATTATATTTTATAATTCTTTGATATCATTATTAAATAAATGACTCAATGACTACATGATAACTGTTCCGTGACTAGTATCAGAAACCTTCTCTGGCCTTTCTCTCAATTTGTTATATTTTAAGCAATCCCACTGTTGTCACACTAATGAAAACAAATCTGGAAGAGCAGGCTCTAAAAATGAGGTAGACTAAGGTCTCATGCAATGGAATTTTTTCAGAGCATCAGACAACTCTGAGGGTTAAGAAGAGTCACCTGACTAAAGAATCCAATCACAGATAATAGCACACCTGGCAAATCATGTTTGTCCATGGGGCTATATAAGTAAGAACAGATGAAGTAAACTCATTTCGATCCACACTACACTTGGGGGGGGGGCACCATGAAACCACATTCCAAGAACGTGGTTTCATGGGGGGCACCATGAAACCACATTCCAAGAACAATTTTGTGTTTTGAAGAAACTGAGATCACAAGACTCATGTCCTGCATTTTTTTTTTTTGTTGTTGTTGTTTAGTTTGTTTGGGATTTGATTTTTTTTTTTTTTTTTTGAGTTTTCTCACAAGCACTCAAAAACTCCCTCACTTCTTCAACTATGTTCCAACCTCCAGGATTCAGGTTTGTAATCAGAAATAAATCAATCTTCTCTTTCTCTACCTTATATGAGTATGGATAATTATGGACAAACGAACATGCCCTTTGTGTGATATTTTGGCTCACTTACACCTTGATAAATATTTCAGCTCTCTGTTAATTAAGTAAATTGACATAGTAAATTAGAAATGAAGTCAGTGGACAAAGATGAAATCATTTGAAATAGGGATTTGGTTCACTATTCTAATGTCCTTTAGTTAAATTGCATTTCTAGAAATTTGTTAAGAAAAATATCTCCCAGGTGGATCATTTTAAGGAGAAACTGTTTCATTTGTGAAAAATATTCTGCAAAGATACCATTTAACCCAATTATATAAAATTTACAGAGGACGTGTGTTTATTTAATGGTGATAACAGCATTTTGCTAAGAAATTTTGCTAACAGATGACGTTTGCATGAACATTTAAGTAAAATTTCATAGTTTCTTAGATATTATTTTATAGTGCCTATCAACATAAAAAATGAGTAAGTAGCTTTTCTCTAGAAATTATATAATTCGCATCCATAAGCTTATTTATGAATTATATTTAACAGCATCATACATGTACACAATGCAACCTGATTACTTTTACACCTTGCAGATTAACGTCATCTCCTGTTTTGTGGCATAAGGAGCTTAAACTCGGGGTGTTCTAGTGACCATCTGCTTGAAACCATCCAGTAGTGGCTGCTTGGTTCTCCAATGGGTACCTAACTGAAGACTTGCCCTCCATATGAAATTATATCAGTTGCAAATATATTAATAGGGAAGCACACAGTTAAATGGGCTCCTTTGCTATCCTGTTCTAGCTATTGGCAAACCTATTCCTGTTCAAGAAAATTCATCTACATTTAAGGACTGTGTCACATCCTAGAGATGGCACTTTGCATTTTTCTTCTTTTGTCTGGCTCTTACTTTCTGCCTATGCCTCTTTCTTGAGCCTCTTTCAATATACCTTGAGCCATAGATGGGTGAAGTAAATGTCATTAAACAAACAGTCTTTGCATTGTGCTGCTATTAATTCATTATTCACCACAATTACATGTTCCTTATGTTCAAAACTAAACAAAAAATAACTGCTGGGCTCGGGAGACAGCATAGTCAGTACAGTGATGATCTTGCAAGTGAAGGATCTAAGCCTGACCTCCAGAAGCCAAGACATAATGCCAAGTGTTGTACAGCTCATCCCAGCAGTTGGAGGGAAAAAATAAGATAGTTCTGATGGATTTGTACACTGTCAGCCTAGCTCAAGTGTGGAAGGCAAAAATGGGGGCATTGGCATTTGTGGTCACAGGAGTTGTGGGGAGTTTGCAGGGGCAAAAATAGCTCAATTTTGGCAATATTTATCTTTACCTCAGGGTTTATTTATTTACTTAAATCTTTGTTATTCAAAGACTTAAATACTGCTGGTTACTGATAATTAACTTTTGTTGTGTAGCAGCAGGGAATTAGGTAAAGGTTTTATTATTAGAGTTCCTTTTTCTCTTTCTTGGAAGCCTCACTTGTCACTGGCCAAGTGTTCCGAGCCCCTCAGTGTCCCCTTCACCCGCGAAAAAGATACGTGAGGCAGTGTTCGGGTCCCACTGGCCAAGTGTTCCGAGCCCCTCCATGTCCCCTTCACCTGCGAAAAAGATACGTGAGGCAGTGTTCGGGTGGTTACTACAGCGAGGCTTTCTTCTTGTATAAGCAGAAGTGGAAAGACCCAAAGCCCGGGAAAGGCACTGCTATATGTACCCTAGAGTGGCGTGTTCACTTCTGATTGGCTGTTCACTCCTCACCCCATATTACGCCCTGGGATGGGCAGTGACTTTGGTGCGCTTTTTGCTTTTTGCACCTGTGCAGTCAGTTGTTTACTAGTGGGAGGACAGGATGCCCGCGCCATCTTGTAATGGCGAATGCTGACACGCTCACTGCGGCTCCCAACAGCCAAGCAAGAATGAAGCTTGGAGCAATTAACTTTCTGCAAATGATCATAGAAAGAAAAGCTTTTACACAAGCAAATATGTATAGATACACACACATTCACACACACGCACACAAACACACACACACACATCCAGCCCATCCTCCTGTCTAATCAACTCTACAAGTATTCATGCATATTTCCATACATACACCTATACTTACATTTACATACATACATGAATATATATGAATATATATGCAAAAGCCCTGATGAACAAGCTCCATAGAGCAAGTTCCAGAGCCAAAAGAACACACTCATTTGAATGAAAAATAAACTTCAACCTCTTTGGCTCAGAGAAAGAAAAGGCTTCTATTTTTATTTCTGTTAGTAAAAACAGAAATAAAAGAACACTCCTACCCAAAAAGAAGTAGTCTCATGCTAAGGAATAAAAAAAACCTGCCTCCTCTGCTCTCCTCTTCTCTGCTCTGTTCTACTCTCTCTGCTCTCTCATTTTCGTTGTTCCTTCTCATCTTTTTTTTTTTTCCAGAATACATGCTCACATGGTATTCTAAGCATCTTTTTTTCAAAAGTTCACAAGGTTAGAACATAAATTCAAATCATATTATGAATAACAAGTTACAACAGAAATATATACATGTGTTTTCATTAAGACTAGTTATCTAATTAAACATGGATTATCTGTCACTAGCAACATAGGTTCATTAAAAGTTTAAAACAATAATCCTTATGGCATTAAGTTAGCATGGTTTTGTCAAGAGGCAAATCATCTGCCTTGTTTCTGATTTGTATTGAAGTTTTGTACAGATAAAGATAGTCAATATTTTATCTTCTGGTTTTGCACCTACAATAAATTATCCATTCCCAGTTTATGACTCCAGTTAACAGATCATTATCTCATTTCATTTCATGGCCAGTCAAGAAGGAATGTGTTCCTTGATTGTAAAGTTCCAAGGCTTCTTTCTATCCTAGTGCAATGAGCCCATGATACATGAAGGCTTACAAAGCCCTAATTGCAGCTTTCAGCCACAGAGGGCTAAAAATTACCTGTATAAATTTAGAAATTTTATAGAATCCTTATTAGGAATTAAGAAATCATTTATTTGTCAACATAGCATTCATACAAGAAAGTACATTTTCATTGATCTGCAGAAAATTTTCTGAATAGGGTGGACTGATACCCAGGGATCACTATATTATTTAATAACAGGAAAGGCATAATAACAAGAATCAAACCTGAGATAAAATATCTGAAGACCTTTCAAATCAGAGTATTACCCCATCACAGCCATGCAAAAAGTTGAGTCATCTCCAGAATATCACTTGTTGGTATTTGCCTTTTCTACATGACTCCTGACTCTTGAACATTTTGTAAATAGTGTAATGAGTTAGAATTTTCATATCACCAAGCCCAAGGGATACTAAAGTAATAAGTTGAAAAGAGTGACAATAAAAATATTAAATTAACTAATTTGGTTTTCAAAAACATTTGTAATTAAATTCTTAATTATATTTTTATTATATGTTAAAATTGTTAACATATGCTAAGGAATATGTTTAAAATTCTTTGTGATTTTTTTCATGGTAAAATATTTTTTACAATTATTAAAACATTGTATTAATTTTGAAAGTTCTGTTCCAATGAAGAAGCCAGTTCTCAGTTGCAAACTTCTGTAAAACAATTCACAGTTTTTAATCATTTGTTGCAGAAACAGACTAGGATTCTGTTTGTCCACTAAAGAGTTTTTCAACAAGGAAAATGAGGTGTTGCGAGAATTTGAGTGATATGATTAGTCACTGAATGAGTTTATTGCTTCCTGATGTCAGCTGAATTAAATTATTTGCTGGTGTATTTCACATTGGAGCCAGAATGTCTACTTCATTTAAATTTAATATAATTTTATCTGAGTAAATTATGGGAGCAACTTCTAAAAAGTCATGATAGATGAGAATTAGCATATACAGATCTTCTCTGTGGGAAGGTAATCATAGCCTCTTAAAAGATGGAGTTAGATTCAAAATTTTTATTGTGTCAAATATGCACCTATAAAATACTATCTTAATAAGGATTTTAAGACATACGGGCCTAACATTTTATAGTGTGCCTATTTTCTAGAGAAACTCAAGTCAGGCCAAAACAAAACTAAAGTATGAAGTCACTTGTGTCATAATGTTTTAATAGTGTTCTTTCAGTTCCAGTTACTTTCTGTTAACTACTGTGAAATAAATGTCCTTGCTTATAACTCATGGATTGTGTAAAAGAAAAAAAATTTTGACATTCTGGAGACAGATGTTGTTATACTGGTTATTTGATATGAGGGTTTACATGAGAAGATTTGAGAAAGTAGCATTACATGCAATGCTTAGGGACTGATATTCAGAGAAATGTAATTCTCAATAGTTTTTGTACATTGACCCTACTTTGGAACTTGAATGATAGAACTGCAAGTGTATTGTTGCTGTTTTACTAATAGTTTAAGCATGAGTCAGAAAGAAATGATCTGAAGAGAAACCTGTTATAATCATGAATATATATGTATACAGGTTTTTTTTTTTTAACTAACACGATAGAAGTAATCTCTGGATATATAAAGTACTCTTTTGTGGATGGGTTCTAATGCTATTTTTGTTAATTTGGCTCTCACAACTATACACGGGAACTAACATGTCTTTTTGTAAGATGGTGAGGGTCTCTGCCCCTAGTTGGCTTTTGCCCCAGTGGCTGGACAGGGAGACAGAGACAGAACATTAGATTTCCTGGGCAAGGGAGGACAAGAGAAGAGTTTGTAGAATAGCCCTACCAGGAAAGGAACAGGATTCCAAGCCTGAGAGCTGAGGAAACCAGAGAACCAGCCATATGAGAATTGAGGAAGGAAGAGTGGCTCCAGGGGCCACTCCACCAACTGGGTCTGCAGTAGCAGAAATGAAATATAAATTTTAGTAAGAAATAATGTAGAAATATTAAAGGGGAGAGTGTTTAGCCATGAGGAGGTTTTAAGGTGCCCAGTCATTGAGCTGCTTAAGGCATATTAAAATAAAACCAATATGTGGGTGCCTTTCATTTTTGAATCAAGAACACTGAGCAGTAGCAAGAAGCACAGGAGCACCCACTGGGGAGTTAAGAGAGGATTAACAATTACTGCATCACAGTCTTATCTTACAGATAAGAGCTAACTTTTGTAAGGACCTCACTTTGCTCACATCTAAAACTTAGAGAAATTCCACTTAAAAACTTTGTACATGATTGTCTGTGTATGTGTGTATTTGTGCATGTATTCAAAATATATGTGCCCAGATAAAATGTAAGCATATATATTATGTATCATGTTATAAGTATGGATACAACATATATGTAATATTAATTTTGTATCTAAATACACACATTTGGTCTCTCTGTGTGTTTGAAGTATTATCATCGTGGAAAAATCAAAAGTAACCATAAAATTATTTTGTTTGTCAACTTACATCTGCAAATTTTTCAACGATTTTCTTAAAGTATTTTGATATACCACTCAGGAGTATACAAGCCAATGACTAAAGACGCCATCAAGTCTGTGCCCCAAACAGAGTCAAAGAAGAGAAATAAGTCATATATACTCAGAAAACTAAAACAAAATAGGAATATATCCAAAATACAACTCAAAAGATATACTGTTGATTTATATATTATTCTTCTGTCATTTTATATCTTTAACTTCTGTAATCAATTTATAGAATTGGTCTGGCCAGCAGTAGTGACTCACACCTTTAATTCCAGCCTAGGGAAAGAGAAAGTGAGGTGTTTCTAAGTTCAGTCCCAGCAGAGTCTACTAAGTGAGTTCCACATTGTCAGGCATATTCAGAGAAAGCTTGGCTAGAAAAGAAAAGAAGAGAGAAGGATACAAAGAAAATAAAATGAAGTGTGGAAAAGAGATAAAAGAACAGAAAGGAGAAGAGGAAAGAAAAAAAGTTATCTGACAATTCCTCCATTTTTGCAATCCTCTGTCATTGATCACCAAAATGACCCTCTAGGTAACTCCAGTACTGCTTTATCCATACAACAATTAATTAAGAGTGTGTAGGATGCCCCCTACAAATATAAATATAAATGAAATCATGTGGAAATTACATGTATACATAATATACCTATGCATTCTTTGACCTTCTATTGATATAATTAAATCTGCATGTATTTGAGTTAATATTTTGTTTCAATTTTCTTATTTACACAGTGCAAACTAGAATTTCAGGCGTGTGTCTTAGAAAAACAGATCTCTATCAAATGTGAAGGGCGTTGTCCGTGTCGTTCCGATAAATCCATGAGCACAGGCAGAAACGTGAAAAGAGGTAAGTGACAGACACCTGTTTATAGCTCTATGTTTAATCCACTCTCCCAGGATATTTTGTAATAGATAGAAATTAACGAAACCCAAAAGAAGTTTGCTTTTATACCTATAATATAAATAGCATATAAGAGTATTCTCAGATGGGCTTCAGTTGTATAGAGAAGCCTTCTCCAAGCCTTTTTTGCCTACTATCAAAATAAAGTGAAACTTATAGAACTGTTTACTTATTATTTGCTCACCAAATATAAAATCTCTAAGGTGATTCTTTCTAAAAATGATTAAGTATAAAATGTATAAATCTAGTCTATTTTGTAGACCTAGGAATTGGTCCTTAAGTAAATATTTGACCATACATAAAATTGCGTGAATATTGTTTTTATAAGTGAGATAGTTATTCAGTGTGCAGTATATACATGTATGTGGATTTCATAAATAAAATATTTCAGTAACTTTATATTTAGTGTCATATATACTTTATTTTTCTTAGATTACTTGCTAAAATTTCCATGGTTTTGTATGTGTGTGTGTGTGTGTGTGTGTGTGTGTATAATTATCATTACACTTCAGAAAAGGTCTACAGAGCACCAAAATCAACATTTGAGTTTAAAACTGTCCAATTCTTATAATTTACAAATTATCATGAATGCCTTATGACAGAGACATGTTCATTACTGATCAGCTTTTCCTAAAACTTTATGAACAATAGCTACAAAGATAAAAATATGATTTCATTAAAAAAGTTTCCTTAATGTACTCTATAATATTTTGAACATGGTGTGCTAGATTTCTGTATTACAACTACATGCCAAAGCTATACCATTTGTAAGTAGCAAAGGTTAATTTGGATCATGGCTCAGTGGATTTACTCCATAATTTTTTATTTCATATTACAGTATAGTACTGTGTGGAAAGCTAGAATAGTGTTCATCTTAGAGTTGCCAGGAAACAGGAAAAGGAGGAGACAGATTCCCAAATCATTTTCAAGGATATATCCCCAAAGACCCAATTTCCTAACTTTCTAATTTCACTAGATTTCAACTATTTAATGTGACGGTTTCACCACCTAGGAGAGTAAGACTTGGAAGACTGAGTATTCAATACAGGAATCTTAAAGGGATAGTCGAAATCTAAAGCACAACACATAACATAGCTGTTAACCAATGTTTCATTCTCATGATGAACATGTTATCCTTTTGTCTAAAATTCAGTGATATCACTTATTTACATGTCAGTCAGTAAAGTCATAATTCCAATAAATATTTTAAATAAAAAATTATTTGATGATATTGACCATCAGTTAATACACTGAATCACCATTAATGTTCTAAAGAAAATTAATCAATTTTAAAGTGGTCAGTGAAAATCCAGTCTTCAGACATATGCACCATGATGAACTTATCCAAGGGGCTAAGATGCCTTCTCGTAGTGACCCTGTGCTTTAAACATTAGTTTTTTTTCTCTCACACCTAAATAGATTAGATTTTATACTTGGTTAATTCTTGGTTACTTTTAGATCATTTTCTCTATCTTTCAGTTCAATTCCTTCAACATTCTCTAAATATCTTTTGGCACATTGAATGTATCAATTATCTCTATGACATCTAAATCTAATTATAGTTTTCTTTCAACTGAGATTTTGATATCTTTGCGTTCCTCATTCTGTTCCCAAGCGAATGATTTCCACAATTGAAGACTTTTGACTCTGATAATCACTTCAGTCATAAGATAAAACTAAGTACATTCAATATCCATGCCTCAAATTTTACATATAGACCATTAATAACTTTTGAAATTTCCTCTTTGTGTTTTCATCTAAATTTCAACAACACTTAAACAAGATCTCTGTTCAGTAATATTTCCTAATTTCAGACTTACTTTCAAATGAAGAGATATGCTTTTATGGTATTAATTTATCATGCCATCACATAATTGTGATACAATATCAATATGTATTAAATTAGGAAAGTAACACATCTAGAAAGTAGACCAAAATGAATAAAAACTAATTGTTTTGTGTCACTTCAATTTTCATTAGAGTATTTATATTAATATGTCAGAACAGAACTTTTCATAAACTCTTAGCATCAGGGGATGAAGATAATTCGTGTTCAATTGTGCATCAAAAGAGAGGTAAGAGGATTTTAAGCTAATTCTGCTCTGACAGATTGTCAGGGCAAAGTAAGAACAGGATTTTGCCAACTACTGTGGAAAAGCAGTACAGAAAATTTTGAATGTCATTTCTCCACAGTGCCAAAGGCCAAGAGACACGGGAAATGTAAAACTCAGTTCAGTATCATTTCCAATCTTCCACCTGTCATTTATAGTAGAAGCATGTCTTAGGGCTACTGTGCAGTACAGGAAATTCTTTTTAATGTCATCTCTGTTTTAGAAGTAGTGAGAAAGACACTACATTCTATAAAATAGTTCTTCAATCTTTCTGATCCTCCCTCTGAAGTCAAATTGATGTCACACATATTTTCAGTTTATTAATTGTAGAATGTACATTTAAATTTGCTTGATCGATATCCAAACAAATAATATAGGTTTTTTTTTTTTTGGTTTTTTGAGAGAGGGTTTCTCTGTGTAGCTCTGGCTGTCCTGGAACTCACTCTGTAGACCAGGCTGGCCTCGAACTCAGAAATCCGCCTGCCTCTGCCTCCCAAGTGCTGGGATTAAAGGCTTGTGCCACCACACCCTGGCTTATAGTTTTTTATAAAGTAAAGGAAAATATAATTCACCATTATTTTCCACATATAGTCTGTGAGGGAGATACATAAATTGCTCCAAACATTTAAATTTGAACATCTTAAAGAAAAAATTACAGATAATTTATAATTGTATTATCCTGGATTCCGATTTTAGACTAAAATGAATAAACAAATTCTTCAATGAATAACTTCAATATAAAAATTATATATTTCATACTTCTTTTTGCCTTTCCTTCATTTAAAAATATCCTTTACATCATATAACACTATTCAGTCACAAGATCTAATATTTGAGAGGTGAACCTATTTCAACTGATTATAAAGGACCATAACATGTTATACATAAAAAAATATGAGATTTACTCAACATGAACTCTAAGTATATCATTTTCATAACTTTTATATAAACATATAAAATACAAATGTCTAGTTAATGTCTGTAAGAGAACTACAGAATCAAAGACCAAGAACATAAAGATTTTCTTATAACTTGAAGATGTTACCTTAGGCATATATTTAATTGTAATAGTTCACAAGCAGAGAAAACCTTATACATATACCATCAAAAGGTTCCTGTTTTGTTATTCATTTGATCTTTCAGGTTCAGGTCATTGACCTTTTTCATTCTCACTGGAGCATGTACTATGTCTCATGATTAATGTATTTATGGGTTCCAGAAGCTTCTGTTTCCTCTTGCAACCTTGCTTCATCCTCTGCTCTTGGGATTATGGCCTTGGAGTATGTGCATCTGGTACTGTATCAGCTACTGTTGTCCCCATCATGGCAGCAAACATATCCAGGTGCCAAGGGACCATGTGAGGAAGGAACAGTGTCTTATGTTGCCTTGTCATCTTGGCCAGTCAATGGTCCTGGGATAGACATCAGGCTTTTTATATGGATAACTTCTCTCCTGCAGTTGCAGAGATATGTGGAAGATTTTGTTTTGCTTTGCTTTGGTGTTGTCTTCTTCCTTTCTACTTATTGTCTGACATTCTATCCACTGTCAGTTACAGCCTTCATTTATTCTTTAGTTGGTTAGCTTCTAAGACAAATGTTAGTAATGAGTTTCCAGTTCCTCAAGAATCACATACAAACATACACGAAGAATAGATTTAACACCTTAAAATTAAAACCTAAAGTCATGGAAAATTTATGTACAACATAGATTACCCAGCAAGTATCCAAGTGTCTTTGATTTTGTCTGGATTTTACCAAAAGTACCAGAATATATTTAGTGGTCTTTTGACAAATGATGATGGATTGATACAGTATAAGAAAAAAAGAATGGAAAAGCAGGAAGATGGCTTGACAGTTAAAAGTGCTTGTTTCTCTTCCAGAGGACCAGATTTTAGCTCCTAGCACTCAAGTCTTATAATTCACAACAGCCTGGAGCTCTAATGTTAGGGGAACCAATATCCTCTACTTGCATCCATGTACATGACACACATGTGGCACACACTTACATGGACACCACACACATAAAGATAAATAAAAATACATATATTATAAAAGATATTAGAAACAAAAAGAAACCAATTGGCCTTTAGATTTTAACTATATAGTTTATTCTAATGGTCCCTGAGTTACTATTTTCAGGCTATAGTATCTAATTCAGATGTGTTTAACACTGATTGCTTTAAATTACCATACTAAAATATCAACAATTTACATGATGTAAAATAAATGACATGATGTCATTGTGATTACTGTTGATTTGTCAAGATCAAGTACCCCCATTGCAACTTTCAACCAAGCATTTATCAGTTGAGCCTCACAAAGCAGTGTCCGCAAGCAGAATGGCAAAATCATGACTTCCTGAATTATTAAGACATCCACTCAGTATCTCCTCTTACTAAATACTCCTTTTAATTATTTTTATAGAGAATGTTCTCCAAAATATTATTTAAGAATGTGAATCTACTTATTCAAAAGATAAATTTCATGAAAAGTGCACATGAGTAAACTTAAAAATCATGTAAGGGCCTCATAGAATAGAAAGTGAGATAATGGTAATCCTATATACAACCTGGGTCAGAGACAGTTTAATTTGTTTTTGGTAAGTGCTTATCCATGATTTATAGGGAGTTAATGAAATATAATCATTGCTTTACATTTGTCTTATATTATTGAAGGAATAGAACTATACAGGTATGGCTTGGCAGTTTCAGCAACTTTGTCTTATTTATGACTTATGAGTAGATAAAAGGATGAATAACATTATAAGTAGATTACTATCTCCCAGAAGACTCTGGTTTTTCTAATATGTGTTTTTTGATCTACACTTGAATATTGTGAGTGGTCCTCTGAGCATATCAGAGTATCAGCGTTAAGAAATATTAACTTACTACCACAGGTTATTGAAGATGATATTCAACATAATATTTAATTTATATTGATTTATTTATAGAATTTGTAGCTTTAGCAGTGCAAAATCCACAAAAGCAGTAGTAGCAAAACCACAAAATATCACAATTACATGATAATAAAGTCAACTCATGTCTCTCAAACAAAATTGAAATAAAAATGAAGTTTTAATTCCACAAAATTATGTTTTAATAATGTTATTTATTTATTTATTCTATAAATAATTATACAATACACACAGAACATCTATAGCATATATAAAATGCAAATGTATATAAATCTATATAGAGAGAGATAGAAAGAAACTTTATGTTATGTGAAAATAGTTTTGCTTTTTCTTTCCATTTTCTCTTTCTCCCTCTCTCTCTCAACCCACCTGTCTCCTGCCCACATATGTACACACACACATACACACATAGTATATGTATGTATGTATATATATATATATATATATGTATATATATATATATATATATATATATATATATATATATATATTCCTATCTGTCCTTTCCATACACACACACACATATATATATTTATTTATTATGTATGTGTTGTGTGTTTGTATGTATGTGTGCATAGAGAGTAAAAATATTTTCACTTAACAATTAGTCTTTTTCTACTTCAGATTGTTGGCATCACTACTAAAAGTACTATAACACTTTTATGATTTAATTTATACATCCAATATTTATTTTATACCATGCCTTACATATAAACATTTTGGGTTTTGTTTATGTTTATATGTAACATTCTATATAGCTATAGTCTATAGAGGTCATAGATATATAATTATATATTTGACTATATATCTATAGTCTACAGTATTCAATTTTTGATTCATGAAACTCTGATGCAACCGGTTTCAATTATTATTTAATCATCTTAGTACACATCATTAATTAGTAATTTCTTTACCATAATTATGACATTTTTCTTACAGTATATTTATGAGATGTTAAACCGTACCTTTTATAAACAGTTAAAGTTAAATTCTTCTGCAATAATGAAGGAATTTAAGCCTAGCCACTCAGAAATCTTTTATAATCTAGTATATCACAAAGTTTTACTACATATATAGACTAACCCCAGAGGAGTGTTTTTCTGACATTTGATCAGCAATAGCAATATCTGCAAATACCTCAAGAAAGTCACTGGAGTTAGTTCTAGCTAGATAGAATAGCTGTGGTTTTTTAGATCAGTAAATAGGAAGCTTGAATCCTTTAAATGGGATGGAGTAAAAAAAAAATCTAAATCCACCTTGTCCACAACTCTTGACAAGAATTAAAAAGAGAGACAACACAGTAAATTTCCTAATATTTAGACTCAACAAGCATCTAGTGTGTTGTAATAATTTCAGAAGACGATTGTTGAGCAACCAAGTAGCGGGTAAGAATTCAACAGAAGCAACAGGTAGGGGGGCTGTAGGTATGAAGGTGAAGGAATCTTGTCTCTGAAAAGAACTCATAGTTTTGATGAGATAGCATGATGAAAAAATAGTTTCATTCATAAATAACACAGCAAAATATGTATATTTATAAATTTAAAGTATTAATTTTAGGGGAGGAAATGATTGTTACAAGGCATCCTCCTGTCTCTCGGTTTAGTTTCTAATACTTAGCAATGAAATCAGTGCAGTACTCTTCTCAGGTGTTATTCTGATCAGAAGACTTTTCTTTGTATTGGCAGTAGGCCAAAAGGAGTATTTTATACTAATCTAGGTATTATAACTGAAATAATAAATGAGAGAAATATGGGAGACAGAGATATAGACTGGGAAAGTGAGAAAGAGAAAAAAGGACCAGCGTGGTGATGAAGAAAGGGGAAAGAGGGAGCAAAGAAGGACAGATAGGCACAGAGAGAGGTACATATGGTTCTAAATCAACTGACAAGCCTGCCTCTCATTTCTTGAGCATTAGACTACTTCTGTTAATAGATTTTTCTACTTATGGAAAGGCCATAATGGAAGCTCTTGTTTTATTTAGGACCAGTAAGTACTTTGCAGGTCTTTGTTAACAAAGAACATATTTCTGGGAATAGCTTACTCTTTAACAGCCAGCCTCACACATGTAGTGCCTGAAGCATGAACCTCTGTCTTTCTCTAGATTTTTAGGATGATGGATCTTTTATTGAGGTTCTTAATCCATTTGCTTGCGGTTTTTCATGGTTAGAGGAAAGAATCTAGCTTCAACATGTTGAAGTCCAATTTTCTCCAGTGAGTATTTTTTTGTATATTTGTCATAAATCAGATAACTGTAATTGTGTCAACTAATATCAAGGTCCTCGGTTCTATTCCACTGGAAAAAAATCAATTCCATTTTTTGTCAACATTTAACTCTCTTTTCTGACATTTTACTACTTGGGAAACTTAAGAAATAAGGACTGTGGATTTCTTCATCGCTGTATAGGAGACATTACTGTATAATCATTGTCTTGGTATGATTACCATGTTATTCTTCATCTGTAATGTCAGAGGAAAAAGCATTTGAAATGAATGTAGGTGATATTGTTGCAAAGAACAAAATTTAATTTGCTGTCATATTTTCTATGAATTTTATTCAAATTTACTACCTTCACCAAAGATCTTCTTTACTATATTTTATTGTGTGATTTTTTTCCCTGGGATACTCAAAAATGTTTGTTTACCCAAGATGGTGTACTGACCACTGAGAAAAAAAAATTTTCATGCAAGTCTATCTTGGTGAAGTCACAGGTTTGTTTGGATGGCTTACAGTTTGGTGACTCCACCCACTATGTCACTGACTATCTCATTCCATCAATAGTGATAGCCCAAGAAAAACATTTGTATCCCTAAAATCCCTGCACATTAGGAGGCTTTATTTTTGTGGACAAAAGAACTGCACCAAATTATTAGAATGAGCTTCCAATATATGATAAGATCATAGAAATGGCTTCCTCTTTTTGATATGGCACTTTGACATTTTGTTGGTTCTGAAGTCCAAGGTTCATGCAATATTCCTGCTATCATCTCCTCAATAACTGGAAATCTACTTATACAACCCCTTATACCTTCAATTCATTTTAGGAGCTCAGTAGAACCAGTCCAAATGAGAACTGCATTATTGATTGTTATAGGTATTGTAAACCTCAGGATTGTGTGTAATAAACATACTTTAATTGAGAACTAAATTTGAAGTATTAAGACTTCAAGGGAGAAAAAGAATAAGAATAAGAAAATAATACTCAGATTTGGTATGTAGTATAATACAACATACACAGTACAATGTTAATTAATAAACATTATAAGACCAGCTTGCCTCAATATCCTGGAAAATCTTTAGAGTCTTTGTCTCAGTATTATAATGTAAGAGCATATATTTAGAATGGCCATAATAAAAATAAGACAATGTTAAATAAGGTCATTTAACAGTCATCATTTGAAGTGGAAATACATTGGTATAGTAATATAGAGAATAACAAATCCCTAATAATTTAGAAATGGTTAAAGTACATTACATTTGTACAGAATGCCAGAAACAAAAAGTCAGTTAAGCAATAGAAAGGACCAAAATTTCTATTCTGTGGTCATTCCTCTCTTTTTCAGTTTGTGGTCATTCATCTCTGTTGTTTCTGGACCTATGGCAACAAGCAGAATTTTTCTACATTGTCTAGCTTTGTACTTGAGAAAACTAATTGGAGAATATGAAAATAAAATCCCACACCAAAGCTTTGTACATCAAAAGAGCAAGAGCTACACATTTCTTATAAATTGAATAAAGACCCTTAATTACTATTAAATAAATTTTTGCATGTCTAACACCTAGCTACATAAATATGAAAATAAGTAGTTCTGATTTTTAAAATTTTTAAAATTAACAGTTCAGGAGGATTAATTTTAAATGGTACTAGTGATGCTTTTGGGTAAACATAAGAAGCCATATTGAAGATAAAGATGAAGATAGACAGCTTTCAAGACGATTATTCTAAGGGCTGGAGAAATGTTCATGTGTTAAAAGCATTAGCTACTCCTTCAGATGATGAACCTGGCTCCTGGCAACCAACTTGGATGTCTCACAAGCACAAGTTGATCCCACCACCAGGGCATATGACAAGTTTTTCAAGACTCCATAGTAACCTACTCACAAGTGGTGCTCACATAAATACACACACACACACACACACACACACACACACACACACACACACACTTACATACACAACTGTAAATTAATATAAGTAAATTTTAAAAGAGAAGCATTCTATTTCACTAAATAAGTTTATGTGCTGGAAAAAGATTTTTAAAAAAAAGTATTATCAAATCCTCAAAAGGATTTAGTAACAGTAAATTCACAGCACTGTACAGACTAAGTAAATGAACAATTAAGAAACTAAAAGATTGGATTGATATTTGTTATTAGTATGATTTAACCATATCTTAACTACTATTAAATAAATTTTTGTGTGTCTAACACCTAGCTACATAAATATGAAAAAAAGTAGTACTAGAGGAATGTCACATGTAAAAATTTGAAATTCTTGTACTATAAAATGATAAATCTAATATATGGCTCCATCTAATTTATAACTAGACTTATTTTTTTCTTTTGATTTTATATCACTTATGTCTGAGCCCCTTACTTAAAACTTTAATATTTTATTTGTTTTTATCTATTTACTCTGCTATATCAAATTTAATTGGTAGGATTTTGACATTATTTTGTAAAGTTGTATCTTCTCCCTTTATAAGTCTCTTAATTTGGTTATTTTCAAGTTTTCAAGGACATTAAGTTGTATCAAATGCACTGAGGTAGAAAGTATCTAACTCCAGCTACTTCTAAATTTAATCTCAATGTTCATTCCTTGGCTTCATTTTTTGCTTGTGTGGGAACGTTATCCAACTCTAACCTAGTTGCTACATGAACTCCTGAATGTATACATAATTTGGGGGTTGAAGTTGTTTCAGATGTACAAACCTAATCTGATTAAGCCAAATATCTATTGAAAGAAAAGAAATGATTCAAGTTAGTTAAGAAACACAGTACCACATTTATTTCTATCTCTAGAAATGAATGAAGCAAAATGCTATTTGAGAATTATAAAAGTTGAGCCAGCAATCTCACAGGTTTGGAAACAAGTGATTACTGTATGGAAAACAAAGGAAGAGCAGCATGAGAATCCCATGGCAAGCCCATTCCGGGACACGTTACAGCAGTTGGCAAATGTGTTCTTTGCATGGGCTTCTCTAGAGGTTACAGTTGCAGTAAGAGTTTCTATTGCAAACAAAAAGGTTTCATCAGAAAAAGAAGCATTCAGCGAGGATGTTGAGTTCAGGAGCCAGTTTTGCTGGTGAGGACTACACTATGCTCCAAGGGAAAAGTCTCTTCTACCACCACACACACATACACACTACCAAGGGAAAGTATTTAACCTTATTAAATTTAAAAAGAAACTTATTGTGAAAGTCAATCTTTGCATACTGCACAAACATGTACTGAAATGTATTTTTTGGTCAATGGAAGAAATGCTGAGCTAGAATTTTAAAAAGAAATTCAATAAAATGAGATTTGCTTTACATGAAGTCTATCTCAATGAAAATGCTCTCAGTATTTCCAGTAGAGGATGCTCAGAAAAGAACAGAAATGGGCTGATTGCCTGGCTGCCTTCATTTCAACTACCTGATTGAATGTTTTCTTCATGGTGTTGCAGTTACTTTCAAGTCCCTTTCTTATGCAGTCATTTGATTTTATCATTCAGCTTTCACTAACTGAACTATATGGAAGAGAGTCACTCCAACTGAAGGCATTGCTCACCACACTTATCATATGGAAAGACTTTTTTTTTTTTTGTAGTTCCTGATGAACAGTGAAGAATGAGGATGAACTCAGTTGGCTTTCTTTCTCAGTGCAAGAAATATTGATGTTTTCCAAGTATTTGCTCAGGAAAAGGAAATCTATTATTGCCATTTTATTTTTTTAATTTTTTATTAGATGTTTTACTTATTTACATTTCAGATGTTATCCCCTTTCCAGATTTCCCTCCCTAGAACTCCCTATTCCATCCTCCCTATTTCTTGTTGTTTTATACCATTTTACTTACATGCAAGTATTAAGATCAGTTCTAGGTTGAGGAACTAGCAATACAATAGATGCAAATAGTCAAGGAACAAGCGTGACAATAAACACAAATAGTCAAAGAACCAGCAAGGCATTAAACACAATTACATGAGCACTCCCATTATCACTGTTTCTAAGGGATTATCAGGATGTTATTGCCATTTTAATCCAGAATATATAATGTCACAGGGAAGATAACATGGAAGTCAACAAACCATAGCAAAACTGCTTATGAGACAATCAATATAAACATTGAAATCTGTCTACTGTGTGCATATAAAGATGTGAATGCATATTACTATGTGTATATGGCTACATCCCGAGTGAGGAAAGTAACAGGAGATGTCCAATCTCTTCTTTTATGCTTCTTAAAATCCTTTGTTAGGAGTGGCAGTGCCTGCAATTAGGTTTTTCTTTCTAGATCATAATCATCAAAATTTTTCATGTCTACATTTTAAGCCCCTTGCCCCTGAATACTTGAAACCATAGGTGATGCTGAGCCTTATGTATATTTTGTGTTTCTTATATATTCACAATATGAGAAAGTTTTATTAATATATTGCATTTCAGGGAAAGGCAATGTTTTGTCTGTGTTTTCCTGTATTTCTTTAAGGGAGCTATTTATATCTTCCTTAAAGGCCTCTATCATCTTTCTGAGATAGAATTTTAGGTCACAGTCTTGCTCTTCATGTGTGTTAGGGTAGCCAGGGCTTGCTGTAGTAGAAGAACTGGGTTCCCATGGTGCCTAATTACATTGGCTTCTGGTGCTTATGTTCTTGCACTTGCCTTTTGACATCTGGTTATCTCTAGTGTTAACCAGCCTGAGTGTCTTGGAGTGGAGCAGGCCTCCTTGGAGGCAGGTAGAGCTGTGTGACCTGGGTTAGAACTGGCCTCCTGGGAGGCAAACAGTGCTGCCCCTGGTTAGGGCAGGCCTCTTGTGTCCCTGTATAGTTCAGGAATCTCATGGTGGTGGAGGAGAGGCGGCTAGAGAATGGAGATGCCCCTGGGATCCTGGGATGGCAGGCTGCTCAGAGCAGTTTGGCCCAGAGGCCTCAGACAGCAAGGAAAATGGATCTTGATAACTTATTAAAGAAGACATGTTAAATAAAATATTACTAATCCATACAACGTAAGACTCAGTGACAGTATCATCATTTACCAATTGTCAATAGACTTTCCTTATTTGACTCCTAATTTATTTAACCCAAACAAGTTGCTTATTAATGAAAAAAAAATCTACCTTTGCTTCATTGCTACAATGTGGAGGAATTGGAGTTTTATTAAAGTGTCTTATTCTTAAAGGAACTCTATAGTTACTAAATATACTAAAATCTTTTATTCATAATATTTTATCTGAAAAACTCTAAGATAAATGTTTCCCAACATATAATGGGTAAAATTTTCCACTTCATAGCATTTTACTTGATTCTGAGTCTGTATTTTCCAAAGCTCATATCATTGGCATATACGTGTGAAAATGAGACTGTTAAGTACTATGGAGGTTTTTTTTGTAAAGTTATAAAAGTTAGCTGCATTATGAACTAGCCATTATCCCATAGGGCAAGGGTTTGACAGGTTATGGATTAACAGTAATGTGTTCTGGTGTCTAGTCTACAAGGGGTAAATGTGTGACACTAATACAATGTGACCAACTATCCTGTCTCCATTACTTCCTTACATGAATTCTGTCCTTAAAATATGGAACATCAGGATCCTGTTCGCCTTACATTGCTATTTCTGTTTTGTTGCAGCATTGAAACAAGTAACTAAGACAAAACCTGCTGCAAACATGAAGTTAACTACTAGACATGAAATACATATAAAGCAACAGTTAGTGAGAAAAGAGGCATGACTGGAAATAGAGAAGTGAGAAGTAAAGGAGAGAGTCTGAAATTAGAAAGGAAAGGGCAAAATGACATAATTGTAACCTCAAAAGAATAAAAGAAATAATTAAGAAAATTTGAAGTTACAAAATGAATGGGTCACTCTCATCGATTACAGCTATTGTTTATCAAATATTAGCTGTTTTCTTTGCAATTAAGTACTAAAAATTGAATCTATATACTTTTAGACTAATCTTATCTTGATGGCATATAATTGCTCCCACAGAATAGATAGAGTAACCCTGCAAGTATTCATTGGAAATAATTCTAATATTTTCCTTTCATCTATAACAACTGGGATTCATCTCTCTCTCTCTCTCTCTCTCTCTCTCTCTCTCTCTCTCTGTGTGTGTGTGTGTGTGTGTGTGTGTGTGTGTGTATGTGCTGACTTACTGAATAAATTACCTGATATGCAACAAATGACCTGGAAAATAAACACAAATACAGGCACACACACACTTACATGTAAATATGTACTGTATTTTTATATGTAATTACAATGTCAAGAAACCAATAGTGGGAATGAAGAGAATAAAGGTCTTGTGTGTTTTATTTAGATTATTATATTTTTCTAATTATATAGTCTTATTTTCTTTGAACTGTAAATCTTTTTTTGTTTTGTTTATACATTTTATTCATATTTTACAGTCCAAACTTTATACCCCTCCCAGTCCACCCTCTGACTTTTCTACATCCCACACCTCCTCTCTCCATCTCCAAGAGGATGTCCCCACCCCATCCCTATCCCACCAGACCTCATTCCCTGCAGTCCCAAATCTCTTGAAGATTAGTTAGGTGAATCTTCTCTGATTGAGTCCAGACCTGGCAGTTCTAAGCTCTATATGTGATGGGGGACTCATGTTAGCTGGTATATGCTGCCTGGTTGGTGCCTCAGTGTCTGAGAGATCGTGGGGAGGCAAAGTTAGTTCAGACTGCTGGTCTTCCTATAGGATTGCCCTCCTTCCCAGCTTCTTCCAGAATTTCCCTAATTTAACCACAGGGATGACCAGCTTCTGTCCACTGGTTGGATGTAAATATCTGCATCTGACTCTTTCAGCTGCTTGTTGGGTCTTTTGGAGGACAGTCATGATAGCCCCTCTTTGTAAGCACACCTTAGCTTCAGTAATAGTGCCATGCCTTGGAGCCTCACCTTGAGATGGATCCCAATTTGAGCCTGTCACTGAACCTCCTTTTCCTCAGACTCTTCTCCATTTTTGTCCCTGCAGTTTTTTCAGACAGGGTCAATTCTGGGTCAGAGTTTTTGACTGTGGGATGGCAACCCCATTCCTTCACTTGATGTCCTGTCTTTCTACTGAAGGTGGAGTCTACAAGTTCCCTCTCCCCACTCTAAGGCATTTCATCTAAGGACCCTCCCTTTGAGTCCTGAGAGTCTCTCCCCTTCCAAGTCTCTGGTACATTCTGGAGGGTCCCCCCACCTCCTACCTACAGAGGTTGCTTGTTTCCATTCTTTCTGCTGACTCTCAGGTCTTCAGTCCTGTTCCCAACCCTCAATAGTGGTTTTGTTTTCTATTTCTAAAAATTTCAACTCACTGTTTTCACTTTAAGTAAATAAATCATTATCTGTTTTTATATATAAGCATATACATTTTACTTTATAATAAATACATTCTCAATATAAGCAGTTTTAAAACTATTTTATGATTATATGCTTGATAATGTTGACAGATACAATTTTAAAAATATCACACATTGTTTATCTTAACTAAGAATTCTCAGGCAAAACATACATGGGTAATAACACATGAAGAAAAACAGACAAAAAAAAAAACAAACAAAACACAGTAGCACATGAAGGTACAGACTAATTTAGATTTCATTTCAGAAGTCAGGATGGGATAGCTGGATATCTCCTAAGAGCTCATTCAGATAGCTCAGCATTCAATGTCCAAGGCCCAGTCTTTTATTTACATATAAATTCATTAATTTACTCCAGGTTCCCTTTTGATTATCCCATGAATCTGTATTTTATGACCCCAGACTCTTGATTCTTAGAAAGAGACAGCAGGTACAGCTTTTTGTTGTTGTTGCTGTTTTAATATTGCAAATGAATTCAGTGATCTGCCTGCCTTTATAAGAGATTACCATTTCTACCAATCCTAAACCCTAGCAAGCTCTATCCTAGGCTGACCTTAAATTCAGGAATCTGCCTGCCTTTGTATCTTTCTGACAAGTTTTCACCCGTTTCTGTTCTTTGAGGTTTGTGAAGCCCCTCATATAATTCATATTACATCCTTATATTTTTGCATAGTTGAGAAATTATGTATTTTTGAATTCATGTTTTCAGAATTCTTTTCCACAGCCTTAAGGGCTATCCTAAAGTTATTTACCATTTTTGCTAAGAACACACAGACACCCTCACCTCCCAGACTTGTGCTGTCTCTGATTATCATGGAGTCATTAACCTTGGAAAAGGGACATTCCTGCCAAAGGAGGAACATAAAGTAAAAATATGCAAACAACCCTTACATCTAGCAACTGTCAACACTCTCATGGAGACCCAAGCCCTCCTGGCTTGTTTGAGGGATAGGAAACCATGTCACACCTTCTCTTCCAGGCCATGCAGGTCTTGGGAGGCTCTTGTCCATTATAGATGGGCACCCTTGATGTAATATGCACAAGGACACAAAGGAGGAGGTTCTTCACTGAAAACAGTTCAGAAGATGCATTCTTGGTTAAGTCTTTAGTGGTAGCAAGCCTGGCAGTCTCTGGGACCTGGAAATACACTAGACTGTCATTTCTAGAATTAACCTGTGGTGTGTATGGCTACAGGAATCTGAATCACTATAGCAGGTATCTTGACATCAAGCAGGCACCCTTCCATTAGGAGTCTCATAGGGTTATCTTTGATTCATCCCATTTATAGCTGTTAGGTTTCAAAGTGGAATTTATTGTCTGATTTATAGTTGCATAGCCTGCAGTCCTGAGCTATGTCTACTTGAGAATGATTAAGGAACAATTTATAAAATACAAACCCCCCAAAACTTGCTTCTACTTCAATCTGGATCTTAATGTTTGATGATATTAAATACATTTCTGGGACAATTAGAGTTTAAATGTTGGAAGGACTCATACTTTGGGGTTACCAAAATGGTTAGAGCCACTGGGTCCAATAGCTCTAAACTCGGGTTTCTTTTGGATAGTAAATTTACCTGCCTGAATAGTAGTGATCAATTAGGTATCTGATTTCCCCAGCTCCTACTCATTTTCCAGTAATGATCTTCAGCTTCCTACCATTTTAGATAGCATTAACTGTGGCCATAGGCAGGTGATAATGTTTTGCTTTTGAGGAATATAAAATCATCAGTCTGCTCCCAGGAGGACTCAGTTTCACAATACCACAGTACAGTGGTATTCACCTACTTCTGGCTGCTTACAGGGCCATCAGTTGGACAGTTATAGTATTGGGAAGGTTGGAAACCCTTCTTTTTACTGGTGGAATCACAGCCCCAGGGGCACATTCAGCCCTATGAGCCAGTGCATCATAGCCAATTTTATGCTCCCAAGCATATTCTGAATTGACATACATCAGCAAGAATAGTCAGATAAAGAAGCCAGAAGACAAGGATAAGATATTTAGGGACTTTCCCAGAACTATTGACTGTGTTCTTATTTTGGCAGGAGTTGCTGCCTATGTGCTGGCTTCTAAGGGCATGAATGGAGCTTTTATAATGGGGCCAAATGTACTAAGGTCTGAGAGACTCTTACAATCCCTGGTAAAAAGTAGAAAAAATAAATATGCAAATGAAATATTAACATTTGATGTGTCATAAAATGACTTTAGGACACCTACTTGGTAACTATATTATCATATGCTCAAGAAAAAGCATTTTTTCATTTTAATAAGATGAAAGTTTTTTATTATTATGTAAAAATTAAACATTGGCTGCATATTTGATACTGTAGGAGGTAGAGTATTTTCAAAATTTTTGAGAATTGATTCATATTTTGGTTCTTTGGATGTCAATGCTGAATATAGCCTTTGTCATAAATATGTAATATACTTAGAGAAGTATATTCAGGGTTACTTTAGATAAAGAGCTACAAACATTTAAGAAATGCAGAGAGATGTAAACTTAAGTCTTCCCTGGGGGATGAGTTTCTTGATTGATTGTCTAATAGAAGTCAGTTCTAAAACATGAACATGCAAACCACACTTAACAGAGGTTATATATATATATATATATATATAAACACTGATCAAAGAACAGTTGGCTTCATAAATCTGATTATGTGCAGGGTAAAAATATAGGACAAAAGTAGGCAGTAAAATGATATAATTGTACTTTATTTAAGTAAAAGAAAAATGGAAAAATTATTAGAAATTCTTTTTTATCATAAGTGAAAATTTACTTTATGATTTTCTTGCAATTCAAGTCAACAAGGATCTAAAACCAAACCACAATCTTATATCAAATATAACAAAATAAAATTAAATCTATACTACTTTGACAGTTACGTGGTGAGGCATTATTATAGTAAAATTTTAAATATCTTTGATGTTTAGGATTAAAACATTATGTTCCTAAAGGAGGAAATATTTTATATGATAGACTATAAGGATTGCAATTTATAACATACAATGGTTTTGAAACCCTGAGTCAATGTTCTTAAGACTGTTCATTAGACTTGTATTTTTGACTACATGCACAAAGCAGAGTGTTTGCATAGTATGACTGCATACACAATGCAGAATGCTTCCATAGGATGACTGCTTACACAATGGAGAGTGCACACAGTGTATGCTCAGATCAGAAATTGCACTGTTATCACAAGATTCAGCATTGGTGAGTACAAGAGGAACACCTCCAATTCCCTGCACATCTGAATTTGGATTAATTTCTGGCTGCTACATGTTCAAAACCCTTTAATGTTGCCAGATTTTCTCGTACACCAAACTCAGTTATGTAAACCCCATGTGGATCACAACCTGCAATTTAGAAAGCTGGATACTGGGCAAAGAGACCAGCACCACACAGAAAAACCGTTAGACATTTGGAATTCCCAGGTATTTTCTTAAAGCTGTAATTCAAGGCATCAGGACATGGAATGAGTATTTACTTCATAAGTCCTTTGTAAATAATTCTGATAATTTTCCTAGCACACAGTAGGTTCAGAGTTGAGATAGATGATAGGAAATAATAGACTTATTAAGAAGGTCAACCAAAAATTTTATTCATGTGTGTCTGTCTCTGTCTACCTGTTTGTCTCTGATTCTGTGTTTCTGTGTCTCTTGTTTTTGTGTCTCTGACTCTCTGATTTCTGTTTCTATCTCTCTGTATCTATCTATCTATCTATCTATCTATCTATCTATCTATCTATCTTTCTCTCTGTGTGTGTGTGAATGTGTATATTAAATATGGAGAGAAGCATTAATTTGAAGAAAGATATTTTCTAATTCATGTAAGAAAAAAATAGCTTAATTCAATATGAAAGACTTTTACTACCTAGAAAAATTTTGCAATACTTTAAGAAGATAATTTAAATGTTAATATGTTAGCTGTACAGATATGCTGGTTTGAAGATGAAGATGTAATTTTAACAAATCTGGGATGAATTTAGGTATTGGAACTTTTAATCTCTTTCAAATATTGTTACTAATATTAAAATATAACTAATTACTAACATTCGTGTGGCTACCATCAGTAAAAGAGAGTAGGCATGGCAAGGGAATATGAAGAAACAAACTATTAATGAAATGTAGATAGGCTTTAAATGAATGTGGCACTTCTTAAAATAACATAAATTTCTATATGATTCTGTGGCTTCACATGCATAAATATTGCACAAAATTGATCATCAAAATATTAATAAGTTCATGTTTGTAGTAATATTATTCCCAGCAGCCTAGGGTAAATATAATCCTAATAGATATTGAGGAATATCTCATTAAATATATTAGAAATGTTTAGTGTAAGGTAAGAGTATTCATATGAATAAGAAAAAAATTCAGACACATGGTTCATCATGGATGAAGTATGTTAAGTGACATAAGCCAGGTAAAAAAGCAAAATGTTGGTGTCCTGTAAGTTCCATTTACCTGTGCTAGCTAAAGGAGACAAATTCTCAAGACTAGAAAGAAAGATGATAAAGGTTTAGGAAAGGTGGAAGAAAGGAAAGCTATAGTTTAGTAAGTCAAAACGGTTACTTTGGAAACAAAAGACACCTGGTAATTTTACATTATAAAAATAGTAAAAAATAATATTTAATTGTAAGTTTAACATGTAGTTAAGATTTTTTTTTTATTTTTTTCAGTTTTTTAAATTAGTGTACAGAATTCTTTATGGCATTTTATGCTATACATGTTCTAATACAACTAGAAGAAAAATGGCAAAATAACCTGGTCAACATTTAGCATTTTTTCTGTGTGTGTGTGTGTGTGTGTGTGTGTCTTTGTGTGTGTGTTCTTATATTTCTTAAAGCTTTCTCTGGAGAATTGTTTATTGAATGTTAGTTGTGCATAATATTAGTGGTACCTGAAACACAAAGAACCCAGGATCCCTAAAATAATCATGTGGCATAAAAAGATTTTAGGTTTAAGTGCTTATAAATTTTTAATAACTCAAAATAATTAATATCTCAGTATTTAATATATATATAACTTTAGAAATGCAAAAATATTAATAATATATGAATGTATATTATATGTCTATATGAACTAATGAAAAGTTTACTGAAGATTATGCAAGATAAATAGCATCCTTATGGCAGTAATTGTTTGTATGCCTCTGCATTAATTGCAAAAAAAAAAGCTTGCAATTAAACTATAACCTTTTCTGTGAAATGGATTATGTTCAATTTAGTCATCTTTCAAAATTCTATATTTATACTCATGTGAACTTTAAAAAATGTAAAATAGTAGCTTCTCCTATGTCTTACTGAATCCCATTAACCAAACAACTAATCAATGTATCAATGAATAGTCTAACCCTGCCCATAATTTTTGTAAATTTTGTAGTGTAACTAGTAATGTATTTTATTTCTCCTGTTGGAAAAATCTCTACCAAGAAATGATAGTGATCTGATTCATATGGAAGCCCAGCACATAAGCTTCTGGACTTGGACAGATAGTAACAGTAATAACATGCAGGATCACAGAGGGAAAATGACACTATGCAGGTGTTTTCCTCCCCAGCTTCCTGAATCCCACCTATGCTCCCTGGCACAAGCTGCTGCTGTGTAAGCATTGCAGCAGGGCACAGCATCCTAGCCACTCTCAATTAGTACAAATAGGAGATAATAGAGATTAAATGCCGTGTTTGTTCTGTTCATCTGGCAGTGTTTGATGTCAAGTACTTGTTTGAGATAGTGCTCAGCCTGGGGCACTCAAGGCGTGTGGCAGCTCCTCCAAGCAGTTCAAATGGGAATGCAAAGGCCTTTTATTGACCATTTCTCTATGTTTTACTTTATGTCTCAGAGAATTTCAAAGCATCACTCTGTAACAGAAGAAGAATTCAGCATACCTGACAGCCAAGTGATTCAGGTTTTTGCAAAGCATGACAGCATAAGTGGAATGCCAGTAATTTAGCATGCCTCTCTCACTCGAATATGAAATGCCACTTCCCTGACTCCTACTCTAGTCAAAACAGGTCCATCCATGCTATGACCATCTGAAGAATTAACTTATTAAAAATACTGCATTCAAGTAGACTTTTCAATTATTGAGGCTGGAGAAAAGGCTCAGCAATTAAGAGTGTGTACTGCTCTTGCAGAGGACTTGTGTTGGATCCCCAGCACTGATACTGGCGATATCATAAGCATGTATAATAGGTCAGATGCCTCTGGTCTCCTCGGGCAATGCACTTTCATTCACATGCCCTTATGCAGACACACTCAAACAATCAAAACTAAACCTTTACTTTAAAAGTATATTAGTATGTTTGACCTAAATAAAAGCAAATATTGTGTAAATGTAGTTGTGTGTGTGTGTGTGTGTGTGTACATTTCAAGTTGCTAGTAATCAAAAGGAGAACTACTTAAGTCAGTGTAGCCTCAATGTATCTGCTTATGTACTGACACTGCTTTATTTTCTATTTGAACAGCAGTATCCCCTCAGTCTGAATTCACTGTTGAGAACTCTAATGTATAATTTTTAGGAAGCTTGATTGTGATCTGATTCTAGATTATAAATCAGATAACTTCTGGACACAATTTTAATGTTTTTGTGACATGTTTATAAAATTCAGACAACAAAAGGCTCCCAATGCTAATCTGTATAACCACTGTGCTAATGACCTATGCGTTATACAAAAAGTGGACATTGTGACTGTTGTTCGAGTTATCTGCTTTGAAATAATAAAAGAATGTCTGCCCAATCAGCCTTCTTTAAGCTTAGCTGCTTGCTACATAAAAATGACTGGTTTTAATCATTAAAATCATACTGAAAATTCAGATTACATGGTGCTAAAAAAAAGTAAACGTGATTCATATTTGAAATGAAATCTGTAACTCTCTTCCTAAATTGTAGGTTAATTTCATCCAGACTTATATTGCTTTCTCAAGACAGCATGGATGGCTAATGGGTAATCAGCAATAAGGATTGCCAGAGGATAATGGATAGTATTTCTGCCTGCTCCTCACAGCACTCCGGTTAGCATAATGTCAAAACACTCTTTGGTAGAGCAGCTGTGCTAACTTCCTGCAGAATTTTAAGTCTAGTGAAGTCGAACTTTTCACTACATTAGGAAATATATGATAAATCTCTCAGGAAATTTTTATTTGTTTATATTATTAACCTGAAGAAGAAATTCCTAAGTAGAAGGATTAGAGTTCAAGACCATTATCAACAACATAATACACTCTAGGCTTCCTTGGCCTGATGAGACCAAGTCTTCTAGAAATAATAATGTAAGTTTTAAATTTGTTACTTATTATTATTTCTTATTATTGTTCCTCATCATTATTTTAATTTAATTATTTATTCACTTTACAACCCAATATCAGCCCTTCCTTTCCTCCTAGCACCCTGTCACACAAGTTCTCTCTCCATTCTACCTTCTCCTCTTTTGAGAAAAAGAAGCTTCCCTCAGGATGTCACCACTTCCACTTCTTGTCCCTTGCACATCAAGTCCTGCAGGACTAGGCACATCATCTCCCACTAAGGCCAAACATGGCTGTCAATGTAAAGGCATGGGATTCACAGGCAGGCAGGATCAGGGACAGCCCCTGCTCCAATTGTTGGGGAACCAGCATGAAGACCAAGCTGCACATCTGCTACATGTGTGGAGGTGTTCAGTCTGTGCTCTCTCTTTGGTGGGTGATTTAGTCTCTATGAGCCCCCAAGGGTCCAGGTGAGTTGCCTCTGTTGATCTTCCTGTGGAGTCCCTGTCCTTTTCAGGTCCCTCAATCTTTTCCCCAACTCTTCCCTAAGACTCGCAGAGCTCCATCTAATGTTTGGGCGTTAGTCTCTGCATCTCTTTATATTGGTTGCTGGATGGAGCCTCTCAAAGAACAGTTATGCTAAGTTCTTTGTTGCAAGCATAACAGAGTATCCTTAATAGAAAATTATGTCTTTAAAAAATGAAATATCCTTATTTGCTAATCTATCCCCTTAAGCATAATTGGACATCACAAGATTTTGTCTGGGGATAATAAAGAATGTATCTTAAGTGTGGAGAGGAGTAGGCCCACTTGCTAGGGACTTTTGGAAACCAGAAAACGATTAATTCTGATTCTGGATCCCTGCCTCTCTTTGCCTCTCTTTGCCTCTCTTTGCCTCTCTTTGCCTCTCTTTGCCTCTCTTTGCCTCTCTTTGCCTCTCTTTGCCTCTCTTTGCCTCTCTTTGCCTCTCTCTCTCTCTCTCTCTCTCTCTCTCTCTCTCTCTCTCTCTCTCCTCATATAAAAGACTTGGACTTAAAGAAACTAGTAAATCCAGTAATACCAATGGACCAAAACAAGTAGATAAAGAGAATTAATTTGGGGCTGAAAACTAACAAATAACTGAAACATAGAAGTGCTCAGATTTATGTAGGAGTTTCCCATAAACTAATTCTGGACTATTCATGCTGACCTAGATCTACAAAAGGCAAGTATGTAAAGTTTATGATTAGACAGAAAGTACACAAAGAAGCCTGCCTGAAATGTTGGTTAAGAAAACCAAAGATACTTGTTTAATTTGGAAAGATGTAGAGAAATGTGAAAGTGTTCAGATAAGGGAAAAGTAAAACCAACCTATGAGGATAATTTTATGTCCCAAGGAAAAGGCTTCATGAAGTAAAAACAGAGGAATAGTACATTCTCAGGTCACAAAGGAAGGAATGCAGTGTATTCCAAAGAAATAATAAGGTTTGAGTATGTTCTAAAAATGAAACAATTCTCCATGGATGATTCAATGTAAGCTAATCATAGCTGTTACTTTTGTTGTCACCAAAAGGAAAGGGATGTTCAACCAAAATAGTTGTGGTATACCATATCTTTAAAGTTCCAACAAAAGCTGAAGAAAAAAGGTCGACTATTGCTAATGATAGCATTCTAGCAAATAAAAAGGGTAATATTATATTTTGTGATATCTTTCCACTTAAATATTTAAAAGAAAGTAAATTCTAAGAGGAAATCTGAAAGAAAAAATTGGGAAGTGTTTTGAGACGGGGGGAGGGAAAGAGAGACAGAAACAGAGAGACAGAGCGACAAAGTGACAGAGAGAGTCACAGAGAGATAGAGCTTTCTCTGTCCTTTAGGCCTGCAATGTGGAAAAATATTTCTCATGACATATGAGCAAATGTTTACACCACCCAGATCGCTAACTGATGAGAGACCAACATCAATACTACAAAAGTATAAACGGAGGGGGAAATGAGGTTTTTTAAGGTTACCTACAGTACCAGAAATGACTCAACGACAGCCACACCCCTAGCATCCACTCCTGTACTGATGATGTGATCTGGAAACTGAACTCACTGACAGACGTTCAGGCAGTTGACCTGCTTGGAGAGGATCCATGCAAGGTAGTTCATTTGATCTCTCCTTCTTTGAGGCAGCTCATCAGGTCAGAGAACATTTCTTATTATTCTTTGTATTGATTTCTTTTAATGTATGCTTATGGAGAGAAGAGTCTAGTGAAGCTGATCAGTTTTAGAGACTTTCTGACACTTTGAATTGTTTATTTCCTGAGCTTAAGAAACTGGGTACTAGTAACTATCATGAACCATCATGCATATGTGTTCTCACAACACTTGAAAATTTCAAACAAAATTAATAATTGCCTAGACTTCATAATATTTCTCAGAAAAAATATTACACATTATAAATATCCATGCTGATTTAAAGCATGATCCAATTTTGTTGAGAGTCCATTATTTTAGGAAAGTCTTAACAAAATGAAAATCGGTAGTTCAAAGATGAAATAATTGTTTCATTGAAACACATCATTTGTAAGTTCAGCAATAAGAGCTAGGGTTTATGATATATTTCCTTATTCTGCACTGATTTGTTCTTTTAAAAAGTCAAAGTGAAAAAGAATCTACTCAAATAAGAACTTATTCTGTGCATGGATGATGCAAAACAATTGCTTTCCCACCACTGCAATGTCAAGGAGAAAGCTTTCTATCTAAGAAATATGATTAAGCTCTGTGGTAATAATGCCTGTGCCTTGGGAAATAAATAATATGATGTTATCAGAGAATCCCTGCTGTAAAGCAATAACAGGGAGAAATTGTTGCCTACATAATTTGATAAGCTACACACCATTATCGAATTCTTATGTATTACAGATAATAAATATTTTTGTTCTGAGGAACAAACAAAATTATATAAATCCAAGAAAGAGTGTATGTGGGAAAGCATGTGCCTTTTGAAGTAAATGTAAAAGATTTGAAAATGTCACATGAAAATTAATAATTCACATGTGAAAGTATCTTTGCCAAAATAATTCATGTCATTACATAAAAATAAATCATAACTAATTATCCTATGTGCTTTACTTAAATTGTAAAAATTTAATGGATCTATTTTTGGTCTACAGTACTCCTAACATATAAGGAAACAACTCTGAGCATATCAAACAATTTTGGAAAACTTGAAGATGTACAAAAACAAGTCTCGATTCAAATTATTAAGATATATTAAGTAGGCTTGGAATTTTCTGAATGTGTATTTTTGTTTTATTTTCTTTTGATACCATTTAATTAATTCTTTTAGGATTTCATACAATGCTTCCTGCAATCTTTCTCCAACTCCAACCTCCTCCACTCTCCTTTCACCCATCCCCTCCCTCTGCTCCTCCCTCCCACTCTCTATTCTGTCTCCTGAAAAAAAATTCATCCACTTTGTCTTGGCTGATTTCTTCTAGGCATGAGTTTTTTCTTGTTTATGATTGGTATAAAAGTTATCAAACCATTGATGCAAATTAACTTTCTCTCTCTTAGCTACCAAAAAAAAGAAAAAAATAAGAAATTGTTAATATCTCCTCAGGTAGGAATGGGACTCCATGCACATTTCCCCTCCAGTATGTTGGGACTGTGTCTGACATGAACTTGTGCACTTTTGTGTGTGCTGTCACAGCTACAGCGAGGTCCTTATTTACTACTACCTTATTTTGTCCAGAAAAACAATTTTCTTGAATCATCACTTCCTGTTCTCATAACCAGTCTGTCCCATCCTTCCAATATATACCTGAGTCTTGAGTGAAGTGATTTGATACAGATATAGAACTGAGAACTCTAAAATATCTTCTTCTCTGCATGTTGACTAGTTATTGGTCCCCTAATTCTCATAAATGACAAGAAGTTCTCTAGTAAGGGTTGAGTGATATATTAATATATGCATATTGAACCAGTGAAAATATTGTGCCAGTCTGGTTATTATTGTAGTTTACAAGGTTCATAGATGGTTAAAACTGATGACTACTTTTCTTCAGGGATAGCATGCATAGTACCTTCTACCACTATGAACTCCATCAAGTAGAGATTTATATTTGAGTTGAGCGTCACTTAAATCCTTCCATATCCTATGACTCTAGTGTGTGAAGTGTTCAGTAATAGACTCTTACTGTCCAGTACTAGAGGGAAACAAAATACTTTAGCAAAAGCCTATATTGAATGCTTGAAAGGTCCACATTCAACTAAATCTCAAAAAAAGGTTAATATTCCCATTGTTACCTGATCTAGAAAATTTAGGTGGGGTTGAGTTCTTTAGTGTTTGAATGGGAGGCCATTTTCTTTTAAACAATGACAATTTCAATAAATTTTGAAAAATTTAAATTTTGCATATGTACATATATAAATATCTTTTTCTGAAAAGGAAACTATGGTAGAACAGAGTATTCAATGGTGTAATCTCAGAAGATTTTAGTCTCTTTCAAAAGTTCCTTTCTGTTATGAAATTTCTATCAGAACTGTTGTTTATATCTCAGGTCTCAAAATGGAAGTTAAAAATTATGCCCTTACATTGGGAGAATGTGGTTTCAGCATATTCCACCTTTGTTACTATTAATCAAAACTGATAACATAGCCCAGAATCATACCCTCTGCTAGACTAGACCTAATTTGCTAATTTAAGCTTTTGTAGTTTCGATTGTTTTTTCTTTTTAGTTATTTCTCTATTGTTCTCAGCCTTTGAATTTTTCTTACTAGAATTCTGTTTTATGAGAAGTAATTGAGATGAAAAGCATTCTATAATACTAAATGACATATTATCACTACTAGGAACCCATCACTAGATGCCGGCTGTGCATTCAGATCCCATGATATTACACTCCCTTTAATTCATTTAGGTATTCGGAGAACAGTTATAGCAACTGCCAATCTTTCAACGATTGTCTTACATGGGTCATATTCCCAGCTTGTATGTCCAAACTTCTCTTGAGTAAACACAAGAGGTATCTTAATTACTTCTCATTATCTCCCTTTCAAAGGCAGAAAGTAGCCTCAGGAAACAAGAGTATAGTAATTTAATTACTTGCCAAACACTAACTTTTTAGGGAAAGATTCCAAATTTCTTAACTTCTACATGGAATTTGACATTCTGAGCTCTTATCAGAAGACAAGTTCATTTTAATGTTCAGGGTATCTGCTTCAGAAAATTGCTCCTACAAACACTATAAAATCCACATTTTTAAAAAAAGAGAAGATAAAGTTTAATTAAATATAGAGGTCACAAAACAGCTATAAGTTTTCATTTTCTTGTAAGTGCTTCACAATTAAATGAAATCCTAAATAAATTAAAAGGGGAAAAAATGTTATCCTTAATTGTCTCCTAGAGTAGTTGCTTCACCTTTGATTTTAACCTACTTCCTTTTCCATTCCTTGGATAAATTAGTTTGGTGAGCAAGAATGGACATAAATCACCACACATAGCTTTAAATGTAATAAGAGAATATTGTGAAGCAATTATCAAAAGGGAGATTTGGTTCAAGCTTTTCTCCATTTAAAATGATGACAGTTGTGACTTTAAAACTCTCTTTGTAGACTATTTTCCCTTGTATTAAAAATACATGGTTTTCCTCACATACCATAGCCTGATAACTGTTTCTCTTTCCTCCACTCATTCCAATTTGTTCCAAAATTCCACTCATTTTGTATCTACTCCCTTTCTATCTTCCATTAAGAAACAAACAGGCTTCTAAGGAATAATAATAAAATATAATATAATAAGATAAAACTAACATATTGGAATTGGACAAGACAAACAAAAGGAAAAGAGTCCAAGAGAAGGCACATGAATCAGAGACCTATTTGTTTGCAAGCTCAGGAGTCCCATAAAAACACTATACTGGAGCCATAATTTATACACAGAAAACTTAATGTGGACCCATGCAGGCCCTATGCATGCTGCTTCAATCTCTGTGATTTTATATGCATGTGTATCAGGCTGACTTAGAGGGCCTTGCTTTGATTGTACTATTTATTCCCTGTGGCTTTTGTACTCTTTATGCCTCTCTCTAGAAGGATTCCCAGAACCCTAAGGAAAGGGATTTAATAGAGAAATCCCATTTAGGGATGAATGTTCCTAGGTCTCTTACTTTCTGCACTCTTGTTCTCTGTGCATCTTTGGTTGTAGGTCTCTGTTTTCCAAATGATGCAGGAGGAAGCTTTGCTGATGACAGCTTAAGAAGGAATTGATCCATAAAGAATAGAAAGGAGTTAAGAGTCAATTTTTGTTGCTTTATTTTATTATTATTTTTAAATAATATTTGGTTTTACTTCATGTCCTGGACTATCAACTTTCTGGTCCTTGGTCACCTAAGCAAGAATGGGTATCAATTTTATCTCATGGAGTGAAATTTAAGTCAAAGTAGCTATTGGGTGGTTATTCCCATAAGCTTTGTGTCACCCTTACCTTTACATACCTTACCTTTGGTCTACATTGTACATCAATGTAGACCAAAGAATATATGGCTGTGATGGTGTTTGTGTGTTTGTCTTTTGGTAGCATGCACATTATCTTCTTGTACCAAATTAGTGGGAATGTAGGACTGAAGACTCTATATAGGTACCAGCTCAACATTGCCATGTTCAGTGATCTGAAGGTGTTTTCTTCAGTAATGGAGTCTTGGTGTCAGATTGTGGCAACACTTTGGGTTATTTGGGGGATCCCATGGGACTTCTTTGTCCAATAACACAATTAGATGCAACTCAATCTTGATTCTAGATGCTTAATTTGGTGGTCAGAGATGACCAGTTGATAATATACCCCATTATTTGGTGATTTAATTTAGATAACTTTCATACATGTATATATTTTAGGAAGACTCTAATGTATTTTGTTGACATACTAAATACACCTCGGGAAAATTGTTGCAAATTTTCATCTTATATTTATAATCTAGTCTATCTAATTTCAGGGCAATAAGGAGATCTTGTTTCTAAAACAACTGAACTAAAATATAGTTCTAATATGTTTACTTTTTGTCAGAAAGTGCGATTGGTGACTCAAAAGGTAAAAGCACATTGAGAGAATTCCCATCACCTGTCTTTATTTGATCCTCAGACCTCTTTTATTGGAAAAGAGAATCAACTTCTGATTTTTATACTCCGACTTCCACACACATTCTCTCTCTCTCTCTCTCTCTCTCTCTCTCTCTCTCTCTCTCTCTCTCTCTCTGTGTGTGTGTGTGTGTCTTTCTCTCTGTCTATCTCTCTGTCTCTCTAACTCTCTCTCTCTCTCTCTCTCTCTCTCTCTCACACACACACACACACACAAATAGCACACTTTTAACAAATAGTACACTTTTAAAAACACATTGAAAATTTAATATGCATGCACAGAGGCTCGTGATGAAGGGAAAACAAGGTTCTTAATATGACTCATTAATCCAACAAATGAATTCTGTGTGGCTTAACTTGCTTGGTCCCACAATGCTCACTTTTATTTCTTGCTTCATATGTCTTTGCATCCTTAGTTTTCTTGAGGTTGCAAAGTATGATACAGTATCTGGAAATCTGAAAAACTTAAGTATCACAAAGCAAAACTATTATTCCATAGTCTATCTAATTCAACATGACTCCATTTTTACAAGGAAACAAAGATTGATAATTTTATAATTTTTACTTCATAGAGTTAATATAGCTATGGCTGATATGGTTCTCATAAAATGTACAAATGAATGTACTTTTTCTTTAAGTGATATAAAAACTTAGTCAAACTACTAAAAATGATGGGATTTATAATCTTCTCATTTGTCCAGGGATAGCAATTATAGTTCCATTAAATTCAGGGAACCTTACCAGAGACACTGGTTTCTTCTATACTTCTTTCTTCCTTCCTTTCTTCCTTCCTTTTTTCTTTTCTATTCTTTCTTCTTTGTTCCTCTCTTAGGAAAAAGTAGAGCAAACTATCAATCCCTTCAATTCCAGATGGAATACAAAGAAATAGCAATAAGAACAATAGAAATACCTGTTCCTTCCATAAAAATCAATGGAATTTTAATCAAATATTTCTATCCCTAAAACTCACTAACAAATATCATTCGGTGTCATTGGTCGAGATTAAGTAATGTTATTCCTTTAGAAATGACTCAACAAGTTACCTAAGATCTGTTACTTATTACTGTATAAAAGAACAGTGGAAAGCTCTAAGATAAGAACCAGGTTCTGTAAATGTGGGACATAGCTCTGGGGACAGCAGTCTTTGAAGTACAGGCTTCCAAGATCCTGCAACACTGCTATTCAGTCTTTCTATTGGACAATATCTTTGGGCCCATTATAGAATGTTAAAAGGATTTAGAGATGGTAACAGAGGTAAATATGGTGGTTAAGATATTAATAAGTAAGCTTTCAGAGATAACAAAAGACCTGAGTCTCATTAGAAGGCATTCTTGTCACAATACATGTTTTGAACTTTCATTGTGTGCTTGCTTTGTTGAGTTAGTCAGCTGGATGAAATAATTTTATTTTTTGACTCTCCATTGCTAGGAGTATATAAATGGATCACCAAATATTGCTGTCTTATCCTTTGACATCAATGACATTCTTAACAGTTTTTCCCCCTCCCCCTCTCACCGTCTTCCAATTTCTCTCCGTGTGTGTGTGTGTGTGTGTGTGCGTGTGCGTGTGTGTGTGTGTGTGTGTGTGTGGTGTATGATTTTATGTGTATGAGAAAGAGGAGATTTCTGGAATTTTCTTTTACAATGTCAAACTGTCTGCACATGCACACAACTTTCCATTCCTTCTCTCTACACCTTGTATTTATGTGCTTATCTTGACTAATGTCTGTGGCTAAAACTGGTACAATGTTGAGGGCTAGGTTATAACACCATGTATCTTTTATTGTTCTTTATCTCCTGGAAAACTACTTAATCTTACCTCTAGAATTACAATGTAAAATTGAGGCAATTTTTATAAATACCCTTAGTCATATGGAGGATAATATGGATTTAGGTTTTTTTTTTCTCATTTTTTCCTCCAAAAATGAATACTGGTTTCAGAAAATATGCTAAAGCTAAATGAAAAGTTCTAACTTAAGTTACCATTCATGCAGCATAGGGTTCTCTCTCTCTCTCTCTCTCTCTCTCTCTCTCTCTCTCTCTCTCTCTCTTTCTCTCTCTTTCCCTCTCTCTTTCTCTGTTTCTGTCTCTGTCTCTCTCTTGCTCTCTTGCTCTCTGACTATCTGGCTCTCACTCTTACTGTCTTTTTTCTTCTCAGACTGCCTTTCTCTGTATAACAGCTCTAGATTACTGGAATTTACTCTCTAGACCAGGATGGACTCTGAGATCTGTTTGCTTCTACCTCAAAAGTGCTGGGATAGAAGGGTTATGTAAGCATTCCCAGCAGATTTTGTTTCACATTATAATAATCCCTCAGTCTTTGTAAAGCAATGTCTGTTTCCATTATGTTTTCATTTACAATGTCTATCAAATGAACATAGGAAATTCACAAGGTTGTATTTTAAACTCTTTTAACTCAAGATCATTTTGAGTTGTATCTATAGCTGATATGACTTTAAGACTGCATGTTTTATTATTAATTTTAATATGGAAGTCATAAGTGCATGCTGTATCAGAAGCCCTTATATAAGGAAGTATTAAGCTTAGGTGCACTTTTTAACAGTAGCTTTCAGCATTGGGTGTGATAATGAAGTATGTACCCTTTTCAGTGGTGACAAGAGAGAGAAAAATGGAACTTAATGGATATGATATTTCAAGTGTATATAATACAGAATTCAGGACAGCAGATAATTTGTGATTTAAAATATAATAAAAACCAGAAAAAATCAAATCTAATCCTGTCAAGAGAATTAAAAGTGAAAACTATTTTATGAAAGATATTACTTCATAAATCTGATCAACGCATTTACTTCAATAGAAGACATTAAGTTAAAACCTTCATGTGTAACACTATGCAAGGGTTTGTGTCATATAGTAAAGATAACTTGCTATGAATACATTATGACTATAAGCACTGTACTGACGGGCTTACAATAATTGAGTAATTTCAAGAAAATAATCAAGCAATTTTTTTTGTTTTATTGATTATTTTGTTTATTTATGTGTCAAATGTTGTTCCCCTTCACAGTCTCCTCTCCAAAACTCCTGCATCCCATCCCCATCTTTGCCTTTAAGAGAATACTCATCTACCCACTCACCCACTCCAGCCTCACTCCTCTAGCACCCCCCTTCACTCTGCTACCACAATCCTCCACAGGACCAAGTGCCTGGTCTCAATTCCCATTGATGCTAGATAAGGCAATCCTCTGCTACATATTTAACAGGAGCCATGGACCATATATAACAGGAGCCATGTATATACTCTTTGGTTAGTGATTTAGTCCTCAGGAGCTCTAAGGGGCCCAGTTAGTTGTTATTGTTCTTCCCTGTAGGGTTGCAATCCCCTTCAGCTCCTTCTTCAGTACTTCCCTAACTCTTCCACTAGGGTCCCCAGGCTCAGTCCAGTGGTTGGTGAGTGTCTGTTTCTGTTTTAGTCATGTTCTGGTGAAGCCTCTCAGAAGAGAGCTGGTACAGCCACTTTTGAAATCAATTTGACTCTTCATCAAAAAATTGGAAATAGTTTTTCTTGAAGATGCAGTTATATTGCTACTAAGCAAATACCCAAAAAATGCTCCAACATATAACAAGGGCATGTGCTCCACTATGTTCATAGCAGCCTTATTTATAATAACCAGGAGCTGGAAACAACCTAGATGTCTTTCAACAGAAGAATGGATATAGAAAATGTGGTACATTTATCAAATGGACTCAGTTATTTTAAATGATGAGTTCATGAATTTTGCAGGCAAATAGATGAAATTAGAAAATATAATCCTGAATGAGGTAATCCAGACCCAAAAGGACATGCATCATAGGTACCCACTGATAAGTGGCTATTGGCCCCAAAGCACAGAATATTCACAATAAAACTATCAGAACATATGAAGCTTAACAAGAAGGAAGGCCCAAGAATGGATGCTTTAATTTCACTTGGAAAAGGGAACAAAATAATCATGGGAGATAAAGGGACTGTGAGTCCTGAGTGGGAGAGGGGACAGGTATGGGAAAAGGGTGGTCAGGTTCAGGATGGGAAGAGACAGAAGAGAAATCCAGAGGGCCAGAAGAATACATAGAATTATGTAGCAGTGGGATGTTGGAAATGGGGAAAACGCCCCAGACACCAGGTATGCAAGAGGCTCCCAGGACCCAATAGAGATGACATTAGCTGAAATACCCAACAGAGGGAAGATAGAACTTGAAGGGACCACCTCTAGTAGATAGGCATGGCCCCCATTTGAGGGAAGTGGCCACTCACTAATATCAAAAATTTTAACCCTGTTTACAGGAAATGCAGGGACAAAACAAAATGAACAAAGACTGAAGGAAAGGCCATCTAGAGATGGCCCTATCTTGGGGCCCATCCCATTTGCAGACACCAAACTGCAACACTGTTGCTGATGCCAAGAAGAGCTTGCAAACAGGAGCAAAATGTTTTTTTTTTAATTTATTTTTTAATTTATTTTTATATTTATTTACATTTCAGATGACATCCACATTTCCCAATTTCCCCTCCCTAGAAAACCCCTATCCCATGCCCCCTTTTTCTTTTTGCTTTTATACATTTTGTTAAATGTTAATCAAAAGCTTTATAAGTTTGGTAATGCTCAATCAGAAGTGTAACCCAATACCTGACCTAGATATACAAACTATCTTTGACTGGTGGAGACACGTGAACATCTGCCTCCATGCCCCCCCCTTCTCTCTCTTTCTCTCTCTCATCACCTAGCTTCACCCTTCTTGTCAAAATAAAATTTTTCTCTCAAAATGCAATTAGAGCATAATTATTCCTAATTGTACCAGTGAGGTACAAGATAGTCCTAATACCCAGTCCATCATTTTGTTGACTAACCAGAACCTCTGTCATCTCTCCTAAATAAAAGACTTAGTTTTGAACCTGGCTTTTTTCTTGGCTTTAGAATTAATGTCAGCTGAAAAGCATCCACTCAGATCTTTTCTCTCAAAGTAAATAGCCAGGATTGGCTATGAGACTATAGGTCTTCAACCCCATCAGAAATCCAGAATGACTGAGTTAACTTAAATTATGGGAAGCACTAAGCATAGCTTCTAAAACTTAGCCAATTTATAGAGACCGCTGAATACCTGGAAAGCCCCTATACTACTGAATGTTGGAGCATCAGATCTTCAGCCTTCTGGCCTAGAATCATCTGACAGACCTTAGTGATGCAGAATTATTAAGGGCTGATTACTCTGTCTAGGCAGATATAATCAGTCGACTATTCTGCATGTGTGTCCTTTTCTGGACAGTAATTTGTCTGTAGATGGAAAGAGGCAATTCTTCTCTAGTGGCTGTCTCACCACAACTGGAGTAACTCCAAGGATGCTCAATTTCTTCTTAGAATCCACGACAGGAAGCTTTCAGGAGCAGACAGGTCTCTAATCAAAATAAACATTAATATAGAAATATTTGTAATGTCAATTCTATGGACTTCTGACATTTTGAAAACCAACTATCCATATAAGGTAACCTGGACTTGTCTGTTAACTCCTCTCAGCTATTTCTAAATAAAATATGGAAAACACCCTAACAATAAGCTCAAAGCCCTGAATTTGCTATAGTCCCTTAACTCATAGGCTAACTGTCCCAAATCAGTTAAAAAAAAGTTAAAGAAGGACTGGGTCTAAGCCTTGTATTCCTAAATGTGTTATACAGGCATGATCCCCATGAGAGTATTAATATTCATCTCACTTTTATATCAATAAGAAGCTCATACCAATGAAAACCTTACATTTGAAATCAAAGTAAATTTTGTACAATTTAAGAAATTATAACTTCATCTTGATATTAATTATACAGATTTCCACCAATAGGTTATGGCTATGTAATAAGTCCTAGCTAATCCTCCCTGTTTCAACAAGACCACTACTTTTCCCTAGAAAGACAGACCAATACTAACCACCTTAGTCCCAAGCCCAGGGAATAGGGGCGCTGACTCTTCTTTAACTTCTTCAAGCTGTTTAAGGGTGTTGAGAGATTAGAAGAGGGGTGGGGGGGAAAGTAAATTGATAAGCCTCTGATGCTGTGTCTTCACTGCATCCAGATGGAATTCCAGGACATCAGAGGTTTGGGCAGGTCTGCTCAGTATGCTTGATGAGTAGATACAACAAGGCTGTGTATTCTGCAATATACAAATCTCAGAACAAGTTTTAGCATCAAGAAAAAAAATTTTTTTTCCTAGAGGGCTGACATTTTTTTTAAATATGTTGGTTCTAACAACTTTTCTTTTTTTCCCCTTTTTAAAATTGGTTGTAATATTTACATTTCAAATTTTTAAATTTTTCAAATTTTATCCCCTTATCCCATTCCCAACCACCACCCAGTAACCCCTTATCCCATCCCCCCTCCTTGTGCTTTTATGAGGGTGTGATTTTCCAGTTTCTATGATGCTGTTTCCATTAACATAAATTGCCTCCTAAATTTCTAAATCCTTCCCTTTGTGTTATTAGATCTCCTATTTTTCTTTTTTCTTTCTCTTTTTCTTTTTTTCTACTTTTTCCCCTTTTCTCATCTTTTTTTTGTTTTGTTTTAAAATTGGGTATTATATTTACCTTTCAGATTTTATCTCCTTACTCTACTTCCTCCCACCACCCAGAAACCTCCTATCCCATCCCCACTCCTCATCCTTCTATGAGGCAGTGCCCACACCTACCCCCTCACTACCCCCTCCCCACCCTCAGATTCCCCCCACATTCTGTGTTCGTTTTTTATGGGAACAATAAACTCCTCTCCCACCTATACCCAACAAGGCCCTTTCTGCTCTTTCAGTCTTCTCTCTAAGTTCTCCATTGGGAAACCTTTGATCATATCAGTTGTTAGCTGTGAGCATCGTCCTCTGAATGTGTTAGTCTTTGGCAGACCTCTAAGTAGACAGCTGTATCATATTCTTGACAGCATGCACTTCCAGCCATCCACATCAGTGTCTAGCTTAGGTGACTGTACACGTGATGAATACCCAGCTGGAATGGTCTCCTGATGGACCCTCCTTCAGTTTCTGTCCCATGTTTTGTTTCCATATTTGCTCCCTTGAGTATTTTTGTTACTCGCTCTAAGTAGAACTGAGGCATCCAGTCTTGATCTCCCTTCTTCATGAGCTTCATGTGGTCTGTGGGTTGAGTCTTCGCTATTCCAAGCTTTTGGGCTAACTCCACTTAACAGTGAGTAAATACCTTGTGTGTTCTTTGGTGATTGGGTTAACTCTTTTAATTAATTTCTTTTAGCTAATTTTAATTTAAATTAAATTAATTTAAATTAATTTAATTTTAATTAAAAGAGCAGAAAGGGCCTTGTTGGGTATAGGTGGGAGAGGAGTTTATTGTTCCCATAAAAAACGAACACAGAATGTGGGGGGAATCTGAGGGTGGGGAGGGGGTAGTGAGGGGGTAGGTGTGGGCACTGCCTCATAGAAGCATGAGGAGTGGGGATGGGATAGGAGGTTTCTGGGTGGTGGGAGGAAGTAGAGTAAGGAGATAAAATCTGAAAGGTAAATATAATACCCAATTTTAAAACAAAACAAAAAAAAAAGATGAGAAAAGGGGAAAAAGTAGAAAAAAAGAAAAAGAGAAAGAAAAAAGAAAAATAGGAGATCTAATAACACAAAGGGAAGGATTTAGAAATTTAGGAGGCAATTTATGTTAATTAATTCTTTTAATTAATTTCTTTCTCAGCCTGTTTATCTTTTGAGTATAGGAAGGCTACTGATTTGTTTGAGATGATTTTATATCCAGCAACTTTACTGAAGTTGTTTATCAGGTTTAGGAGTTCTCTGGTGGAAGTTTTAGGTTCACTTAAGTATACTATCATATCATCTGCAAATAGTGAAATTTTGACTTATTCCTTTCCTATTTGTATCCCTTTGACTTCCTTTTGTTGTCTAATTGCTCTAGCTAGGACTTCCAGTACTATATTGAATAGGTAAGGTGAGAGTGAGTCTAGTCCCTGATCTTAGTGGGATTGCTTCAAGTTTCTTTTTATTTAGTTTGATGTTGGCTACTGGCATGCTGTATATTGTTTTTACTATGTTTAGGTATGGACCTTGAATTCCTAATCTTTCCAAGACTTTTAACATGAAAGGATGTTGAATTTTGTCAAATGCTTTCTCAGTATCTAGTGAGATGATCATGTGATTTTTTTTTCTTTGAGTTTATTTATGTAGTGGATTACATTGATGGATTTCTGAATATTGAACCATCCCTGCATTCCTGCGATAAAGCCTACTTGATCAGGATGGATGATTGCTTTGATGTGTTGTTGGATTCAGTTTGCAAGAATTTTATTGAGTATTTTTGTATCAATATTCATAAGAGAGATTGGTCTGTAGTTCTCTTTCTTTGTTGGGTCATTGTGAGGCTTAGGTATAAGCATAATTGTAGCTTCATAGAACAAATTGGGTAGTGTTCTTTCTGTTTCTATTCTGTGGAATAGTTTGAAGAGAATTGGTATTAGGTCTTCCTGGAAGGTCTGATAGAATTCTGCACTAAAACCATCTGGCCCTGGACTTTTTTTGGTGGGGAGACTGCTTCTATTTCTTTAGGGGTTATGTGACTGTTTAGATGGTTTATCTGTTCCTCGTTTAACTTTGGTACCTGGTATCTATCTAGAAAATTGTCCATTTCATCCAGATTTTCCAATTTTGTTGAGTATAGACCTTTGTAGTAGGATCTGATTATTTTTTTTTATGTTCCTCTATTTCTGTTGTTATGTCTCCCTTTTCAGTTCTGATTTTATTACTTTGAGTACTGTCTCTGCACCCTTTTGTTATTCTGGCTAAGGGTTTGTCTATCTTGTTGATTTTGTCAAAGAACCAGCTCCTGGTTTTGTTGATATTTTGTATAGTTCTTTTGGTTTCAACTTGGTGGATTTCAGCTCTGAGTTTGATTATTTCCTGCCATCTAATTCTCTTGGGTATATTAGCTTCTTTTTGTTCTAACTCTTTCAGGTGTGCTGTCAAGTTATTAATGTATGCTCTTTTCATTTTCTTTTTGTGGGCACTTAGAGCTATGATTTTTTCCTCTTAGTACTGCTTTCATGGAGTCCCACAAATTTTGATATGATGTGTCCTCATTTTTATTTAAATCTAAAAAGTCTTTAATTTCTTTCTTTATTTCTTCCTTGACCAAGTTATCAATGATTAGAGCATTGTTCAGTTTCCACATGTCTGTGGGCTTTCTGTTGTTTTTGTCCATGTCAAAGACGAGTCTTAGTCCATGGTGGTCTGATAAGGTACAAGGGATTATTTCAATCTTTTTGTATCTGTTGAGGCCTGTTTTGTGACCAATTATATGGTCTATTTTGGAGAGGGAACCATGGGTGCTCAGAAAAAAGGTATATTCTTTTATTTTAGGATGAAATGTTCTATAAATGTCAGTTAAGTCCAATTGGTTCACAACTTCTGTTAGTTTCATTGTGTCTCGGTTTAGTTTCTGTTTCCATGATCTGTCCATAGCTGAGAGTGGGGTGTTGAAATCTCCCACTATTATTGTGTGAGGTGCAATGTATGCTTTAAGCTTTAGTAAACTTTCTTTTATGTATGTGGGTGCCCTTGCATTTGGCGCATAGATGTTCAGAATTGCAAATTCCTCTTGGTACATTTTTCCTTTGATGAATATGAAGTGTCTGTCTTTATCTTTTTTGATTACTTTTGATTGAAAACCGATTTTATTTGGTATTAGAATCACTACTTCAGCTTGTGTCTTGGGGCCATTTGCTTGGAAGATTGTTTTCCAACCTTTTACTCTGAGGTAGTGTCTGTCTTTGTCACAAAGATGCGTTTCCTGTATGCAGCAAAATGTTGGGTCCTGTTTATGTATCTAATCTGATAGTTTATGTCTTTTTATTGGAGAATTGAGTCCATTGATATTAAGAGATATTAAAGAAAAATGAATGCTGTTTCCTGTTATTTTTGTTATTGGTAGTGGAGATATGTTTGTGTAGCTACCTTCTTTTACAGTTTTTGGAAGATTACTTTCTTGCTTTTTCTAGGTTGGAGTTTCCCTCCTTGTGTTGGAGTTTTCCATCAATTATCCTTTTAAGTGCTGGATTTGTGTTGAGATACTGTGTAAATTTGGATTTGTCATGGAATATTTTGGTTTCTCAATCAATAATGATTGAGAATTTTGCTGGGTATAGTAGTCTGGGCTTGCATTTGTGTTCTCTTAGGGTCTGTATGATGTCAGTCCAGGATCTTCTGGCTTTTATGGTCTCTGGTGAGAAGTCTGGTGTAATTCTTATAGGTCTGCCTTTATATGTTACTTTGCCTTTTTCCCTTACTGCTTTTAGTATTTTTTCTTTGTTTTGTACATTTGATGTTTTGACTATTATGTGGTGGGAAGTATTTCTTTTCTGGTCTAAACTATTTGGAGTTCTGTAGGCTTCTTGTATATTTAAGGACATCACTTTCTTTAGGTTAGGGAAGTTTTCCTGTATAATTTTGTTGAAGATATTTACTTGCCCTTTAAGTTGGGAGACTTCACCTCTATCTATACCTATTATCCTTAGGTTTGGTCTTCTCATTGTGTCCTGGATTTCCTGGATGTTTTGTGTTAGTAGCTTTTTACATTTCACATTTTCTTTGACCACTGTGTCTATGTTTTCCATGGTATCTTCTGCGCATGAAATTCTCTCTTCTATCTCTTGTATTCTGTTGGTGATGCTTGCGTCTATGATTCCTGATCTTTTTTCTAGGTTTTCTGTCTCCAACGTAGTCTCCCTTTGTGATTTCTTTATTGTTTATACTTCAATTTTTAGGTCCTGGATGGTTTTGTGCAATTCCTTCACCTGTTTGGTTGTGTTTTCTTGCATTTCTTTAAGGGCTTCTACCTGTTTACCTGCGTTCTCCTCAAATTCTTTGAGAGTGTTGTTTATATCCTTTTTAAAGTCCTCCATCATCATGAGAAGTGATGTTAATTCTGAGTCCTGCTTTTCCAGTGTGATGTGGTGTTCAGGCCTTGCTATGGTGGGGAACTGGGTTCTGGTGATGCCAAGTAACTTTGGTTTCTGTTGTTTACATTCTTATGCTTGCCTTTTGCCATTTGGTTAGCTGTAGTGCTACTCGCACTCACTGGTTCTGACTGGGGTCTGCCTTTCCAGTTATCTTGGTTGTGTCAGAACTCTTCGGGGTCTGGATGACTCTATGATCCTGAGCTCCAGCTGCTCTGGGTACAGTGGCTCCTCTAGGATATTTCAGGATATGGTATCTCCAAGGTAGTAGACCAGCTAGGTGTTTGCTGTTCTGAATGTAGTTGCTCCTCTATGATGCTTCAGGATATGATGTCCCCTGCTCTGCATCTCTGTGGGCCATGTCCTCTCTAGGATGCCTGCAGCTCTGCAGTCTGTGACCTCCCTAGGGTGCATCCAGACTCAGTTTCCAGAGGGGAGCAGATTGGCTGGGAGACTGCTCCAGCCACTGGTATCTGGGCCAAGAACAGAAGGGGAGTGGCTCTCTGCAGGGGCAGGGTCTGGATGCCAGGTGCCCTCTGGGGGCCTCCCTACTGCTAGTTGTGCTTCTAAGGCCTAGAGCGGTGTGCGGGTTCTCCTACCTGCTGCTCTGAGGTCCGTGGCCTCCCTAGGGTGCCTCTGGACTCAGTTTCCAGAGGGGAGCAGATCCCCTGGGAGACTAAAGCAAAATGATTTTTAACCCAAGATAGTATTATTATCGACAGAATTATAATAAGCCTTTAAATTATTCATCGTAATCATCAATGAGAGACTTTTTAAAAAGAGGCTTTATTGAAAAGATGGTAAAAATGAAGATCAGAATACCTACATGTTTAGCTAAAATTCATACAGCTTGTGTGATGACTATTCTTAGTTGTCCACTTGACTGCATCTAAAATTAGGTAAAACTCAAATATCTGGATATAACTCAGAGTGATTTGTTTTAATTAAATAATTTGACACGGGAAGATACACTTAAATGTGGGCTACACCTTTTGCTAGTAGCCAATGTAAAGGACAAGGAAGATGGAAACTTGCTCTCCTTACCAACTCCCATGTGCCCTCACTGACAAATCTGTGCTTCTACTGGCACTAGACCATTCTTTAATCTAGGACCATGGACAGAGTTTAGGACACATTAGAGCTCTAAGAAGTACTCTTTCAATCAATGAGACAGTGTTCCCTACTTGAGAAATACATTTTTTCTTATGATTTGACCTCAGTATTTGAGAAGATAGGCCTATTTTTCTTGGTTGAAGACAAGTATTCAAGTCTGAATGAAGCTAAGGTCTTGTCTTGTATCTGGGATGTATAGCAAGAAGTGAGTCATGGGAGTAGAGCAATTGGTCTGTAGCTTAGATTTTTCAAAACCTACTTTTAATAAGGTTTCTCAAATGTTTTAACCTCCCTTCTAGCCCATCACCCACCAGAGGTACTGGAAAAGAGAGGTTATTAAGATTATGAGAAAAATGGACTTGTCTAGAAATTGGAGCAAATCCAGTCTGTATTGTCAGGAAATCAGCAGTTCAGTTGTCAGAAATCAGCGAAGGCAACACTAGATCCACTTGCAAAAATATCTTGACAATACCAGCAGTTCAGTTCAATAGTTTCAGGAGAGTAAACATGAATCAGCAGTGGTGGCATGACCTAGGAGACATAGCCAGGCCTCCACTGAATTGGCACAAGTCATCAGTAGTGAACACGACCAGCAGGAGCACCAAGAGTTCTTTGCCATGCCTCTCTCAACAAAAGGGACGACCAGCAAAGACAAAGACAAGAGACCACAGAAGCAGTGCAAAGCTAGCTATCCAATTTCACTGTCATTGCCCCTTGGGTACTATTTATACTCCCTCCAAACATCATGTGTCCTCTCACTGCTCTTGCCTCATCATGAGAGTTTGTCTTGGCTGACATCACCCTGCCAATCAACCTGAGTCCACAGAATTAGTAAGAAGTTACCAGAACATCACCAGAAGTTTCTTGGTCCAGTTCTCTCTATGGAATCAACACAGATGGAACTCACCAATGCAATGTAAGGTGAAACAATGCATGTGTGTCTAGTGAGGAATCCTTCATGTGGATTCATGGGCAGGCTTTAGCAAAGCATCCTTTCACCTGTGTCTGCTTCAGGAAAATATTTCTTCATGTGTCTGTTCCTGCAAAACAGCATCTGACACAACTGATTTTCCAAAGAAACCATAAGCTTCACTTCACCACTAAGAGTACTGGTTTGAAGCCCAGTACCGGTAAGGTAGTTCACAACTCTAGGTTCAGTGAAACTTATTTTTGATGATCTCTTCTGGCCTCTGACATTTGTAGGCACAAAGTACATACATGCGTGCAGGCAAAATGCTGACACACAAAATAAAATAAATTTAAAATATATGTAGAATCATAGGAGAAAAATAGTTGTTCAAAAATCATCTTGTATGGTTAAGTATGAAGTTTGAGAACTACAGCCTCTTGGACTGTTTGAGAAACATGCTAACCATTTTAATTCTGGTTATACTTTTCTGATGGATGTTTGAGATCACGAGGGTGGCCCAAATGAATCACTATGTTTTTACTGCCAAGTCCAATTAAGGATCTGGTCTTCATGGGTCACATGGGCTTAAGATCTGGTCTTCATGGGTCACATGGGCTTGAGACCTTCCATGCTTTTTCTAACAGCTGTTTTTCATCGACATTAGAATTCTCTTCCAGTGTTTTAAGTTTATACTTTATTTAAATAAAAATAGTTTACTTTTTATTAATTAGGGGGTGAGTATCATTATGAGCATATAGAGTGTAGCAGAAAACAGCATACAAAGCTCAGTCCTTTTCTGCCAATCTGTGCATCCCAAGGACTGAATTCAGAATGTCAAAATTGTCAACAAGAGCGTTTGCATGCCGAGCCTCCTCACTAACCACTAAACATGGAAATATCCTTTCAACTGAACGTACTATTATTGTAAAATATAACATTTGATATTCATTGAATAATATTCAATGTATCTTGTGATCATGTGGTATTTTTTCAAATTCATTAGTATTTTTAAATGTTTTTGAGGTTCTCTTATAGAAATTCATCACAAAAGTTGATATTTATTAAAATAAATGGCTAATTAAAGGTGGACTTTGGGTTATTGTGTGATGTTATTTCTAGGGTTGTTGGTATTCAAAGTGATGTAACTGGAGTAGAGTGTTGATATCATTGAGAGTCCTCGCTGAATCCTCCCACCTTTCAGTCTCCACCTCCTTGTTATTTTATGTTAATAGATGGCAAACACTGAAATACTTTTCCTCCATATTTATTTGCTCCTTCTTTGTACATGCTGCTTTAAATTTTGTCCTGAAGCATAGGTATCAGTGGCTTTGTCAGAGGTGATGAGATGATAAGATGATGAGATCAGATTTGCTTTATGAATGTGTAATTTAATTTAAATCATTTGTAAGCTTTATAACACATTCATCACGGACAGCCTATGTGTAAGGAACATTAATTTGAAGCTGTGAGGATAACCAGCTGTGTTTCTCTGATATGAAAACTATAATATTTATATTAATTATTTCATGAAATGGAATCACTCAGACAGAAAATTCATTATACTTCACTGATGAAAGATGAAATCAAAATGCTTACATGTATTAATTTTAAACTATACACCCGCAGATGCCTAGAGCTCATAATACCTTTAATGATGCGATAATGTTAATGAACTTCTAGAAAACGCAATAATTCTATACATGGTTTGTTTCTGTTGAGTTTTTACAAATTAAATTTACTCATATCTAATACATAAATCAAAATTCAAAACTGTACAGAATTGTTAAATGTCAGATATTTTCTCATATTTATATTTCAATATTTAAATCAAATTAAACATTCCTTTCTTTTCAATCATCATTTCTGTGTGTTTGTCTGTGTGTGTGTGTTTGTATGTGTGTATGTGTGTTAGAAAGTGCACATGTCATTGCAGATGCCTATGGAATCTAGAAGAGAGTGTTAGAGAACCTGGTGCTGGAGTTTACAAGGATTTTGCAGGTTTCTAGTGTGGGTTTTATGAAACAACTTCAAGTCCTCTCTGCAAGAGCAGCATGTGCTCATAACCACTGAGCCACCTCTCTATCATACCAATATCATTGTGTGTATGTATTTGTGTGTGTGTGAAAATCTTTAAATTGATTTCCTGCAAATTTCATAAAAGTTCATTGTGTTTTTATTATTTCTGATCACCTTTGTATACAATTGCCCACCAAAGTTTCCAACACTTATTTCGCTGTTCCTTGGTACTACTGATCAAGCTTAACCCATCCTCCCTGTGATGTTTTGTATATAATTGGCCTGAGGAGTGGCACTATTAGGTGAGTCCTTGTTGGAGTAGGTGTGTCATTGTGAGCAAGGGCTTTAAGACCCTTGTCCTAGTTGTCTGGAAGCCATTCTCCTCTTAGCCTTCTTCTGAACAAGAGCTGAGAATGCTCAGCTCTTCCAGGGCCATGTCTGCCTCAGTGCTGCCATGTTCCCACCATAATAACAATAGATTGAACTTCTGAACTTGTAAGCCAGCCCCAGTTAAATGTTGTCCTTTATAAGAGTTGCCTTGGTCATGGTATCCCTTCACAGCAGTAAAACCCTAAGACACTTCCCAGTCAAAGCCCAGCCTCAAGTAACTGTAGTTCTATTGTTGATTTTTGTGAGATCACTGCGTTTCAATCCCTCATGAGTTAAATGATGGGATTTTGGGTTTTTGAAGCTTTGCTTTTTTTCCCCTGGTTAACATAGTGATGTCCAGTTCTATCTGTGCTTTCCTAAATGTCTGTGTTCCCATGTTGTATGTGAAATGTATGATTTTATATATCTACAGATTGTGCACTTAAGTTCTTTTCCTTTCTTGACTGTTATGAACAGTGTTGTAATACACACATTACACACATGGGTGCTTAAAGGCCTCCTTGGCATAAGAATGACAGTTCCTTTAGAGAGACACCTAGTAGTGGAATTGCTGAATGATACTGAGGTATAATTTTTCACTGTTGAAGATGTTCCAGTATATTTCCCATAATTACTTTTCTAATTTACATTCCCAGTAAAAATGTAATGATAATATGCAGGATGGTTAACATCTTCAACAAAACTTGCCCTTTAATATTATAACAGTCATTCTTAATTTAGAAACATTTATTTTTATTATTTTTAATTATATATATATATGTGTGTGTGTGTGTGTGTGTGTGTGTGTGTGTGTGTGTGTGTCTGGGTGTAGGTTATTGCATATGAACCAAGAGATCTCATGGACCTAAAGTTACAGGTGGTTGTAAACTACCTAATTTGGATACTGGGAGCCAAACTCGGGTTGTTTGTAGGAAAAACAGATATTGTCAACCCTGATTCACCTCTCCAGCCAGCTGAGAACAGTCGTTCATTTAGGGGAATGTGACAACAGGGTGACCTTTCTCTTGTTGCCTTGAAATTCTCTTCCTGTCTGTCTTTTCAACAGTTGAAACCTTGTTTATGATAGTTCATGATTTAACTTATCTGATGCTAAATGAAAGTCATTTCTCTTTATTATTTGGATTTTACTCTATATCTGATAAATTTTCCATGTTGATCTCATGAAATGAGCTTTTTACCCTGGCTGGCACTCGCCAGGCTTTCTCAAATCCCAATAACCCAGCTATTTGCTCTTTTGAAACCTAAACTAAAAAATTATAATCAGGAAATTTTAAAATGCAAGTAAATTATTTGAAAGTTTTTATTGCTTCCTTCTTCTATTCAATTCTCTCTGTTAGAATATAGAGTTGGTTTTCTGTGTTTTTTTTCTACAGATTGTTTTTTCTAAAGCAAACTTACATTTCCATCTGAGAGTTCATCCTCCTGTTAATCTTTCATCAGTTTATCTTATTTTGAGAAGTAACTGAGCCATGGTGGCATGAAGTACATTTAGTACTTTTTGATATGCAGCATGATCCTCACATTGAAGAACTGGCTTATTCTTTCTTTGCTTGTAATTTCATTTTATGTGTACCTATTTACCCAGAAGCCTTTTAGTGTGAGTCCATAGTCACTTCTGCTGTCTCTTCAGTACATGGTCCTCTAAAATTAATAATTACTAATAAATCCCAGCATGGGTTACTTCCCACCTCAATGGTTATGTTCTAGAATGAAAGACTCAGACACAGCATTTATATTTTAATATGTCTTAAGCAGCACAATAGCTGATGACTGCTAGCCTCCATGCTGTTAGATTCTACCTCCTGCTGATAATTCTGAGTTACTACTTACTAATTCCTATGCTTCTTCTTGGCTGCTCTTAACTCCAAGTACTCAGCCTTCTGGGCTACATTTTCTTGGTCCAGAGCCTGGGGAGCTCTCCTTACTTCTCTATCCTATGGTGATCTCTGTCTCTCATCTGTCCATGCTCTCCTAAATTATGGCAGATCTCCTTTTCCTCTTCCTCCTGGCCTCAAACCTAGGAAATCCAAAAATCCCACCTTTGGCATCTTTATTTACCAATCAGAATCAACTGGGGGCAGGTTCCTAGAAGCTTTGTAAAGACTCTCTTGTGCAAACAGATTTGGGGGGAACAAAATAAGCATTTGTAATACCAGCATACATGGTCCCCTAAAACCTAGCTTATTGAAGATTTATGTTTTTTTACCGTTTCAGCATTAGATGGCAATTAAAGCCTACATTTCCTCTAAATATCTAGCAGGTACATTATTGAATATGAACTGAAAGAGCTTTCACAAAGGGTAATTAAATTCCACAAACCTCTTCCAGGTCAGAGATAAGTCTGCCTGTTATTTGACAAGAAAATTCCACAAATTTTGAGACAAAATAATTTTCAAGAAAGTAGCCCCAGTCTTTCATACCATGAAAACAATACTAGTACATGACATTCTGAACACACAGCCTACTAAGTGCTGGTGCTGAGCTGGACTAGCACCTGTGATACTTGATGAGCCATTGACTGCTGGAAGAGTCATAACCCAAAATCATTGTTTTCATCAACAAGCAAAACTGGATGGAACAGAAATCTGGAAGATTTCAGCACATATATTATTTTCTGACAACAAGGCTGTTTGTCCCCATCTGCAAGTGTTTGTTCTTTTAAGTTTTAAGACCAAGTCCTGCCCTCAGGCACTGAAATGTTATGAAAAATATCTCTTACGTTTTAGGAGACTGGAACTTTTGTTAGGCTCACATCCAGAATATATAAAATATTTTGAAGTCACTTGAAGACTTAAATCTGCTCTCTCTCCTAATATGTACGCAGCCTGTTTGTTTAACAAGAGAAACAATATGTACAAGCCCATTTGTTTCTTTAAGAGAAAAATATAAAAAACAAATGTATTTGCCTTGGATTTCCAATGTAATCAATCAGCTTTTACACTTAAGCTAGTTCATACCTCATCATAAGTTACATACTCCTCCATGGACTTAACCTGAGTAATCAGATGTTATGTGTGTATGTACAATATAATAATAATTTTATAAAACCATAAAATATGATAAAATGGCTTTATAAAATGAATATCCACCACAAATAATGAAATCAGCTTATGAGTATTGCATGATAGCATTTGTTTATTGTGTCTGGATTAGTTTTAGTCACTTACAGTCAGTAACTAAATCCCTTTTGAAACCTTGTTAAAATTTCTATAGTGTCCCTCATTCATCCCCCATGTACTTCTGTGATGTTCAGTAAATCTTAAACAGAAGCCCTTTGTTAGAGAATAAGGGGAGGCACAGGGAAAGAAAAGTAATAAATTCAAATTTGGGCCCATTCTTGGTTCAATTTCTTCAAGGGCAAGTACTTGTTCTCAATGTGATGCCTATTCATTACTAGTAACTTTGTCTTTATCATTAATGCATTTGAACTGACATAACATATTCTCACCAAATAAGGTATTGTTCTGTACTATTCTATCAAAGGCTAGATGTTAGTATCAGTAAACATAGTTTAATAATTACAACTGTGACACTGAGATGGAATGTTCCCAGTCTTATATACTTAATGACTAGCACAGACCCATGGATCTATCAAGGTGGTGTTGGAGTCTAAAACACAAGACTATCTTATTGAGAAAATGATCTTCCCTCAGGGCCTCAAAAAGGTGCCAACTTCATTCCTCTGCACTGACCTCAGAAAAGCTATATCACCTGACCCAAGGGTAGATTAGTGAACTTAATAGTTTGGCCCCCATTGGTGAGGTTAATTTGGACTGTACTGGATGCTTCATGTCTCAGAACCTGTGAAGTGTGAGGATTTGGAAATATTTTTAAATCCATTTTCTATTTTTATACTTTATAGTAGTCTAACTAAAAGTAATGTAAAATTAAAGTACAGAAAGAAAGCAATAAATTAAAGAGGGAAGAAGGGTAAAAAAAAACACTCTACCTTGTGAGAATGATAGTCTGATAATGTTTACTTTTTATTAAAATGTGAAATCTAGCAAAATCTACAATCACTAATATAGTTCTTTTTATTAAAATGTGAAATCTAGCAAAATCTACAATCACTAATATAGTTCTTCCAAGTACATTTTAATGACATATCTCACTATTATACTTATTTTAAGATCCGATGGGGAATTGGATGAAATTTTACATCTATTTTCTTACAACAGATCTTTGGAAAACACCAAAACTTTTGAAGTACTATTTCTAATGTGGATGTAGGCATAACTGACTGAATTCCCATTAAAAAATAATGAGGTTTTCAAATCACGGAGCAGACATCCTGCTAGCCCTGTTTGTACTTTTTTATTTTGCTTGTCTAGTAGACTTCATAGATAGAGCTCTGTAGAACTCCATGGAGCAATCTTGATATTTCAGAGTTGATTGGTTTTAAATATATATTGCTAAAATTCTAGAAAAGGCAACAATCAATAGAGTCAGGCATTAAATTCTGCTGTTTTTCCTGGATTTCAGTGTAAGGGGTTTTTCTTAATGTCACTATAATCTGCTCGATGCCTGTAGCTTAGGCTATTCCTACAAAATGTCACAGAAATGAATAATAGAAAGCTGTATTCTTACAATTCTGAGGCTAGATATCAGAGATCATGGATACAGTAAGGGAGGATGATTTCTGCTGAGGGTCACCTTTCTGGAGCAGGTAACAGTCTTTTCTCTGTTTTGTCAGGTAAGAAAGAGAAGATGAAATGAATTTATCTTCAGGAGATGGCAGTTTCATCAAATTATGACTCCATCCCTTTATCCCCGTTCTTCAAATTTATTTACTTTCTCAGATCTGGTTATAGGTTATATTAACATCAGATTAACATCAGATATCAGCACCTTAGCATCTGGCTTTTATTCAGATAGAAGTTAGTCAATTGAAAAAAAAAAATAGATGGTGCAAATACCAAAGTAAAATACAGGGTGAAGGGCGTTGGAGGAAAACATTTACATAGGCAAAGCTAGAAAGCTTTACAGCTGTGTCCACATGTCTGTTTGGTCATGCTGTAGAAACAAAATCATCATTGTTACTCTTGTTCTTGAGTATTCCAAATACACCTTGAGTCTCTGCCAAGAAGAAATCCAGTATGGACAAATGTTGGTATGGATATAGAAAGTTATTTAAAACCATACAGTCCTATTCTAGCATGCAGAATACAAGATACTCTTGATGCAAACATTTATGGAGGTAGGCTTCTCTCAAAATGGATATATAGAAAAAAATCTAAAGAAAACTATTTAAGTTGCTTTAAAAAAATTCACAAAAGAAGAAATATATAACTCAAATATGATCCGTGCTCAATATTTTGTATGCTTGTTTGTTTCATTAACATTGGTGAAATTAACAATAACTTGCATATGATTCAAAATATATCAGTCAGTTTGCCACTTCCTCTGTTCAACCAGTAGTAGTGGTCTGGAATTCACATTGGTAACCAAAATGATCCATCATAGTTGTTTTTTTTTTTTTTTTTTTTTTTAACAGTACATTCTTTTTTTGATTTAATTAGTATAGCATCCATAGTGATCAGGAAGAACTCTTTCTAACCAATCTTTTTCGGATTTGAAACATATATGAAGTCTAGTGAAGATGTTGGAACTAAACTATCTACATGCTTGGCAAGCCCATTCCGTGGTTTAGTTTTCGGAGTTATTCATACTTTCAGATCCTGTAATATAACACTTCAAGGGGCTTAAACTCTCTTTATATAGAGAGACTGCACCACTTCACTATGGAGTACTTAGGAACTGAAAACATCTGACAATGGAGTATAGATGCTTTCTGTGGCACATGTTTGATGCTATCCTCATTTGTCATTTTACATTCAATTAATTAAATACTGGTATATATGAACAATTCTATCAGTGGCAACTGCAAATATTAAATCTTAATTTTGGAGATGTATAATCTAAGAGATTAAGACAAACAGTTAAAATTTACTAACAAAATTTTATTGTGTTATGTTTATTAAATGTTTATTATACAGTAAGTATGTATTTAAGATACACAAATATGCATGTATGTATGTATGTATGCATGTATGTATATATGTATGTATGGGACCTTAGTAAACCCATTTATTATTTCTAAAGTAATATACATCTTATTAGAGATTATAGTGTCATGAAGATAGCCTTTTCAATCTCCTCATTGATTAATATTAATAACATATGATGACACAGAAACATCTTTGTCAACCAGGTGTCAATTCCTGTTAATTATAGGCAAATTAGCAGAGAACTAATTGGTCTATGAGGAGATGACTGTATTAAAGTAGCATTGTCATTTCTGATAAATTATAAAAATGAATGTATGAAATATGAACCATTATGCAATGATCATCGTGAATATTATAATTTGCTACTGAGGTCTTGACAAATGCTTGAGTGGCATTTAACACTGTAAACAAGGAATAAAAATAATTTTTTTATGCTTATGCTCAAATTTAAGAAAGTATAGATTTAACTGTTTGTATTCATTTTTTTACACATGGTGAAAGAAATGAAGTGATCATTAAGAAAATTTTTTCTTTATCGAGAATATATGCTTTCAGAAATGCATATCAACATTAAAAAATATATTTGTGTTTTATGGATCTCAATTACCAGGAATTTAGTAATGGAACGCTTTATACAATTTCTACAGTGTCTAGTACACTGTCAGGTTGTACAAGTTATTTTATCAGGAATGACATGACTCAAGTCAGCAAATGTCCAATGTCAAGGTTCTTCTGATGTATGTAGTTAGAATATTTTATGAACTTTAAAATCCATTCATTGTTTCAGGCCTTTTAATGTTGTTTTTGCAAAGCAGGACAGCTTTTTATTATTTCAGATGATTGCCAAATGCACACATCTTTGAGCTTACATCTTCATTTTTTTACCTCATGGTAATTCTTTTAATGGCTACTGAAATTGATTTCAATAGCAGCCATGAGTTCCATTAATATTGTGTAAGAGTAAAAGCAGTTCTTGGCAGGTTCCTGAATGGAATTCATCTGATTAAATATGCATTTTTTGATTACCGTCTAACCTTCTACAACCTTTACTGTCTGTCTGTTGCCATTAAAGATTAATATACCAGTATATCAGATAAAATAATATTCTGAACAGATCTGCATCCCTCACCTCATCTGTCAAATCAGGTCAAACCATTATTTTTACTCTTTGAAGACATTTGTGGCTGTAAAATTCCCATTTAGAAGGAAAGGAAACTCATTAGAATGCAAAGCTATGCTGGTAAAAGTGTGTGGATAGTAAAACATATTTTCTAGATATACAAAGGGAACTTGCCACCTCAACCTAAGAAGCATGTCAAAGGAAGTTATAAAAAGAAGGGTAAGAATGAACTTTTTATTTTATGTCTACCCTCCACCTACTCAGCCAACAATTTTTTATTTCCCATCAGTGTACTTATCTGGTGTAGATTAATGTTGGTAACAGTTTTACTGTAGTTTCCTTTTTCTGAAACATTCATGCACACACATACACATACTCACCTCACACACACATACACACACACCCCACACACTACAGCTACACATAAAGCATTATTGCCTACAAGAATTTCTTTTTTGTGTGAAAACAATAAAAAAAGCTAGCTTATTATTATAGTGCCAAATTATGCTCCCAAATGCATGTCTTTGCCAACTGTCCAGTGCCACATATGTGTAAGACAGTAGATTTTAGAATCTTTCTTCTTGAAGAAAATACAATACTGTAGAACACAACACTGGCAATTTTTCAAGGAGAAAGTGCCAATACAGTAATCTCTTTAGTCAGGGCATTATGTGTTTAGTGCTGGCTCTATCTGATATATATATTTAAAAAGTGTATATCCTAGCTCAATTTTTAACTGATAGAAAATAGTGTGTCTAATATATTTTAACACAATACCATGCAATCTTTCAGTTTGTGAATATCTATTTATTGGCCCAAAGTAGAGAAAAATGCCTTAGTTTTCTGTATAAATATCATCAGCTTAATGTGGGCAAATTAAGATCTGAAGATTCTTTTTAATCACTTCATTCTGGTACTATTGTAAAGGATAATTATCAAGAATTTGTAATGTTACTATTTAAAAACAAACTCACTGCACAAAATATTATATATACATGTATTTATATAAATATTTATATTTATGTTTGACATAGTATACCTGAATAAGAATTGATTTCAGAATACCAAGGCCAACAAAAACCTGAAGATGTGATTGCTTTATAGAAAACAACATAGTTTTCTCATGTAATATACCCATAGTCTTCTAAATAACTTGAAGTATTCATAATAATTGCCTAATAGCTCATTAAGTAAAGGTGTTTGCTACCTACCTTGATGACCTGAGTTCTGTCCAGAAACTCAAATGGTGGAAAGTAAGGACTTACTCCTCAGGTTATCCTCTTATTTCAAAAAGTGTGCCTTGGTATGTATGTACTGTGAACATGTGCAAATACACATACACACACACACAAATAAATATGAAACAATCAATAAATATGTAAGTATATAAATAAATGTTTAATAAAAATCTCTAGAGTGTTTATAATATATAATACAATAACCATATTCAAATAATTGACTGTATTGCTTATAAGTTTTTAATGTTATAAATATTTTAATCATCCATGCCTTAATGATGGGGATGCAGCCAGAAACCTGTATATTATCAGATTGTGTCACTCTGACAGTCTCACAGAGTGAATGTAGGAAGGAGGCTGACTACCCTGTCAATGTAATATAACCTCAAGAAACCATTGTATATGTGGTTTATTATTAACCAAAATGCCACCACATGATACATTAGTACATTATTGAGTATACAAATATAGAAACTGTGTATGTGCCAAGACCAGCAGTATTTGACAAGGTTTTCTCCACAGTTAAATTTATTTTAACTGATCAATAATAGCATAGAATTTTGCATATGACTGTAGTACCTACTAATATTTCAATGAATAAACATACTGTATCATTAGTTTGCATGTCACCATTTCTTCAACATTCATCATTTCCTAAGATAAAAATACTGATATATTTCTAAACTATGTCTTGGAGCAAGATAGTTTTCAGTTTCAAGCTACAAGCATACTATGAGATGATTTATTCCTGGCTAATTTGTGTTCTTTCACTCTGAGCATGTTCCTATAGATTAATGGATGCATACAGCTATAGGTTAAAATGGTTGAAATGTTTACTTCTCATACTTAGAAAGGGTATGTACTTTAGTCAATAGTTTAAAATATATTCATGTCTGGACATAGGGCCGCTGGATAGCAAATTGTTTAGCTGTCAATGGCTGGGCTCTAATCCACTTAACTTGATCTCTTCATGAACAGAGTCAGAACACAGACAATGGACACACAGACCAGTCAATAGAGAAGAGAATAGCAAGGGTCATATGGCACTTTGAATGTGAAATGGGCCCCAACTAGTGTTTTGAGAATTACTTTTCCAGATGTTGTAGTTTTCTCTTCCATTTTCTTATTTTTGATATTATAGTACAAATACATTATTTCCTCTACTTCCTTTCCTTCCTCCAAACTCTGCTGATACCTCTCTTGCTCTGTTTCAAATTCATAGCCCTTCTTGTTAATATATACCTCTGATATCTATATCCTTATATTTGTAAACATAACCTGCTCGGTCTATATAATGTTATTTGAAGGCTTAAGATTTACTATTGGATAATTAATTTCTGTGCTCTTCCCTGAAGACTTCCTCCCATGCTCAACATGCCTTAGTTTCCTATAATTTTTTGGGCAGGGCCGAGACCTTGTGGGCCTTCCTCAATCAACATTGTGTGTCTTTGTTGTCCTTGTTCAACTCAGCTTCATTTAGTCATACAGCTACTTTATGGGTGTAGCACAAAGTAGCTCTTAAAATTGGTGAAGGGCTATTCCTGTGACCTACCTGATCGTTAATCTGAATTTAATAAAAGAAGATATAATAATCGCTGGTGTATTCAAATCAACTAGACACATATATCACAAAGATATTTCCATAAATAAAAAGTAATATTAACTTCAGGCATGGGATTTTGGTTATTTCATTATTAAATACCATGGGTAAATCTGAGTTTCAGTGTCATGTTCTCTTAGTAGAAAATAAGATATGATATTTAAAACTGCAGTACATAGATTCGTGTTTAATAATAGTCACTCATGTCATCCTCAAAACAGAAATAGACTGACTTGTAGTTTGCAGCATTTAAATATACCAAGAAAGTTTGTCATCTTTCAGATGTTTGGATAGAATGTCATTTTGTCACTTGATTCTGCCCCTAGTGGCTCTTGCTTTTCAGAGACCTTTTTATAACTTAAAATGCCACTGACTGCCATTGTATAATGAATCATGAATTACTGCAGCCCAAATGCCTGCCTAGAGACTCATCCACTCAATAGGTTCTCTAATGTCTGAACAAAACGCCTTCAGTGTAGAAGCCTCTGTCCTGAGGCTATTCCTTGCAAATTAAATTATTTATGAATCACAAAGTTTTAGATACACTTGTGAACATCAGTATTTTCTAATGGCTATAGAATTTGTAACTCATGTCTTAATAAATTTGTATAAATCAGCAATTCTGAAGAGTCAAAATTGCACTTTCAAAATTTATCACTTAAAAACATTAGCATGGTTGTGTATGTGTATGCATGCGTGCGTGTGTGTGTGTGTGTGTGTGTGTGTGTGTGTGTGTGTGTGCCTGCAGGCTATGATTCATGGAGAAGTTGGAGGGCAACTTGCCTCATTTTGCACTTGTGTGGGTAAAACAGTATTAGGGTAGGTTATTCTCTCTAGGACACATTCTGGAAGGGTTTTTAAACTGTACTTTTTATGAAAGAAAGGCTATATTAGACAAACTGCCTTATAATAAGACTTACACATTCTTTTTTGGCATTTGGACACTGGGGTTTTGGCACATTTGTAATCTCAAATGCCCTCATTGCATTCTGAACCTTCAAGGTTAGAAAGATTTGGAAATGTCATGCCTTTTGTTGTTGAGATCCTGAGTATAGAGACCTACTGGGTTGGAGAGGCATTCTTACAAATGAGACATAAGTTTGCTCCTCAGACTGCCTTATGTATAAATATACAGTTAAAAGGTAGTTCTCTTCAGAGGAAGCTCTGCCTTACTCCTATGATGCTTCATCTGCTGGAGATTTCAAAGCAGTCTTATTTCCCTACCATATGGGAACTAAAACAGCTGTTCATAATATTCTTCCTCTTGCATGCATTTTTTTGTTTTTTTCCAAAACACTTTATTTATCAATATTTGTATAAACATATATACTTATACATGTATGCATATATAAACAATAATTAAATAATAAGATGTATTTAAAAAGTATGGGGGGTTGGGAAAAGTGGGAGGAAGGAGAGAAAGGGGAAACTATGCAAATACAGTGTTCATATATGAAATTCTCAAAAAGGAATCCAGTTTTTTAAAATGTTCAACATATCAACTAGCATTTTACAATATGAAAATAAATATGACCTATAATTATGTTAAAGGACATTTTAACTCACTACAAACTTTGAAGTTTAAAATGAGATCAATAAAAATCATCTTACCCAGCACAAAAACCACAATAACGTTTTATAATTCAAAGTATTTCTGAGAACAAGAAAATAGATTGTCAGGAGCTAAGTCAGCAGAGCCAGGGGTACACTGTATGTGTGTGTGTGTGTGTGTGTGTGTGTGTGTGTATGTGTTTTATCAAATCATAACTTTAACTTTTTATCATGGGGACTATAAACACAAAAATGCAAGATGTGGGGAAGGGGATGGTACAGGAGCATAGGTGTTCAGGGGGAGTACAGATATCTTTCAGAACAGGGTATCAGCTGGATGAAGGTTCAGGGGTCAGGTCACTATGACTCTGCCTATGATTCACTTGTCCTTATCTAATTTGGTACTATCTGCCAAAGGCTGCCTATTTACAAGGTCTATGCCTACACAACTTACTCTAGTCAAGCTAAATATATAAGTATTGCTTTTGCATTCATTAAAATTATTTTTACTCTATGTGTGTCCTAAACATCTTCCCATCTACTAAGGTTTTATCTGTATCTTGCATGTATTTTCTAAAGAGTGTATCAATTTATCAGGAAAAAAACACCAATGAGTATGCCTGCAAGATACCCAGCATTCTTCAATTTCTTAAAATTTCCAGCTCTCTGCTTTCACTCACCTGTGTAACACTGTGTTCCACCCTGTAACATCCTGCTCTAGTTAATACTTTGGAAAACCTGAAAGGACCTGGATTATAATTTATGTTACTGAACTTAATTTGAAATATTTGCTACATCAACAGTATTTTATTGATTCCTGAAAACACATATAATTAAGCTAACGAGTACAAACATTGTTTTAGATCACTCCTAGCTATGAAATTCAAGGAAGCCACTTAACTTCTGAATCCTAGCTTCCACAGCTATTAACAACAAATAATCCTTTCTTTAACCTGCCAGGCTTGATGTTAAACTCACATGTTAAATGTCATTAAAAACCATTTTATGCTCAGTGAATGCAAGATATTTTTTTCTACAAAAATAAACCTGTGCAGTAGAACAGTTGGAAAATAGGAAGAACTATATTTATTCGACTTGGAGGGGGAAATTCTCTAGTAATTGACCAATAGGTCTGAAAGGTTTTTTGGGGGAAAAATTTGACTGGAATGAGTGTGCTCTGAATTTATTTGTGCTCAATGAATTCTTGTTAGCAGGTGAAGCTGTAATGTGATACTAAATACAATATAATATATAGTAGATATAACATAATATCTGTAATATATAAGCTATGCAATATTTTTGTGTGTGCATAAGGACAGATTGACTCATAACTTATAGAAAGTAGTAGTGTTGTCTTTCTAGGTATCTTTAAAAATGAAAAAAAATTAAAAAGAGAGATGCCATGTATCTTATTGAGAAATTGCTACTAGGAACATTTGTCAGTAGCTTTCTTGTGTGACTGTTTGTACTATAGCTAATTTCACAGTAGAATCTCTATAATATGTTTTTAATTGGTATCAAACATTTGACTTGGAGACATATGATTTCTTTAAAGTCAAGACGATCCAATTACTCTGTATAGATTTGGCGCTGGCTTCTGAAAGTGCATTGTGCTAACATCAAATGTATCCCGCAGTGATGCAGAGCTCATATCATTACCATCGTCATTTAATGAAATGGAAGTTTACAAGTTTTCAGTGAGGCAATGCTTGCCCTTTTTTCATAATTGGCATCCTCCATTTTTCAGATTTCCTTTGAGACTTCTGTGGTGGTTTGCTGTAGAGATTTAGAGCTCCAGTTCTAAAATCTGACTGATTCTAACCCTGGCTACTCCACGTGCTTCTCTGACACCAGCCAAATTCTTCATCGTCAGTTTCCTGACATTTCAAACTAAAAGAAAAAGTGAAATTTTTGTGAAGATTTTCAGTTGATATAGTTAGAGTGCTCAACACAGTAATTACTCACTTGTCAGGGATTATCAGTTATAACAATTATTACTATAAGATATTTAATTCCTTATTCTATTGCAACAAGCATAAACTCTTGAAAGTTGAACTATGGCGTTATATGCAATAACTGTCCATAAGGTCTCAGAATTGGGAAAATTTTCTGGCATACTTCTTTTCTTACATATGCTGTTTAATTTAAAGACAAATGCACTTTAAAAATTATTCCATTGGCAGTACATTATAAGCACTCTAGCAGCTAATTAAGATATGCTAACATAATAAAATACTGCTTGTCAATATATTCAGCATACTGTCCACCCTCTACAGGCAGTTTATTTGGTAAAATATTCTCTTATACTTGTTGCTGTTTACAAGTCATATTATAAAAAACTGTAAATTGTTGTATTTTAATGCTATGATAGGCAATCCATTAACATGCTTGACTTCTAAAAGTGTGAACAAACTGTCCTGTATCTTTGCATGCAGCTATGCATTTCATGACAGAGATGACAATGTGTGAGTTTCCTAGATATTATTCACAAATACAAAAGTTATATTACCTCATCATCTTATACATATGGACTGCATTAAGTGGATGCTTCAGTTCTTTATCCTTTTAATTTAATTAAACTATAATTTTGTTGATAATGAACTTCTTTCTATAATAAGTGATGGGTTGAGTTGTGTTACTTTATGTGGTAAATGTCATCAGTCTAGTGTCTGATGCAATATTATTTTAAAAAAGATGTGCTATTGAAAACTGCTCAATGAATAATATTGTAAAGTTGACTGGATAGTTTTATGTGTGCATAAAGTGATGGAATGCATTTTAAAGGAGTGTTCAATTGAGAGTTACATAGATTCTTTGTAATGATTTTAAAAGTTATTTTAAAGTATGCATTATTTTCTACTTTTGATACACATATATAATATGGTCACAATAAAATAAAAGTTGCCTTATAAGATAGGTATCCATCATGCCAGTTGTTTCTGATCCTAACGGAAAGCAGACCTGTGAGATTTATATAAATCAGTTCAAAAAGTATAACAGGCATGTGTTCATAGATGATTTTCTCTATTCTTTACCTTTAAACTGTCTTCTTCAGAAAGCAGAAGACCAGGGCAAGATGCAACAGAGACATACCAGGGCACTGAGCAGACATTTATATAAGGATAAGTGGTATACTGTATCATCATTGAGATCAAACAACTGATATTCATGAATTTAAAAAAAAGGAATTTAAATTCTTTTTCCTGAATGAAAAGATGGCTATATTTTGTTCGATGCTTGGGTCTTACTAGGCTTTTTTTCAGCAACTGACAGGTAGCACATCCATGAGAATTGTCTTTTTCAGCACTCCCTCAATGCCCTTACACATTTTTCTCATGTCTCTTATTGTTTCTCATTCTAAGATTTTTATCTGGTTTATTTTGCTTTCCATAAATTTCCCCATAAAAGATTATAAAGGAATTTGTATTTGTGGTTCTTAAATATGTAAAAACTTTCTTTATATTATTCTCCCCATTGATTTTTCTGGTTAAATGATTCTCAGAAAGATGAAGCAATTTTCCACATGCTCAAACAAGTATTAGGGAAAACAATTCTGAATACATTTGCTTCCTTATCCTTAGTGGCTGGATATTTTGGTTTGCATTTTTCTTAGTAGGGTGTAGGATCTTTATCAGGAATAATTGTTCTGAAACATCACCATAAGTTTATAATTGTGAAAACCACTATACTGGAAAATGGGAAAGATGTTAAATGTAGGCCTTACCCCTAAGTCCGAGATAGATGTTTACATTCTATTACTATAAATTAGACACAACAGTGCTTAATATATGTAGTGTCAGGGAATATATGCTTTTTCTTAAATACATTAAAACTTAATACATTATCATTGGATAACTTTTAGAAAATATGGCCAAATCGAGATAAATTTAGTGGTGTTGACAGAGGTTCTGTTTTGTTTTGTTTTGTTTTAGTACTGGGAGCTTCGCAGGCTCGAGAGGGTAGTGGCAGGGGCATAGAATAGGTCTCTTTTGTGGCTTTAAAGTCTGAGAGCCTCTGGATGTTCTAGCTCTCTAACTGTACTGAAATGCTGATGATAACTTCTAAAAAGTCCTAAAAACAGTGACTTCATGAAATTGGCAGGCAAATGAATAGATCTAGAAAATATCATCCTGAGTGAGGTAACCCAATCACAAAAGAACACACATGGTATGCACTCACTGATAATTGGATATTAGCCCAAAAGCTCAGAATATCCATTGTATAAACTCACAGACCATATGAAGCTCAAGAAAAAGGAAGACTAAAGTGTCTTCAGTTCTACTTAGAAGGGAAAAATAAATAAGCACAGGAGGTAGAGAGTGGGAGGGATTTTAGGAGGATGAGAGAAGGGGGAAGGGAAAGGGGGCAGGACCAGGTATGAGAAAAGACTGGGAGATGTACTGAGGGTCAGGAAATTAAACAAGGTGTGTAGCAAAGGGGGATGGCAAACTGTGGGTAGCCACCAGAAAGTCCCAGATGCCAGGAAAGAAAGAGGTTCCCAGGACCCAACAAGGATGACATTAGATGAAATGCCCAACAAAGTGGAGGGAGAACTTGTAGAAACTCTATCCAGAGGTTAGGCACAGCTCCCCCTCCCGCCCTCACCCCCCCCAATTGAGGGATGAAACCACCTACCCATCTCCAAAATTTTAACCCAGAATTGCTACTGTCTAAAAAAATAAAGGGAACAGAGACTGAAGGAAAGGCCATACAAAAACTGTCCCACTTGGGGATCCATCCCATATGTAGACACCATACCCAGTCACTATTGCTGATGCCAAGAAGTGTTTGCTGACAGGAGCCTGTTACAGCTGTCTCTTGAGAGGCTGTCCATGTCATGTCTCCAGAGCATGCCCAATATAGATAAGGATGCTTGCAGCCAACCATTGAACTGAACACAGGGACCCCAATGGAGGAGTTAGGGGGAAGGACTGAAAGAGCTAAAGGGGTTTAGAACCCCATAGGACAAAGAACAATATCAACCAAACAGACCACCCCCAAAGCTACTAGAGACTAAGCCACCAACCAAAGACTACACACAGAGGAACCCATGGCTCCAGCTGCATATGTAGCAGAAGATGGCCTTATCTGGCATCAATGGAAGGGGAGATCCTTGGTCCTGTGTAGGGGAATGCTAGGATGGTAATGCAGGCATGGGTAGGTGGGTGGGGAAGCATCCTCATAGAAGCAGGGGGAGGAGATGGGATAGGGAGATTGAAGAGGGGAAACCAGGAAAGGGGATAACATTTGAAATGTAAATAAACAAAATATCCAATAAAAAAAAAAGTAAAGAAAAGAAAGAAAGAAAAAAAACATTCTTGCTTTTTCTGAGGGTAAAAATCTGCTGGTTTAGGTGATTAACACCTGTAGCCTAACAGTGCCCTTTGTTCTATCTCAGCAGGAACTGTGCGGATCTAACTTTCAGCCTGCTAGTACAAGTTGCAGGAAGAAATCCAGACCCTCTGAAAAGTGACTATTGCATTTATAACTAAGTTGTAAAAAGTTTCCTATTAAAGATATGTAAGAAAAAGGGGAAAAGCAGAAAGACCCTAAGAAGAGCAAGGGAAAAACTTTCTTTTCTTTCTCAACTCTTTGTCATCATTACTTACACATTTTTCAGAATTTATGATCACATATTAAAATGTTCATCACAAGTTCACACAAAAAATCAAATCATAAATTGAAATAGAAGCTTACAACAAAGAATGTTTATATGCATATCCTTCAGGAGTAAATATCTGGCTAAACATCCATGAGCTGTCACAGCTCCACAGGTTCATAGAAGGTTGAAAACCATAACAAAGTTAGTAGTGACGTTTTGTATAGATAAACCCAGTCAATATTTTATCTTCTGTCCCTGCACTTAAAATAAATCGTTAATTCTCTTTTTATGACCATTGGTTAATAAAAACTTCTTGGAATGTGCTCTGAGTAGGAGAAAGTCTGGTTACTACCTAAGAGCAATTAACTGGTAACACATGGAAGACTGACATAGTTCTCATCGCAGTTTTGACTATCAGAAAGGACCTAAGTGCAGTACCACTATAACACAGCTTAATAATCACTGATATAATTCTATGAATTCTTATAGGATCATCATTAAGACTTAGGAAGTCATCTATTTGTCTCACTACAAGACAGTAGATCTTTGCAGAGATCTGCTCCAAAGGGGTGGGCTAATACCTAGTGATTTTTATATATGTTTAATGATAACAGGAAAAACATATTAATAGCAGGAATTGTTCCTAAAATGAACATCTCAGGAAGATCACCTTCTAGTTCTTAGCTTGACCTGTTATGGCTCCTGACAGTTTTAGGAAGTTTTGGCTGAGCGTTTTATTTCGCCTTTCCCTTATTGGTCCTTTGTTTTCCAATTTTGTGTATTTATAGGTTTTCGTTATGGATATTTGTCTCTGTATGTATATTGTTTCTGCACCTTATTTGTTTTCTTTTTCTCTGTTCTATCATTGTTTTGTTCTATCCTGGTTTGTTTCTTTTTTTAAAAAAAAATGCTTGTTTGACTTATAATGAGAAAGAAGGCACAAAGTTTGTAGAGAAGGAGATGAGAAGGATCTGGGAGGAGATAATGGGATTAAAACCATGATTATAATATATTGTAGGATAACATCCCTTTTTAATTTTAAAAGAAGAGCAGTAGCAGGTTGAGGCCTTCCTTGGGAATGAAAATTATGACTTTTGCAGCAGGAGGAGCAATATTTATAGTAACACCCTCTAAAAAATTAATAAGGTTCTTGTATTTTCAAAATATGGCAAAATAATTCCTGAACTAAATAACATGTTTTAACATTAGTCATAGACTTTATTGTGTTTCTGCTTAGTGTGTGTTGATTAATTTTGTACAATCATTTTTGCCAGGTAATATGAAAAGCAAAGGTGAATTAAATGTGCATTCAAAATGGTAAAGTTTGATAATATTTCACTTTTTAAAACTCTTTCAGCAAGTATTCTACTGCTGAAGTATATCCAAGACTCTTTAATGTTTACTTTTCATGAGGCAAACATAACATTTTAAAGACAACTCACAGTCTTTCTGCCTGTCATATAATGTAGCTCTATTTGTTCTGTAATTTATTCCTCTATTAATCATTAAAAGTATTTAATATTTGATTTATCATTAGTGTGTTATTGAAAGTACTTTTTTAAATATATAAAAATTTTTATTATGGCCCTTATTACCCAACTCCTCCTAGAATCTTTCTACGTTCATACCAATGCAAATTTATATCCTTTTTTGCTATGTCTCTGTCCCATTAGAAAGCATACAGGCATCTACAAAAAACCTAGAAAACAAATAATAATAACATAAAAAATTAACCTGAGTAGGACAAAACAAACAAAGGAAAGGGAAATGAAGGAGCCCAAGAAAAAGCACAAGAAGGACACATACATGAACAACACACACAGAAAACCACAGAAATTCTATAAAACCATAAAGTCAGAAATCATAATGTATAAGAAAAGCTCTATAGGCAAAAAGAAAAAAATCTTAAACAGAAGTATAAGACAAAAACAAACAGACAGAATACCTTCCAGAAATTCCATTGAGTTCAGTTTGGGTAGGCTGTCTACTGCTGGGTATGAGGCATGGATTTAAGTGTGATTTGGACACCCAATTAGACGCTGTGGGAAAAAAAAAAACCCTAATTTTTCATTTGCTAATTTGCTAGTGGTTATCAATTACAGATAGCTTCTGAATTAGGGGTGTTGGCTTGTGTCCACTTCCACTTACAGTACAGAAGACCATCAGTACAGGATCAGACCCATGTAGACCCTGTACATGTTGCCAGTTTTGTGAATATGTAAGGGTAACAACAGTCCTGCTGTATTTAAAATGCCTGGTTTTCTAAATGCCCTATAACCACTCTGATTGTTTACATCTTTCTGCTTCCTCATCCACAGTTTTCAGAACCTTGATGGTAGGGGGAAGGGGCGTCATAAGACATAGTGGTCCAAGATTTCTCACTCCATGTACACGGTCTGGCTGCAGGTCTCTGTATTTATTCTCATCTACTGCATGAGAAAATTTCTTTGATGATGGCTGAATAGTACATTAAATTATGGGTGTAACAGAATGTCCTTAGGGATCATTTTATCACTGTGGTCTTTTTATTTAGATTTTCTCTAGGTCTCAGAAATATCTAGTCAGGCTCTTGACTATCTGAGCAGTATTGAGATAGGTTATATTTCACGGAGAGGGATTTAAACCAAATCAGTTATTGGTTGGTTACTCCCACAAGCTTTGTGCCTCTACTGGAATAACACATCTTACAGGCTTTACAGCATTGTAAATCAAAAGGTTTGTAGCTAGGTTGGTATTTACTTTTCTCCTTTGGTACTGTTCAGAGAGCCTTACAATGCTGTGAATACTAGTCAGTATGAGTGAAAGCTCTTTGTAGGCATAGATTGACCTCTCCATGTTCAGTAATTTGTATAGATGCTATCTTGAAGCCTAGGGTCTTACCATCAGTTTGTGGAGAGAGACCAATAACCTCAGCAGTACCCTAAGTTATTTGTTGACTTCAGACCCCCTTGTCCAACAACCTTATTAAATGTAATCCATTCCTGGAACTGGAATGTATATTTGAAGACAAGAGCTGAACACTGCAGGCTTAATTTTTCTCAGTTTATAGAGATGACATTTAGATTACCTTTATATATATATGGCAGATTCTGTTATATTCTGTTTCCAAGTCAACCCTCAAATGGACATTGGTTTTAGTTGTCACTCCTGATATTTAACTACTTTCTGTTCTGCTCTTTGTTTGATCCTTGTGTTCTAGTCCAGTCGATAACTCTCTATTCTATTTCCCCTTCCTAGAGAAATCCATCCCTTCCTCTAATTCCTTGCTATATAACTAGCCTCTATAGTTATACTGATTCTAGATTCTTTAAGGAAGACTTGAAAACCATCATCCACATATAAGTGAATACAAACCATATTTGTCTTTTGTGGTCTGGTTTAAAACATTCAGTATGATTTTCTCCTAGCTACTTCAATTTAACAATGAGTTTCAATTTGTAAATACATGTTCTTTTTCCATTCGTCTATTGACTGACAGCTAATTTCTAGCTATTATAGATAGAGAAGCAATGAATATGGTGGAGCAAGTCCCTACAGTAACATGAAACACTCCTTTGGGTATATCCCAAACATAGTATAGCTCTGTCTTGAGGTTTATGTATTCCCATCCTCCTGAGAAATAGTCACACTGATTTACAGTATGGCTGTACAACTTTTCACTCTCAACAGTGTTCTTATTATACATCTTCATCATCATTAGTTATATTAGCCATTGGACCATAAAACTTAGGCATTCTGACAGGTGTAAGATAAAATGTCAAACTGCCTTTGATTTGCATTTTCCTATTGGCTAAAGACATTGAACATTTTAGTAAGTGCTCCTTGGGTATTTGAGTTTCTTCTTTTGAGAATTCTTTGTTTAGATTTGTTCCCCATTTTTAATTAGGCTGTTTTTAACTCTATATATTTGGATATTAGCTGTCTATTGGATAGGCAGTTGACAGAAAATATTGTCCCATTCTGTAGGCTGCTGCTTTGTGTCTAATAGTATGATTTTCATTAAAAAAAAATGTTCATTTACATAGGGTCCCATTTACTAATTATTTTTCTTATTATTTGTGCTAACAGCATTCTGTTCATGAAGTTCTTTTATGTGACAATAAGTTTAAGGCTATTCTTAACTTTCTCTTCTATCATATTAAATGGAATTCGCCTCATATTCATGTCCTTGATCCATTGGCAGTTGATTTTTATGCATGGCTATAGAGATGGATCTATTTTGATTCTTATACATACAGCCATCCAATTGACCAGCACCATTTGTGGAAAATACAGTCTTTTTTACAATGTGTATTTCTGACTTATTTATAACAACTTACATTCCCATAGGTATGTGGATTTATGTCTAGATTATCAATTTGATTCAATTTATCAATGTATCTGTTTTTATGTCAATACTATGGTGATTTTATTACTATTTCTTTGTAGTATAATTTGAGGTCAAGAAAGCAATATTTCCAGTAGTACTTTTATTAGTTAGAATTGATTTAGCTATCTTCAGGTTGTGTGTGTGTGTGTGTGTGTGTGTGTGTGTGTGTGTAAGAGAGAGAAAGAAAGAGAGAGAGAGAGAGAGAATTCCCATATGAACCTAAATATTGTCTTTTAAAATATGTGAAGAATTATGATGTAATTTTGTTAAGGATTGCATTGAACCTGTAAATTGCTTTTGGTCATTGCTTTTGGCCATTTTCACTATTTTAATCCTATAGACCGATGAATAGGGAAAATATTTTCATCTTCTAACATCTTTTTCAATTTCTTTCTTCAGGTTTTCTTGTCTTTAAATTTTTGCTATGTGTGTCTTTCACTTACTTTGTTAGAGTCACCACAAGATTTCTAATATTTTTTGTAGTTGTTGTGAAAGGTGTTGTTTCCCTAATTTCTGGCATCTGTCATTTAGATGTAGGAAGGCTACTGATTTGTGTATATCAACTTTGTACCTGAGTCTTTTCTGGGAGTTTATGAGCTATAGAAGTTCCCTGGTTGAATTGTTAGGCTCCCATATAAATACAATCATACCATCTGCAAAGGAAGACACTTTGACTTCTTTTCTTCTTATTTGTATTACTTCTATCTCCTTCAGTTGTCTTATTGATCTAGCTAAGACTATATTCAGTAGGTATGGAAAGAAAGGACAACCTTGTCTTGTTCCTGATTTTAGTGAAATTTTAGTGAAATTTGAGGTTCTTTCCATTGAAGTTGATATTGGCTATTGGCAATAAGTCATCACCTATTAATTTGATGTATGTACCTTGTGTTCTTAGAATCTCCAGGATTTTTATCAGTAAGGGTTTAGATTTGTTAAAGGCCTTTTTCTGTATCTACTGAGATGATCATTTGGTTTTTGTCTTATAGTCTGTTTATGTGGTAGATTACATTTATTGAGGCATCTAATTTATCCAAAACACTAAACTTTAATATTGAAGTCTTTCTTTAATCAGATTCCCTTCCATCTTTCTGTAATACAGTCTTCAATGAATTTAAGACTAAATCTGTATGATGTTAAAACTAATAATCTTCCACCAAATGTTATTTCTGTGACAATTAGACTTCTAGTGAAATTAATCGTTTAAAAATATTAATATTTTATTACATTATGTCATTGGAACTCCATGGATTTTTAAGGCTTGAAAAAACCTGAATCACAATTAACAACCACACTGATTTTATTTTCATTTAGAATTTTTTCATTTAACATAAAGAACAATTTGAAGACTGAAGCTGGTATTGATAAACTAATTAAAGTGTAGCTTTACAGAGACAAAAGGTTAATAAAGGAAGGCTTCTTCTGACCTTAGGTGGGACTTTGTTTATTCCTTGTTAAGCAACATGTTGCCACCCACTTCTAAGGGTTGATAAAATTCATACAGAGGGAGAGATGACGCTTCTTATAGGGACAGAAAACACTTCTGTAGTCCACAAGGAAAGCTACAGAATGTAGTCTTTCAGAAGGATACTATCATTCTTAAGTCTAAGGGGATAAACACACACTCATGTTAAGTAGGTATAGAGATATGGGATAGCTTTATCTTATACCTGATTTTAATGGAATTGATTTGAGGTTCTGTCCATTTAGTTGATGTTGAGTGCTTGGTTGTTGACTATTGGCTGTAAACCACCCTCTATTAATATACAGGGTATTATAGTTGTTTTCTTCTGAGGAGGATCTTGTTCAGAGTGTTAAGTTCTCATTCAGTTGAAGAGGGGTCCTCTAGTCATGTTGTGGCACATATTATTAATTTGATCATCAGAAAAATGGATCGTGTGATTGCCATATTATATTTTTCAAGAAACTAAGAAAATAACTATAGAAGGCTATAAGCAGATGACTTAGTTACAAAGAAAAACTGAGAGGATTTCTAGGAAGGTTTATGGGTATGGAGGAGCAAGTGTGAGAAATACAGAGTAGGCCTGTGAGGGTGGGCATAGAATTGATTCATGATCACAGTGACTGGTCCTATTGCCAGAACTATTGCACTAAAATGAGCCAGTAGAAGCAGCAGAAAATTACAGGGCACCAAAGGAAGAGAGAGAGAAGACAATGGAGAACTAATATAAAGAATTGTAACTTGCTTGCTGTGCAAGGGTTGAAGGGCTCTTTTAGCCAGAGTTTCTCCATGGCATCTGAAGGGTCTGTTTGCAGATGGATCAGAAACAAGTAAGTAGAGCTGTTGCAGGGTGAGAGCTATTGGGAGAATTTTTGTGAAATGTTTTGTTTGGAAATATGGTCGAGTTCAGTAAGTAAAACATTTAAAAGACAGAGTAAAGACGTATGAGGATAATCAGGAGGCAAGAGTGAGCAAGGGAAAGAGTCAGAGTGGGAGGAAAGCAGAAAGGATTTTTGTCTGGTTCCTGTATTTTTAGTCCCCATTTCAAACAAGTTAGAGTCAGTTAGTGGGGAAACAGCATTGGTAGAGAAGGGCACAAACCCCTTCCTTAGCAGCAGTCAGAGCTATTCTTTTTAACTGTGGAGTATTGCAGCAGTCAAAGAGTTGAGCTGGTGTTAAGCTGATCTGGGCTAGTAAGATGGAGAGGTTGAAAGGGCAGCTTCTTCTAGCTGTTTTAATGACTATTCCCCAAAACAATGTCCAGAGAAGTAAGAAGAGAAGTAATTTGGATGGCCCATGGTCCATTAGTGCCCTCTCAGAGGTCACTTGACTGCTTTTAGGGGTTTGGCATGTTGATCTCTCAGAACCTGCTTCGAGCTGACATGTGGTCAATGAGTGGAGCAACAGCATGTCTCAGAAAAGGTTCTATCCAAGGGGGCAGGATTAAACTTAACAGTTGGCAAAGATCGAGAATTACAGGTAGGGGTGTAGGGAAGGATTGTGCGAGGGAGTGATTGGGAGTAGGGTAATGAGTGGGATGTAAAGTGACTGAGTAAATTAATTAATTTAAAAAACCTTAGGTGGTAATAACAGTACAAGTTTGTTGGGAACATTAAGAAACAAAGTTACATGCAAAAACATTCATGTCAATATTAATATGAATCAAATAAAATTGCATATGGCTGAAGCAGGTACCAGAGTTTTGTAGAAGGAGGAGGTAACTCTAGTTATCTGTTTGTTACATCAGTTTGAACAAGCACTGGAAACATTATAAAAGAAGATAGTGAAAGTCAATATCAAAGCAATAAATCTGCCCCAAAATGTGTCTAAGTGATATTCATTGCTTCTATATAAGATAAGCTTTATAGACTTATTTCAAATATTAACAATGTCAGTTTTACTTAATGAACAGAAACAGAATATCTCAAGTAAAACAAATCTCTGGTTAAAAACAATTTAAGATGGTGAAATTTTTAAAATTACATCTATTACCTTAAATAGCCATCATATTTGAAAATGTAAATTAATACATATTTTTATATCATATATATATACGTATATATATATATATATATATATATATATATATATACGTATATATATATATATTCCAAGATCATATAGTAAATGTCAGGCTGCATCAGGAATCAAATTATTTCTAAGTGTTCCCTCCCAAAGAAATGATTTTTAATTTTCAATTTAAAAATACTCAAAATCTCAGTCACAATACTCCGTGTCTGTCTTGATTTCTCATCAACAGGTACTTCTCCAGAGCAATCTAGAACTTGCCATTTGGGAATAAATGATTCATTTCAAGTTTTCTAAAATTAACACTATGAAGAGAACCTTTAAAAAAATCTCTATATTTTTATTTCACACATTCAACCAGCAGATGAAAGATGAAAGAAGTCAGTCATGTCAAATCTGTAACAAATAATTTACATGCAACATAGACTGACTTAACAAAGAAGTTTAAAGTCAACTTTTTTTCTCCTTTTATTGATAGATAAATCTCTAGGTCACCACATGCTGACAGCAATAAGCATTTTTAATAACATAAATTACTTCAAAAATAGATTGGTTTTATAGAAGCATAAATTTATAATGTAAGATCACCAAATTGAATGAGCTTTTGACTCCTGTCTGTTTCCAAAACCCCTATACTACTTGTAGGCCTCAAGGTAAGAATTCTGGCATTGGTTCTGGAGCTCTCCTTCCTCTATATCATCCCCTCCTGAAGAATCTGGCATCTACCTTCAATTGAGGAACATGGGTCATTGGTCTGTCGACACTGAAATTAACTTTTATTAAGAGGAAGGGTGGAATGTGAGGGTAAAGGAAATGCCAATTGAACTCGGATGCAAGTGACATACCAGTTCAGTGGTAGGCTTAGACACAAGGTTCCTCTATTGACAGACAGTATTTTAATGATGTTCAATAGACTTTGAAGACAGAGAAACTGTTATTTTCTTCTCTATTTGAGACCTTTGGGATCTAAGATCTCTATTTGGCATGAGAATTCATTCCCCTGTCATATGAAACATGAGGAGTAATTCACCCTCAGATAAGGAGGTTTTTTTTTTTTTTAATTTTTATTGTAATTTCAGAACGATGAAGCCAGTACTAGAAGCAACAAGCTTCTGACAGGTCTTATTTCCGTGTCCTACAAGGCCAGAATAAAACTTACTTTGTTAGAATGGTGCTCCATTCAAGGAACTATTGATGGGTTACTAACATGCAAAAGTATTACGATGTAACCCATTGTACTAAAGTATTCAATCTATTACAATCAATTTAAAAATTAAGATATGCTCAAATTTTAATATTTGTATTAATCATACTTAATTTTACATTAAACTTGTTTTGCTTCATTTGCATTCAGCTTAATTTTGAAAACATATGCAGAATACTATATAATGGGAGATAACAGAAAGCTATACATGAGATAAAATTTGGTCTATCCTTCAAAGGTTTTCTCTGTAAATTTTAGTTTTACTTAGCATAACTGATCACTAACTTGTATTTCTTAATTATCTTTAACAGACTACAATTAGTAATAATTATTTTATAAAACTACAGTTTTAAAGTTTTACTACCTTTCTGTTTGATCCTTAAAAATGTAATTCTTGAATTAAATGTTCTTTAGTATCAAAATAATATTTAAAACTGTAAATACAGTTCAGACAGATTGGCCTTTTTAGTGTACTTTTACAAATTTCTAAGTTTTTATATGACTGAGTTTATCTCTAAATAACTAAAGCTTAACCAAGGTAGTAAAATTATTACAGTTTTTTTATGTCTAAGTTTCACCAAATAGCTAAATCTTAACAAAGATAGAAAAAGTATCACAATTGTTATAATGCAGTTTTACCAAATGGCTAAACCTTATTAAAGTTAGCAAAAATATAACTTTTTTTTTTGTATGATCCAATTGTTTAAAACCTGGTGTTGCTTCCTTATTCTAAAATAATCAATACAGTCATCACTAGAGGGACATTACATGATTACCTTGACCAAAATGGCACTAAAGTCACATGGTATGCTTCTATCCAGGATAGCAGCAAGCCATATCACTGCTATGTCATCAACCAAGAGGGCAACATGCCATGTGATCCTTTGAGATGAGCCCATGAGGCACACACCCTTTTCATAAACAAGAGTTGAATGCAAGTTATCTAATACATCATTCAGTAGTGAACTAAGTTTATCTACACAGAGCTTTTAAGCCATTAACCCTTTATTGTTACAGATTTTAAGCTGATGTTTTCTGCTTCGTATTTTACAGCCTTTTAAAACAATACTTACAGATTTGAGATTTAAAAAAAATATTAGGCAGATTAGAGTGGGGAGTATTCAGAGAATTGAACCCATGTGATGACACTTAGTCATTTTTGAAGATAGTAAACAAAACAAAAGTTGTGGGGTAATTAAAGAATTTAACAAACTCAAGAAAAGAACATGATGAGATACACAGTAGTAATACCTTTTTGGGCATAGCTTACATTTTAGCTGTTTTTAAGTACGTAGTGTCTTTTTCTTGGCTGCTTAATGGTTTGTTCTCCCCAGTCATATAGTCAAGTACCCATCTTGACACTGGACAGAGACATTGGAGGAAACTTCTAAACAAACATTCTTGGATTAGAGCATTCTTGTCAAATTACAAATTCAGTAGAACAGCATAAAGCAATATTTCAATATTATCCATATACAAATGACATTGTCTGTGACGTTGAACACAGTAATTTGCATATCCATAATCAGTTATGTTTGGGAATCACACAATCAGATGGGACCAGACAACCTGTAATGTATTTACATCTTAGCTGTTAAAGATGAAAGGAGGATTTTCTGGGTTTGGAGAGGCAGAAACACAAGCATGCAAAAGAGGTATAAGGCAAAGAAACCACAGGTGTAAAGAGTTCTGTGCTCACTGTGTGGCTACCTGGATGAGCCTGTCACAACTGCAATCTGGGCCCATATCCAGCTCTTTGAGTCAGTGGGTCCCAACAACTCCATCTGCAATGAGTCAGTTATGGGTATCCAGGAGCATGTCATTACCATCAAAGATGAAAACCTGAAGCATTGATGTGATTGAAGTAGTCTTAGTGATGGTCCTTTATGGTGCTTCAGAGATGAGCTGGACCAATGGCTTGTGGCAATGAGTATTTTCATGTAGAACTGTGTGGGCAACAACAACAACAAAAACCCATACTTAGTGATATACTGCAGTTTCTAACTCCAAGACATTGAATGGATTTGTAATTGAGGGGTCAGAAGAATAAAGGAACAAAGTGGAGCACACATTCTGAAGAGAGGCTAAGCCATGCCCATGGCCTGTGCTACTACTGGAGGCTATGTTGGGTGTATGGCCTGTACTGACTTCCTGAGGCCATGTTAGTATCTGTGGCTGGTGATACCTTAGAAGGCCATGTCTGGTTCTGCTGCAGTATTCATGGTCCATGTCACTACTGAAGGCACCACTGAATACAGATCTCTCTGGTCCATGCTGCTGGTGAGGCCATGTTACAATTCATGTTTCTGCTATTGCTGAAGGCCAAGTAGGGTCTGTGCTGCTACCTCAAGTATTATTGGTGTATGTGGGCCATGCTGTTTTCTGGAGATCATATGGATGTTCCTGGTCCATGTTGCCTTTGAAGACTATGTTGGGGTCCATGGTCCTGTTTCAGTTGGGAAGCAAGTTGATATCAAGTTCATAGCCCATGTTACAACAGAAAGTTATAAGGATGTCCATGGTCTGTGCTATCTACTGAATTCATGATGATGCCCTCTGAGCATCTAAGAGGACTCTGGAGACTGTGTTGCTGTCCCTGGCCTGTACTGCTATGAAAGATTATGCTGAGGTCTACAGCACATGCGAATATTTTATACCAAGTGGATGTATGTGGCCCATGCTGTTACCAAATAACATGTAGAAGACAATGGAGACTATATAAGGAAGCATCTTCTATAGTGGTATCACTGACAGCAGACTGACACTGAGAGAAACATAGAAAGCTGTAACAACCCCTACATCAATTCCTCTACCCCCAAAAAAGGAACAAGCTAAATAGGAAGCCATTAAAGAGAACTCACTCTTTAATGATTTAAAGTTGTGATAAGGATGTTGAAGTGTAGCTCTCCTCAATAGATAGCTCCTAACAGGGGTAGCAGTGAGGAAGGACTCGCTTTTCTTTAATAGGTTGCCTACCTAGTGTTTTACCAATGTCCATTTAATGTACGGGCAGCACAAATTTGGCTTGATTTTGTTTGTTGGTTTTTGTTTTGTTTTTTAATCTTTTGGGGGGGGGGGAGGTGAGGTAAGACACAGGCTGAGGAGAGCAGATCTCGGAGGACTGGGAAGTAAGTGTGATCAGGATGCATTATGTGAAATTTCCAAATAATCAATAAAAACATTATGTTAAAGTAATTCTGTGCATATGAAGTTCACTGTAGCTGTTTTCAGACACACCAAAAGAGGGCATTGGATCCCTGGGACTTAAAGTGAACTGTGAGTTTTATTGGAGAGGAAGCCTCAGAGGATGGTGCTAGTCCATCTTATGGAGTTATATAAACCTGGTGAGATTTTAAAAATTGAAAGTGGCAAATTTGAGCTAGCAATGCCCATTTTGAATCATGGAGTTGCAGTGAATTTTAGACCTAAGACTGCCAGGCCAGTAAAAGATTCTCATAGTTTTTGGCTAAAGCTTTGGAAATTTTTGACCAGTTGTTTAGAGCATCATCTATGCCTTGAAATGACTAAACAAAATCAGTTAATAAAGGGAATCCCCAACTTTGTGGTACAATTCCAGGGCTAAAGAACTGTAGAGCTCATGGAATATTCTCAGAGATTTCAAGTGAATGAGTAGTATCTTATCCAGTGAAAGTCCCCAGTGATGTCAACTGAACAGGCTTCACAGAAAAAAAGCTCCAGTGAGCTCCCTAACTAAACTCAGCATTTAACTGTTGCATAACTATGAATGCAGGCTGGCTTCCAATCTAAATCAGATTGTCAGGGCAAGAGAGTAAGGTGACAGAAAAGGTCAGAGACAGAATGTGCAAAAGGTTTTCTGAGAGATATTGGTGGCCCTGCAAGGCCATTGTTCCTACCTGCTAGGCTAACTTGTTGCTTTCCTAAGTTTCAGCACCATAGGATAGATGAATTAAAAGGTAGCTATAGAGAGAAGGTGGAAAGAAAGGGAATCTCACTCAAACTTTAGAAGAGACCATGTTTCTTCACAGTGAGGAAGCATTTTTTTCAACCAAGTATGTGAATGCCTACAGAGAAGGATGAAATACAATCTCTTATGGAAACAGAAACAACTTTGCTAGTCTACAAGGCAAACTGGGAAGTGTAGTCTTTGCAGAGGAAACCATCAGTATCCTGCTCTATTTTAATGTGATTAAACACAATGTTGTTTCTCTGTCTTTAGCCTGCAGTGACTTGGAATTCAGAGAAGTAGCGAACAGACTTCGAGACTGGTTCAAGGCCCTGCATGAGAGTGGGACCCAGAACAAGAAGACAAAAGCACTGCTGAGGCCCGAGAGAAGCAGTAAGATTTTAAAATTGAATAAAGCTATAATCTGGAAGCCGGTGACGTAGATCCAGTAAACCTCTCAGAGTAAACACACTTGTCAACGTTGATCCTTTACATTGTGATTTAAGGCTCCATGGGTTAATTAGCAGGACGCTATTTACAATTGAAGAAAGGAAGAAGGAATAAAAGAAAGGAATTACCATGGAATCTATATAGGAGGATATAATTAATACATAAGGGTTTTGTATTATATACTACATAGAGATCGTAAGGAGACTCACCTGGATGTTGATGACAAGTTTAATTTGGTCCTGTGTGAAATGGATACATAAGTTCCTTCAAAGTCAGTTTCACATAGAATGTTTGGCTAGCATGGGGTTTAGCATCTGCACCAGTTGTTAATCCCACCCATGGAGCAGAAGACTAATATCTTAATTTTTGAGTCAAATTACAGTAAGCTATAATTAATACTGACCAGGATGATAGCCTCTGGCTTGGACCATTCTGTGGTTTCCAGAATGTGATGACAAGTCAAATGAATCACATTTTATAGAAGCTTATAAAGGTAAACCCGTCAGGGACAAGCATATGTCTTGACATATTTCCAGCTTATGTACCTCCCGATACATGTGATAAAGTACAACCAGTTCAGGTGAGCCAAACCAACTAGTTTAGGGAAGTGAAAACATGCCTCCAGCATTTCAGGAGGTATCTGTCTGTGGGCAAAGGGCTTTTAGTTTTGAGCTATTTTTTGTCTTATGGATCTCTTAGATATATTAATTAAAGCTTAAAACGTAACTTTGGCTCTCAACTAGGAAAACAATAAAAGCAACCAAAGAGATATTAAAATTGCCAGTAGAAAAGAGGTATACTATGAATAATTTTATGTTTCATTTATATGAAATTTATTTTTTTCCATTTATATAGTATTTTTTTCACCTTTATTTTTTTATAGTGCAGTCATTGCTCCACTCCTGGTCTGCCCTCCCACAGTTCCTCATCCCATTCCTCCTCCACACCCTTTCTCCAAAAGGATGTTCTGTTCCCCTTATTTTTATTTAATGAATTTAAAAATGATTTTGAGGAATGGCTGAATATTTCAGAGATCAGAAAATTTATTTTTTTCTAAGAGGAAGGAAAAATTTGAAAGAGCTAACCATATGAGTTCTGTAGCTCAAGTGCCAAAGAAGGCATGCGAACCTCATTGTTTATCCAAATGATGAGTGTCTGTTCTACTTAGGACCACCAATATGCACTTTTTGTCAAGAACAGCAACATCACCCAGTTGCCTGTAATATTCATATTTTTTGAAATATCTTTCTTACTTTCCTTTAAGCCTTTTCTCTCATAGTCCCAAATTTGTGTATTTATGAATTTTACTTTCTAAGATGATTTAACACGTGAAACATTAAAGTCTGCCATAGAAATAGGTTTTTCACTGTGCAAACATGTATATATTTCTTCTTGTGAATTTCAGAAAAATTACAGTATTTACCAACACAATCAGAGAGTTTCTGGTATGTGTCCTTGAGTGTAGATTACAATTTGGGTCAGTGTATGTGGTTTTCTATCTTTCCATGTGAATTTATTTTGTAGTAATAACAACCAGGTACATCTATTCTCTATCCTGAATATAATGTTTGATTTACGGAAGGTCCTTCCACACCATTTCATATTGATATTTTTAAAAAGTTACACTATAGGAAATTTAAAACACGAAGAGTTTGGTTTAATATATATTTAATTTGACAGTAAGCAGAATTCAGATATTGTGGCACTTTTAATAATTAATGATGACATTAACAAAGTCTAAAAAAATATTCTGCATTATTCTATGGCCTTTTAGGTATTTTATGTAGAAAAAAATCTTAATTTACAATATCTTTTGTGAACAGGAGAAAAATATCTCAAGGATACTTTGTCATTTTAACAGAGAGAAAAATTTAATTTAAGTGTTCTAGCAAGATAACATTTCATTCTGTTTTAAAAAATATATTGTATATGAATCCTTAAAGATTAAGCATCATTGACAAACAAGAAGCTTTTATTAGCCTTTTCTAACACTTTCTGTATTTTAATTTTTCATAGTATATTTTTGAGTAATATGGGATTTTGTTTTAGGACAAATTATTTCTTTAAAAAATAATCTCTTATATAACTCATATACAATTAATTTTCTGGAAGAGTCATACTTAAATAAAATTTTAACTACAGTATATTTTTATTTTATAGACAAACATATGAGGTGGATAATTATAAAGTATTAGGCATCATCAACTTCAGTAGATTTTTACAAATGTACGTTTTATACTTTTTATAGCCATATGCTTCATTGTGGCATATAGTCTCTTTAATGTGAAGAAATAAACGTATTTGTTCAGAGAACCAAATATGCACATTTCTCTAGGCCATAAAAAAAGAGGTTAGATAAGTACATTCAAATGGATGCTTTTGTATTTTGTCAATTAAGATATAGCTGATAGTTGGCTAGCTATTATAAGGATATGATTTAAACTTAACAAGCATCTTAGCAATTATTTGATGTTAGCTTAGTAAATCTAGCTACCATTGGAATAAATTTTGTCATTTATTTTGATAACAATTATACTATTATAAAAATCTAGTAAATTTAGTTACTTGATCAGTATTTTTAAATATTCCTTTTTTAAAAAAAATCTCAACTTAGTCACAACATATACTTAGCAATGTATGCTGTTCATTCTAAACCTGTAACTTTTTATTTCACCAATATTAAACTAGTCTTTTCTGCCAGCTCTGATTTAAATTATAGAAACTGAATTTCAAAAACCTTTTGAATTATGATTCACATGAAAATTTGAAAGCAAATTTTTATTTTAATTTTTTAAATTGAAAGATGTAATTTATGTAATATGTACTTCATAGGGTATAATTTATATGTGTACTTATTTGCAATAAACATTTCTCTAAGAGATTTTATCCTATTTAATATCATCTTCACATTGAAACTCACAGACATTGCTAAAACATGTGCAAAAAAGGATTTCATTATCAAAATTGGAAGATAAATCTCTGTGCACACCTGTCTTTATATGTAGATAGATTCTAACACTCATTTGTCTGAGGAAATCATATCTAAGGCTTAAAGTTGAACATGGCAGAGAAGCTGGCTGTGTTTGTGAGAAACAGGACACTTTCCATATCAAGCCAGCTTTATGTCTAATATAGAAGTATAACATGAAACACAATGTAGAAAAGAAAGATACTGTCTTGCCCTTAGGTTTTGTTAACACTGTTGTCATATGCTGATTCCCATGAAATTTCTTTTGGTATTGCAGTTTGGTGAAGTACATATTATTAGATAGGAATTAAAATTTAAATATTGCTTAAATTCATCTTATTCTTTCTAATAAAAGTTTCTATTCATTTCTTTTAGGTGTAATTTTCAATGTATAGATTTTCTTGTTAATATTAAGTATCCTAACACAAATTGTAGTACAACTATGAAAGAAAAAGCTGAACTGTATGGTTTACTGACTAAACAAAGACAAAAAAATAAATAAAAATAGTATTTTTGTATTATTTATAATTTTCTTTGCAGATTTGTCTTTGTCTCAGCTAGACACTGTTCAAATTACATTCTGTCAAAGCATACGGTACATACTGCCCACGTCATAAAATTTTGAATGGTTAGAATTTTAAAATGATGTACTATGTTTTTCAATGGGGGCAATGTCAAGCTGAAGAACAAGCAGGGTATAGCATGATGATTATGACCAGAGCCCGTACATCTATGAAGAAAAAGAATTGACACATTGAAAATGTACCGTCTGATTTGGAAAAGAGCATGAGCAAGTTTAAAATTGAAGGAAGCTGGGTGCATAAAAATCAGTTGTACCTGCAGATGAGATCAGTATAACTGAAATTAACCTGGTGTTTCTCACTGGCTCCTTGAAAAATATATCCTGGGGGTGGGGGGACATCAAAGGCTCCAACTGGTGAAAATGCAGACTCATTTTTAAAGACCAGAGCCAAAGTTGAGAATGTTGCTGAACAAGTTTTATTCTTGAAAGTGACCCATACACAGGAAAATAAGTTTAGAGGATCAGTTTCTAAATTGTGATGACTATAGAATCAGACTACACATTGAGCTGTTAGCAGAACTTAGATACATTATCTATGTGATGCTGATAGTTGCAATTATATATATATAATTGTTGCATATATATATATACATATATATATATATATATATATATATATATATATATATATATACAGATTTATGTCGTGGTGTAGCCCTGTGTAGATGTTCCAGAGAACTGACACCAGAAGTTGAGTTACAAGGTCCAAGGTCCAAGAGTGACCACCATTCTATGGAGGTAATAACTGTGCTTAATTGAAGATAACAAGATGTTGAAATTCTAAGGGTCCAGGAAAATAGTTGGATTGGTGAAGGATCAATACCAGAGAGAGACTCTGTTTTATGTATGTTGTGGCTGGCAAAGCTGGAGTCAATGTGAAACTATTACAAGCCCAATAAGAAGCCATCACAATTCTCAGATGCAGATATGAGGATGTTGGGTTTAGAATTTTTCCTACTGGATTTTAGTCTTGTTTTCATACTGCTTTTGCTATCTTCCTGGTCCTCATTTTGGAATGATAACAACATTGTATGTTAGATGTAGATGCATGCAGCCATATATTGAGTCATAGTTAAGAGTTAGCCTTGAGTCAAGGGATTGACTTCTGACTATGAACTTTTATTTCCCAAAATTTTCTTTTTTTTTGATACTATATTTACATTTCAAATTTTATCCCCTTACCCCATTCCTCCCACCACCCAGGAACCTCCTATCTCATCCCCCTCCTCCTGCTTCTATGAGGATGTGCCCCACCTACCCCCAACTCCCACCTCCCCACCCTCAAAGTCCCCCCACTTGGTGTTCAGTCTTCATGGAACCAAGGATCTCCCCTCCCACCTATGCCCAACAAGGCCATCCTCCCCTACATATACAGATGGAGCCATGGGTCTCTCCCTATGTGCTCCCAAGCTGGTGGTTTAGACCCTGGGGAGCTCTGGTTGGTTGGTATTGTTACTCTCCTCATGGGGCCACCAACCCTTTCTGCTCCTTCAGTCTTCTCTCTAACTTCTCCATTGGGAACCCCTTGATCAGATCAGTGGTTAGCTGTGAGCATCCTCCTCTGAATGTGTCAGTTTCTGGCAGACCTCTAAGGAGACAGCTATGAACTTTTAAACAGTCTTGAAAGTTGTAATAGATGTTTGAATAGACCAAACACTTTTTTATATTAGAGACTTTTTGGTAGAAAAGAGAAAAATTGTATCATTCAAAGGCGGTCTATTTGGCTGTGAAGGCAACCAGGGATGAACTTGTAGTTAATCTTTATTATAAATTAGGCTGCATTTAAAACCACCTGTGAGATACACTTCTGTGGAGGCTTTTCCAGAGATATTTAACTAAAAAAAAAATGTTCTGTCCTGGATGTGGATATCCCATTGACTATAATTCTGAAAAGAATTTAAAAGGAAAGATACAGGAGCTTATTTTAGCACATAAATTTAATCTCTCTTGCTAGAATACAGACATGCCCTTTAATACCAAACAATGAAGGTAAAATTAGTTTGTAGAAGGAATTGCCCACATTTGAAAGTGATATCTAGTTGAGTGGCTGGGAAAATGATGAATGAGAAGTGAGACAGAGATTTGACAGAGTAGCATATGCCCAACTCTCATGAGAATAGAGAGTAAAGAGAGGCTACTTAAGAGAGAGCAGAAGAGAGAGAGAGAGAGAGAGAGAGAGAGAGAGAGAGAGAGAGAGAGAGAGAGAGGAGTTTTACAGGGATAGTTAAAGAGAGACAGGTTGCAGAGAGAGAACAAGCTAGATGCTAGATACAGGTAATGACAGAAGAGCCAGAGAGTGAGAGATGAGAGAATCTTACCAGGATAGTATGAAGCCAAGCAGAGCAATTCAGGAGAGTCTGAGAAAAGCGAGATAGAATCACCCAGCTAGGAGAAGAGTTTGATACAGAACAGCTAAGTTAAATCAGCAATCCAGAGTCCAGAACTAGTTAAAACAGGTGACCTTATAGAGTAACAGATCTCAGAGGCTGAAAACATTCTAGGCCTAGATAAGACTGGGCAGAGGTTAGAGGCTTCCAGGACTTGGCCTAGGTTAGCAGACTGAAGTACTAAGCCTCAGAGACAACAATTTCAACAGGAGAATAAAAGCTACAGTGACGCTGCTGCCAGAGTTAGAAGCGCTTCTTGGTTTGCATTCCAGGCTTTGATGGAGTATGCAATCAATCTACAACTAAAATGCATCCCTTTCCCCATCACATTGCTTTTGGCATATGCTTTGACACAGCATTGAGAAAAATAACTTAACTCAGTCATTGTATGGTATCCAGTAACAAGAGGACATGACTCTAACAGGATAGAACTGAATTAAAACTATGTCCCAAGCCTTATATGTGAAGAAGTTTGACTCCTTTAAAATATTATGAGACCCATGAATGTGAATATGAAATGTGGTTACATGGAAAATGGAGAAGTTGTTTGACTGCTGGATTCACTTGCTATCAGTCAACATTCTTGAAAGTTTTATATGCAGTACACATTTTATTTTTATGACATATCTTTGAGATAGGTAGTAGTAGAAGATTTTTTCCATTTAGACAACACTAGTCTGATGTTCAGATGAGTAAATATTATCAAAGCCTTTACATAAATGATTATATGCCAATGTAGAAAGGAAACACTTTGAACCTAGACTATTACAAATATTTCACCATATATGTTTAAATCAATAAAATATCAATAGTAGTTTTTAAAGAAATGGAGCAGATTAATAAAGTTTTAAGAGATCTTTATTATAAATTTCATATGCAAAAATGGCTTCATGAATGTTGTTGGGGTCCAAGAGTCACACTCAAACCACACAAACAATGATCTCAGACAGACAAGGACAACTGGCTTATTGAACACATACCAAAAGACTGATCTATCAAGGCCGTAGCTCTGAATTTATATGGGCTGAGCCTATGACCCCAAGCATATTTCTCTGTCAGCTCATAAAGGCTAAACCCACAAAAACCACAGGTAGCTCATAAGTAGGTGCAGGAAGTTGCACCCAGTGGTCGGCTCTGACTTAATCCATTTTAGACAAAACTGTTCATATTGACCTCTAATTTGATAGGTCCTTGGTAAAGCTTTGTGGAATTTTTAACATTAACCAACCACATACAAAACATAACAGGGTGTGTGATCAGCATGATCTTGTTCTGAGCCAAGTTATTTTTCTGTGTCAATAACGGGCAGGCATATTACAGCAACAATATGAAATAACTGGTGGGCATGGAACAAATTGGCTACAGCTGTGCCAACCGGACAGACCTCAACAAATCTATATTGTTTGTATGTATCTGAACACATCATTGGAAATTAATAATCATAGAAAGGCAATTGAATGCTAAAAGCACTTTCATGGACTTTATGATAGTCAGCTGAAGGAAGGAGTTTCTTACTCTTTACTGGATTGTGAATACCAGGGTAACATTATTGGGGGGGGGCTTTATAATTTGTGTGTTTGAGTTACATGAAAAATTTGCTTTTATTCTTTAAATTTAAAAAAGAAGTAATAGCAAAATTATGGTGAGAATCTTTAAAATAAATTTTAATAGAGTTTATTTAGTACTATGAAAGGAGTATGGAATTAATTTCCATTTTATCATCTTAGAAAACATGGCAGAAGTGAACATCTTTTGCAAAACTCTCATATGAGCAGTTTGACTCTCTGAATCGGATGATGTCTTACGTTTTTTCTTACCCACCAAACGTTCTTCACAGTGAGAGAAATTGATTGAATTACTTCAACCCCCAGGGTATATGAAGTCATTCTAATTTCTTACCGAGATATTGCTCACTTTGTGTCATGCTGTCCTCACATTGAGAGGAAGATTGAATTTAGAATCAGATAGATTAAAATAATGTCCCATTTTAATGAAATAGGAGCCTTCTAGGTATAACAGGGAACTTCATCTATTGAAAACAAACATCTAAAGTTAGAAGATAAATTTTATTTTCTCATTTCAAGTAATAAAATAAAACAACCAGATCATTGCTAATTTTGGTGTTTCTAATTATTGAGACATCTGGCAGTTTCTTCTTTTATTAGGACAATGTTGTAACTTTCTCTATAATGAAATTTAATTATGTAACATAGCAGTACATGCTAAAAAAAAGTGATATTGGAAGTTTGATCAAATGACACTTAAAGTTTTGAACTATTGCTATCCTACGTATTTTAATATAGAATTACAAAATAAATATGTATGCAGTTTATTTAATCCAATAAAGCTATCACATTTCATTATTCCTTGGGAAATGACGCCATTGGTTGGCTTGGCAGCTCAGTAAGCTATAGGTAGATTCTGATCACTAGGAACATTTCATATCAAACACTGAAAACTATTGCTACCACCAGCAAGTTGGAAATCCATAAGAAGTGGACTTCTCATCCCTGGCTGAATAAAACTCCATCAATCATGTTGGAAACCTTCCTTACTAATTAAAATAGTTTATTCTTTTCAGGTTACTTTTAGACAAGAATATGAACCTATTTTGAAGAAAATGGCTAAAAGTATACCTGGAATGTTTCATCATCTTTAGCAATTAGGAGGATGAAAATCTAAAACAAATCTGAAATTTCTTCTTACCCCTGTCATAATGGTAAACATGGACAAAGCAAACTACAACTTCAGAAAAAAAAAATGGAATATTTGACTACTAGGTATCTTTAAATGTTCAATAATTAGTAGCTAAAACCAAGAGAAATGTATAAATTAAACATAAACCAAATAATTAAAAACTATAATGATTTGTTGAGGTTTAATGTAAAATCAAATGAGTCTATACACCATGGTTTACCTTCAACCAGATGCAAGGCAATAAATAATTAATTTTATAATAATTACTTTGAGACATTAATATGTTAAATTATTTTCAATATATCACAGCAAAAGAAAATATATTTAGTATTGCATATTGACATTTTGTTTTGGTTATCTATATTTTAACTGTACACTAAGTTATATGAAGAAAATTATTACACCATTTATTAACATCATGCATGTATTCATTCAGTATAGTGTAAAAAAATGTTCACAACAGGCTAACCACATAGAATTTTGTACAATATATGTATTCTCATGGGCTGCTTTTTTGCATAAAGTAATTCACTCATTATACAATGTTGCATTAGTTAGTGTTCTATTGCTGTGAAGAGAAACCTTAGCCAAAACAAGTTATAGAAGAAAACATTTAATGGATGGAGTAGTAGATTATCATGATTGAGGAAAGTGTGGTTGCCAACAGGCAGGCTTAGTGCTGAAGAAGCTGAGAGCTACATTATGATCAGGAAACAATAGGCAGCACGAAGGCCACTGCGTCTGGCCTGGATGTTAGAAACCCCAGAGCTTACCTCAGTGACACAGCTTCTCTAACAAGGCCACGCGTAATAATTGTTTTAAGAAAATTCTACTCCCTATACTACAAAACATTGGAGCATCTGATCTTCAGCCTTCTGGCCCAGGATCATCTGACAGACATTAGTGATGCAGAATTATTAAGGGCTGATTACTCTGTCTAGGCAGATATAATCAGTCGACTATTCTGCAAGTGTGTTCTTTCCTGGACAGTAATTTGTTTGTAGATGTAAAGAGGCAATTCTTGACTAGTGGCTATCTCACCACAACTGGAGTAACTCCAAAGATGCTCAATTTCTTCTTAGAATCCAAGACAGGAAGCTGTCAGGAACAGACAGGTCTCTAATCAAAATGAACATTAATACAGAAATATTTGTAACGTCAATTCTGTGGACTTCTGATGTTTTGAAAACCAATTATCCATGTAAGGTAATCTGGACTGTAGTCTGTTAACTCCACTCAGCTATTTCTAAATAAAATATAGATCAGATGTTACAATGTTTTATAGTATAGGGAGTGTCCAGGTGTTCAGCAGTCTCTAGAAATTGGCTAAGTTTTAGAAGCTATGCTTTGTGCTTCCCATAATTTCAGTTAACTCAGTCATTCTGGATTTCTGATGGGGTTGAAAACTTATAGTCTCATAGCCAATTCTGGCTATTTACTTTGAGAGAAAAGATTTGAGTGGATGGTTTTCAGCTGACATTAATTCTAAAGCCAAGAAAAAAGTCAGGTTCAGAACTAAGAGTTTTAGTTAGGAGAGATGACAGAGGTTCTGGTTAGTCAACAAAATGGTGGACTGGGTATTAGGACTATCTTGTACCTCACTGGTACAAATTGGCATAATTATGCTCTAATTGTATTTTGAGAGAAAAGTTTTATTTTAACAGGAAGGGTTATATGTAGGAGGAGTACCGAGAGGAAGAGAAGGATTAAGGAGAGGAGGAGAAGGAGAGGAGAAGCTAGGTGATAAGAGAGAGAAAGAGAGAGAAGGGGGAGGGATATGGAGGCAGATGTTCACATGTCTTCACCAGTCAAAGATAGTTGATATATCTAGGTTGGGTATTTGGAAACACTTCTGATTGAACATTACCAAACTTATAGAGCCTTTGATTAACATTTTTAAAAAGTGTATAAAAGCAAAAAGGAAAAGGGGCATGGGATAGGGGTTTTCTGGGGCGTGGGGGGAATGGAGAAAAGGGATGGCATCTGAAATGTAAATAAAATATCCAATTAAAAAATAATAATACAAAAAAAGATGATTCCACTAACTGAGGATCAAGGACTAGAAATACAAGCCTATAGGCACAGAGTGTGCTGTGGTTGTGTATCCTAAGTATCTAATTCAACCATATTATTTCAGTCTACATCATATTCTTTTATATCTATGTCAACCTTCATTACTTTGGAAGTACATTTTCATTGAAACTTTGGAGGGTCTGATTCATATTTGTAAATATGGCTTAAAAAAAGTGATGATGGTGCTGCGTTTAACAGCATACACTACTATTATAGAAGACCAATATTTGACTCCTTGTACCACACTGGGTGGTCCACAACCTGCCCCCCTGCCTCCCATAACCCCATCTCCAAGGAGATGAGATGTCTCTGGTCTCCTCAGGAACCACATTCACTTGAGTATATTCATATATTCAATATTAATAGAAGAATGTTGAAATCTCCAGCTGTACATGTGACTTGGTCTATTCTCAATGCCTTTATAAGTTGTCTTGGGCATTTGGAATAGTCATTATAGATACTTTACACAGTGAGAATCATCAAATCTACTTGTTAAGCCTTTGTCATCATCTGGTGCTCCTTTTCATCAAGTAGCATTCATTAGGCCTAAAGCTGACTTTTATTAATGTTTATGTAATACATTTCCCTCATCCTCTTAATTTTAAGCTCTGATGTTAAGTGCAATTTACAGAGAAATTTTACTTTTTAAAATAAAAACTGGCCAGATTTTGCCTTAAAAGTTGTATGGTTAAATTATTTATATTTAATTACTGATATGGTTTAATTGTAACATACCCCCTTTTACTACATTTCTATTTTATTTTAATTTTTTCCTTTTTTTTTCCTGACAGTGGCTTTTTTTTGGACCAATTAACTATGTTTTATTATTTACTTGAATTATCTTTTGGTTTACTGATGGTGTACAAATTTATATGTCACACTTTATAATTTAAGTTACTGTTCTGTTGCTATGATGAAACATTATGACCAAAAGCAACTTGAGTAGGAAAGAATGTATTTGACTTGTGTATCATGAGTCCATTGAGGGAAGTCAAGGTAGGAACTCAAGGATGCTGGGCCTGACACCGATCAATAGAGGGATGCTGCTTATGGGCTTACTCCTGTGGCTTGCTCAGCTTGTTCCCTTTTTTGGGATTTTCATAGGGATTTCTTTGAATATGTGGATTGCTTTTGGTAAGATGGCCATTTTTACTATATTAATCCTACCAATCCATGCACATGGGAGATCTTTCCATCTTCTGAAGTCTTCTTCGATTTCCTTCTTCAGAGACTTGAAGTCCTTGTCATACAGATCTTTCATTTGCTTAGTTAGATTTACACCAAGATATTTTATATTATTTGTGACTATTGTGAAGGGTGTTGTTTCCTTATTTTCTTTCTCAGCCTGTTTATTCTTTGAGTAGAAGAAAGCTACTGATTTGTTTGAGTTAATTTTATATCCAGCCACTTTGCTGAAGTTGTATATCAGCAGTATGAGTTCTCTAATGAATCTGTTGGGGTAGCTTATGTATACTATCACATGATCTGCAAATAGTGATAGCTTGACTTCTTCCTTTCCAATTTGTGTTCCTTTATCTCTTTGCTTCAAGTTTCTCTCCATTTAGTTTGATGTTGGCTATTGATTTGGTGTATGTTGCTTTTATTATGTTTAGGTATGGACCTTGAATGCTGTTACTCTTTAATCAAGTTGTTGTGACTTCCAATCATAAGCTACTTCACAGCTCTAATTTTGCTACTGTTATGAATTCTAATGCAAACATCTGATATGCAGAATATCTGATATGTGACTGATGTGGAGGTCGTGGTCCATGGACATAGAACTGATCCTTTATAGAAATATGGATTTTGTATATAGCTACTTTTAAAAAATTCCTTCTTCACTGGATGAAGGACCTCCTCTCCCACCAATGACTGACAAGGCCATCCTCCACTGCATATGCAGCTGGAGCCATGGGTCCCTCCATGCATGTTCCCAGGTTGGTGGTTTAGACCCTGAGAGCTCTGGTTGGTTGGTATTGTTGCTCTTCCCATGGGGACTGCAAACCCTTTCAGCTCTTTCTGTCTTCTCTCTACCTCCTCCATTGGGGAACCCATGATCAATTCAATAGTTAGCTGTGAGAATCCACCTTGTATATGTCAGATTCTGGAGGAGCCTCTCAGGAAACAGTTATATCAGGCTCCTGTCAGCAATCACTTCCTGACATCCACAACAGTGTCTATGTTTGGTGACTGCACATGGGATGGATCCCCAGGTAGGACAGCCTCCAGATGGCCCTTCCTCCAGGCTGTGCTCCACACTTTTTTGCTATATTTGCTCCCTTGAGTATTTTGTTACTCCTAAGAAGGACCTAAGCACCCATACTTTGGTCTTCTTTCTTCTTTAGCTTCATGTGCTCTGTGGGTTGTATCTTGGGTATTGTGAGCTTTGGGGCTAATATTTGTTTATCAGTGAGTACATACAATGTGTATTCTTTTGTGATTGCCTTACCTCACTCATTATGATATTTTCTAGTTCCATCCATTTGCCTAAGAATTTCATGAATTTATTGTTTTTAATAGCTGAGTAGTACACCATTGTGTAAATATACCTCATTTTCTGTATCCATTCCTCTGTTGAAGAACATCTGGGTTCTTTCCAGATTCTGGATATTATAAATAAGGCTGCTATGAACATTGTGGAGCATATGTCCTTGTTATGGGTTGGAATATCTTTTGGGTATATGCCCAGGAGAGGCACAACTGGGTCCTCAGGTAATAATATGTTCTATTTTTTTGAGGAACTGCCAGTCTGATTTCCAGAGTGGTTGTACCAGCTTGCAATCCCATCAGCAATGGAAGTGTCTTCCTCTTTCTCCACATCCTCACCAGCATCTACTATCACCTGAGTTTTTGATCTTAGCTATTCTGACAGGTGTGAAGTGGTATCTCAGGGTTGTTTTGATTTGCATTTCCCTGATGACTAAAGATGTTTAGCATTTCTTTAGGTGTTTTTTTGATCATTCAAATTTCCTCAGTTGAGAATTCTTTGTTTAGCTCTGTACCCTTTTTTAAATAGGGTTATTTGATTGTCTGGAATCTAATTTCTTGAGTTCTTTATATATAGTAAATGTGAGCCCTTTATCAGATGTGGGATTCATAAAGATTTTTTCCCAATCTGTTGGCTGCCGTTTTTGTCTTATTGAAAGTGTCCTTTGCCTTAGAGAAGCTGTGCAATTTTATAAGGTCCCATTTGTCAATTCTTGATCTTAGGGCATAAGCCATTAGTATTCTGTTCAGGAACTTTTCCCCTGTGCCCATGTGTTTGAGGCTCTTCCTCACTTTCTCTTCTATAAGTTCCAATGTATCTGGCTTTATGTGGAAAGGCTTGATCCACTGGGACTTAAGATTTGTACAAGGAGATAAGAATGGATAAATTTGCATTCTTCTACATGTTGTCCTCCAGTTGAACCAGCACCACTTGTTGAAAATTCTGTCTTTTTTCCACTGAATGGTTTTAATTACTTTGTCAAAAATCTAATGACCATAGGTAAATGAGTTCATTTCTTGGTCTTCAATTTTATTCCCTGATCTTCTTGCCAATCTCTGTACCAATACCATGTAGTTTTTATCACTATTGCTCTGTAGTACAGCTTGAGTTCACGAATGGTGATTCCCCCAGAAGATCTTTTATTGTTGAGAACAGTTTTCACTTTTTTTTTTTTTGTTATTCCAAAGGAACTTGAGAATTTTTATTTCTAACTCTGTAAAGAATTGAATTGGAATTTTGATAGGGATTGCATTAAATTTGTAGATTGCTTTTGGCAAGATGATATATTTCTATATTATTCCTGCCAGTCCATGATCATGGGAGATCTTTCCATCTTCTGAGATCTTCTTCAATTTCTTTCTTCAGAGATTTGAAGTTGTTGCCATACAGATCTTTACTTGCTTTGTTAAATTCACACCAAGGTATTTTATATTATTTGTGACTATTGTAAGGGTGTCCTTTGTCTAATTTCTTTCTCAGTCTGTTTATCCTTTGAGTAAAGGAAGGCTACTGATTTAGATGAGTTAATTTTATATCCAGCCATTTTGCTGAAGTTGTTGATCAGGTTTAGGAGTTCTGTGGTGGAATTTTTGGGTTCACTTAAGTATACTATCCTATCATCTGCAAATAGTAATATTTTAACTTCTTTCTTTCCAATTTGTATCCCTTTGACCTTCTTTTCTTGTCTAATTGCTCTAGCTAAGACTTCCAGTACTATATTGAATAGGTAGGGTGAGAGTGGGCAGCCTTATCTAGTCCCTGATTTTAGTGGGATTGCTTCAAGTTTCTCTCCATTTAGTTTGATGTTGGCTACTGGTTTGCTGTATATTGCTTTTACTATGTATAGGTCTGGGCATTGAATTCTTGATCTTTCCAGCACTTTAACAATGAAGGGGTGTTGAATTTTGTCAAATGCTTTCTCAGCATCTAATGAGATGATCATGTGGTTGCCCCAGTGTGGGGGAATTTGAGGATGGGGAATGGGGAGTGGGTGAATGGGTAAGGGCACACTCTCATAGAAGCAGTGAGAGAGGAGACAGGATAGGGAGTTCTTGGGACGGGAGGAATGGGGAAAGGGGATAACATCTGAAATGTAAATAAATAGATTATTTTATAAAAATACATCTAAAAATTTTCTTCTTATCATTTGTTTGAAGTAATTTTAATTATAATGTCTCAACTTTTTATTAGGGATTTATCCACTTGGTATATGTCAAGTTTTGTTTTTTATTAAGATTCTTCTCTCTTTGATTAGTTCATTGGTTGGTGAAGTCTTCTGTAAGTCATTTCTCCCACCATATACATTCCCTTCTAATTTTGTCTATTTAAACACTACTACTACTACCACTACTACTACAATAATAATAATAATAATAATAATAATAATAATAATAATAATAATAATAATGATACTAATAAGGCTGTGTGGTAATGGCTCACAGTTTCTCTGTGGTCTTTGACATCTCCTTCTTCCCTAGTTTTCTCTACTTTCCGAGAGACCCGTGCCCTGCTCAATGTTCTGTGCTCTATAGCTCAGTACTCAAGATATTCTTTGTAGTTTTTCCTAGCAATAGAATTATTTCAAGATTTTCACCTGTTCTCTGGGTGAAGTAGAGAGGTATATTTATTTATCTCTTTTTAAAAAGAATTTTATAATACATAAAAGGCAGGTAGGCAGATGTACCTTTATCATTTTTCCAAATCCATCTCTGATTTTCAATTCTCTTTTCTGCCTATTTTCATGCCTTGTCTTCCTTGAGATCTTTCTCCGAGCCTGGAGGAAGAAGTCTATCAAAGGGAATGAACTTTAGGTGGATTCCATAAGTTACTTATTCTCATGGTAGTCCTTCTCAGCCTTTAGTAGCTCATGAACAACCTTAATTGGCTTCTTATTAGCTTCTATGGTATTTTATGTCTCATATAAGTATGTAAGGACTCACATTCTAACCCTAGTTGAAGGAATTATATCTTTGTATATTTGGGAGTAAGATTTTAATGGTTTGAATCATTGGTGGCATTATATGAAATATAGGAGCCACAGCTTTAGTGAGGTTAGTAGATGCCCCGTGTCTAACAGCACATAGCTGTCATACAACACAGTCCCACCTGTCATTTCATGAGTCCCAATATGCTCCACTACACCCCACTGCCTCCCATAGTAGCACATTTGTAATTTAAAAAAATCACCACAAGAAGAGCTGAAGTCAAAATGAGTAATATTGCATTATAGCTCTTTTTTTTCTTGTTAACAGTTTCATGTATAATGCTGCATTCAAGATAGTTTTTACCAATACAGGACAACATGGAAACTATTATGTGGTATGCATCAGTAATGCTTGTGTAGAAATAGTATTCTTCATTTCTTCTTATGGAAATGAGTTTCACCAGCTTTTGTTATTTAATAATATATTGCAATTTATGATGATGTAGTAAGTATCAGAGAAAATTTAACTGACTAGCATAAATAGTATATAATTGCAATACCACATTCTATTGAATGATGACTGATTAGGAACAGATGTTGTCTGGTTAATTAATCCTCACAACTAGCAATAGATATTTTTAGGCCTAATAGATGTTGAAAACCATTTCTCAATTGAAGTTAAAGTTTTTGCTTTTCTGACTGCCCAGTACTTTTCCTCTGCTTTTCCACACTTTACTTTTAGAAGATGATATCTTGCATATGAGCTAATTCTATTCTCTTTGCATGTAGGATTTGATACCAGTATTTTGCCAATTTGCAAGGATTCACTTGGCTGGATGTTTAATAGACTTGATACAAACTACGACCTGCTCTTGGACCAGTCAGAGCTTGGGAGCATATACCTTGATAAGAATGAGCAGTGCACCAAGGCGTTCTTCAATTCTTGTGACACTTACAAGGACAGTTTGATATCTAACAATGAATGGTGTTACTGCTTCCAGAGACAGCAAGGTAAAAGATGAGTCTTCTATGATGGAATTAGTTGGCATATATTTCAAATTTTATCTTTTCCCTTATAATAAAAAATATTAAAACTACCCAATGCTTCACTCATTTTAGTATGTTTTCTTATTTGAATGTTTAATGAAAGAACAAATAGGCACTATATTGAACAAAATAATTGTGCTAAAGATACAAATATTCTAAATAAGATGGAAAATAGTAATTAATATTTTATATTAATGTATTTCATTATAGTTCCCATTATGAACCAGCAAGCAGCGCACAGAGATATGAGAACATAGATATTAAAAGTAATCATTGAAATTAATTTGCTATCTGCTTTGCCCACAGTGTAAAATAAATGGGGTTTTTATCACTATACTGTGGAGTTTTAATGTTCCATTTTGTGATCTTATTAAGTGAGTTGCATAAGCCATGGCATTCATTGTGAAGTTATTTTTACTCATTTTATTTTCAAAATTACTTAGTCTTTCCATCTTTCCAAAGTAGTTCAGCTTGTTAAAAATTTGCTAGTGAGAGAGTATTCTAAAACTCTGCAAGAAATAGGACAAAGGAAAAAACAATTGTGTTCATTATAAAGCTTTTAAAATAAATTATACATTTTAATTAAAATAGAATCATATTACATATTATTTCTCCTTTTTAACCCTTCTCAGATACCCCCTTTCAATGGCTCCAAGTCTAATTGAGATAAAAAATGGACTTTAAATTTAGGATCTTACTTCTAGAATGAATGTTATATATTAAATACATGCAGGAAAACACACCTAAACATTCTCACATTATGTTCAATATGTGGAAAACTAAGGAACCATTGTTATACTGGTGCTAATGGAATAAACAGGAAACAAGGTTGATATGGTACAGCTAGTATTGAAAGTACTTTACAAACTTAACGAAAACATAGTGAATGAACAAGGTATGTAAAGTATTGCATACCTTATATGAAATTAGAAAAATTGCTTTTCTAAGGCAATCGTGTACATTTAGTAACAGTTCAACAATTGGGGAGGAAATAATTACCTACACATTGATAAGGTGTGAATCAAACACAGGTTTAGCTTAGAGGAGGCCTTACCTATCTGTAAGTCACTTTACATCAAAAGAATTTGGGTGATTGGGGAAGTCGGGAGAATCTCAAAGGATCAAGGAACAAGGAAACCATAATCCAAAATATTTTCTCTAATAAAATATCTATTTTCAGTGAAAAAAAGCCAAAAAAATGTAAAATTGAATTGCTTCATTAAATGTTTTAAACTGCACATATTTATGAATACACATTACTGATTTGATTACATATGCACTCTATGTAATGAAACACTCCATCACATGACATTCTAGCCATTGATAGCTAGTGAACTTTAAAAGTAAGATAGTAAATTCAAGTATATTATCACTAAAATGTGCCCGTTCACATTTTTCTATATTTTCACATTTGCAATTTTGGTTTTGTTGTTTGTTACATCATTCGTGTTTATTAGTGAACATTGAAAAATATGAACACATTGAACATACATATGTAATTAACAAAGTTCATTGAGCCTGAGGGTGAATGGTGAATATGATGGCACAAAAGTGGGGAAAGGCATATTTAATATTGTATGAAAGTATGTTTGATTTTTAAATTAGTAAAAAGTTTACTTTGAAAGGTAAAAAAAATTATTTTTACATATTCAGACATGGCTAGGATTTCAGGTACATATAAACACAAATCTCTATATTTATGGAGTAAAAATAAAAGAAATTAATTTTCCTTTACAGCACATTAAAGGAGTCTTTTTAATAAAACTAGAAACTTGGCTAATGGCACGGCAGTAAGATAATGAGACAAAGATTTGTATGGGATATATCAGTGTATCTTGATGTATATTCTTTATTATAAGGAAAAGTTAAACTGCATCAAATCAAAGATGAACTACCATCAAGTAGTTAGTTTCTAAAAACAAATTTCTTTTTTTTCACTTTTACTTCATTGATAGGATATTTTTTGGCCTCACATACCTAGAACATATACAGTTTATGCACATTATTTTTTTCTTTCTACTATGCCTTTTAACAATTAAATTATTCTGCAATTGTCATAGTAAAAAATTTTAAATTATTTTAATTGTATTGTATATTTTCCCTTGTTCCTGGGACCATGCAGTGAAGAAGCATAAAAATTGTTTTGTTATTTATTGTTTTGACAGCTATAATACTTTTCTGTCTCTACCTATCTCAAACACAGAAATTGTTCATTTTTTTCTGGTGACATTTATTTAATCTTTGAACAAGTATTTTAATGTTAAATTTCAACAATACATATTCCATTATACCTATATAGAATATTCAAATTTTGTACAAATGTGTTTATTTAAATCACTGATTGTAAAACAATACACATAAATTATACTTACAAATTGGCTTTAGTACTCTAGGTTTTTTTGAAACATGATATATGAAAGTTTATATTATATTCTTTGTTAAAACTTATGTATTTGAAAATAATGGATAAATGTTCAATATTACTGGAGAAAAGCAGTATCTTTTTCATATAATGTATTGTAGTGAATTTTTTCTATTATCTTATGACCTATGTTAAATGAGAGGGAAATGAGTTAGTTCTTTGATCAACAATCAACTGAATTTATATGGCAGAGCTTTTCAATGTAAAAAAAAGAAGTATATTCCATCATCATCAAATTTCAGTTTTTCATCAAATTTCAATCATTCCAAGAAATATCATAAAGAACTACTATAGCTAGAACTTGCTAAATTGTTATACTCTGTCGTGTACCTGTAAGTAGATAGTTCTCTGAATGTCTATCATGATATATCCACACATATGTATCCACATGAAACCATTACAACAGATAGATAGCATGTGTCTTACAGTGATGAAAAGCCTTGCTTGAGGTTGATAGCTTATAGATACACTGTTTGCTTTACAACCTCCTTGAAGTACTGTGTTTAATGTCCTTGCAGACCCACCTTGCCACACTGAGCTCAGCAACATTCAGAAGCGACAAGGGATAAAGAAATTCCTCGGTGAGTCACAGCTCATTCTTCTGAAAGTTTTATTGCTTATATAAATAACCCCAGGGAAACAGCAACATAAAATCAATATTAATCCAACAAAGGCAGACTGCATTAAAGTTCATCAGCAAAATTTATGAACTTCTGGAAAGACATTGAACTTACTTTTATTACCTTACCAATTGAAAAATATAATGTCTGTTTTACTGCTCTAATATCATGTTCATATTTGAAAGTTTTTAAGTACAAAAGAGATTTAGCAATACTAAATTTAAGAATCAGCAGAAGTGTCTATTTTGCACTAAATGTTTAAGAATTGATGTGACTACCTATATGAAATTTAATCAACTGATTGTATACATGTAGTAAAAGTATTCTAACAGAGAAATATGAGCAGGATTTTTGTGGTTTTCATTAGTTATTTTTCAAATGTAGCTTTTAGTAAGTAAATATTAATACATATGATAAGCAGATAGATTGATGATAGATAGATAAATAAATTTTATACATCATAGCCCATGTTTCATGCATTATATGCCATATATCAATATTTTATTATTAATATATGTATAACAATAATTATAATTGATAATATATTTTATACATATCAATATATTCCAAATATATATCAACATTTCATATATTATATTCCAAACATAGTTTCCCCTCCCTCTACTCTTTCCAGTCCCCCTGTCTACTTTCCCTCTCCCCCAGATCCACTTTTGCTCTTTTTCCAATTAAAAAATAAGAGCAGGTTTCCCAGTGATGTCAACCTAAAATGGTATAACAAATTACAAAGAAAACTTAGGCACAAATGCTCATATGAATGAAGACTGTACCAAGCAACCCAATATAGGGAAAAGGGTCCCAAGCATAGACAAAAGAGTCAGAGATGTGCTCCAGTTCCACTCTTAGGAGTCTTTCAAGAACACCAATCTATACAACCAAAATGTATATGCAAAGGAGCTAGCTCAAACTCATACAGGGTCCATGATTGTCACTTCAGTATCTGAGAGCTCCTATGCATTCTGCCTAGTTGATTCTGTGTGCCATATCATTGTGTCCTCTAACCCTCTGGCTCCTGTCATCCTTCCTACTCACTCTTCTGCACAGTTACCCTGGCTCTGCCTCATATATGGGTGTGGGTCTCCCATTTGTTTCCATCAGACATCAGATGCTGACCCTCTGATGACCATTTGGCTAGGTACCAATCTATAAGTATAGAAGAATATCTAGGAATAATTCTACTGACATTTTTTTCTCTAGTAATGTTTCTATTCTGGGCCTCTGGGCTCTCTAGCCTTGGATTCACGGCCATCCAGAATAGGCCATGTTTGGGCTAACTCTCATGGTGTGGGTTTCAAGTTGGACAAGGCATTGGTTGCACACAGGTCTTTGCCACCATTACTCTGGAACAACTAGAAGGCGGGACAGATTGATTATAGGTCAAACTTTTGTGACTGGATTGATGTCCCCTGTCTTAGTGCTACTGCTGGGATCCTTGCTGAAGTACAGAAGATTGCTGGTTGGGGCTACATATCTATCCTTACTAGGAAACATCAGTAGGATCACTCTAGTAGATTACTGGGAGTATTCACTGAACTAGATTTCTACAAAAAGCCCCCAAATTCTAATCATCTTTCCATGTACTCTCTCTGTGTCAAAATTCAGTTATTTTAAATTGAAATAGTTTTTCATATTGTTAAGAAATTCTTAGCCCTGGCTTGTCTTTCAAAGTGATTTGTCATAAAATATTTTATGTGATAAACTGATGGTTATAATAAATAGTAGGGAAATTTCCTTCTTAAACTGTGACCAGTTCTTGTAATGATATAATTCATTGGTAGAAATAATATACTAATGCATGAGCATGTTTGTGTAACCCAAAGTTTTACATAGTACTATGAGGAAGGTATTATCTTCAAATAAATATCTTAGTGTTGATCAAGGTCCAGTCATACTGAAACCTATTATTTCTTATTTGAACTTATTCTAAAAATCACATTTAATTACCATGTGGGAGGAGTTTCCTTACTCTTCTTTTATAATTTAAAAATCTAGATATTATATCACTGGATATCCTAAGTGTTCTTTCTGATGAGTGTACAATCATGATACATAGATAATTTGGCCAGCTGCTCTGTCAGGGTAGAGAGTCATGTGTCCCAATGTAGCAAATCAATTTGCATTCATATCTATAGTGCAACTGCTATAATTACTAGCATTTCCTTTTAAATGCTGCCATAAGAAGTGACTGTAACATATATTTTCAAATAATAATGATTCAAATATTTAAATACTAAAAATATTCATTTTTTAACTTGATGGCCTTAAGTCTGTAAATAAAACTCACAAATTTTCTACATTGGCATTATTTATTTATGTGGGTTCACATGTTTCTGGTAAATTATATTTGAATAAAATATATCATGTATTTATTATATGTGTAAAGCTTTTTAGGATGTAAAATTATCCTATGGTTGTAAACAGAAAATAATATTCAGAATTTCTACATATATTATATATGCCTTAACTAAAAAAACCATAATGATTATGTTCATATAAATGAAAAGCAGAAGAAAAAATGAAAATATTTGATCATCTAGAAGATGTATCAAACATTGAACTGTTTGTCAAGAATTTTATTTGAAGAACTAAACTTTTAAAGAACTAAACATTCATTATTATGTATACTGTGTGTTGTGTTAGGTTCTACAAGTAAGAGTAGCTGTCTTTCCAGCATTTGTTAGCTAGAGTTTCAGTTTAAGGGGTGTGGTTTGTATAACAGTGAAAACTAAGAGAAGCTAAATATTTTCAAACAGAAGATATTACAGAAGAGTGTTAGCAATATATAATGACAATATACACAGAGAAATACAGACACACACGAGTGTGTAGGAGGGCCTTTGTCCTGTGAATATTTAAACTTTAAAATAAAAGATAAAGTAATAGAGAAGGATTTCAGCTGACCTAAGCACAGTAACAAACTATATAGTAAAGAAACAATTTAGTATGGAATAATTTTGTAATATATGAATAAAAATTTTGGAAAATGAAACAGGAAATTGTTAATAATGAGACAATTGTGAGTCTTGTATGCTAACTGTTCTGAAATATTTGATGTAATCATAGAGCCAGTCAGGATTTGACTTTTTAGGAAATTAATACACAATGACTGTATAAAATGTATAGCTTATTAATAAATTACTTCTGTGTTTGTGTATGTAATCATGTATTTCACAGGACAGTACATCCCACTCTGTGATGAAGACGGTTACTACAAGCCAACACAATGCCATGGCAGTGTAGGGCAGTGCTGGTGTGTTGACAGATATGGAAATGAAGTTGTGGGATCAAGAATAAATGGTGTCGCAGATTGTGGTAAGTGAAAGGTTCACTTCTTACAATTTCCTAGCATACAAATGTGTTAAAGACATTTAATGAAAACATGCCTTATTCCGATTATAGAGTATGTAGAATATGTATGAATGTTGGCGGTAAAAAGAAGACTTAGTTTTTGTATATATTTAAGTTGTATGGTAGCAATAAAAATATATAAACAGACACATTTAAAAATTTAAAGACTAATGATTAAAAGCTGAGTTCCAAATCGTGCTTCAATTCAAAATGTCTCTCATAAGCAGACATTTTCGTTAATAAGATGTTGTAAAACATAAGTCTATACCTTAAGAAAATACAATTTTTAAATAATTACCTATAAAACTATAAAAATATAAAATCTTCTTAGTTACAGCACCCCCAAAACTCCAATGATGTGTTGAATGCAAACTATTCCTGTTATGGTATTCCATGTTGAAACATTTGTTCCCCAAATTATGAAGCTATTTGGGAACTTATAGAGTCTTTGGAATGTGGAGTCTAGTGGATTTTGTGGGTTTGATCGCATCTCAGTTTGGTGTGGATTTCTCCTTTCCAGATTGCCATGTAAGATGCACCTGACATAAGTTCAAAATCTCCTTGCATTTTTTCCAGCTGTTCTTGTCACCCCAGCAACCATGTTTCCATGATATAAAGGACTATGCCCTTTAAAATTAAATTTCCTCATGTTTACTAGGTATTTGTTCACAGCAAAGAGAGAATTGATTACTTAAAACAATTCCATAAAGCAGAGATAATGAATTTTCTTTTCATCAATATCAATAAACATAATAAAAACTAAGTACTTAGTGATGAATTGTCTCTCTTATGTAAATTTTAGAATGATCAACAAAGATTACTTAAAAGAAGAAATAAATGCCCAGTGTGGGGGAATTCAAGGGCAGGGAGGTGGGAGTGGGTGGGTGGGGGAAGGCACATCCTCATAGAAACAGGAGGAGGGGGAACAGAATAGGGGTTTTCTGGGTGGGGGGGAATGGGGAAAAGGGGATAACATTTAAAATGTAATTAAAATATCCAATAAAAATTAATTTAAAAAAAGAAGAAATAAATATTAAACAATAATATATAATCTTACATAATTTACACTTCCTGTATTGCATTTATTTATTCCACAACATTTTTATAACTAGATTTTTGTGTTGGGGATATTGCATATATAATGAAAGCAGCAATTAGAGTTTAATACTCACCTGACACAGTATTAAAAACTCAAGAACATGCCTTTATAATGTCTATCTTAAAATCTTAGCATAGTCAATGGCTTCATCTGCCTGTGATAACAGTAATGAATAAATTATTTGAATTTTTATGCTACCAATGAAAATTATATTCAGAAGAATTCAATAAATGAGTAAAATTATTTTGTGAAACTTTACTCCTGACTTTTCTTATAATGTTACAACTAATAGATAGATAGATAGATAGATAGATAGAGATATATATAGATATATATGTGTGTGTATACATATGTACATATGTATAAATACATATATATGGAATTTAAGAACTTTATTTTTCACATAAGATGGTAATTTCAGTGTGTTGTGAAAGCAACCAATTTACAACCACCTAAATACATTAATAGGATTTATAAGAATTAAATATAAAATATAGTATAACTTGAGGACCTAATATTTATTATAGTTATAAGAGATGTGTGAATTGTTATCTCAAAATATTAATAGTTAATTCTAAGTTATTATGAATATTAATTTTCTGTTCCTCTAGTAACATGCAAAAATGAATCCATTAAGCTGCTGGCTTAATCAACACAAATTTATCATCACTCAGTTCTGTCTTACACATTTCAACACATCTCACTAAACTGTGCAGCATAGTTTAGGAAGCAATTGCTATTTCTAGAGGCTCTCTGGAAAAATCAATGTCCTTACCCCTTGTATTTTCAAGTTTTATCATAGTCTTTGGATCATGTACTTTGCCCTCCAAATTCAATATAAAATCTTTGCAACTGTTTAGACATTCTTCTGTAGTTATATCTAGAAGTTACACATTTCTAGGAAAATTTACTTGATTAAAGGGAACCAAGTAATAGTTAAACTACCCCAGATACTATTCAGTCCCAAAGTCACTAAATAATGCTCATAAATTTAACTTTTAATATCAAGTAGCATATATATTTAATTATAAAATTTAGTAAGTTTAGATTTTGCTAAGGCAATTGTATCACCTCATATATTTGTAGAAGTAATTTAAGTCATATTTAAGATTCATAGTCTGACTTGATATTCTACAAAACTTGGGCTGAGATCAATTTTTCTAAACTAGAAATCTTACACAGCACACTGCTTTAAGCATTCACATTTTAACAAGTGAGAGTTTTACCATAGAACAAACTTCCCAAGATTGGATTTTCCTCTTATGTTCATTGAGATGAACAGCAAATACAAATATAGTAAACTTTTCCTTTTTTATTATTTCGTATAACTCAGAAATTATTTCATTGTATACTCAAGTAAATATGGTGCTTGCTTTTGTAGCTATAGACTTTGAGATATCTGGAGATTTTGCAAGTGGAGATTTTCGTGAATGGACTGATGATGAAGGTGAAGAAGATGACATTATAAATGATAAGGATGATATTGAAGATGATGATGAAGATGAAGGGGATGATGATGATGATGGGGATGACCATGATGGATATATTTGACCAGTGACAGCTAATGTCAATACATTCTACATTTTTAATATTTACAAAATAATATCATATTGAGAATTTCCTTCTTATCCCTAAACAAAGTGATTCTAAACCTGACATATATTTTGTATAATTATTTCAAATATCGAAGCTAAAATCATAGAACTTTATGTTAAATTAGAATTATTTATTTTCAGTTTTTATATGCCTTAGAAAAAAAGAAAACACATATGGGTTGCAGCCTGAATATAGAGAGTTGTAAAGATTACTATAACAAAAATATCATAAGACAATACTGTGTAATTGTTCCACAAACAAAATAACAATGAACGTGTGCTTGGGATCATGTGTGTTGCTTTTATGACAGATTTTATAAGTTAAATTTATAGCAGATAACTAATGAACCACAATAATTTTTTCAATTAATTCATAATGTTGATTTCAATTCAAATTTGTCATCTTCCCAAAACTTATTGTTGGTATACCAAGAAAAATGACTCATGGTTAAAACAAAGTGGTAATCTTTTCAATTATGAAGTTATTCTGTGTAGGATTAGATATTATGTGCAATGCAAAGTATGGAAAACTTTGGCTTCTGAAAGTTAAAAACAGTCTTTCTTTCTACTTTTTAAATTTAATGGCATTGCATATTATGTGTATTTTAAAAAATATTCCTGACAGCCTCATTTCTAGACTTCACTCTTTCTGAGTAGGAATCCTGTATAGAATTTCAATTAGAAAAAGAAATAGATTCATTTCCACCACTTTTCCCATAAAATATATTTTATTTGCCCAAGATCAATTTTGAAAATATGAATTCTCAGTTTTCATTTAGTATAAAATTTCCATTTGATCTTGGAATCATGCCATTTTTGTTAGTGGTACTGAAATTAGAGACCGTGTTGTATGGTGCCTTGCAAAAATAGAAATAGACAGGATTAGCATGTATATCAGTATAGGAGACTAGGCAATGTGTAAGCACACATAATTAACAAGATATTCCTATTAAAATACTGCTGGAATGAAGAAAAATGGAATATGTTTCTTTCTTTTTTTCTATTGTTACATAATTCCATATGGACTTGTTTATAATTATTGTGAAGTGTAGCAGTTAAGATTAACTGTAACAAAAGTTACTTTGTTCAATATACATCAGTTAGCATGTTAATTAATTGTGTAGGCATTTTGACATACCACCACCTTTGGGTATTTCAGACCAATAGTTTTGTGCTCATAATAGAAGTGGAAAAACCTGTTGAATTTTACACATTGATACCTTTCACTTCAACAGTGAATTTACAGATTTCCTGGGATATTATTCATAAGAACACAAATTTGGTGAACTCTTGCCATTTAATTTATATATGCTAAATAAAAACTTTAATGTTGAACTTACATAATATTTAAGCTATAATGCATTTTCTTTTTTTACTGTTTATGTATAGTTTACAAAATAAAGAATCTCGTAACCAAAGTAAACAGTTCCTTAATGATTTTCTGGAGTATATATAATCGCATGAAGAGTTTTAATTTGTTCCTTAACTCTGCAAAATAACATACCACAACAGAGCCAAGAAATATTTCTGAGCTTACTTTTTCAATTTGTAAACATGAGTTGTTAGTGTCATAAGTACAGTAAGATTATCTTTTTTGTTGGTTTATTTCAATCTGTTTATTTGTCAAAATATTACAGAAATAAATACTTTTCTTTCCAAAAGTATAGCATTTTAAATTTTTTTGGGTCACTTATTTCTTAAAATACTTAACTAAGTTTAGTAGAAAATGTAATTGAAGAATGACTGAGTAACTTTTTAAATTGAAAATATGTGTATGAATCATAAAATTTTAACTTAAATTCATCACAAAAGAATATAAAGCAAATTACATACAGCTACTTAATACGATGATCTTAAGGTTAAGCTTTTATAGCATCATAATTCAGTATTACAGGAAAGCAACTAATTTAACAGTGAATTCAAATATGAAAACAGTACAGTACTTAGTATACACCTTGATAATTTAGAATCTCCTAATGATTAAAAGTCTCTATGTTCAATCTCCAGTACAACAAAAGTGACAACCTTAACAGACTTTAAATTATTTGTATACAGTAAATATATTTTAATGTACCTGTATAAAAGTTTTAATTATGGCATGTATTAAGTGCTTTGTCCAACATGCAATTTACTTTCTCTTTGTTAACTCAGTACAGTAATACATGGACATTTTATTCCCAAAAGTGATGCTTGTCTTAAACCACTCACTATTGTAATAGTGGAGATTTATCACTGAACAAAATAAGTCATGAAGATGAAATTATAAGTATTAAACTTGGACAATATAAACATATTTCTAGTCCATAAGTTGACATAGTTATATTTTTTACTTTACTGTATCGAAAATTTTATTTTATAGATTTAAGTGAAGAAAGAATTTTGAACTTAACAATTCTTCCATTCTGATTCATAGGATTAAGGAATGATTCTTAGCTAAAAGATAGAATTAATCTAATGTTTTATAATGCTTTAAGCTTAATTCAGATTTGTGAGCAAGAAAGCAAAATAAGACAATATTTTAATCTTCATTTTATGGCATTATTTTCCAAAACACAGTAGATTAAAACAGTTTTAATTACAGTCAAATACTAAGCATTGAAGAAACTGCTACAAAGCATTCAATAAAAATATTCAATGTTTCTGGTACATCACAAATCCACAAATTAGCAAATAATGGGTATGATATGGTATGGTGTGGTTTGGTGTATGTGTGTGTGTGTGAATCAAAATAATATGTCAAGATATGCTCTAAAGGATTAAAATTAGTGAGATATCTGCCATTCATTTCATAAAGTCAAATCCATTAATTGTAAAAAATATCATGGTTAATTAATAAAACAGGTACCAAGGGTGCTTGTTCCCTGCATTCATTTAATAGTATTTCACATAAAGCTAAAGAAGATATTAAACACAGCTCATGAGTGTTGATTCATTTGTTCTGCTTATAGCGTAATCAGGGGAAGCAGTTTTAGAGAATTGCATAAATTAACTCATACTATGTAGAGAATATGTTGATGACTTGTTTCTTATAAAATTAATACTACCTTAGCTGCCTGGAATTAATAGAATTCTATATATGGATCGCTTTTCAAGATGGCTTATATTCATGGGGAAAAAATAAACCTAATGCAAACTAGAGCACACATGTTCAATGTGCTGAGAATTAGCAACTTGAATACCTTGCCTAAGATGGGACATTGATAGTAATAACTCCCGACAAGACTAGGGGAATACTAGAAAACAACGAACAGGAAGAATGTAGGAATCAGAGGATGAGAAGAAAATGCTGTGAAATACTGTCCTCTGGAAATGACTTGGCTGTTGAACAAAGGGACAAGCAGCAACCCAGGTTACCTCCACCATACCCATAAGAGTTCAAGCCAGTTAGAAATTCCAGCAGGCAGGTCAGCGGGGTCCTAAGTCCTCAGCTGCTTGGTGATGGTTGCTGAGGAAAGGATATTCACTTTGCTTTGTATTTAGTCACTAGTATGTTACCCATGTCTCAGTGAACTTCCACACATCATATTTATAAGGGCAACACTAATTGAACACAGTGGGTCAAAAGCAACAAAAGAGAAGATGAACTGGGGATTGAAGACGGCGTGTATTGAAGGAACCAAGGAGAACTGAAGGAAAGGCAGAAGGGTGTTTAGAGTCAGTATAATCAAGGACCATTTTATATGCATGAAAATTCAAGAATGAAATAAAATCATGGGTAGTGGAGTTGGTACTTAGATACACTGTAAAATACAAGTATTCATAAATATTTATTTATTTTATTTATTATTTGGATGAGCATACAACATAATAGTTTGGCAAATTAGGAGGAGGTGACATAAAACCTGAGAAAGTACACAATGTTAGGAAAATGGTAACTATGTATACAGCTCAATGATCAAGAGTACATATTGATCTATATTTGTCCCTATTTGTTACAGGAGTAAGATTCTCTGGTGATGACTAAACAAAACACTCCGAGTACAACAGAATATCATTAGGAGATATCTTACAGGAGGCACACCATTGCTTATAAAGGTTTTGGGGTGGTCTTGCTGATTATGTTTCTCTTTTGATAGCATGTAAAGTACCTTTCTGTTCCAAAGACTTGGGACGGTAGAGGTGAAGGTGGGAAGGTTCTATATAGTCACCTGCTTGGCATTTCCATGTTCAATGAATTATCTAAATGTTGTCATCAGCAATGAGGCCTTGAAGTCAGTATATGGAAACTAACCTATAGTATTGCCAATAGTCTGGGTTCTTTGGGGTTCCCTATAGGACTCCTTGGGCCAATTAGATGTCACCCAAACCTGGTACCAGAAGCTTCATTCAATGACAAGAGAAGGACACTTAAGACCATCTGTCTCCCCCATTATTTGGAAATTTCATTTAGATTACCTTCTTATATGCATATATTTTAGGAAGTTTCTATTGTATGAGGTTTCCATACTACCCCTCAAATACTCCTTAAATTTACTTGTCTCTTTGCATATTTCCTGTCAGAACCCCCTTTTTAATCCCCCTCCACACTTGATCCTCTTACTAAAATCCTCCTTTTATATATGTGTATCTAATCTATTTCACTTTCATAGTGAGATCTATCTGTTCCCTCTAGTCCCTATATCCACCCTCTATTGTTCTATGGATTGTAGCTTGGTGTTCAATGATTTAATAAATAATGCCCACACATAAGCAAATACAAACCATATTTGTCTTTCTGTGTCTGTGATACTACAATCAGAAATTTTCTCTAGTTTCATCAATTTGTCTGAGAACTTCTAGTTTTAAGACCTTAGTAATATATCAAAATGTAAATAAACTACATTTTCCTTACCCATTCTTCTCTTCAGGGAAATTTAGGTTGATTCCAATTTCTGAATATAATGAATAGAACACCAATAATCATAGTGAAATAAGTGTCTCTGTTGTACAATGAAGTATCCTTTGGGTGTATGCCTAAGAGTGGAATAAATGAATCTTCAGGTAAATAGATTTTTATCTTCTGAAGAACCACCCCACTGATTTCCATAATGTCTGTACAATTTTGTACTCCCACCAGCAATGAATGAGTCTTCCTCTTACTCTACATCTGGTCCAGCATGAACTATCACTTGTTTTGTTGATCTCAACCATAGATTTACATTATACAAAAAGTCCTTGGACCACTTAGCCTTAAATGGGATGTGTAGATCAATCTCTTCCCTCACAGCTTAAGGAACTCTGCCAAGGAGGAAGCAGAAAGAGTGTAACAGGGGATGAAGACAAGAAAATAAGGTTCTCTAATCAGAATAAGTAAAGCTAGTCTGAACTGACAGAGACTGAAACAACCTGCTCAGGGCCTGCCTGGATTTACATCAAGTCCTCTCTGTGTATTATATAGCTTCCATTTTAGTGTTTTTGTAGGATTCTTGAAGGTGTGGATGGGTGGGTCTCTAATTATTGCCTATTCTCTTGAATACATACATATATATACATATTCTAAAAAGAAACTAAAAATATCCACAGACATTAGGGGTGTTTCAAAAATTGTGATCTGAAGTAGTTTATGCAGTGCTAAGCAGGACAATTTGATTGTTATATGAAGTTGAATTATTTCCTGCAGGCTCACATGTTTGAGCAGTTGTCTGCCAGTTGGCAGTGCAGTTTAGGAAGGCTATAGGACCTTTACAAGGTATAGTCTAACTGGACAAAGTAGATTGTAGGGGTGAATTTTTTAGGCAAACCCACATCTGGTTCACTGTCTGCTTCTTAGATTTGGATACAATGTTATCAGTGAGCTTCAAGCTCAGCCATACCTTCCTCATAAGAGACTTTATCCTCTCTGGAACTGTAAGTCAGAATCAACCCTTTTTCTGAATCAATCCTTTGTCCCTTCAGTGTGTTTTTCTAGATTTTTTTTTCAGAGCAACAGAAGAAGAAACTAAGACAGTTGGCAAAGAATCAGCTTATATCCGGTCGGTACTGAATGACAAGTTTATATATAATGCTAATCTCTACCTTCTGGTGTCACTGTAATCCAGTGTGTCATATGACATCTACATCTAAGTTTGCTGTAAATATGCATGTAAGTGTCTTATTCTTAAACCATGCTTTGACAGAGATTTCAGCCTCTTAAATGAGAAATTAAAGATCTAATTGATTCAATTCATTAATGAAAAGATTAGACTTGTTATCATAAAAAAAGAAACACATTCATGAGTTTGACATGGCAGTGCTTTTGATACTAGGCCAACTATTATTTTGTTATTGTAGAATTTATTAATTTAATTCACCTGTGAAATAATTGTGCTATTAAGATTCACTTCATATACTTACCTAGCAGGGGAGATATCATGATCATAAAAGTCGTTTTCCCAGGGCAAGGCCTATCTATTGCATTCTGGATGTGCTAACCTCTGAGATTTCCCCAAATGCAGGAAACTGGACTGCATAATATGTGGTGGTGTGGGACTGTGTTTGCGCTCTCACCTTAAAATTTTTTTTAATTCATAAGGCCAGAGTAGCTTCATCAAGAACCCTTCTAAAATACTTTCCTCCAAAATAAAACTTGCCTAATTAGAACTGGAGAAAAGATATGGTGATAACAACTAGTTTCTTGCTCTTGCAAAGACACAAAGTTCAGTATCCAGCAGGTATGAAGGAAGCTTACAAACTTTAATGCACCTCTAAGAGATCTGACACCCACCACTCACATGTTCACATACCTAACACAGGCCTACACATATACTCAGAGTTAAAAATAAAATAGGTCTTATATGCTTAGTTAATGCTAAAATAAAAAATAATAATACAGAGTTAAAGAGCAAGACACATAGTCGGACTGTACTGTGTTGAATCTTGGCTCTGCCACTCATTGGCTTTGAGAAAGATACGTAAAAAAGAGACTGGACTTTAGCAAAACATCTTTGTGATTTAAATTTATCAGCAGAATAAGACAATTTAATTTATCTCCTAGAGATTTATGGGGCAAGATCACATTTAAAACCACTTAAAACTGGGTCTTGATCTATTACTCACTGTTGTAGATTTATCATCATACTTTTATTTTAAGAATGCAAAGACTATTTATTTTTTATTAGTAGACTCTAGTTAAGAAAATAGCATGCACTTTGAATGTCAGTATGAATATTAGTGTGGAAACTACAGCACAAATTCAGTACCAATGATCTCAATATAGTCTATACAAACTTAATTTTGATCCTTTTTAAAATGTATTTTTTTTCATTCTAAGAAAACTATTTTAAGTAATTGATGATCTATAACTGACTATTCTTTCTATGATTGGTTGTTCATCAATAGTGTCTGATAGCATATTAATATAGGCTCTTTGTATTAGGAATATTCAAATGCTTTTGCTACTAAAATATTCTGTGCTAACAACTTTCATGACATTTTACCCCCTCTAAAGGTAAGAGTTATATGTGCCATGAACTCAAACTAATAATTAGATATAGAAAATCTGTCTTATAGTTTATCACGGCTTACAATGATCTGCCATTATGAATTACTTTAAAATTACAACAGGGCAGATTATCTATGATAAGTGCTAAAATAATGTACATTTTCAAAAGGAGAACGTGGTAGTGGGACTATGAGAGCTGAGGGCTGTGTGTTTTGACATTCTTCAGTATCCTCAAGGAGTCTGTGTATGTGACATAAATTATCCTACAGTTTTCAGATATTAAAAGACTCTTACTACATCTTACAGTTACTTAAATAAAATAGAATCAAGGGATGCTGCTTAGCTAGGGTTTTACTGATGTAAAGAGACAACATGACCAAGGCAACTCTTACAAAAACAACATTTAATTGGGTCTGGCTTACAGGTTCAGAGGTTCAGTCCATTATCATCAAGGTGGGAACATAGCAGCATCCAGGCAGGCATGGTACAGGCAGAGCTGAGAGTTCTACATCTTTATCTGAAGGCTGCTAGCAGAATACTGACTTCCAGGCAGCTAGGATGAGGGTCCCAAATCCCACCTCCACAGTGACACACCTACTCCAATAAACCCATACCCACTCCAACAGGGCCACACCATCTAATAGTGCCACTCCCTGGAAAGAGCATATACCTTTATACCTTAACACTCCACTCCCTGCCCCTATAGGCTTTTACAAACATGAGTCTATGGTGACCATACTTAAACATAGCAAATTACAAAACACATTTAGTCCAACTTCAAAAGTTCCCATAATCTATTGGATTTACAATAATGTTAAAAGTCCAAAGTTCAAAGGCTCTTCTAACATTCATCTAATCACTTAACTGTAATCCCCAAGGCAAGACTGGAAACCAGCTGTCCAAACTACAAACTCTGCATCTCCATGTCTGATGTCAAAGTGGTCTTCAGATCTTCAGCTCCCTTTTCATCTATGTTGACTGCAAGAAACTTCTTTCTCCTGGGCTGGTTCTACTCTCTTTGACAAGCCTCAACACCTTTGCATTACCCCTTCAGTCTTGGGCCATCAATTGCAACTGAAGCCACACCTTCACCAATGGCCTTCCATGCCCTCTCACAGAGCTGAGACTCAGCTTTTCTTCATGACTCCTTCATGCATTCAAATCTAGTACCACTTTGGTGATTCTTACACTTGACCAAGGCCAGCTGCAGCATGAAGTACAACTGTGGCTATCTCTGGAATACAACTTCTTTGTGCTCTCAGAAAACACATCCCAGAATATTTCACCTCAATGATGCTGTTGTCTTCTTAATCACCACTAATTTCTTAGCTCCAGCTAACCAGCATCAATAGTCACAGTAATGCAAAGATTTTGCTTTAGTAGTTCTGGTATCTTGTTAATCACAGCTGGTTCTTCAACCCCAAATAACCAAAACCACAGAATCTTCACAATCAAAACTGCAACAGCCCTGCTAAGAGTCTTTAATCTTCACTCTGAAATTTCACAAGCCAGGCCTCCACCATTTGCACAGTTCTCAACATTATCTTCCAAACTCCTACAAAACATCCCACAGATCTCTGAACACCCACTGGCTCTTCTAGCCCAAAGTTCCAATGTTCTTTCATAGTCCTTCCCAAAACATGGTCAGGTTGTCACGGCAATACCAAACTTCTGGTACCAAGTTGTCTTAGTCAGCATTTTTATTCCTGCAAAAACATCATGACCAAGAAGCAAGTTTGGAAGGAAAGGATTTATTCAGCTTATACACATTGCTGTTTATCATCAAAGGAAGTCAGGAATGAACTCAAACAGGTCAGGAACCAAGAACTGATACAGAGGCCATGGAGAGTTTATAAAATTATAGGGAGGTGTCACCACACGGTTCAGGTTAGTTTCTAAAATTTGTAACTGTTTGTAACTATTTGAGCCTTTGAAAAGTTACGTGAATCTCTTGAACTTCTTTTTCCCTTGGTCTTCCAAAGCAACAGAGGAGAGTGCATTAAAATTATATTTTACATTAACTACTATTGTACTGACATTTAGTACATTTGAAAGTTCTGGACCCACATAGCATTTTTATTTGGAATCACTCATGATTTTAGGCAGGTGATAGCAAACATTTCACTTAGCAAGTAACACCAATTATTTGCTCACCGAGCAACCAATTCCAAATTCACTCTACAGAACCTTGTTCTTCTTTTTATGTATGTTTTTTTGAAGGAGAATCATCCCTACTAATTTAATTTTCTGTAAGGACAATTACAAGTGTTTTGATGTCAAGAAAACTTGGCAAATATCCCTGAAGAACTGAATGCATTCCAACTACTACTGTCAATGAACTCTAGCTGTTCTTATAATTATCCCTAAGGGGAACTGACTTTATGTCTGGTTTTAGCTGGATAATAATGTAATTTGTAATATAACTACAGGAACAACTCTGGCAGATCATAGTCTAAAATCTTGTACAATATAAACTAACTGATAAACATTGTAGTTGCATTCTTTCCATAGTTGCTACATAGTAAGTCTCTTTGATGCCAGAAAAAGAAATGTCAGGTCTTATCAGATAAAACAAATCCTCTTCTGCCCATGTACTGCCTCGGGAACATTAATTGTAGCTGTGGACTTTGATGGGTCCACTCTAAGATGTCTCCATTTAACAAGTGATCTAGGATATCTTTAAGGAACTCTTGAACATTGATAAATATAATAGATTTAATTATCCATGCTTAAAATGGTAAATAATAAAGACACTAAAAGAAAATGAAAAATAATTTGATTTTTCTACAATGCAACTAAAGCCAAGCAATATCTATTCATTTCTAAGACATGAATCACACAAACATTCTGTAAAGTAAGCATCCCTCAGTTTGTCGGACTGCAGGCAAATTTGCATCTCTTATTTGCTATAATCTTCTTTATGACTTGTGGATCCATCAATATATTAATAGAGAGAGAACACAGCTGATTCTATTTACCTCTTGCTAGTGCCCAGTCACAGCATTAATGTCAATAAATATGACTAATCTGGAGAAGATCACATTGAATTGTTACTATTTTGATCGCAGTACCCCAGCATTGTATATTTTCAATTGAATGCCCATTACAAATAAAACTAAATACAGAATAAAGTGGCTAAAAACAAGTCAGAGCAAATATAAACTGCAAGGAATTCCATTAAATGCAGAGAAAGAAGCCAAGTTTCTGGAATCAGATGCAAACAAAAAGTAGAAGTTAGTCATGTTCTGACCTCAAGTTCACGTTCTCTATGTGGAAGAGAAAACCTGTGAGGCCCTCAAGACTCAGCAGAATAAAGCACTGGCTGGATTTGATTAAATCACTATGATCCATATCCTTCCTTCTTTTTTCAACTTCAAATAAAACTATTGTCCTAGCTGTCCCCAAATGAACAAAATAATCACCTTTTCTTTCAATGTAGTGCATATCAGTTAATTATCTCCCTCCTAAATGCTATTCTGTGACCTAATGCCTATAAAACTTGAAAATATGTAATTACTTAAATCTTAATTGTTTTCTGACTTATCTTGTGTATGTATTTGTGCACATTCATGTGTACCCACAGAATCACATGTGGATATCAGAGGACAGCATGAAGGTGGTGATTTCTATCTCATATCATGTGGGTAGTGACAATAGATATCAGCTCAACAGTTTTAGTAGTAAGTGTTTTTATCCACTTAGCCATATCTCCAATCTCCCCAAACTTTGGTTTTATTTGGCTTTAAATATTTTATCTTTTTTTTTTCTTTTGCTCTTACCATGCTCTAATTTTCTCTCTAGTTTTCAGATGGAAGGCTTTGATTTAAATTTTTTATCAGTTTCAATAATCCTTGTTTGGTTTTTTTGCTTTTTTTTGTTTTCACTAGAAATACAACAAAAGACAGAAAAGATTCCTTTCTTTTAAATTAGTCTACATTGTTAAGATCTCTGCATGTATATTTATGAGTTATAAAGAAATTATAGCTCTATTTCATATTACCTTGTTCTTTCATAATCATGCAAGTTCACTCTATTTCTTCAAATTCCAGTAATCTATGAAATGCTTGAAAGCTATTTCATTCACTTTTTATACATTTTGTACTTTTACTTTTTCTATGCCACATATATACACAAGTACAACAGAGAAGAAAATTTGCATACATTTACTTTTTTATTTAATGAAAACTTTAAAATACATCGGCCTTTTAACTCCTACATTCCCAGTATACATAATGAGCAAATATACATAGTATCATTCTATTTTGAGCATTATTATTTATCAATTTCAATATGTTGAAAAGTAATTATTCTGATTGTACTATCAAAATGTGATGTTGTTGATAGAGTCTGTAATGATGTCTTCCTTACATGGAATGTCCATAAACAAATTGCTGCTGCTGTACAAACACATTAATCTGCTGTAGGAGGAAGTTTCTTTTTGACAGACTGAGATGCTAGTGCAGACCTTAACACCTGCCACCTGCTTAATCATAAAAGCATATGCTCCAGTATAGTGGGGTTCTCTATGAACTATTTCATGTACTTAATAAATGAGTGATTGGACAGCTCAGTAAAACACAGACTGACTATTTAATATAAAATTTAAAAACAAAACTTGTAAGATACCTCTTAGTAAATAATGCATCAAGCCCACATAAATTCACATGGAATAATGACAGGAAATATCTGACTTCTATGGCATTAAAAAAAACTTGTGCTCTACGAAATCCTTGGCATGTATTCTTTTAAAAGCAATAATGATCTGGAAGTAAATTTTCATGTTTGGCAATCTTTCTAAAAACTGATTGTATTCATTTTGTAAAACTGGAAACCTTGAATATTTCAACAAGAGACATATATATTTTTTTTTATAAGTTAGTGCTCAAACTTGTGTTCAGTCTCATGTTAGCTGTTAGGTCATTCCCAAGACGTTTTCTAAGACAGTGTTTTCTTTGCCTTGCCTGTACTCTGTGGTGGACTCTAATACTTCACCCATAGACCTTATTATCTGACATTCACTTTCATTTGCATATAAATTTCTCAGACATTTGAGTAGCTACTCTAATCCACCCATAAACCACTAGTGTGTGTAGTTGGTGATAAAAACTCATTAGCAAATGAGATTTATGTGAGGATTTATGTTGTGCCTATCAAAATACCAAAGGCACAAAAATGCAGAGGTGGTAGAATAAGATGGATCTAAGAGTTGGTATGCAGAGTGTAGAAAAATAACTCAGGATAAAACCAATTATAGGAAACTAAGTTGAGCACATGTGGGCACTTGAAATGCCTTTATGGAGATCACTATAAAATCGGCCTACGCTTGGAGGCTTAGAAAAATGTGTATGAGGAGAAGAATGTTTTAAAACATGTATGCTTTTAAAAATAAAGGTGTGTTAATGGTGCATTCCAACAGTAGGGATTTGACAGCTATGATGGTAACCACTATATTTACTCTAGGAAACACAATAAACCTTAACAAGGTCTAATATGCAATGTTTTTACAAACTGCAATATGTCTCAATGCTATTTCACTGAAAAATCATTTGTCAGACCCATGTGGATGCTTTGCCATCCCTTGACAGCTATGATACCCTTCATTTATTACATAGCTCGAGGATAAGAAGTATTCCTCTGTTTCAGGGCATTTACTTATCTTTTGAACAAAGTGGAGTAAGACAAACCACACAGTCACATAAATATATATTAGCTTATAAAAGAGTTGCAGTGTTATTCAAATAGTAACTTTATTAATTTGATCCCATCAATAACAATGAAGAAAAATAAATTTAACTGTACAAAATATTAAACATTGGAAATTGTTGCATTTTGTAAAAAGAAGCTATAGGCTACAGCAGGGTTAGGCACACTTTAAGTGAAATACTTAGCCATAGTGTTATTTACTTTACTGCTCACTCTCAGTGGCAAAGAAGCATGCTATAGAAGACAGGCTCAGTTTTTGACACATGGTCTGAAGAAAGGTAGGATCACAATCAAGATGGCATGATGCCGGAAGGAGCTTGCAAATGGAAGCAAGAGCACAAAGATGCTTTTCCATGTCTCAGTGTTCAATGAAGCAGAAGATGGAAAACACTGGACTTTACCTGGATTTTTTTCTCTTTCTTTTTTCTTTCTTTTATTTTCTTCAGTGCAGGAATTCATCCCACAGACTAGCAATCAAGGAGAACCTTCCCCTCACAGTTAATCTTCTTTTCAATAATGTTCACAAAACACTTAGAGGTGTGACAAATTAATGTCCTAGACATTACTAAATCCAATCAAGATTACATCAGAAATTAACCACCACAGCTAATTTCAGGATCCATTTCTCAACCATTCACTGGATTTCCTTTGCTTAACGTATGGTTGTAAATATACAGACAGCAGTAGTAGCACCCTCCCACCCACCCCCACCCCAAACACCTGCTAACTCCGTCAACAGAGCAGTGGGATAGTTTTAGGAAACGTAAGAATGTACCCATCCACTACAATGAGCGCTTTTTTTTTTGAAGTAATAATTTAGGCATTACATCTTAATATGAATCCAGCTATGGAATTAGGGTTTCATCAAAGCATCTGTGTCACAGGTAAGTTAGAGATCCGTCATTTGGCACAACCCAATGAAAAATGAAAGGTCCATGTCAACTGGGAATAACTCGAGCAAAATATGTGTTCCTGAGGCCTGTGCCTGTTCTTCCATTTGCTTTCTATTACTGTGATGAGTAGCTAGCCAACAGCAACGTGGGAAAGAAAAGGTCTATTTTGCTTACACATCCTGATCACAGTCCATCATTAACACAGGCAAGGCACAGACATAGCAATAGCAAACAAAGTAGAGGGGATACAGAAATGTTGTTTTTTGGCATGTATTGTGTCTGTGGCTCATCCTGCTTTCTTACTCAACTCAGGACTATCTTCACAGGTGTAACAATACCCAAGGTTACCTGGAATTTCCCCAAATCATCCATTAATCAGAATAAATATCTCACAATTTGACTACAGGTCTATGTGGTAGAAGGTTTTTCTCCCTAGGGTTTATCTTCTTAAATGATGCTAGGTTATGTCAAGCTGGTAAAATCCCAGTTAGGACAGATAAAAAAAATCATATTCCAAGGTATATTCTTTAATCAAATCTTTGAAACATATGATATGATAATTATACAAAAATTATATAACTTGTATATTTGATAATTATACAAAAATATTTGTATATAATTTGTATAATTGATAATTATACAAAAATATGTCACAGAAATAGCAATGATCATAATTTGCTATGAAATACAGTTACCGTGACTTCTTTACATAGTCTTACTTTGTTTCAGCTGAATCATTTTCTTCACGACCTGAATAAGAATCTTGAAGTTGGTGAAAAGTGAGTGACTTAGATTTATTCCCAAGAGTAAATCAGCAATGAAGCAGCATCATACAAAGATCAAGGGTTTTCCTATGTCCACTGATAACATTTTATCTGTAATAGACCACTATTAAAGCTTTCCTAACCCAAACTACCACCAAAAACTGCTAATAATACTTGTAACTACTTTTTAGCCAAATATGTCTCTGTCTTCCCTGTCAGCACGCTTCAGCTCATGATGTCCAATCACACCTAAACCCTCAGAGAGTCCTCTCCACTCTGTTCTACTCTATGTGTGTCCTCATCACATGTGATCTGTGAGCCAAGTATAACATGTTCTGGTTTGTCTTTGTTCATGCCATCATGTTTCCACTAACTCCTTTCTCTCTAGCAAGATTCCATCTCTGTCTGATCTTATTAAGAGCCAAGATAGGATTCAGTGAACTCTTGAGTTGACCCACTTGTGAAGTCTATCTTGCTTGTGAATACCCAGCCTTCTAAACTCAAAGGAGATCTGTGACTTTATGGAAAAGGCCTAATGACATAATATAAAGAAGTGGCTAAAACTTTGAGAGTGGGCGCTTGCTCTATGATTCTTGAATCCAGCTCACCCGTATATGCAAGCACAAACAATAGAGAGCCAGGATACAGCAGCCTGCTATGGAGATGTAGGGAAAAGCCACAGAGACTCCTAGTCCTTTATCACTACTGCATAAACTAAATAAACTAAGTGACTGTAATTAATGTGCTCCCTCCTTCTAAGCTGGTTTTCGGCATGGTTGTTTGTGATTCTGCCTCTACCAGTAGTAGCCTCTAAAGTCCCTGAAAAAAAGGAATTTTTAACTTGTTTCCTCTAGCAAATACATATACATAAAAGGGAAAAACAGACTTTGATAGAAGCAATGGGCAATCAAGATTTAGAGTTAAAAAAAAAAAAACCACTCAGCCTGCATTAGCTATAGATGTAGATAAAACATATATAATTGCTCATTTTAGCAATAAATCAGGATTTTGGTTCTTCAGGAGTACTGTACTTAGATTTCCTGGAAACCAAGAGACAGAGATACCTTTATGCTCATTATTTAAATAATTGTGTTTGAGTCATCGCTGAACATACAGCAAATATTTTAATACAGAGTAAAGCATTGCTTGTAAGGTTTGCAGTGTGTGGTCAAAGAAATGAGAGTAGAGTATAAAAAGGTATAATGTGACATTACTACTGCAATAATAGTCATAGATAGGACATGAAATGGTTCTTCAGGTTTAATCAGGTATGAACAGAAAGGCGAACGGGTTAGAGGAAACAGCATGCATACTCATAGAATCCCAACTCAAGGAAGATCAGGCTGAATCAGTTAGAATTAGTTCAAAGACTAATTGAGAAGGTGAGAGTCAAGTTCAGCACTGAAGAAGCTGTGAGAAGAGGATCACAGGGGCTAAAGAATCTACATAAAGTGTTACATTACTATGAAGACTTAAGTAAAACATTGAAAGTAAAATCATTGGACAAGCAAAGAGGACCAAATTTGTAATACTAAAATTACAGAATATGGGATCATGGAAACACATGTAATATTAAAGGTAATGTGCCTAAAGTCATGTATAGAGATTTGACAGTGGTTGCCTTATATAAAAGGGAATCTGGGCAAGACTTTTTTTCTTATGAACTTATGAATTTACTTAAAAGAATCTAATGCCAATTCAAGCAAATTATGTAAGGTGGTGATTTTCAGTTAACAGGAATCTGATTCCACAAAGATGCTATACAAGCAAACATCTGCCAGAGTGAGGATAAATTGGGCACAAGCCAAGGAAAATGAAGGGTGCTTTTCACCTGTGAAGCACTAGAAGTGAAGTGAGATGCCTGAGGAATTGTGCCTAGTCTTCTGATCACCATCATCCTTAGCTATGACTCTCAGGAACTCCTTCTCTATGAGTTTTCTTTCTGACTTTAAAGAAACATACTCAACTCTGATGTTATCTCCATATGGCTTTCAAACAGTCTTCCTGTCTACACTAGAGACTGGAACTGTTCTTCACAAAAATAAAACAGACTGAGGCGAGCAGTGTAGTTACACATACGTCATCAATAATGCACATGAACTTCCTGTAGGCAATAACACAGAGAAAAAGCAATGGCTCAGTAGGGGGTAAGGACTGTAGAAAACAAAGGTTGACATGAAAGATAGAAATGAACTCAGGAGAGGGTTTTCTTTTCCAGTTGGGAATTCTAAAACAAATACACGCTATAGCTTTGGGGGAATGTATTATTGCTCTGTACCTCAGCATAGAGAACTAATTCAAATTTGCCACATCGGAAAAGTGTCTTGAAACTTGGAGTACTTCCAGATGCAAGATATAATCTGCATCTTAAAAGGGTGCTTTTTACACTTTGATGTTTTGTATTTCTCTTTTAATACATTTACCCAACTCAAAGTGATAATATTTTGTTATGTGTAGACAAATATTTTTTATGTGTACCAGGATTCCTGTCACCATTTTTCGTAGTTTGAGATCCTGTCACAGACATCTACTCTCACTCTGTGGGAAAACAACAGCAAAACCATGGCGTAATGGTGGAAGACAGGAGAGGAGAGGAGAGGGTGGCCATTAGTAGAAACATAGAGAACAGACTCTAGAGAAGATCACAGTAGGACACAGGTACTATGAAGAGGGATAGGGAGAAAATAAAAGGAGTCTTAAAGCAGAGGCACAGAGGGTAAAATTGAGAGAAAGAGAAACAAAGGGAAGAATGATAAATAACACAAAGAGTAAGTAAAAAAGCAATACTGAAACCTGATGTTTTATGAGCTTACTATAAAATATAATGTGGTGTGTGTGTGTGTACCCACACATGTGCACATACATGTGTGACTATTTTTCTCTGTGTGTAATGGAGTTATCCCACAGGGAGGAAAAATGTTGCCATAAAAGCCATAGGCTATCAAACAAAAGCCAAGGTTGCAAGCAAGGGACAGCTCCATTTGAGTTTTTGGTCAGGGATATCTAAGGGATTTCCCCAAATAATGAAAGCTATGACCACGTCAATTGCTTGCGAGCCAGATTATGAAGGGAAGACAACATCACTGCAGATACAGATATGACACATTTTAGTCACAGGACTTGGAGAAATGGGGGTGGAATAGCTTGTAATAGCTTGTAAGCCTCCTATCAGAGTGTTAGTTAGCATTCAAGTCAAGCAAAAAGCTGCAGAGTTATCAACAGTGATACACAGGTGTGAAAAAAATCTGTATACCACAACAATGATCAGGCTGGTAACATAACCCAATAATGTAATAACAGCATTTGTTTCTGGAGAATATCCAACAAGTGTTTAATTAGATCTAAGTCCTGTACAACAGTAGATAAATTATGTTTGATTCTGCAATTCTAGACAATTGCCAAAAGTGGAGAGGTCAGAGACCATAGAAGACCTACTACTATCATTTTGATAATTATGATGATTCTTAACTGCCTTTTAAGTGATCCTTATAGCCATAGATAAGTGGAACTTTTACCCGCCATGAAAAAACTTCTGTTTGCAGCAGAAAAAGGCTATATTAGAGGGATCCAAAACTGAATCAAAAGTCCATAGGTCCCAGACCCAAACAAAACAATTAAAGCACAACCATGACCTTTAAATCTTAGTGAACACCACAGAAAAGGTGGTAGAAAACTTTTGCCTGAGAATTAGGACAATTTCTGTGAGATTATGTCTTCTATATATCACAGAGATGTTGGACAGGTAAACTTTCAACAGTGAGCTTGAGGGCACAATCTGCAAAGACCACACCAGTTAATGTGCAACAGAAATAGAGGGTAAGTTTCCAAGTCCCACCTCTAGCAGTAGACCAGTCAATGTGTGATGACAAGCAGAAGGGTAATGCCCAAACCCTAAGTAGTTAGCTCTTACTCATTTACCTACCATATTGGAAACACACAATAGGAGATCTCTCTCTCTCTCTCTCTCTCTCTCTCTCTCTCTCTCTCTCTCTCTCTCACACACACACACACACACACACACACACATGCACATACACACAAACACTCTTTCTGTCTGTATATATTTAAATACAAATATGTATATTTAACAGAAATAATTATCAAATAAAAGATTATGACCTGGAGAGAGGCATGAGAGGAGTTAGTGTCAGAAGGAAAGGTAGAAATGATGCAAATACAGTACATTCAAGAATGAGATTCTCAAAAAATATAAATTCTGGGTTTGTTGTATAATATATAATTTCTATTATAGGATAATTATTACTATTAATTTTTAAAAATATGACTCACTGCAAATGCATTTTTATTTTTATCAGATATATTCTTTATTTACATTTCAGTTATTTTCCCCTTTCCAGGTCTTCCCTTCAGAAACCCCCTATACAATCCCCTTCACCCTGCCTCTGTGAGGGTGCTCCCCTACCCACAACCCACTCCCTTCTTCCTGCCCTGGCATTCCCCTACACTGGGGCATTTAACACCATGAGACCTGAGGAACACTCCTCCTACTGATGTTCAACAAGGCCATCCTCTGCCACAAATGCAGTCAGAGCCATGGGACCCTCCATGTATACATTTTTGTTGGTGGTCCAGTCCTTGAGAGCTCCCAGGATCTAGCCAATTGACACTGTTTCTCCTCATGCCCCATGGGGCTGCAAACCCCCTTGCTCCTTCAGTTTCTTCTCCAAAGACTCCATGGGGACACAGCACTCAGTCCAGTGGTTGGATGCAAACATCCACCTCTGTATTTGTCAGGCTCTGGCACAGCCTCTCAGGAGACAGTCATATTAGGCTCCTATCAGCAAGCACTTTCCAGCATCCACAATAGCATCCAGGTTTGATGACTGTATATGGGATGGATCCCCAGGTGGGGCAGTCTCTGGATTGCCTTTCCTTCAGTCTCTGCCCCATAATCTGTCTCCATATTTCCTTCTGTGAGTATTTCCCCATCTAAGAAGCACCGAAGCATCTTCACTTTGGTCTTGCTTCTTCTTGGGTTTAATATGGTTTGTGAATTTAATCTTGGGTATGCTGCACTTTTGGGCTAATATCCAATTAACGGTGAGTGAATACCATGTGTGTTGTTTTGTGACTGTTCTCTCACTCAGGATAATATTTTCATTTGCCTGTGAATTTTATAAAGTCATTGTTTTTAATAGCTGAGTAGTATTCCACTGTGTGAATGTATCACATTTCCTAAATGCATTCCTCTATTGAGGGACATCTGTGTTGTTTCTGATTCTGGCCATTATTAATATGGGTGCTATGAACATAGAGGAGCATGTGTTCTTATTATGTGCTGGAGCATCTTCTGGGTACATGCTCAGGAGTGGTATAGCTGGGTCCTCAGGAAATACTATATCAAATTTTCTGAGGAACCACCAGACTGATTCCCAGAGTGATTGTACTAGCTTGCAATCCCAGCAGCAATGGAGGAGTGTTCTTCTTTCTTCACATCCTAGCCAGCATCTGCTGTCACCTGAGTTTTTTTATCTTAACCATTCTGACTGGTGTAAGGTGGAATCTAGGGTTGTTTAGATTTGCATCTCCCTGATGACTAAGTATGTTGAACATTTCTTTGGGTGCTTCTCAGCTATACGAGTTTCCTCAGTTGAGAATTCTCTGTTTAGCTCTGTTCCCAATTTTTAATAGAGTTTTTTGCTTCTTTGTAGCCAAACTTCTTGAGTTCTTTATATATATTAGATATTAGGCCTACATTGAATGTAGGGCTGGTAAAGATGTTTTCCCAATTTGCTCATTGCCATTTTGTCCTATTGCCAGTATCCTTTGCCTTAGAAAACCTTTGCAACTTTATGAGGTCCCATTTGTCAATTATTGATCTTAGAACATAAGCCATTGGTGTTCTCTTTAAGAACTTTTCCCCATACCCATGTATTAGAGGCTTTTCCCCACTTTCTCTTTTATGAGATTCAGTGCATCTGGTTTTATGTGGAAGTCCTTGCTCCACTTGGACTTGAGCTTTTTACAGGGAGACAAGAATGGATAAATTTGCATTCTCTGTCCTGGTGGTGTTTGTGTATGGAGCACTGTGGCACAGGATGGGTTATGGGCCCAGATGGAAACCAGAACTGTGTATGCAATTATATGTTGTATTGTAAAAGAAAATTAGAGTATAAAGGAACCATGTGGGGGAATCCCATCTGGACTTTTGATTAGGCACAGACCACAGCCAAACACCAATTTTCAAGCACAAATCAAATGCAAAGAGATACTGTTTTATGCAAGGCGAAGAAATAAGGTGACTGAATTAGAATTTGTCAGATATAGAAGTAATTGGCCTTGCAAATGTTGATTTTAAGAGAGAAAAGGAGAAGGTCTTTTTTTAAATGAGCTACGATATGTTGGTAAGTTTTGATTGGGTATTTTAGATAGGTTAGTCAAAATAATGGTTGTTGTATGGGGCATCTTGATATATATATATATATATATATATATATATATATATATATATATATATATATATGGTTTTTCGAGACAAGGTTTCTCTGTTAGCTTTGGCTATCCTGGAACTCACTCTGTAAACGAGGCTGGCCTCGAACTCAGAAATCCGCCTGCCTCTGCCTCCCAAGTGCTGGGATTAAAGGTGTGTGCCACCACTGACCGGCTCTTGATAATTTTATAGTTGAGCGGTGGTGATCAGTCTCTGAAATGAGTCAGTGGCCGCCTAACAGCCTAAATTGGGCGGGGGTGGGGGGCAAGCTTTAGGAGTGCAGGCTAACAGTTTAACAAGGAGAAAAATGTTAAAATGCAAAATCTGCTAAGTTTGTCATGCTCACGTACGTTTGTTGTGCTAGGCCTGATAGAACCCTTCATGGTATACAAAAATCTTTCTTCCTTTGGTAAAATTGGATAATAGAATGACAAACAAAAATATTTCAACATCTTTTTGCATTTTTTGGTCAATTGAAATCATCTGTGAGTAAAATTTTGATGATAGAATTTATGACTATAAATTGTGTATTGTATCTTGAGAGCATCCTTATGCTACTTGGGAGACATAGTGGTAAATGAGTGAATTATTAGACATGCTCTGTTATTGCTGACTTCTATGGTGACATAAGCTAAAAGGCTTGATAAAGTTATGAAAAATGAAATGAGCCAATCTTTTTTATGAAGCCTGGTGATCTAGGTCAGGCGATGAGCAGCCACTGTAATTATTCTTCCCAAAGGACACTGAGGTCCAGAGGCTAAGCATTAAAATGAATGAGTAGCATCTGTTTGCCTGCTTGGTTTCACCATTGATCCTTGGTTTATAGTTTAAATAAGCTATGGCCCCTTTTCCCATTTCAAAGGATGTTATGATGTCGAGTAAAGTCTATTTGCATAATACTTAGAAGTACTATGTGTATGGTTACTATAATAACTTCAGATCTCTGAATATGAGAGCACATGTCTCCTAGGCATATCTGTCAGTATGTGTCAGATGTGGATTATAAAATGGTACCCTTTAGTAATTTGTTTTTACAAGTGATTACATGTGAACAACAACATGATTCTGAAAGTAAGTAAAATTACAGTGATTGGTTATCATTCACATACTCTAAAGAGTAATATATGTATATGCTTCATCTTCATAGAAAATATTAAGGAGGTTCTATTAGCATTGCAATAAAATTTAATCTACCATTTTATTATTATTTCATTCTGAGATTAGGGCAATTGAACAATGATTGGTGTATACAAAATTAGGTGTAGGCATTGATAGGAGTTTTCATAGAGAAAGTTTGATAGGAGTCCTGGTGACATACTTGTCACCTGGCCAGCAGTTGACAAGTTCTGACTGCCTCCATGCATGTGGAGAGTGATTTAAAAACCTTCCTTTTAACATTCCTTAAAGTGCTTCAGTGCTTCCTTCCTGAACTAGAACACAACTTAGAAAGTTTTTTTGTTTTGCCCTTCCTCAGGTGAAACAGCATTCTAACAATCAGAGAAGAATATTTATTTCTTTAAAATATGCTTCTGTATTAGAATATTGAATCTATTCTTTTTTATTAAGAAGTCTCTGCTGCTGTACACAGCATTTCATCCTAAGATGTGTGCCATGAGGTGCATTTCCAGACAAGTACTAAAAAAAGGAAAAAAAGTGTTGTAGACCTGAGAAATTCTCATCTCTTTTTTGATTAAATTGTTATACCGAGGTAATGTAAAAGTATTGCTTAAGGATACCATTGTTGTCAGAGACTGTTATTCATTATAAACCTAGCAGTACACACTGTGCTGCTCAGCCTAGTGTGTAGCTAGGACACTTCCTGTCTAGTGCTATAAGACCATAGGCATTTTGACCTAGTGATCCAACAGTGGGAGCTATTTAGATGTAGGTTTTGAACAAAGAAATGATCTCGATAAAAATATCAAATACTAATGTGATTAATAATAACAGAACAGGAAGAAGGGAGAAATGTACTTTGTGCATTTCATGACTGATGATTATGATAGTCTGATGTATCACAACTAAATTGAAAAATGATGAGTTATTCAAATATAACTTATATAATGATAGAAAATAAATAAAAACATTTTCAAATATAACATAATATTAATTCCTCACTTATTACTCAAAAATACACTAAAAATGATGTCTAAAATCAGAAATTCCAGAGTACTTCTCATGCCTTTAATTTCAGGACTTGGGAAGCTAAGGAAATAGGCTGGCCACAAGGTCACTACATTGTGAGTTTCTGACAATTTTAGCTATGGAGGAAGATTATGTAATACCAAATACAAATGGAATTGAATGAACACAAGGACTTAATAATTTTTTAAAAGCATAATAATAAATTATATATCAAGCTACCTAAAATATGGCTGCAATTCATGCATAAAACTGAACCCATTTTAATTGAGATATAGTAAAATATTTTATTCAATAGTGTACATGTTTCCGAATTCCATAAGCATATCACCAAAGAAGTATATATTTATAATGCACTTTATCCATGTTTCTCATATTCTCTTCCCCTTGGATTTCTTCTCACTCAATCCCCTAAATTCCCCTATACAGTTTTTTCACATTTATATTTACATATGATTTTGTGCATCAATATAAACTCTACAGTTCCAAAACTAAAGAAAACTGCAATATTTGTTCTTCTAAATCTGCCTTAATTCCCCTATTAACAGTAATAATTTAAACTTACTTCATTTTACTAGCCAGCACAAAATTTTTTCTTCTTTATGGATGTGTAAAATTCATATGCCACCTTATCATTATAAGTTCTTCTGCTAGATAGAACACCTGGATAGGTCCCAAAATTTAGCTGTTGTGAATAGCACTATAAAAATTACTGAGGTGTAAATATTTCTGTGACAGCATAATATTTAATCATTCAGTTACATACATAGGAGAAGCATAGATGGGTCGATTAATAGATACATTTTTAAGTTTCATAAGGAAAAACTACACTAGTTTTCAGAGTGGCTGGATTAATTTAAACCACCAGGATTAGTTAGTAAGGGTTGAGTTTTCTATACATTTTTATCATGACTTTTTATTGCCTATATCATTAATGATTTCCCCTTTTGACTACACTGAGATAGAATCTCATTTTAGGTACATGTTTTTGTTTGTTTTGTTTTTAGCTTTGTATTGGTTCTTTGTGACTTTCACATCAAGCACTCCAATCCCACTCATTTCTGCCTCCCATTGTACCTGCCCTCCAGTATGTAAAAAGACATTAATTTCATGTAACACTATTTGGCAGTTTTTAGAATAATACTCAAGTGCTTCCAGAAAACTTTTTCCTATACCTATGTTTGAAAATGTTGTCTATATTTTGCTTTAGAAATTTAAATATTTAAAATTTTAAATTAGGTTTTTGATAAGTCAGAACTGAATTTTGTTCAGGGTAAGAGATAGAAATCTATTTACATACCTCAGCAAGTGAATAGCAGGTTTACTGTAGTGTTAATTATATATGCTATCTTCATTCTTCCTTTATTCTCTCTCCTCTCTCTCTCTCTCTCTCTCTCTCTCTCTCTCTCTCTTTCTCTCTGTCTGTCTCCTCTCTCCTTCCTCTCCTTCTCTTCCTTCCTTTCTTCCTTCTTTTAGAGGTATATATAAAAAGTGTTAACTATATCTCTGTAGGTTAATTCCTAATTAATCTATTCTGGAGTAATGTCTGCACATCTGTTATGTGTAATTTATCCATTCCGTCCTTGTCAATAGAGCTCTGTAGAATACTTTGAATCCAGGTACTGTGATGCCTTCAGCAGATTTCTTTCTGTTTTCTTTCTTTCTTTTTTTATTGGATATTTTATTTATTTACATTTCCGATGTCATCCCCTTTACTCATCTCCCCCCAAACCCCCTATCCTATCCCCCTTCTTCTTTTTGCTTTTATACAATTTTAATTACATGCAAGTATTAAGGTAACTTCTAGATTGAGAATCTAGCAATGCAATAGATGCAAATAGTCAAGGAACAAGCAAGACAATAAACACAAATTGTCAAAGATCAAGCAAGGTAATAAACAAAAGCTTGTGATCATTCCCATGATCACTGTGATCACTGTTTCTAAGGGCTAATCAGGATGACCAAAAATATCTGAGCCAACTTCCCTGTCTTAGCCAAAAGTCATTTTTATGTCTGAAGCCTACTTCCTCATTCTAGCCTAAGATTTAGATTCCTGCCTGAAATTACTTCTTTGTTCTAGCCTAATGTCAGATTTCTGCCTGAAGCCCATTTCTTTGTCCTTGGCCCATGTCAGATCCTTGTCAAGCTGCCCCAAAAGTTCTACACATTTCCCCCTTATTATTTTATATACAAATTTCTTTTCCTTGAGATTTATTTAGCTCTCTGTGGTATTGTAATGTTACCTCATGAATTTAAATTTTTTTTCAACTTCTGTGATAACTACCATTCAAAGTTACTGGAGAATATATTAAATTTAAACATTACCTTTGAAAGTATAACAAATTTTCCAGTACTACTTCTAACAACCCAAGAAATGAAAAGACTTTGAATCATGTAGTGTCTTCCTGATATCTTTTTTAGTGTCTTAAAATTTATTGCAGAGGTTGTTCAACTTCATGGCTTGGTCACTCTGGTACTATTGTGAATATGATGGTGTTAATAGTTACTTTATTAGAAGGTTAGTTGATATACCAAATATCTACTCTTCGTGTGTATTAATTTTTGTATCTTGAAATTCTCTGGACTGACTTGTAACACTTAAAAAGTTTTATAGAATGTGTTTCCATTTTGTTTGTTTTTCTTTTATGGTATAAAAGCTCCATAAATAAAATGTATACTTGGAATCAAAATTTATAAATACTTCATTAGTTCTTTGAAGATTTTTTTCTTTTATTGAAAATAGCCTTTTTTTTCTCAAGGAATATATTCTGATTATATTTTCCTCTCTACTCCTCCCAGTTCTTCATCATATCTCCTCTCATTTTGATAATTCTCTTTATTGTTTTTTATTAGGAAATAGGCTTCCAAAAACATGATAAAATATAATATAAGATAAACTAATACATTGGAATTGGACAAAACAAACCAACAGTAGGAAAAGAACCCAAGAGAAGGCACAAGTTGCATAAATCCACTCATTCACATCCTTGGAAATCCCATATAAACACTAAGCTGGATGCCATAATAAATATGCAAAAATCCTGGTACAGAGTCATGTAAGGCCTATGTACACTGGGTCAGTGTCTGTAAGTTCATATGAATTTTGAGAATGTTGACTTAGATAACTTTACTTTCTTAACATCATCCATACTCTGACTCTTACACTCATTCTGTATCTTCTTCCACAAATTCCCTTGAGTCCAAATGGGAAAAGTTTGATGGAGCAATCCACATTAGAGCTGAGTGTTCCAAGATCTCTTTTTCTCTATATAATGTCTTGCTGTGGTTCTCTACTTTTGCTCCATATCCAGCAGTGGGAAACTTCTCTGATGGTGGCTGAGCAAGTTATTGATCAATGAGTATAGCAAAATGTCACTTGTAGTCATTTAATTGCTATGTGACTATTATTATTTTCTAGAGAATTGGTATTTGATTGTGGCCTATGTCCTTTAGCTATAGTCTCAGGTTGTAGGTAAAGAAAGGTTTTGTATATATTCCATCTTGTGAAATGGGCCTTCATCAAATTAGATATTGGTTGCTGCCACCACACTTGCATATACTGCCGGGCAAAGACCATTGTCAATCCAAACATTTCTGGCTGGTTCGGTGTTTATGTTTCTCTTTTGATAATGTGTACAGTATCTTCCTGTAGCAGACTCTGTGTTCTGAAGTATCTAGGGGGTCATGAGCTCGACTTTGGCATGCTCATTGAGTTGTGTAGGTGTTCTCTTCAGCAATGAGATCTTCAGATTAGAGAAAACAACCTGTAGTCTTGGGTTTTTTAGGAATTCTCAAGTACTCCTTGTAGAGATAACTCAATTAGATGTAACCCAATCCCAGGACTGAAAGTTTCATTTGGTTACAAGAGATGGCCAACAGAGGCTCTGTTTCCCTCACTATCTGGTGATTTTACTTAGATCACCTTCATATATGTTTATAGTTTAGGGAACTCTCCTGATTGTGTTTTCATACTATGCCTCAAATTGCCCTTGATTTTATCTCTCACCCTCCTCTTCTACCAACATCTCTACTCGATCCTCCTGTTTCAGCCTGTTTCATCCATCCTTATCTATTCTATTTTTATTTCTTAACAATATCTATTTGTTCTTTTTTGTCTCTTATTCTGTACTTAACCAAATATGTGCAATTTTCATGATTTCATTTACTTTATTTTTTTTTTTACAACTGAGTAATATGCCATTGTATTGACGGACGTCTGGATAGTTTGCTTTCTTTCTTTTTTTTTTTTTCTATTATGAGTAGAGAAACAATGAAGATGGTTAGGCAAGTGTTTTTGTGGTTGGATGAAGCTTCCTATATGTTTAGGAGTGGTATAGTGATTTGAGTAAGATTGCCCACATAAGCTCATACATATAAATGCTTAGTCATCAGGGAGTGGCAATATTGAGAACATTTAGAAGATGTGGCCTTGCTATAGAAGTTTGTGGCCTCATTAGAGGAAATGTGTCGCTGGGAGTAATTTGTTGTAACAAAACCACATGCCACAATGTTTTTCTCTTTTCTTCTCTTTTTTCCTCTCCTCTCCTCTATTTTGTCAGATATTAAAATGGCAATACCAGCTTGCCAGCTTGTTTGATTGAAAAATAATTTTTCATCCTTTTCCTCTACTTTATTACTTATTCCAAATGTTGAAGTGTGTTTCTTGGAAGCAACAGAGTGATAGATACTATTTTCACATTCAGTTTGGCAGACTGTGTCATTTTTTGTTTTGTTCTTGTTTTTGTTTGGTAAATTAAGACCATTTATATTGAGAGACATCAATGACCAGTGATGTAAGGGGAGGAACTGATAATTAAAGTCTTGTTCTCTAATTGTTTGATTGGGTCAATAAAGACAGCAGAAGTTAATCATAGAGCAAAGATAGAGAAGCAGGTTTTCCTTGTCTCAGAAGGAAGAGGAGAAGACTATATGTAAAAGGGGCTTTTGGTCAAGGCTTAGGAGGGAAAACATGGACACCATGTAGTCCTAGGGGCAATTCGAACCAGTGATGGCCTCTGCTACCAGATGAATTCTAATATAGAATGGCTCATGTGTTTAGTACAATACATTTCAAGCCCAGCAGTTGTGTCATCTGGCTGATTTTAAAACATTAAGATTGTCTGGTGTTTTCCATCTGCAACAATTCAGATGGGCAAGGAAGAGACCACAACCTCGTGGTAGTCACTGGTGTTTGGAACAGCTAGCCACAGGGAAAAACTTTACCTAGTGGCAGGGGCTAAGTAGACAGCAGGCTGGAGAGGTAGAAATCTTCAGTTCACTTGCCTACTTCCCTAACCAGAGTGGTCTATGGATTCTCAGAGGATGCCTGCTCAAGTTGTGGCTTGCTTCCCAAACAGGGGTCTCATGTGTGTTCTCAAAGTGTGGTGGCTGGAATTGTGGACTACTACCCTGGAAGGAGCAGCCTGTGGGTTCCTGGGGGTAACCTGAAGGCTTCTCTGTTTTTATCACATTTATTCTTTCTCCCTCAACTTCTTACAGGTCTATCTGCCATACCTTACTCATTGAACTTTGTGTCTTCTAATTTTTTTTTACCATAAGTCTAAGTTACTTCATGTTTCCACTTCTTAAGCTTATTCACAATTTATAAAATTTATAAATGTTTTAGTAGAAACCGTGGTCTAAAATTTCAATGTTCCTGCATTTATCTCACTGTAATGAGTGTTAACATGGCTATATAAATTAGTGCCCTACACATCATCCTGTGCAGATGGCAGGAGCATCATTTTCTTACAAACCCACAGCACACTCTGCAATATTACAAAATAGTTCTTGCTCCAAAACATAACAAAGTTTCTTCTCTCCTCCTTGAAAAATTGTTACTTTTGGTGGATATCAGTAATTCCAAACATACAATCAAACAATCCAATCTAGAAAAGTGACAAAAAGTTCATTTTTTTTCACTCATATATCTGCTGGTATTTTTTTAAAACAAATTTATGCTTGTAGTAACACACAATAATTTTTTGGACACCAAAGTTCACTGAAAAACTTTTATTAATCTTTTCAAATCTAAATCAGGTGTTCACAGATTTGGTGTAGGAGGAGCTAAGGTGGGAGGAGTAAGAAGAAGAAGAGGAGAAGGAAGAGGAGGAGCTAGAGAGAGCAGAGATGTAGGACAAAGAAGAGTCACACAGGTGTGGAGAGCAGTCCTCAGTAACAACTTATGTTTAGGTTAGCTAATTGGGAAACCCCTCTAATTATATGGGCATATTGTTATTGAGCATTACCAAACATATAAAGCATTTGATTAATTTTTAAGCATTAGAGTTTCATTTCCTACTGGGCCCGTGTAGATGGCAGGATGGTCTGGGAGCAGCCTAGCCTTGTGGAGACAGCCTGGAAGATTGGCAGAGCCATCTCCCAAGCTGGCGACTCATGAATGGCAGGGCCAGTGTCTCTGACTGCCTGAGCAGATGGCATGAGCAGAGCAGTAGTGGTATGTTGCCTCTGCTCGTGGCCACAGGCTTAGGTTAGTCCACAGGCCTAGGCTAGTCAGGAACATGGTGGCTGGTTAAGAAAAGCTAGATTGACTGCTGCCATTTTAACTATCTCCTGAAACAATTTGACACTAACAGAAAATTTCAGTATGGGGGTCTCTTTATTGAAGTTTCAGTTGGATTTAACATTGAAAAGCCTTGACAAACCCCCATGGTCCTACCCAAGCCCATCTTTATTATGGGAGCTTTCCAGTATTCTCTGAAACATGCATTTCACAGACTCATGCTTAAAATCACTTCATCAGTTACAATGCATTCCTCCTCCATTGATTTCCAGTCCTTGATTCTTACTGCTCCAGACACTCCAATTCATTTCAAGAGGCCAGAATGGATTCAATATTCTTTGTCTTTTCTTTAGAGTACCTGGAATTTTCCTAATGTAATTATTTTTCTAAGCTAACAGCCTGAACAGAAGGGCTTATGTTCTTTATTTGCTTTCTTCAGAAAACAGTTCGGGACTTACATAGTGAGAACATGTCTTTCTCCATTTGTATACTTCTACTCTCAGATATATTGCATTAAGCAAGTTCAACCATCAGTAAATATTTGTGGAAGTATTAGACTGTCTAGTGAAGCTCTGGATTTGGTGGTTTGTTTAAACAAGCCCTTCTGCATATTAACTTTAGGCTTTATGTAAATTCTAATGAGTGTCTTCATCCCCTATCTTTTGCAGTGGGATTATTTCAGAGAGTGTTCATTCATCTCGTGGCAGAAGGCCCACATTAATATATCCAATTCATTGGCTAACAGTCTGGTTTGAACCTTGAAAGGACTGCTTCCTTTGAGTAAATTATCTTTAAATACAGTTATAAAATCTAAAGCTATCTTGTCAGTTTTCCAATTAGAATATCACCAGTTTCTGACAGATATAAATATTCAGTTAATAATTCTGTTGTAACTATCATTAGCAGAAAGAGACAGTTATTCCAGAGAGTACTATAAAGCAAATGAGTGACAAGGTATTTATATCAGAAAAGCTTTCATCACGTTAAACACATATTCTACAATAGCATTGAAAATTTGAGGTTTATTTTATTTTCTTAGGATAAGTAAAAGAATTATCTCACTGTAATGGTATAAATATAACATAAACCATTTATATACTTTTTGTGTTTATGCAGACAAAAATATGGCAAATTAATAAAAACCTTCTCATGATAGGTTTCAAATTTACAATCTGTATATTCAACAGGTTGGTTTCTCCATGTTGCCATAAGATGAAAGTCAAGGTAATCACAAGAGTGAATAAACAAGGCAAAAGGAAGCATTTTCAAATATCATTAAGTACCAGGCCATTATTTTGTGAGTTCATCCTTAAGAAGGCATATTTATGATAATGTAGAAGAGGGAACATTGGTCAGGCACAATGCTATATATCAAAAAGATGGCAAATCAAATTGAAATTTTATTACAAAAACTTATGATATCCTGCAAATTGAAGCAAACATGATGGTTTACAAATTCTGCACACATTTGATACAGGAATGTTGTGATAGCACAATGCACATTACAGTCTGTTTGTAACTGTTGCTGTGTAGGAAACAAGTCAGCACTTATGTGTGTGGTTGGCATCAGGAAGCTCTGCATTTCCTTCCCTTTGTTCATTTCACTGCTAATAGAGCTGTTTTGTTGCCTCTTCCACTTTTTCTGCTGTTCTTAAAATATTCCCTTCTGGTCTGAGCCTTTGTCCTGAGCAGACCTTGGACTCTAGCTCTGCATCCAGTCCCACAACACCCAGAGGAAGTTCAACTCCCAGGTGCTCTTACACACCCAGGATAATAGGTGAAGAGGTCACAATATCTGCCACAACACACAACACACTGGGAGTAACTGGGACCAGCAGAATCCAGGGATGCAGAAACCCCCACCAAGTCAGTGGTATAGGTTCCTTTTGAGATCAGTGCCTTGAGCAGAACTTGGGTGCTAACTCCACACCAAGTCCCACAAACACCCAGAGAAAGCTCAACTCTGAGGAGCTCTAGCACACCCAGGATCACAGGATCTCAGGAGCTTGCTCACACCAGGATTTCAGGATCCCAGAGGCAGCATGACTCCCAGGAGCTCTGACACACCCAGGATCTCAGGATCGCAGGATGCCAGAATTACACAGCAACAGCTAAACTCAGAGAAGTAGTGACACAACCAGGATCATAGGAGGAACAGGCTCCAGTCAGAGATAAAGAGGGCAGGTAGCAGTAGAGATGACCAGATAGTGAGAGGCAAGCATAAGAACATAAGCAACAGAAACTAAGCTTATTTGGCATCATCAGAACCCAGTTCTCCCACCATAGCAAGTCCTGGATACAGCATCAAACCAGAAAAGTAAAATAGGAATCTACAATTACTTCTCATGATGATAATAGAGGTTTTTAAGAAGGACATAAATAATTCCCTTTAAAAATACAGGAGAAAACAGGTAAACAGTAGAAGCCCTTAAAGAGAAAACACAAAAAATCCCTTAAAGAATTACAAGAAAATACATCCAAAAAGATAAAGCAACTTAATAAGACCATACAGGATCTAAAATTAGAAATAGAAATAATGAAGAAATTACAAAAAAAGACAACACCATAGAGAGAAAACCTAGGAAAGATATCAGAAGTTATAGACACAAACATCACCAACAGAATACAAGAGATAGAAGAGAGAATCTCGGGTGCAGAAGATACCATAGAAAACATTGACACAACAGTCAAAGAAATGCAAAAAGTAAAAAGTTCCTAACCTAAAACATCCAGGAAATCCAGGACACAATGAGAAGACCAAACTTAAGGATAATAGATATAGATGAGAGTGAAGATTCCCAATGTAAAGGGCCAGTAAATATCTTCAACAAAATTATAGAAGACAATTCCCCTAACCTAAAGAAAGAGGTGCCGATGATCATACAAGAAGGCTACAGAACTCCAAATACACTGGACCAGAAAAGAAATTTCTCCTGCCACATAATAATCAAAACATCAAATGCACTAAGTAAAGAAAGAATATTAAAATCAATAAGGGAAAAAGTTCAAGTAACATACAAAGGCAGATCTATCAGAATTACACTAGTCTTCTCACCAGAGACTATGAAAGCTAAAACATCCTGAGCAAATGCCATATAGACCTTAAGAGAACACAAATGCCAGCACATGCTACTATACCCAGCAAAACTCTCAATTACCATAGATGGAGAAACCAAGATTTGCCATGGCAAAACCAAATTTACACAATATATTTTCACAAATCCAGCTCTATAAAAAATAATAGATGGAAAACTCCAACACAAAAAGGAAAACTACACACTAGAAAAAGCAAGAAAGTCATTTTCTTTGAACAAATCCAAAAGAAGATAGCCATACAAACATAATTACACCTCTAATAACAAAAATAGCAGGAAGCAACAATCATTGGTCTTTAATATCTTTTAACATCAATGGACTCAATTCCCCAAGATATAGAATAACAGACTGGCTACTTAAACGGGACCCAGAATTTTGCTGCATACAGAAAAAATACCTCAGTTTCAAAGGCAGGCATTACCTCAGAGTAAAAGGATAGAAAATAATATTCCAAGAAAATGGTTCCAAGAAACAAGCTGGAGTAGCCATACTAATTTCAAAAAAAAAAAAAAAAAAAAAAAAAAAAAAAAAAAAAAAAAAAAAAGGATTCCAACCAAAATGAAGGATACTTTATAAATGTCAAAGGAAAAATCTACCAAGATGAACTCTCAATTCTGAATATCCATGCTCCAAATGCAAGTGCGACCACATTCACAAAATAAACTTGACTAAAACTCAAAGCACACATTGCACTTCACACAATAATAGTGGGAGACTTCAGCACCCCACTGTCAACAATGGACAGATCATGGGAACAGAAACTAAACAGAGACACAGTGAAACTACTAGAAGTTATAAACCAAATGGACTTAACACATACCTATAGAACATTTCATGACAAAACAAAAGAATATACTTTCTTCTTAACACCTCATGGAACCTTCTCAAAAATTGACCTAATATTTTGTCACACAAGTTTCAACAGATACAAGAAAATTGAAATAATCTGGTGCATCCAATCAGCTCACCATGGACTATGGCTGGTTGTCAATAACAACAAAAACAACAGGAAGTCCACATATGCATTGAAGCTGAACAATATTCTGCTCAGTGATAACTTTATCAAGGAAGAAATAAAAAACTTAAAGACCTTTTAGAATTTTATGAAAATGAAGGCATCTCACAACAAAATTTATGGGCCACAATGAAAGCACTGTGAAGAGGAAAACTCATAGCTCTAAGAACACCAAAAACAAACTGGAGAAAGCATATACTAGCGGCTAGACAGTATACACTAGCAGTTTGACGGAAACCTTTAGAACAAAAAGAAGCAAATACACCCAAGAGCAACAGACAGCAAAAAATAATCAAACTAAGAAATGAAATCAAACAAATAGAAACAAACAAACAAAAACAAATAAACAAACAAAAAATAACAACAAAAAACAAAACAAAAGAACTATACAAAGAATTAACAAAACCAGGAGCTTGATCTTTGAGAAAATCAACAAGATAGATAAACCCTTAGCCAAACTAACCAGAGGGCAGAGAGACAGTATCCAAATTAATAAAATCAGAAATGAAAAGAGAGAGATAACAACAGAAATGGAGGAAAATAAAAAAATTCTCAGATCCTACTACGAAAGCCTATACTCAATCATATTGGAGAATCTGGATAAAATCGACAATATTCTAGACATTTACCAGGTGCTAAAGTTAAATCAGGATCAGGTAAATCATCTAAACAGTCCCTTAACTTATAAAGAATTTGAAGCAGTAAGTAAAAGTCTCCCAACCACATAAAAGCCCAGGACCATATGATTTTAGTGTAGAATTCTATCAGACCTTCAGAGAAGACTTAATACCAATACACTTCAAATTACTCCACAAAATAAAAACAGAAGGAACACTACCAAATTCATTCTATGAAATCACAATCATGCTCATACCTAAACCACACAAAAAACAAAACAAAAATGAGAAATTCAGACCAATTTCCCTTAAGGACATTGATGCACAAATACTCAATAAAATTCTCACAAACCAAATTCAAGAAAACATCAAAATTATTATTCACCATGATCAAGTACGCTTCATCCCAGGGAGGCAGGTTTTGGTCCAATATATGAAAATCCATCAATGTAATTCACTACATAAACCAACTCAAAGAAAAAAAAAAAAAACATGATCATTTCATTAGATGCTGAAAAAGCATTTGACAAAATTCAACATCCCTTTATGTTAAAATCTTGGAAAGATCAGAAATTCAAGGCCCACACATAGTAAAAGCAATATACAGCAAACTAAATTTACTAAATTAAATTTAAACTAAATGTAGAGAAACTTGAAGCAATCCCACTAAAATGAAGGAATAGACAAGACTGACCCTCTCTCCCTGTCTATTCAATAGTTGAAGTTCTACCTAGAGCCATTAGACAACAAAAGGAAGTCAAAGAGAAACAAATTAGAAATGACTAAGTCAAAATATAAGTATTTGCAGAGTATATGAAAGTATACTTAAGTGACCCCAAAAATTCCACCACAGAACTCCTACAGCTGATAAACAACTTCAGCAAAGTGGCTGGATATAAAATTAAATAGAACAAATCAATAGCCTTCCTATACTCAAAGGATAAACAGGCTGAGAAAGAAACTAGGGAAATGACAGCCTTCACAATAGTAACAAATAATATAAAATACCTTGGTGTGAATCTAACCAAGTGCAAGATTTGTATGACAAGAACTTCAAGTCTCTGTAGAAGGAAACTGAAGATCTCAGAAGATGGAAATCATCATGGTGATTCCTGAAGAAGTTCTTTTATTGTTGAGAATAGTTTTTGCTTTCCTGTTTTTTTTTTTTTTTTTTTTTTTTTTTTTTTTTTTTTTTTGGTTGCTTGTTTGTTTTCTTATTCCTGAAGAATTTGAGAATTGCTCTTTCTATCTCTGTAAAGAATTGAATTAGAATTTTGCTGGGGATTGCAATGAGTCTGTAGATTTCATTTGGTAAGACGATCATTTTTACTATTTTAATCCTGCCAGTCTATGAGCATGGGAAATCTTTCCACCTTCTGAGGTCTTCTTTTATATCTTTTTTTCAGAGACTTGAAGTTCATATCATACAGATCTTTCACTTGGTTAATGTCATACAATGTGACTATTGTAAAGTGTGTTGTTTTTCTAATTTCTTTCTCAGCCCATTTATCTTCTGTGTAGAGGATTAAAACTGATTTTTGAGGTAATTTTATATCTTGCCACTTTGCTAAAGTTGTACATTAGCTGTATGAGTTCTCTGGTTAAATTTCTGGGATCACTTATGTATATTATCACATCCACAAATAAGCGATATCTTGACTTCTTCCTTCCCAATTTTTATCCCTTTTACAACCTTTAGTTGTTTAATTACTCTGGCTAGAACTTCAAGTACTATATTTAATAAATTTGGAGAGATTGGGCAGGCTTGTCTGGTCGCTGAGTTTAGTGGGATTGCTTCAAGTTTCTCTAAATTTATTTTGACATTGGTTATTGGTTTGCTGTATATTGTATTACGTTTAGGTATTTGCCTTGAATTTCTGCTTTCTCCCATACTTTTAAAATGAAGGGGTGTTGTATTTTGTCAAAGGTTTTTTCAGCATGTAATGAGGTGATACTGTGGGTTTTCCTTTGAGTTTGCTTATATAATGGATTACATTGATGGATTTGCATATATTGAACCATTCCTACATCACTGGGATGAAGCCTACTTGATAGTGGTGAATGGTTCTTTTGATGAGTTTTGAAATCAGTATGCGAGCATTTTATTGAGTATCATTGCATCCATATTCATAAGGGAAGTTGGTCTGAAGTTCTTTTTTGGGTCTTTGTTTGATTAAGTATCAAAAAATCTGTGGCTTCATTGGACAAATTATGTAATGGGCTGCCTTCTGTTTCTATTGTATAGAATAGTTTGGGAAGTATAGGTATTAAGTCTCCTGTGAAGGTCTGATAGAATTCTTCAGTAAAACCATCTGGGTTATTTTGGTTGGGAGACTTTTAATGACTGTTTCTATTTCCTTAGGGGTTATGGGGTGGTTTAAATGGTTTGTCAGATCCGGATTTAACTTTCCTATGTGGTATCAGTCTAGAAGGTCTTATTTCATCTAGATTTTCCAGTTTTGTTGTCTATAGGCTTTTGTAGTAGGCTCTGATGATTTTTCAGTTTCCTCAGTTTCTCTTGCTATGTCTCCATTTTCCTTTTTGATTTTGTTAATATTGTCTATGTGTGCTTTAATCAGTTTGGCTAAAGGTTTATCTATTTTATTGACTTTCTCAAAGAACCAGCTGCTAGTTTGTTTTGTTAACTCTTTGTATAGTTCTCTTCCTTTCTAATTGGATGATTTCTGTCTTGAGTTTGATTATTTCTTAGTATGTACTCCTCTTTGGTGTATGTGCCTCTTTTTATTCAAGAGCTTTCAGATGTGCTGTTATGCTGCTACTGTAGAATCTCTCCAATTTATTTATGAAGGCCCTCAGAGCTATGAGTTTTTCTCTTAGCACTGCTTTCTTTCTTTCTTTCTTTTCTTTTCTTTTCTTTTCTTTTCTTTTCTTTTCTTTTCTTTTCAGAAGGAGAATATTCTTTATTTGGCTCCAATCACATAAAAACCAAACAAATCACTTCATATATAATGTCTGGTATTATAGAATGCTGATTTACAATTGACTACAAAGGGAGTTTTAGGGAAAAAAGGAGAGATTTTAAAATTGTTTAGTTTTAAATAAAATTAAAAACATTATGATTAATCTGAGCAAAATCTAACACACAAGTATTGAAAAAAAAAAGGAACCCAAGAACCAAGAAAAGGCACACGAAACAGAGAACCATTTATCACTTATTGGCACATTCAGGAATCCCATAAAACATTAAACTGGAAGTCATAATACATACTCAGAGGCCCTGCTGCAGACCAGTCCAGGCTCTGTGCATGTTGCCTCAATATCTGTGAGTTCATATGAGCTTTAAGCGTGTTGACTTAGAGGGCCTTGTTTTCTTGGTGTTCGCCATCCCTCTCAGTCAAACACCTTTTCTGCCTTTCCTTCCATGGAGTTTCCTGAGCTCTGAAGACAGGACTTTGATGAATATCTTCCTGTTTAGGGTTGTGTGGTTGAAAGTCTTTCATTCTCTGTATAATGTCTGCCTGTGGATCTTTGTATTTGTTTCTAACTGCTGCAGAATGAAACTTTTCTGACTGTGACAGAGTAAGGCACTGATATGTGAGTGTAGCAAAATGCCATTAGGAATTGTTTTATTGCTACAGTTTATTTTTATTATTTTATTATTATTAATTAATTATTACTTTTATTATCATTATGATCATCATCATAGTTATAACTTGTATAGCCTCAGATTCTTGGTCATCCAAGCAGAGTTGGATATAGATTACATCTCATGGAGTGGCACCAAAACCCCTTAACGTATCTTTACATATCCATTGGTTTCTCTTGCAAATTTTGTGCCATCACTGTCCTAGCATAACTTCCAGACAGAAAAGAATTGTAGATCAAAAAGTTATTATTGACATACAAGTGAATTCATTTCATAGTTGCCTTTATACAACTTGGATGTTTTTTTTCCTTTTTTTTCTTTTTTTATTATTATCAAATCATAATTTTTACTTTTTAACACTGGGGTTATAAACAGAAAAATGCAGGATGTGGGAAAGGGGATGACACAGGAGCATAGGTGTTTAGGGGTAGTACAGATATCTTTCAGAAAGGGTATCAGCTGGGTAAAGATTCAGGGGACAGGTCACTATGACTCTGCCTATGATTCACTTGTCCTTATCTAAGTTGGTACTATCTGCCAAGGCTGCCTATTTACAAGGTCTATGACTACTCAGGCTGGTAAATTTCCACAAAAGCTGCCTGTTTACAATAGCTTATAGCCATCTGTTTCAATGTTTTTCAGCAGAGACCCAAGACTTTGTGTTAGCAGGCATGTATGTTAGGCCTATTATTGATTTTAGGGTTCCTGCTATCTACTCCTCTTGGGTGTATTTGCTTCTTTTTGTTCTAGAGCTTTCAGGTGTGCTGTCAAGTTGTTAATGTATGCTCTCTCCAGTTTCTTTTTATAGGCACTTAGAGCTATGAGTTTTCCTCTTAGCACTGCTTTCATTGTGTCCCATAAGTTTGAATATGATGTGTCTTCATTTTCATTGATTTCAGTAAGTCTTTCATTTCTTCCCTGACCAAGTTATCACTGAATAGAGTTGTTCAACTTCCATGGGCACATGGGATTTATCTTGTTTTGTTGTTATTGAAGTCTAGCTTTAGTTCATGCTGATCTGATAGAACACATGTGATTAACTTAACCTTTTTGTGTCTGTTGCATCTTTTTTGTGTCTAATTATACAGTTAAATTTTGAGAAGGTACCATTAGGTGCTGAGAAGAAGGTATATTATTTTGTTTTAGGGTAAAAATTTCTCTAGATATCTGTTAAATCCATTTGGGTTATAACTTCTGTCAGTTTCACTGTGTCTCTGTTTAGTTGCTGATTCCATGATTTGTCCAATGGTGAGAGTGTGGTCTTGAAGTCTCTTGCTATCATTGAGTGAGGTTCAGTGTGTGTTTTGAGCTTTAGTAAAGTTTCTTTTATGAATGTTGCTACCCTCACATTTGGAGCATAGAAATCAGAATTAAGAATTCATCTTGGTGGATTTTTCCTTTGGTGAGTATGAAGTGTCACTCCCCATATTTTTTAATAACATTCAGTTGAAAGTCTATTTTATTGGATATTAGAATGGCTACTGTAGTGTGTTTCTTGGGATTATTTGATTAAATTTTTTTCCAGCCTTTTATGGTAAGGTAGTATCTGTCTTTGTCACTGAGATGTTTACATTTCAAATATTATCTCCTTTCCCAATCCTCCACCACAAATCTCTATCCCATGACCCTTACCCTGCTTCTATGAGGGTTTTCCCCCATCTACACACCCATTCCCGCATCCCTGCACTGAAGTCCTCTACACTGAGGCACTGAGCCTTCACAGGACCAAGGGTCTTTCTTCCTATTGAAGCCCAACAAGGCCATCTTCTACTATATATGTAGCTGGAGCCATGGGTTCCTTTGTGTGTACTCCTTGGTTGGTGGTTTAGTCTCTGGGAGCTCGAGGGAGGGGAGTCATGTTTGGTTGATATTATCGTTCTTTCTATGGGGTTGAAAATCCCTTCAGCTCCTTCAATGCTTTCTCTAACTCTTCTATTTCGGAACCCATTGGAGACCCTGTGCTCAGTCCAATCATTGGCTGTGGGACCATGAAAGGATGGTTTGGTTGCCAATTAAGCATTCCTTCCCAGACCCTCCTTTCTCCTCCCTCCCTATTTAACTCAGGTCTGCCATGAGAAATGGCGGGGGGTGGTGGTGGTGGATGTACAGCCACATTCACTTTCTGCCATGACAATAAACCTTTTAAAACCATGGATTCCTTGTGTCTTTGGGGCCCCACCGTGGAGAATCATGGAGAAGGCCTTTAACTACCAAGCAGCTGCTTAATCTCCTGCTAGAAGACTTCTCTACATTCCCACCATAGAGGCCCACCAACTCAAGCAAGCTAGCCAAACCAGCCAAGTGAGTGCCATAATCAAGAGTCTGTACCCCATAGGGCACTACTGGAGCTTCTTTCCCTCTCATCCTTCTAGGCTGCAGGACAGTCCAGCCTGTACACCCTCCAGCTCAGTTTTTCCGTGGCTCCCAGGGGCATCTGGGAGCCCAAGGACAGAGACTGCTGGCCTCCCTGTCAGCTGCCTTGGCGGAGACCCCCACTCAGGAGCTCTGCCACTGTGGGACTTCAGACTAAGACCTCTCCATGCCCGTGTGGAGCCCCAGTGGCTTCTCAGCCCAGCATCCAAGAAGCCAAGCATTTGCCCTGTGCTGCATAGAATGAACTCAGTCAAATTCTCATGCTTCTGCTCCCCAGAACCACCTGGGGCTGCAGACACACAGGAACAACACAGTCCAAAAGGACCCACACCCACTTGCAAGCTACAGCTCCATAGTTGGCTGTGAGCATCCACTTCTGTATTTGTCAGGCCCTGACAGAGACTCTCAGGAGACAGGTATACCAGGCTCCTGTCAGCGTGTACTTCTTGGCATCTACAATACTGTCCAGGTTTTGTGGCTGTATATGAGATAGATTCTCAGGTGGTGCAGTATTTGAATAGCCTTTCCTTCAGTTTCTGCTCCACACTTTGTCTACCTATTTAATCCTGTGAGTATTTTGTTCCCCTTTCTAAGAAGCACCCACACTTTGGTCTTCCTTCTTGAGTTTCATGTGGTCTGTGAATTGTATCTTGGGTATTCCAAGCTTTTGGGCTAATATATCCACTTATCAGTGAAAACATACCATGTATGTTCTTTTGTGATTGGGTTACCTCACTCAGGATGATATTTTCTATTTCTATCCATTTGTCTAAGGATGCCATGAATTCATTGTTTGTAAATAGCTGAGCAGTACTCCATTATGTAAATGTACCACATTTTCTGTATCCATTCCTTGTTGGGAGCCACAGTGAGCCTGTCAGCATTCGCCATTCCAAGATGGTGCGGGCATCGTGTTCTCCCCACTAGAAAACAATGGACTGTGCAGGTGCAAAAAGGCAAAAGCGCGCCAAAAGTCACTGCGCATCCCAGGGCGTATTATGGGTGATGAGTGAACAGCCAATCAGAAGTGAATACGTCACTCTAGGGTGTATTTAAGCAGAGTCTCTTCCTGTCTTTTCCGCCTTTCTGCTTCTGCTGTTACAAGTAAAACCTCATCTGTGGTAATACCCGAATACTGTCTCATGTGTCCTTGTTCGCGGGCGGAGGGGACACGGGAGGCGCACGGAACATCTGGTATTGAAACCCGGGATTTTCAAGGTGCCACAGAGGGACCCCCAAGTTTTGGGACAGGTTAAAAGACTACAGGATCGAGGTACACCTCTGGAAGGTATACCTGGGGTAGAAGCCTTCATTGCGGTGGATATTCACCCATTGCATCTGCTGCAGTAGTTGGCCTCTTGCTTGTGTTTTCGATGTTAGCTTATTTGTGTTGTCAGGATTCAGCCGGCAGCACAGCTATTAGGGCAAGTCAAGAGGTTTCAAGAGAGGTTAGCTCCAGGCTATCAGAACCAGAGCATGTTAGCCGGCATCAGGCCAAAGGGCCTGGGGGTCAGGCCAAAGAGCCTGGGGAGACAGAGTACTCAAAAGGAACAAGGGCTACTGCAGAGCTCATTAAGCTTAAGGACCCTTCACCGGCAGGTAGAGAGAGAGTGGAGGACAAAAGGACCCTCCTTTATGACAGAATCTTTGGGGAACCGTCTGCGCTCTGCTACCTGTGGCGGCTTGCAGCCCGGCAGAGCGAGAGCAAGGGAGCATGGTGCAAAAGACCGCCAGAGGAGGGAGACAATCTGCTCTGGGAAGCAGCCTGCCGGCGGGCACACAGGAAGTGCCCTGGGAGCTCAGAGCAAGCAATGCCAGTGATAGAACAGATGATCTTTGAAAATGCCACAGCTGAATGCCGTGCAGCCATTGTCCCTCGTAGGAACAGGAGGGTACAAGATTGGCTGAGGGCCTATTGTGGCCCGGGGTGGGAAGCTGTTTGTGCTTATTCCACAGATGAAAACAATTCAATTTAGGTCCCTACGCGGCTGGTACAGATTGTGAAGAAGGAAGCCAGATTGCAAGATGACGACCCTGATTCTTCTGATACTGACTTCGATTTGGCAATAAGTATACCACTGTGGGACATAATTAGATCTTGGCCTGTTCCCTTGCCAGTACATTCAAATGCTGCAGTACCGCCATTGTTTACAGCTATTGAGTGTTACTTGGTTACCCGTCCTCAGGGCACACCGGCCAGCAGCCTGAGTTATACAATGCTACAAGTTTTCCATTAAATTTTACACTTGGTTTTGTGGCAGCAAAACTTTACAGCATAAAGGTAATCTACTTGGTGTTGATTTTAGATAGAGAAAAGATACAACAAGTGTCTTTTAAGGTTTACAGTTTAAATTTAAGGTTCAAAGTTAAAGCCAAAATGCACAATTCGGCCTAGCCAAGCCTCAGAGAGCAGGCAGAGGGAGGTTAAGCACATTTACATTTGAATTAAGACAATACAGACTGAGCTGCAGAAGCCCAGGTGCTAAGCATCCGTTTTTTGTTCTGGGTCTAGATCCTAGAAATGTGCTTACTGGGACTGTCTCTTGTCTTCATTGTTTCTTGTGAGAAGAGGGATAAATCTAAGACCCAAAGACTTTACAACAGTCTGTGGGCTAAAAGTTATGATTATGCTGGAGGCATTAAAATTATGCCTACTTCCCTCCATGAGTATAACTGTACCTGCTGATAAAATGTGGTTCAAATTGTTCTAATTGCTTTATATTCAAAGTTGTTAAAAATGAGATGCTTTAGATTCCTCTAATATATGTAACAATTATTAGAGAATAAGGTTGGCTTTTATCTGATATATTCATTGGACTAAAAAAGATTGGTTATTAAATTAATCCAAAATAAAGTTCAAATTTAAGATTTATACAGCCTAACTTGCCTACTCCAGCTGCCATTTCAGTAAATGCTTATATAAAAGATGTTTTCTACCATCCCTTTACATTTCTGGTAAAGGTGAAAGGTTTACAGGTAGTAAATTTATTCATAATTTTTAAGCGCCCATGAAGTGATATTTGTTAAAAATAATTGCTTCAGAAAATGGTTAATTGTTTTACATTTTATATATACAAATATTGTTGCTGCTTTAATACAAAAAAATTAAGAGGTTAAATCTTTTGGTGTGTATTATTCATTGTGTGATACTTTATTAGTGGATTTCTCTAAAAAAGTTTTTTCTGCAAGCCATTGCTCCAATATAACGAGCTTTGAAAATTTTTAGAGTACTTGTTACTCCAAAAAAGGATTCAAAGACAGTGTCTTTCAATATTTGAGACCTCAGTTATATCCTAATCAGATGGGGCTAGAGAGATGGCTCAGCAGTTAAAGGCTAGACTTAATTTAAATTATAAAAGCTGAATTCCCAGCAACCACATGGTGGCTCACAACCATTTGTGGTGGGGATGTAACGCCATCTTCTGGCTTGTGAGTGTACATGCAAAAGAAAATGATTTACTTTTAATCTTGATTTGCTCTTAGTGATTTTTAAAAAGTTGTTAAGAGATATTATTTGGCTAAAACCTCATCTTAAGCTTACCATAGGAGGATTTAAACCTCTGTTTGATATTTTCAAAGAGATGCAAGTCCTAAATTAAATCATATGTGTATTCTCTTGAGTTTACCCTGCTTCAACACAATTAAATTATGTGCTGTAGCCACTGTTTAGAATGTTAAAAAAGGGGTGTATCTGCCTTTGTCTTGTTGAATGGTATATTTCATGAAATACAAAATGTTTCAGCTACATGATCTAATATCTCTAGCCATTTGAATAACATTAAAATTAATAAGGTGTTTTAGGAATGCATCTGCACAACCAGTGTCGGTGTGTGTGGACCCCCCATTTTTCTTTATGTTATCCAACTTTCAGAATAATTCTGATATCTTGGATTGTAAGAATGTTACATGCTTTTTAGCACAATGCTGGAATGGATCACTAGACCTAGCCTTGGTTGTGCATGTGCCTACCTTTGTGCCCATCCCAGTAGAAGCTGATCCTGAAACTTTCCCTACTACATCATTATTGATACATAAAAGAGACTTTGGCATTACTACAGCCATTGTCAATACTATTGCCATCTCTGCAGCTGTGACAGCCGACACAGGCATAATAAAGTTACAGCAGCTACTGTTGTTAATCAAATTTCAGAAAAGACCTCTAAGGCTTTGACCATTTTACAGAAAGTGGATGCATATCAGGCATCCTGTTGGTCAATCAGAGAGTTGATTTGCTCCAAGCCCATGTGGAGCAGCTCACGGATGTGGTTCAAATGAGCTGCGTGTCAGCAACCCCACATCCAGGTATTACACCTCTGAGATTTGTGAATGATACATTTGTTCAAAACCATAATCTTTCTGCTTATTTAAAAGGGAAGTGGTCTAGGAAGTTGGACCAGGTACAGCAGCAATTGTAGATCCGGATCTTGAGCCTTGATGGAGCGCAGATGGACCCTGTTTCCCTTGGCGATTTTACTTCTTGAATTTCTTCTGCCTTTTCCTTCTTTCTTAAATGGTGGGGATAGGCCTGTTTGATGCAGCCCTATGTTGTGGATTAGTGTTCATGATGGTTGGTCTGTAAGCTCAGAGCCCAGCAAAAACGTGACAAGGCCGCTATCGCCCAAGCACTCGCAGCCTTGGAGCAAGGATCTCCTCCTGAAATTTGGCTATCTAGGCTAAGAAAGTAGCCAATGACTGAGACCCTCAGTCGATGCACACCAAGGGTTCAGCCCATTGCACTGGGTCGATGAGAGGTCTAAGTCCAGCCAGCCCTTGCCTAAATAACTGTGGTACCTGAATAGTAGGTTGACAGCCCTTGCACTCCTGGGAGCTATACTCCATTGCACAGGGACGGGTGTCAATTCCTCTTTACATCCCCTTAGCCCTTGCACCCAGAGGACTTGTTTCCATTGCACCTGGTAGGGTAAGGGAGAATCTTCGGGCTGTAAGCTCTTGATCGCTTATTCCCCCAAGATGGAGTTTGCTTGATCGGGCTTGAGTTCGAATCTTGATTGGTGCTGTGTTTGATAGGCAAAAGGCTGTTCCATATTAATAATTTAAACAGGGGGAGATGTTGGGAGCCACAGTGAGCCTGTCAGCATTCGCCATTCCAAGATGGCGCGGACATCGCGTCCTCCCCACTAGAAAACAATAGACTGCGCAGGTGCAAAAAGGCAAAAGCGCTCCAAAAGTCACTGCCCATCCCGGGGCGTATTATGGGTAATGAGTGAACAGCCAATCAGAAGTGAATGTGTTACTCTAGGGTGTATTTAAGCAGAGCCTCTTCCTGTCTTTTCCACCTTTCTGCTTCTGCTGTTACAAGTAAAGCCTCGTCTGTGGTAATACCCGAATACTGTCTCACGTGTCCTTGTTCGCGGGTGGAGGGGACACGGGAGGCGCGCAGAACAATTCCTCTCTTAAAGGACATCTGGGTTTTTTCCACCTTCTGGCTATTATATATAAGGCTGCAATGAACATTGCGGAGCATGTATCACTGTTATATGTTGGAGCATCTTTTGGGAATATGCCCAGGAGTAATCTAGCTGGGTCCTCAGGTAATGCTATGTCCAGTTTTCTGAGATACTGCCAGACTGATTTCCAGAGTGATTGTTTTGATTAGTAAATATTCACAAAATTTCATCACCTTCAAATCAAAGCAAGATTCATGATAGAGTGATCTTCAATTGTCTGTGCTAGTGGTAAATCTTAGGTTGTTTCCTGTAGATGTCTTTCATATTGTTTATTTTTGCTTGCTTGTTTGTTGTTTTAACAGTGTATCTCACTGGGACCTTAGATAGTCAGTTAAGATAGCCCAATGAGAGATCCCTGTGTATCTCCTTTTCTACTTCCTTCCTGGATAAGATTACGATTTCATGCAGCTCTTTATATGGGTCTTGAGGACCAAACTCAAAGAAATCATTTAACAGATTGAGCTATGTTCTTACCTCTTCCTCATATTTAAAAAGATTTTTGTAGTATGTAGTTATAAAAGAATTATAATAAAGCCAGGTATACATGTTCATTTACCTTACATGATAAATGGCAAGAGAAGCAGAGCATGAGATCTCTTTTCTTTGGTATACAGCCTGTCTGTCATTGATACTCACACTGAAATACCACTCCAAGGATCAATCTTATGAAATTTACAAGAGGATATCACAATGAATTTAAAAAAGTATACAGAGAAAAAATTAACCTGTTCAATCTCAATTTCCTTATACTGTAATCCACCTAAAAACTAATAGTTTCATGACACAGCATCCTTAATACCAAGAAATAAGATTTTTCACATGAAAGTAATAATGCAAAGAATGACATATTTAACTTTGATACTGTCAGTCTGCTGTCTGAACAAATAGATATTGCTTAGTAATAGGCAGTTCTATTCACTAATTTACTCAGTTTCCTCTCAATGTAGGGAAAACTTGGATAAAATCCATTTTTCTTTTTACTAGACAAAGTACAAGGGTATGGAAAAGAACCTTTATTCATAAAATGCATGGCTCTCAATGGTGACAAAACGCATTAATTAGCATATCAGGTAGCTTGACTATGCAAATACAGCTGTTTTCCTATACTTTGCCCTCCTGCTCATTACAACACACACTGCATGCATGACATCATGCATGTTGTTATCTGAAGTTCAGGTAACAACTTCATACCTGAAGTTCAGAGGGTTTTTTTTTTCATGTCATGGTCTGAGAAGTGAAGTTCCCAAACTGGCTTAGAACAAATATACTTCATTCTCTCTACATTTCACCTTATCAGTTTCAAAAGTAGGAGGCAGGATAGGCTTCATTATCTTAGAGTTAAATCTCCAGGCTCAGAAACTGCTGACTGTTGATAATAAATATTGAATTTCTGATACCAGAAGCAGAGAAACAGATCAGTTGTCTTGCTACTGCAGATTCCCTTCAGAAGATGAGACCATGCTATAAGAAAAGTGCTCTCTGATAGGCAGTATTTGCTAAGTGAAACAATAGTTATTTCTACCAACATCATGCTTTCAGGGTGGTTTTTTTTTTTTCATAAAATATTACATTTAAAACAATTAAAATGCTTAAATTTCTAGATTTCTTCCATCTTTAAAGGAAATAATCATTCTTTCTAAGGTAACACAAAGAAAACAAGGCTATAGTGTTAAAGACAATAGCTTTGGAAAACACTGCAAATTTAATTTAAAATTATACTGTTGAATTTTGAAATTATATTAATATATTCTTATTTATTCTTTGAAACTTTCATACATTTTTTGATAATCTATGGTTTATTTCTCACTCTACCTCCTCGTAGATCAACACTCTACAGCCCTACTTTCCCCAACTTCTTATAGTTATTTATTTTGCTATTAATAATACACTGAGTCTAGTTTGCACTGCTCATATATTCATGGAGTAGGACTCTACACTAGAATTCTTGAACCACCAGGAGTTGCGCATAAAGAAAAACAATGTTTCCTACCTAAGAAGCCATCAACTCTCAATCCTTTTTCACTTAGAAGTAGAGGCTTATAGTTTTGGTTGTGGGTCTAGTTTTTAGTGGCTGAGCTACATAATCAGGTATAAGATAAAGATATTCAGTTTTTCCATATCTCTTCAATATAGTTCTTGAAGTTCTATCTAGAGCAATATGACAACAAAGGAGATCATATGTAAGTTAGGTATGATAAGAATTCCAAGTCTGTTAAGAAAGATATTGAAGAAGATATCAGAAAATAGCAAGATCTCCCATGTTGATAGACTGGTAGAATAAATTTAGTCAAAATGACCATCTTATCAAAAGCAATATACAGATTTAATAAATTCCCATCAAAATGCCAACACAATTGTTTATAGACTTGAAAGAACAATTCTCAACTACTTATGGAAAATTAACAACAACACACATGCACACACACATACACACACACACTAACTAAAACTATCCTGAACAATATAAGAGTTTCTGGAGGTATCACTATCCCTGATTTCAAGCTCTACTACAAAACAAGGGTGATTTAAAACAAAACAACAACAACAACAACAACAAAAAACAAAGCCGTGCATGATATTGGTAGAGAAACAGACAAGATGTAAAAAGGAATCAGATTGAAGACTAAGAAATAAACCTACACATCTATGGATACTTGTTTTTTGATAGAGAAGTCAAAAAGCATACAATGGAAATAAAAAGTGTCTTCAGCAAGTATTGGTCGTCTAACTGAATGTCTGTATGTAGAATGTATATAGATCTATAGTTATCACCCTGCACAAAACTCAAGTCCAAATGGACCAAAGACCTCAACATAAAACTGGATACACCAAATCTAATAAATGAGAAAGAGAGAAATAGTCTTCAACTCATTGGTACAAGAGACAGCTTTCTGAAAAAAAAAAAAAAAAAAACACCAGTGGCTCAGGTACTAAGATCAATAGCTGATAAATGGGAACTCATGAAACTGAAAAGCTTCTGCAAGACAAAGGAAATTGGCAATAGGAAAAAATAGCAGCTTACAGATTGGGAAAAGATATTTTCTAACCCTATATAAAATAGAGGGCTAATATCTAAAATACTTAAAGAATTCAAGAAGCTAAACTCCGCAAACCCAAATAACTCAATTTTAAAATGCAGAGCTAAACATAGAATTCCTAGCCAAGAAACACTTAAGAAATGTGAGTCATCATCTTTACTCATCAGGGAAATGCTAATCAAAATAAGTCTGAGATTCCACTTTATGAGATCTTAGTCATCAGAATGGCTAAGATCAAAAACTTAAGTGAAAGCACATGTTGGCAATGTTGTGGAGCAAAGAGAACATTCTTTCATTTTTTATAGGAGTGCAACCTTCTACAACCACTCTCAAAATCAATTTGGTGATTTCACAGAAAACTGGAAGTTCTACTGAAGACCCAATTATACTGCTTCTGGGCATGTGCCCAAAAGCTCTCCATAATACCACAAGAACATATGCTCCACTATGTCCATAGAAGCTTTATCTGTAGTAGCCAGAAACTGGAAACAAGCCAGATGTCCCTCAACCAAAGAATGGGTACAGAAAATGTGGTTCATTTACACAATGGAATACTATTCAGGTATTAAAAACAAAGACATCATGAATTTTGCAGGCAAACAGATGCATATTGAGAATTGAGAATATTATCCTGAGTGAGGTAGCCCAGACATAAAAGGACATGCATGGTATATACTTACTTATAAGTGGATATTAGCCATAAAGTACAGGATACCCACACTACACACCACAGGCCCAAAAAAGGTAAATAAGAAGGAAGGCCAAAACAAGGATGCTTGAATCTCACTTGGAAGGGGAAATAAAATAGTCATAGAAGGCAGATGAATGGAAGGAAATGGGTGGGACAGGCCATGCAGAAGGGAATAGGTAAAGGTTCAGGATCAGGTATGGGGAAAGACAGCAGAGAGGTCCAGATGACCAGGAGAATAAATGAAAATCTACAGCTGTTGTGGGTGAGGACATGAGGGGGTAGGGAGGTAGATATGATGGGTTAAGTAGGTTAGGAGGTGAGGTACACATGTCTAGGATGAACAAGATACCTGGGATGGGAGAGGATCCCAAGAGTTTATGAAGATGATGTTAGCTGAGATTCCTAATAGTAAAGATATAGAACCTGAACAGGCCACATCCTGTAGCCAAGCAAGAACCCCAGTGAAGAGATAAGGACACCAATCCCCCCACTAAACTTTCAATCTAAAATTTGTCCCATCTACAAGAAATGCGGGAACAAAGAAGCAGCGGAGACTAAGGAAATGGACATCCAATAACTGGCCCAACTTGTGATCCATCCCATGGGCAAGCACCAATCCCTAACACTGTTCATGATATATCTGTTATGCTTGTAAAAAAGAGCCTAGCATAACTGCTTTCTGATAGGCTCTACTCAGCAGCTAACCAAAACAGATGCAAAGACCCACAGCCAAACGTTGGTCTGAGCTCAGAGAGTCTTATGGAAGAGTCGGAGGATCAAGGGCCCCAGAGAGTATAGAAATGCTACATGAAGACCAACAGAGTCAAATAACCTGCACCCCTAGGGGTTTTCAGAGATTCAATCACCATACAAAGAGCATACACTAGCTGGACCTGGAGAAGTGCAGCTCAGTCCTCATGTGGGTTCCCCAACAACTGGAGTGGGGATTGTCTCTATAGCTTTTGTCGGTCTGTGGATCCTAACTGGGCTGCCTTGTTGGGCTTTAGTAGGAGAGGATATGCTTATCCCTAAAGATACTTGCTGTGCCAGGGTAGAGGGATACCCAGGTGATCCCCCACCTTCTCAGAGGGAGTGAGTGGGAGGAAGTGATAGTTATTTGGGGTCTAATGTGAATTAATTAATTAATAAGTAAGTAAGTAAATTTGTTAATGGAAAACCAGAAAGAGAATAAGGAAAAGAAGAAGGAGAAGGAGAAGGAGAAGGAGAAGGAGAAGGAGAAGGAGAAGGAGAAGGAGAAGGAGAAGGAGAAGGAGAAGGAGAAGGAGAAGGAGAAGGAGAAGGAGAAGGAGAAGGAGAAGGAGAAGGAGAAGAAGAAGAAGAAGAAGAAGAAGAAGAAGAAGAAGAAGAAGAAGAAGAAGAAGAAGAAGAAGAAGAAGAAGAAGAAGAAGAAATAGTAGTACTAGTAGTAGTAGTTGTTAGTAGTAGTAGTAGAGACTTATTATCCCTCTCTCCATTTAAGATTGTTGACCAATTTGATTAAGCACAGGTCTTACTCAGGAAGCTACATCTACTGTGAGCTCATGAATGCAGTTGTTCTGTCAGGAATGAGACATTCTTAGACTCTGGTCCTCTATAACCTCAGTATCTTACTGGAATGATCTCTGAGCTTTAAGGGGAGTGCCATAAATATCTTGTTGTGTCTAATCACTGGCTTTTATCCTCTATCCTTTGATAAGTTTGTAGTTTCTGTCTTAATCACCATGAAAAAAAAAAAGTGAAGAAGAAGTAGTAGTAGTAGTAGTAGGAACTTCACAAGCAAACTTTTCTGAGAGATCTGAGAGTGGCAATAATGAATGAGCATAGGAATCTGAGTTAAGAGAGGTTGGATGGTATATCCATTTAATAGAATAATATCAGTAGGTTCATTCCTAAGAATTCCCTAAGCATGGACTCTTAGCTAGACTTACAGTACCCAGCATGTGTTTCTCCCAGTAGAATAGGCCTTACATACACATAAGAATGCAATTGGCTATTCTATGGCACCATGAGTATATCTTGTCACATATCCATTATTGTGCTTCATGGATTTACAGTTAGATGAAACTGACAATTTTCCCCCATAGTTGAGTAAACTGCCTGGTACTGTAAAGGCTAGCCGGTAGCAAAAATGCTTTCTGGTTAGTATAAACTTAATGCTGTTTTCAGTAATAAGTTTGACAATTAACTTGGAAGTAACAAATAACAATGGGTTTTTGGAATCAGTATGATGGTCCTAAAAAATATAGAACTATATCTATCATGTGACCCTGATATATCATTTGTCCTAGTTAGGGTTTCATTGCTGTGCAAAGGCACCATTACCAAAGCAACAGTTATAAAGGCCAATATTTAATTTGGGGTGGCTTACAGGTTCAGAAGGGCAGTCCCTTATCATCATGGTGGGAAGCAATGCATCATGTGGGCTGACTTGGTGCTGGAGGAGCAAGAGTTTTACATCTTGATCTGCAGGCAGCCAGGAGGAGGCTAGGCTTTCTCTTCACAGTGAGTAGAGCTTGAACATGGAGACCTCAAAGCCAAAGTCCACAGTGACAGACTTCTTCTACAAGGACACACCTACTCCAATAATCTCACACCTCCTAATACTGCCACTTACTGTAGGCCAGGCATATTCAAACCACCACACCACTCTCAGTCATAACTGTTTCCTACTACTATGCTCTTTAAGGGTCTATATTCAAGAGATGTGATATATAAACAGCTACATGACCATCAGCTGATGAGTAAATAATGAAAATGTGGTGTCTATTGTGTTATTCAACTTTAACTAAAAATTAAATTATGAAATTTTCAGGTAAATTTATAGAGATGAGAAATATTTTACTTAGTGGAGTTACGTAGTTCCATAAAGGCAAATGTCTGATGTTCTAAGTCATATGTAAACCGTATCATTGATAATAATTTATAAACATGTAAAATGAGTTGTCCTCTTCCACATCTTTCACTGGTTATTGATCTTTTCCTTAGCTTATAGCTTATATATTTGTATTTTGTTACCAATTGTTACATTTTCTATAAATTTAATGAGATTTGAAGAAATATGACACTGAAAATAACTAGTATATTTTGTAAAAAAAAAAGTGAAAAAAACACATTAGCAATAATCAACATATTTCCAAATTAATATCTCTCTGAAAAAAAAACTAGGAACATAATGAGTTGCTTAGATGCCATGTATAACAAAGATACAGCTATTTATAATTTTTATAGTTCTGTGGTATTTCTATGTCTGTTAGCTATTCTAAAATGACTTTTATCAACTGTACATCTGATATAAGGCTAATATTTAAAATGTATAAAAAACAAAAAGTGGTCAAAAATAAATTATCCAAGCAAAAATAGTGATACATGTCTAAATAGAGAATTCCAAAAAGAGGAAACACAAATGTCTGAAAAACACTTAAAGAAAGGTTTAATTAACATACTTTCTCATCAGAGAAATGTAAATCAAAACTGTTTTTGCATAGAAGTCAAGTTGGTGCCTACCTTTACCCCTATTGACTAATGACCTACCTATAAGACTTGCTGATATAATAATAACATAATAGTAATGAAAGTAACAAAGAATTCTTTGATTAAAGTTAAGGTTCATACCATTAGATAGAACCTATACTTGATACTGCTCATGTGAAGAAAAAACTGAGACTGATTAAGTCATGGATATAGGAGCATAGGGACATGCTAAAAGAAAATAGCTATAAAGGGCTTCTAATGACAATGCCATATTCATATATCAGTGCCTTATTCAGCAATCCTTAAAGAAGATTCCCCCTGTAGATGACTGTAACAAATACAAGGACAGAATTGATTAATGTACAGAGCAAGAGACCTTAGAACACTCAGCTAAAACCTGGATATCTCTATCAAATTTCTCCCCTTGCGGGTCAAGAAACTATGAGTCAGAGGAGCCAGAAAGACTTTAACAGCTAAAAGAGATGGAAAAGACCAGAAAATAAGTCCTTATAGACATATCTGACCTGATACAGATATGAACTCACAGAAATATTGGCAGCATGAAGGTAGCCTACACGAGTCTAAGCACACCATGTGAAATCCACAGAATCAACAAACATGGACCCATGGTGTCCTAGCTCAGAGAAGAGAAGTAGACAAAAGCCCCTATCTATAATTCAGAATATATTGATTACCACTCACAAAGTAATTTTTATTCAATAAAATCTCACTAGGTATACAAAACATTTAACAGCAGGCCTCATGCCCAGCAGTAGATAACCCAAAACAAAACAAAACAAGCAAACAAACTCAATAGTGGTTTTTGAGGTTTTTTTTTCTTTCTATGATATCTGGGATCTTACTTTTCCTTTCCTTTCTTTGCTTTGCTTCACTATATATATCTTTTTCTTTATTTTCCTTGAGAGGACTTTTGCTATATATTATGAGTTTTCACCTTTGTGTCTTCATGTGATTTCTGCATGTACAAATGTGTATATATCTATACCTATACTCATTTCTTGTGTGTTTTCTTTGACTTGTTGTTGTTGTTATTGTTGTTAGTTTTGTCTGAACTGTATATGATGAATTGAACAGAAATGGCCACCCTGTTCCCTGTGTTTGACTACATGGTCATATAGTCCTACTTGAGAGGGATTAGGAGGTGTGTCCTCATTAAAGTCGGAGTGTTTTTGTTGAAGGAAGTGTGACACAAGGCATGGGATTTTGAGGTTTCAAAGACCAAGGCCAGAATAAATAGTTCCCTCCTGCTGACTGTGGACTTGAATGTCAACCTCTTAACTTCTTCAGCACCGTGTCTACCTGGAAGCTACCAAGGTCTCTATCATGATGAGAGTAGACTAATCTCTAAAACTTTATGCCAGCCACAGTTAAATAGTTTTCTTTGTAAGATTAGCCATGGTCATCGTCTCTTTTGACACCACTAGAACACTGGATGAGAGACACTGTGTGTTTTTATCTTATTTTAGATCATTTATTTTATATGCCTGTTTGTTTGCTAATAAGAGAAAAGGTAAGAATGTGAATTTGAGTAGGCAGTCATTTGGGAAATATTTAGGAGTTGGGGGAGGGAAACAATCAAATATACTATTTGAAATAAGTATATTTTTTGTTTTCAGAATTAAACATATATTTATTAAGTATATCTAGCCTGCTATCAGTCTACACACAAAATACACTAACATTTTAATAATAATTTATTCTCTCATATATTATATCCTGACTGAAGTTTCCCTCCATCTTCTCCCAGTCCCCCTGAATTTTCCCTTTCTCATTCATATTTCTTCTGTTTCTTTTCAGAAAAAGGCAGGTATTCCAGGGATATCACCCAAATATTGTATACCAAGTTTCAATAACACCTCCTAGCATATTAAGGCTGGTTGAGGTTGCCCAACAGGAAAGCAAGGACCCCCCCCCCCAAGCAAACAAAAGTATTAGAAACAGCCCCTGCTTCCTTGGTTAGGAGTCCCACAGAAACAAGCTACACAATTGTAGCATAGCTGCAGGGGACCTAGGTTAGACCCATGCAAGCTTCCTGGTTGTTGGTTCTGTCTCAGCTTGACCCTGTGCATTCAGGTTTGTTGATTCTGTGGATTTCTTGTGGTGTCCTTGAACCTTCTGCCTCCTAGAATCCTTCCTCTCTTTCTTCCACAGGAGTCATTAAGCTCTTCCTATTATTTGGCTGTGTGTCTCTGTATCTGTTTCTACAAAGTAGTAGATAGAGCATCTCTGATGGTGGTTATGCCAGGCTCACTTATAGCAGAATATTATAGCAGGAGGGATCAGAATGCTATGCATGGATCACTCTGGAAAGGGGAAATAGAGTAGATATTATGGATGGACTGAGGGGAAGGTGAGAACATGAATTGGAATGATCAACTTGGAGGCAGATAGAGGGAGAGAGTTGTGGGAGATGTGACAACTGGAATTTTGAGGGCAATTTGGTGGAAAGGTAGAAACCTAGTTCAATGAATACTTCCAGGGATCTATTAAGATTACTCTAGCTAATAATCCTTAAAATTGGTGATACAAAGCCTGAAGTAGCCATCACCTATAACTAGACAAGATTTTCAGGAGAGGGATTAGGACACCAACCCAGCCCAAAACCCCTGACCTAAAATTTGTCCTGCCAACATGAAGTACTATGGTAAAGGTGGCACAAAAATTGTAGGTGTGGCTAACTAATGACTGTTCTAGCTTAAGACCCATGCAAAGACAAGAAGCTCAGCTTTGACCCTGCCTGCAGGACCAAAAAAAATATCCATTCTCAGTAAAAAAAAAAAAATGGATTAAATATGGGAAGAGTTAGACTTCCATCATGAAAGATTCATTCTTAAAAATTGTTCTCTCATATATTACATTACAACTATCATTTCTCTACCTTCCTCTTTTCCTAGTTCCCCATTCCAAGCTCTCCTCTATCTTTATTGCTTCTCCATTTCCCTTCAGAAAAAGGTTGATATCCCAGGGATATTAACCAAACACACCACGTCAAATAACAGTAAGACCAGAAACATCTCCTCATATTAAGGACAAGGCAACCCAGTAGAAAGAAATGGGTCTGTAAGGAAGTCCATGATCCATGCTCTGCCTGGGAAGCTACTTTTATAGTTGTATCTATGACTGCAGACTTGGAGTTGAAAAAGTAGGTTATAAAATGCTTCAACAACCCATAATACCATGATCTCCCCACCAAACTCCCAAAAATTAGTGTTCTAGATGAGAAAGCCATTAAAGAGAACTCTTAAAAATTGTGATAAGGATGGTGAAGTGTTGATGTTCAAAACTGCAAGGGCTGAGGTAGAGTTCTTTAAAGGGATATCCATTGGAAGTTTGACCATTGTCTAGTGAATATATAGGCAATTCACACTGAACTTTACTTATTTCTCCTTTGTGTGGGGGACTGTCACAAGGGTAGGGCAGTGGACATGGGAGGACTGGGAAGTAAGGGTGATTGAGGTGTATGATATGAAGTTTCCAAATACTTTAAAAAAATATTATGTTGGAAGAAAAATGATTGAAAACTAATAAATGGGATCTTATAAAAATGAAAGGTTCCTATAAGGAAAAGGACACTAACAATAGGACCAAAAGGCAGCATATAGAATGGGAAAGGAATAGCCAGACTGATTTCCAGAGTGGTTGCACCAACTTGCAATCACACCAACAGCAGAGTAGTAGTGTTCCTCTTTTTCCACGTCTTCCCAATGTCTGTTGTCACTTGCGTTTTTGATCTTACCCATTCTGACTGGTGTGAGGTGGAATCTCAGGGTTGTTTTAATTTGCATTTCCCTGATGACTAAGGATGTTGAACATTTCTTTACCTGTTACTCAACCATTTGAAGCTCCTCTGTTGAGAATTCTCAATTTAGCTCTGTATTCCACTTTTTAATACAGTTATTTGGTTCTCGAGAGTCTAACTTCTTGAGTTTTTTTTAAATATATTTTTGATATTAACCCTCTATCAAATGTAGGGTTGGTAAGTATCTTTGCCCAATCTGTGGGTTGTTGTTTTGTACTATTGATAGTGTCCCTTACTTTACAGAAGCTATTTAATTTTATGAGGTCCCATTTGTCAATTGTTGCTCTTAAAGCATAAGCCATTGGTGTTCTGTTCAGGAAGTTTTCCACTGTGCCAAGGAATTCAAGACTCTTCCCCACTTTCTCTTCTATTAGATTCAGTGTATCTAGTTTTATGTGGAGGTCCTTGATCCATTTTGACTTGAGCTTTGGGAAAGGATATAGGTATAGCTCAATTTGCATTCTTCTATATACAGACCATCAGTTGAACCAACATCATTTGCTGAAAATACTGTCTTTTTTCTAGGATATTTTTATCTTTTTGTCAAAGATCAATTGACCATGGGTATGTGGGTTCATTTCTCAGCCTTCAGTTCTATTTCCTTGATCTACTTGCTTGTTTCTGCACCAGTATCACACAGTTTTTATCACTATTGCTCTATAGTATAGCTTGACATCAAGAATGATGTTCTCCTAGAAGTTTTTTAATTGTTGAGAATAGTTTTTACTATCCTAGGTTATGTGTTATTCCCAATGAATTTGAGAATTGCTCTTTCTAACTTTATGAATAATTGAGTTGGAATTTTGATGGGGATTATATTGAATCTGTAGATTGCCTTTGGTAAGATGGCCATTTTTACTATATTAATAATCCTGCCAATCCATAAGCATGGGAGATCTTTCCATTTTCTGAGATCTTCTTTGATTTCTTTCTTCAGAGACTTGTAGTCCTTGTCATACAGAACTTTCATTCGCTTGGTTAGAGTTACACCAAGGTACTTTATATACTTTTTGACTGATGCTCCAACATATAACCAGGACGCATGCTCCGCTATGTTCATAGCAGCCTTATTTATAATAGCCAGAAGTTGTAAACAACTCAGATGTCCTTCAACAGAAGAATGGATACAGAAAATGTGGTATGTATACACAATAGTACTATGCAGAGATTAAAACAATGACTTCATGAAATTTTCAGGCAAATGGATGTAACTAGAAAATATCATTCTGAGTGAATTAACCCAGACACAAAAGAACTCACATGATATTTACTCACTCATAAGTGGATAGTAACCCAAAAGCTCACAAAGCACATGATACAGCCTTCAGACCATATGGAGAATAGAAGGAAGGAAGATCAGGGTGGATGCTTCAGTCCTGCATTGAGGAGAAACAGGATGATTGTGGGAGATAGAACAAGAATGGGATCAAGGGAGGGAGGAAGAAGGAGGAGGAAATAAGGGTAGAAGTATCAGAATCTGGAGGAGGATTGAGAGAGGTACAGAGGGTCAGGAAATTGAATTAAAAGAGGTAACAAGGAGATGAGGAACATCAAATAGCCACTGGTGGGTCCTAGACACCAGAGAAATATGAAGCTCCCAGGGCCCAATGGGGTTGACTTGAGCTGTAATGTGCAGACTGTGAAGAACACCTCTAGTAGATATGCATGGCCCCTAGTTGAGAGGTGGAGTCACCCACCCATCTCAAAGTTTTTTTAACCCAGAAATATTTCTGTCCAAAGGAAGAACAGGGACATAAACTGCAACTACACTGAAGGAAAAGCCAACTGGGGAATGGCCCCATCTGAGTATAAATCATGTCTTCAGACACCGAACCCAACACTGTTGCTGTGGTCAAGAGGCACTTGCTAAAAGGAACCAAGTGTGGCAATTCCTAGGGAGGTCCAGCCAGCATTTGACCAAAGCAGAGGCAGATGCTTGGAACCAACCATCAGGCTGAACTCAGAGAATCTGAAGGGGGAGATGGCCAAAGGACTGAAGGAACAGAGTTGGATTGCAACTCCATTGGAAGAACAATGTAGGCAGGCCTGATCACCTAGAGAATAGACCACTAACCAAGGAGTATACCTAATGGGATCTTTGGCTTCACATACATATGTAGCAGAGGATAGCCTTGCCCAACAGCAATGGGAGGGGAGACCCTTGGTCCCAGGGAGGTTTGATGCTCCAGAGTAATGGGACGCTGAAGTGGTGGGGCAAGAGATGGTGGTAGGTTTGGGGAGCACTCTCATACAGGCAAAAGGGATGGGGAGGGCAGTTGTGGGATGGGGGAAGGCAGAGGGGTAACAGGGAAGTGGAATACCATGGGATGAGGGGTTGGTGGAGGGGAGAACTGGGGTATCATTTGAGATGTAAATGCATGGAATGACTAATAAATTTAAAAAAAAAAAAAAAGAATGGGAAAGAATTATCACCAACTTCACACTTGACAGAGCATTATTATCCAAAATACATAAAGAACTAAAAAACTAGCTGTTAACCAACTAAATAATCCAATTAAAAATGCAGTAGACATCTAATCAGAGAACTCTCAACAGAGGACTCTCTAATGACTCGAGGAACTTTTAACAAGATGTTGATCATACTTAGCCACCAGGAAGATGCAAGGTATGAGCTTGAGATTCCATCTTATACCCAGCAGTATGGAAAAGATCAGAAACACAGATGATAGCTCAAGCTAAGGTAGAGCAACAGGAACATTCCTCCAGTGCTGAGATGAGTTCAAATTTACACAGAAGCGTTGGAAACCAATATGATAGTTTCTCAAAAATTAGAAATCAATTTACCTTAAAATTCAGCTATACCATTGGGCATATACTCAAATGGTGCTCTATTGTACTACAGGGACACTTGCTCAAGTATGTTTATAGCAGCTTTATTCATAATAGCCAGAAACTGGAAACAACGTAGATGTAACTTAACCAAAGAATGGATTTTAAAAGTGGTATATTATTCAATGTACAATAAATCAGCCCATAAAAACAATGGCATATAATATTTACAGGAAAATGGATGAAACTAGGAAAAAAATATTCTTAATGAGGTAACAAGACCCAGAAAGACAAACATGGAATGCACTCACTATTAAGTACATGTTAGCTGGAAAGTAAAAGACAATCAAGCTACAGTCCACAGATCCAGAGAGGCTAAGTAACAAAATAAGGCATATGTGAAGACACAAGAATCTAGCTGGGAAGGGAAAACAGAATAGATTTTGTGGGTAGACTGGGGGCTGTTGGAGTTAGGATGGGGGAATCAGGTTGAGAAGAAGGAAGAAAATACTGAGAGAATTTAGTGGAGTGGGTGGGGGCATTACTTAGCTGAAGTTGAAACCTAGTATAATGGAAACTCTGTTGGATCTATGAGAGTAACCCTCTCAAACAAACAAAAAACACTCTAGATAATTTACTAGCTTATCAATGATGATACTCTTATTCCCATACTCTTGACTTTGATAAAAAAATTGTTTATGATGCTGTTATTTTTTCCTTCTTTTTGTTTTTTGTTTCTTTTTTTTTCTGCTTTCGTTCCTTTCTTTTGTTTTTAAAATCAGTATAGACTCTAGAGTAAATTTCTCTAATGAGCTTGTGTCTTATCCCCAAATCCCCTGCTTCATCAGGGAACTTGTAATAGCATTTATTACATACTATATAATAACCTGTAAAGTATCTTCTGAATCTCTGAATTCTAATTTTTACTATGTTGGTCAGGCTCATGCTGACTCAATTTCCAGAACCATCTTTGTTACCATCACAGACAAATTAACCTAAATATCCATTAAAGTATAACAGATCAATAGCAGCAAACTCAGAAGACCAAGGTGTTTCCCTCAAGTGAAAATCCTCATTAGGAATTGCTAATGTGTATATAATATAGTATCTATTTATGTATTTCCTCCTTGATCATGAATATAGTCAATTCATGGAAATAGTCCTGGAAAACAAGAAGTCAACACATAAGAGCCTGTCAGGCTGACAATTATTCCAAAGGCATCTCATAAGAGATAGGCATCCTTGCAGCCTATGAAATCCATTGTAGTAATTTCATTTTGTACACTTTCTTGTTGACCCTTATCTACCACCTTAACTTAGATTTATTATGTTCACTAGCCTATATGATTCAAATTCTAGGCTTTCTATTTTTTCCCCAAATTCAGTATTTTTTACTCCCTATAAGGTAGATATCATCTAATGCACAATATTCACATTTTTAGCCTCACACTCTCTAAACCCATATTTTCCCAATACTAATTTCCCATGATTACTACTGCTAATTTTCTTCTTGCTTGGGCTCATGATGAAGTAAACATATGTCAGTGTATAATGAAAGGATCTAGCAGAGTGGACCATGGCAAACACAGGTCTGAGCATAGCAAATCATGCTTTTTAAAGTCTGGGTTTGCTTTTACCCTCTTCTGTGGGTCTCTGTTCCAGAGGAGAGCTTCTCACAATGATCTCAGGCCTCGCCTTGTGCAGGGGTCAGAGCCAAGAGGACAGAGTGTGAGCAGGGTGAGGAGGTCACCTCCTCTGCTGCTGACTCCGTTCCTGTCTCCACTGTTGCCTCCCAGTCACTTCCAGGTGTTGCACTTGTCCCTCTGCATTGAGCTTGTCTGGGCTGTGCCAGTGAGACAACAGCTAGCTAGCAAGGAGGGGAGAGTCCTGAAGGCGCTTTGGAAGAACAGATCTCTTCCCAAGTGTTACAGCTTTTGTGACAGAAACTCTCAGACAATGGGATGATTCTTGTACACCTTTACTTCTCTGGAATATGGCCTTTATATACAGTTTTGGGGTGGGTTAGGGTCTGGCAGCAGATAACCCCTATTGGCTTGGTCTGAGAGTTCCGAGATACCTCATCTACATGTGGAAGAGCCTGAGGCACTATTCCTAGGTGACTGATGGCCATAGACCTCTCTGTGGGAGGGGCTATGGAGGGCTGAAGCTAAATGAAAGGAACCAGGACCCAGGAGCAGAGCTGAACACCAATCATCCGATTAGGGCCCAGGGTTCGAGGCCTGTGCTGGAGCAGGCTCCCAGCTGCCTCTCACAGCCCAAGGCCCCACACTCTTCCAATTGGCTAAACCCTTTTACTACATTCCTAAAGATAGTCACTGGCTCATTCTTGACACTGAACAAAATATCAAGGTCCAGTAATAAAAATTCATTATTTTGACTCACCTAATTAAAACACTCAATCAGAGCCTACCAGCACATGCTAGCTCATTCCTACACAGGCTCCCCCTTTTTTTCTTCTTCATACAAGAAACTTTGTAGCATATAAGCTCAATGTCAAAAAATTTGAATTATAGATTGAATTATAGATTGAGTATATGAAGTATACATTATTTTATATTTATATACTGACATTATTTTAAATACACTTGAAAACATCTTGTATTTTAATGAGCTGGAAAGTGGTTGGTACTTCCATGTACAAGAGTGGTTCTTACCCTTCCTAATGCTGTGGCATTTGAACATAGCTCCTCCATTGCTGGTGGGATTGCAAGCTAATACAACTATTCTGGAAGTCAATCTAGAGCTTCCTTGGAAAATTGGAAATAGATCTATCTGAAGATCCAGCTATACCACTCCTGGACATATACCCAAAAGATGCTCCCCAATACCACATGGACACATGCTCCACTGTGTTTGTAATAGCAAGATGCTGGAAACAACCCAGTTATCCCGCAACTAAAGAATGAATACATAAAACATGGAATATTTACAAAATGGATTACTGCTCAGCTATCAAAAATGAAGATATCATGAACATTGCAGGCGAATGGATGGAACTAGAAAATATCATTTTGAGAGGTAACCCAAACCCAAAAGGACATACATGGTATGTAATCACTTGTGTTAGCCAAAATTTCGGAATACTCATGATACAACTCAAAGATCACATGGAAAGGCCCACTGAAAAGAGGAAACAAAATAATCACAGGAATTAGAGAAGTGAGGGACATTTGTGGGAGACATAATGGGGAGGGGAAAAAGGGGAGCAGGATCAGATATGGGGGATTCAGGAGAGAATCCCACAAGGCCAAAAGAATGAATAAAAATAAACAGCAATGTGGATTGGGAGATCGGGGAACAATCACTGGAAAGTCTCAGACACCAGGAATATGAGAGACTCCAAGGGCCCAATGTGCATGAGCTAAAATGCCCAACAGTGGGGGTGGAACCTAAAGAGACTAACTCCAGTAAATTGTTCCCAGGTAAGGGATGGGGCCACCGACCCATCTCAAAATTTTTGACCCAGAATTGTTCTTCTCTTAAGGAAATGCAGAAACTAAAAAATGGAACAGTGACTGGAAAGGCCATCCAGAGACCACCCCATCTTGGGAACCATTCCAGGTTTAGACACCAAACCCCACTCTACTGCTGATGCTGAGCTGTGTTTGCAGACAGAAGACTGACATGGCTGCCTTCTGAGAGGTTCTACCAGAACCTGACTGAGACAGATGTAGATTATTGTGTTGTATTAAAAGATGCTAGGATATGTTTTATAGTGCAAGGTATTGTGAAGTGAAGGGTGTGCCATAGAAGACCCATGCTGAGACATACATTCTCCCTGATTTACCAGCCATACAAGCAGGTATACAGTAGAATAAAGTTTATTTAGGGCATGGGAAGGGGAGTTGAGAAGGGAGGGAAATAGTGAAGGAGGGAGGGAGAAAAAGAGAGAGAGAGAGAGAGAGAGAGAGAGAGAGAGAGAGAGAGAGAGAGAAGACAAGACAAGAGAAGGGAAGACAAGACAAGGGAAGGGAGAAGGGAAGGGAAGAGGGAAGGGAAGGGAAGGGAAGAAGAGAAGGGAAGGGAAGGGAAGGGAAGGGAAGAAGAGAAGAGAAGAGAAGAGAAGAGAAGAGAAGAGAAGAGAAGAGAAGAGAAGAGAAGAGAAGAGAAGAGAAGGCCAGCCAAGAACACATAGATAGAGGGGAAACAGGAAAGGAGAAATGTACCACATTTTTTTGTATCCATTCCTCTGTTGAAGGACATCTGGGTTCTTTCCAGCTTCTGGCTATTATAAATAAGGCTTCTATGAACATAGTGGAGCATATGTCTTTGTTATATGTTGGAACATCTTTTGTGTATATGCCCAGGAGTGATATAGCTGGGTCCTCAGATAATGCTATGTCCAATTTTCTGAGAAACCACCAGACTGATTTCCAGAGTGGTTGTACTAGCTTTCAATCCCACCGACAGTGGAGGAGTGTTCCTCTTTTTTCACATCCTCGCCAGCATCTACTATTACCTGAGTTTTTGATCTTAGCCATTCTGTCTGCTGTGAGGTGGTATCTCAGGGTTGTTTTGATTTGCATTTCCCTGATGACTAAGGATGCTGATCATTTCTTTAGCTGCTTCTTGGCGATTTGAGTTTCCTCAGTTGAGAATTCTTTGTTTAGCTCTGTACCCCATATAATAATAGGGTTATTTGGTTGTCTGGAGTATAATTTCTTTAGTTCTTTGTATATATTGGATATTAGCCCTCTATCAGATGTGGGATTGCTAAAGATCTTTTCCTAATCTGTTGGTTGACTTTTTGTCCTATTGACAGTGTCCTTTGCCTTACAGAAACTTTGCAATTTTATGAAGTCCCATTTGTCAATTCTTGATCTTAGAGCATAAGCCATTGGTGTTCTGTTCAGGAACTTTTCCCCTGTGCCCAAGTATTTGAGGTGCTTTCCTACCTTCTCTTCTACTAGTTTCAGTGTATCTGATTTTATGTGGAGGTCCTTTATCCACTTGTACTTCAGCTTTCTACAAGGCAATAAGAATGAATAAATTTGCATTATTTTACATGTTGTCCTCCAGTTGAACCAGCACCATTTGTTGAAAATGTTCTTTTCCACTGGAGAGTTTTAGCTCCTTGACAAAGATCAAGTGACCATAGGTGTGTAGATTCATTTCTGGGTCTTCAATTCTATTCCATTGATCTTCCTGCCTGTCTCTATACCAATATCATGCAGTTTTTATCACTATTGCTCTGTAGTACAGCTTGAGGTCAGGGATGGTGGATTCCTCCAGAAGTTCTTTTATTGTTGAGGATAGTTTTCACTGTTTTGGGTTTTTTGTTATTCCAAATGAGTTTGAAAATTTCTCTTTCTAACTCTGTAAAGAATTGAGTTGGGATTTTAATGGGGATTGCATTGAACCTGTAGATTGCTTTTGGCAAGACGGCCATTTTTACTATATTAATCCTGCCAATTCATGAGCATGGGAGATCTTTCCATTTTCTGAGATTTTCTTCAGTTTCTTTCTTCAGAAACTTGAAGTTCTTGTCATATAGATCTTTCACGTAGAGGAAGGCTACTAATTTTTTTGTGTTGATTTTATAACCAGCTGAACTTTGCTGAAGTTTTTGTTTTCTTATCAGGTTTAGGCATTCTCTGGCGAAAGTTTTGGGGTCACTCAAGTATATTATCATATCATCTGCAAACAGTGATAGTTTGACTTCTTCTTTTCCTATTTGTATCCCTTTGACTTCTTTTTGTTGTCTAATTGCTCTGGCTAGGACTTCCAGTACTATATTGAATAGGTAGGGAGACAGTGGGCAGCATTGACTAGTCCCTGATCTTAGAGGGCTTGCTTCAAGTTTCTCTCCATTTAGTTTGATGTTGGCTACTGGTTTTCTGTATATTTCTTTTACTATGTTTAGGTATGGACCTTGAATTCCTGATCTTTCTAAGACTTTTACCATGAAGGAATGTTGAATTTTGTCAAATGCTTTCTCAGCATCTAGTGAGATGATCATGTGTGTTTTTTTTTTTCTTTCAGTTTGTTTATAGTGGATTATGTTGCTGGATTTCCAAATATTGAACCATCCATGTATTCCTGGGATAAATCCCACTTGATCATGATAGATGATTGTTTTGATGTGTTCTTGGATTCTGTTTGCTAGAATTTTATTGAGTATTTTTGCATTAATATTCATAACGGAGATTTGTCTGAAGTTCTCTTTTTTTGTTGGGTCTTTGTGAAGTTTAGGTATGAGCATGATTATAGCTTCATAGAATGAACTGGGCAGTGTTCCTTCTGTTCCTATTCTGTAGAATTGTTTAAAAAGAGTTGGTATTAGGTCTTCCTTGAAGGTCTGATAGAATTCTGCACTAAAACCATCAAGTCCTGGGCTTTTTTTTTTTTTTTTTTTTTTTTTTTTTTTTTGGTGGGGAGACTTTTACTGATTCCTGCTGTTTCTTTAGGGGCCATCGGACAGTTTAAATGGTTTATTTACTCCTGATTTAACTTTGGAACCTGATATCTGTCTAGAAAATTGTCCTTTTCATCTAGATTTTCCAGTTTTGTTGAGTGTAGGCCTTTGTAGTAGGATCTGATGATTTTTTTAATTTCCTCAGTTTCTGTTGTTATGTCTCCCTTTGCAGTTCTGATTGTATTAATTTGGATACTGTCTCTGTGCCCTCTGGTTAATCTGGCTAAGGGTTTATCTATCTTGCTTATTTTTCTCAAAGAATCAGCTCCTGATTTTGTTGATTCTTTGTATAGTTCTTTTTGTTTCTACTTGATTGATTTCAGCCCTGAGTTTGATTATTTCCTGATGTCTACTCCTCTTGGGTATATTTGCTTCTTTTAGAAAGAAGCTTTCAGGTGTGCTGTCAAGTGGTTAATGTATGCTCTCTCCAGTTTCTTTTTGTAGGCACTTAGAGCTATGAGTTTTCCTCTTAGTACTGCTTTTATGGAGTCCCACAAGTTTTGGTACGATGTGTCCCCATTTTCATTAAATTCTAAAATGTCTTTAATTTCTTTCTTTATTTCTCCCTTGATCAAATCATCATTGAGTAGAGCATTGTTCAGTTTCCACGTGCATGTGGGTTTCTATTGGTTTTGTCATTATTAAAAACCAGCCTTAGTCAGTGGTGATCTGATAGGATGCAAGGAATTATATCAATCTTTTTGTATCTGTTGAGGACTGTTTTGTGACCAATTATATGGTCTATTTTGGAGAAGGTACCATGAGGTGCTGAATAAAAGGTATATTCTTTTGTTTTAGGATGAAATATTCTATAGATATCCGTTAAATCCATTTGGTTCATAACTTTTGTTAATTTCAATGTGTCTCTGTTTAGTTTCTGTTTCCATGATCTGTCCATTGCTGAGAGTGTGGTGTTGAAATACCCCACTATTATTGTGTGAGGTGCAATGTGTGTTTTAAGCTTTAGTAAAGTTTTTTTATATACATTTTTATATATATATATATTTTTATATATGCTTCCTTTTGAAGCATAGATGTTCAGAATTGAGAGTTCATCTTGGTAGATTTTTCCTTTGATGAGTATGAAGTTTCCTTCCTTATCTTTTCTGATTACTTTTGATTACCCTACCTGTTTACCTGTGTTCTCCTGTACTTCTTTAAGGGAGTTATTTATGTCCTTCTTAAAATTCTCTTTCATTACCATGAGAAGTGACTTTAATTCTGAATCCTGCTTTCCAGTATGATGGAGTGTCCAGGGCTTGCTATGATGGGAGAACTGGGTTCTGATGATGCCAAGTAACATTGGTTTCTGTTGCTTATGTTCTTGTGCTTGCCTTTTGCCATCTGGTTAACTCTAGTGTTACCTGCACTCACTGTGTCTGACTGGAGTCTGTCTTTCCAGTTATCTTGCTTGTGTCAGAACTCCTTGGAGTTCAGATGTCTCTGTGATCCTGTGATCCTAAGCTCCTGGGTAGAAGAACTCCTGGGACTCAGGCCATCTCTGGGATCCTGAAATCCTGCTTCTCTGAGTGCAGTGGTTCCTCTAGGATGGTTCAGGATATGGCATCTTCACAGGAGCAGACCAGACAGGTGTTCACTGGTCTGAGTGGAGTGACTCCTCTAGAATGGTTCAGGGTACCGTGTCCACTGCTCTGTGTTCAGTGGCTCTTCTAGGATGGCTCAAGATATGGTATCTCCATAGGAGCACACCAGCTAGGTGTCTGTTGCTCTAAGTGCAGTGGTTCCTCTAGGATGGCTCAGGATAAGGTGTCTCCACAGGAGCAGACCAGCTAGGTGTCAGCCTTAGCCAAAATGACCAGGCATGGTGCGAAAGGGAAGTGGTATTCTGGAAGGGTGGGGTTTGGATGGCTGATAGGTACTGAGCACCCCTGGCTCCCAGTTGTAACTTAACTCTGGGGCATAGGGTAGTGGGAGAAGGTTCTTACCTGTTGCTCTGAGTGCAGTGGTTCCTCTCTGATGGCTCAGGATATGGTGTCTCCACAGGAGCATACCAGCTAGGTGTCTGCCCCAGCCAAATGGCGGTTTACCTAAATGTTAAGAAAATATTTGATATTAAATAGGGATTTGATGTTCCAGATAATAATTTTTGTTGATAGTGCTTTGTGTGTGTGTGTGTGATTGACATTAGTTGTATGCCATTGGTTTAGTGGTTGTCAAATTATTTTGTATAAAAGAGAATTTTATGTAAAGAGATTTCAGTGAACAAGGTAGAATTATGTTTGCCTGCCTCCTACTTTCTGCATACCAAGGCAAATCAGTTTGAATCATGATCTGATGATGTGTCTTGTTTGCTATGGCCTCACAAGAGTACTTTTGAATGCTTGCTATTTTCAAAAAGAAAGCTGCCAGTCTATCTTGATGTATAGGTATCCTTGGGAAATGGACATTTCTTTGTGGTTGAATGGCTTCAAATACAAACAACCAAGACAGCTGCTATCTGAACTGCACATCATGTCTTGGCTCCAGGCTGTTATCTCTAATATTTATTACAACTACATGCAGGCTCCCAGTTGATATTACAACATTATTGCCTGAAAATAATAGAAATCTCAGCCTTGTTTCTCTTTAGTTTTTATTTGTGTGTGCATATCAGCTGGGGAATTGAAGATTAAAGGAAAAAAAAGCACTGTGTTAACTAAATGGCTTTCCCAGGAAAGCAGAGAAATTTTAAGTAGATTGAGTATGAGACTTTATTTCTATTGGCTTTTATTGTTTTTTTGTAAAAATTATATTTATTTTTAAAGTTTTCTATATGAATGGTTTGTCCAGGAGAGAGAGAGAGAGAGAGAGAGAGAGAGAGAGAGAGAGAGAGAGAGAGAGAGAGTATTCTGTATGTCTCAGGTACTTCCAAAAATCAGAAGATTGAAAAGAACACCTCAGGGCTGGAGTTATGGCTAGTTGTAAGCTTCCAAAGAGGTACTGGAAGCCAAACCCAGGTCTTCTTCAATATCAGTGAGTGCTGAGTCAACTCTACAGACTTTGGCTTTTATTCTTTAAGCATTTATTTTAATAACGTATTCCTTGTTCACACATTTTCTACATATATACTTTCATGTAAATATATTTTCATACATTAAAGTTCAACTTCACTGAGGAATAACTATATTTAACAAATGAACAGCATGATATACACATTTTACAATATTTGAACTAAGTATATATGACTACTTAAACATGGGAAAATTAACCTAAGTTTTCTTTTAAACTCAAATTTCTTGTGTCCTCATTCTTTTTCAGACAACTACAGAACCACTTTTAAACATGAAAACTGACTTTCGACTTTCTTACTTTAGGTTTCTCATGGAATCACACTGTGTGCTTATTGGTGGCTAGTGTGTAAATGCCTTGACATAATGGCTGTGAACTTCATTTATAATTGGTACTTGATTTGTATTTTACGTGAAGATCATTATTCTAACAAAAATGCTATTCCTTCTTTTGTTGAAGACTGCAAATGTATTCACAGTGTTTTCTTATGTTAAAACTTTACTAAAAATCTTTTCTATGGGCCCTGTTTCCAATGTCTCATTGGGAGTGTAGGGATAATGCAAACATTTTTTCCAGGATGCAATTACATTCATTTATAAAAATGTATGTTCTTTGTCTTGACTTGCCTCCATGTAATTGATTTGATCTTATTCTCAGTCAGATATTACAATATCTGCCTCATCTTTAAGATTTTTGGGAAGATGGTGCTAAAGTTCAGTTCTAGGAATTTTTATTTAGCTGATTAGGAGTGGAGTCCATGCAGCAGCTTCTGTTGTTAACCATGATAATAATGCGGGAGCCATGGGTCCCTCCATCTAAACTCTTTGGTTGGTGGTTTAGTCTCTGGGAGCTTTGTGGGTATCTGGTTGGCTGATACTGTTTTTCTTGTGTTCAGTGAAATGCAGCAGCAACCATGCAGGGCAGGGCTGAGTTTAGACTAAGAATGACCTTAGAGAGATGAGCTCCATGGTTAGTTATCCAAGACCAAGTGGTCATCCCTAGAAACTAATAAACACAGGAAACACTGAATGGATTCAGTCTGTTGTATATTTCTGTATATCACCTATCTATCTATCTATCTATCTATCTATCTATCTATCTATCTATGTATTCTATCATCTATCTATCTATTTATCATCTACCTATCATCTATTTATCTACCTATCTATCCTGGATCTATATATCACTATCTATCTTATAAGCATCTTTCTGGATATGTATCTATATCCACTTATGTTTATGTAGTAACAATGTTTAACAATGGGTAAAGCAGAGTAGGTGGTGAATTTGAGATCAAGTAGTAGAGGTAGGATTCATGGGACGGGTAGATTGTAGAACTGGGGAATTATATAATTATAATTTATATTAAATTAAATGTCTGGCCTTAAATGTCCCTAACATGTCTCTTGAAATAATAATTCATTTTTAACTCTTTACCACCATGTAACTACCATACATATCTTAAAATCATCATGTTTCCAGAGAATGCTAGAGAACAGGGAAGGACAGGAGGATTACATATTAAAGCCTGAATCACTGTTCAGACAAGGAACACAAAATCTGACTAATTCCCACAACAAAATAAAGCTAAAATAAAGATTAAAAATTGGAATGTACTCATCAACGTTTTAAGAAGAAATATAGCCTTCTTATAATATCAGGAACCATTACATTATCTGTTCTAGATTTTTATGACTAAGGAAACACCAACAAAACTTGGGTATTCTAGTATTAAACTTTCAGCAACACAAGAGTGAATTTTTTTCTTAGACTGCCCATCTTAAGAGAATCTCTTGCTCTACTATATGGCAGCCTTTGCTAGGAGAAGTACTTAGCCATCTTGGTGGCTCCAGAACACACACCTACAGCTAAATTAAAAGGCTTACTACAATTACATAAAAAATATTAGCCATAATGCAACAAATTCCTAAGAAACCCTTATACAAACTTTTAATACATAGAAACATTATAGATGTTAAATTATTTCTGCAACCACCAGAGATTACTTGAGACACCATATTTAAAACTCCAAATCCTTTGCTCATTTCTAGTTAAATTTACCTTAAAAAAAAAAAAGCTCACAATTTCTGGAAAATATAACACATACTTAATCAAGAGTGTGATGGGGATATAATATAGCTTGACTTCAATTTTATTTGCAGGTAAAGTCATTACCATAGCATCTCCGTTGTATAGTCAAATGTTATACAGTGCTGAATGGTTTTATGTCAACTTGACACAAATATTGGCATCAGAGAGAAAGAAACCTGAATTGAGAAAATATCTCTTTAAGGGAGTGCTGTTGGCAATATTTTAAAGAATTTAATTAGTGAGAAGGCTCAGTCCATTGTGGTTGGGGTAATCCTTGGGCTAGTGGTCCTGTGTTCTATGAAAAGCAAACTAATAAAGCCATAGTGAACAATCCAGTAAGCAATATCTCTTCATGGACTTTGTATCAGCTCCTGCCTTTGGGTTTCTGCTCTGCTTGAGTTCCTGTCCTGACTTCCTTCAATGATAGACTGAGATGTAGAAAGGTAAGCCTTTCTTCTACAACTTGCTTTTGATAATGGTGCTTCATCCTAGCAATAGTAAACCTAACTAGTCCACTACAGAGGGTCATACTAAGCACCCTCATTCTCTACCTCTCTTGCCCTTTGAGTGAGTGCAATGACCACGATAGTCTCCTTGTTAGCTCTCTTAGTAGGAAACCTACAGAGCAGTTGAAAAGTCACCAAATGCCTTGATAATAAAGCCAAATAAAATGTCCAGTTATGCTTTCAATTATATTTTTGTCTGAGGACTTGTACAAATTTTGCCTTCTTAAAATTTTTGAGCTGCAACTTGCATGCCATGGCCTCAGCTGGTTTTCTATGGCCTCTGATAAACAATGCCAGATGCTCTGGGGGCAGAAATGACAATAAATATGGATCTTATATAACTGCGCTTTCATTTCCTGTTGATTTTGGCTTCTTTTTCTAACTCTATGCCTTAGCTTTCTCAATTTGCATGGAAATGTAACCAATAACCAAGATAACCCAATTCTGAGCAGAATAACATTCATATGTATTAAGAGAAAAAAATTAGTAATCATTTCAATAGTCTCCATGTTCTAGTACATTGAAATTTACCCCTGTGCTAACAGCCACTTTCCAATATATTGTAAATATTAAAGTCCTACTTTCATCTGTTTTATAAGCTGAGTGAAGCATTCATGCTGCCATCTATTATATTTCTTGTATGATAGATGCTGCCTTCATTATAGGTTATTGCCCATCTCTAAGGGCTGATATATCCCTACCTTTAAGCCACATTCTAACAAAATAAAAATGGCTCAAATTTCCTCCTGTCACTGAAAAAGCTATATTGTAAAGATTGCTTCAATTATAGTATCATTTGTGTGATCTTAAGCAGAATTGATTTTGTTTTTGTGTCCTAGGAATGAAAGTTGGCTCAGGAAAAGCTTCTGTAAGCACTCTTGCTGTACTTCCTGATACCTGGATATCTATAATGGTATGACTAAACATGATGATAATGACATTATTTAATATTTATTTTGGATATTTGAACATAGCATACCATCTGTTTATTATAGGAGAAATGCATTCTTTAGAGCTCATGATCACAAAATTAAAACAACAGGGTAGTTCTTCAATTACCATTAAGACGCTGTTGTCAAGTGTCTCCATTTTTCTAGCCAAGAACAGCAACTCTTATAGTGATATAGAATAAATATTGTCATTCAGTTTTATGCTATAATAGACAATGAGAGACACACTTATGTGTGAGCGTTTTCCAGTTCTTCTTTGTATTGATTTAAGAAAGGTTTTTAACTTGTTAGAAGACCACTGACAAGTCCTGAATACATTTGGAATCTGTTAGCACCTCACAAGGCTTCAATAAAAAAGTCTCCGCCCTTCATTTTGCTCTCATTTTTGTACATCTCTTGATTATCCCAGAATTGAGAACAGGAATTATGCTTTTATCAACTCAAATTTAAATATCATATTTATTATTAAAATGTTTTAAAAATTACAATGCAATGGTCAAAGGACAAAATGTATGCAAGAGATCCAGCTTCTATTTTTCTTCCCCCAAGATCAGTTGTGATCATGGACTGTCACCTAATTTCACAAATTTTTAATAATAATAGGTCTACAACATCTCCTTTCCTTTACTTGATTTTTCCTCATATATTTGTTTATTTATTTATTCATTCATTCACTTTACAGACTGAGTACAGTCTCCCCTCCTTCCAATTCTACCCTCCCACCATCTCACCTATTCCCCTTTTCCCATTTTCTTAGAGAAGAGGAGGCTCCCAATGGATACCAACCCACCCTGGCACATCAAGTCTCAACAGAACAGACCAGGAAGCCCAGGTAATGGAAGGAAATCCAAAGGCAGGCAACAGAGTCAGAGACAGTCCCTTCTGTAATTGTTAGGCCTTTGCATGAAGATCAAGCTGCACATATGCTACATATGTCTAGAGGGTCTAGGTCCAGCCCAGGGAGGCTTTTTTGTTGGTAGTAAGTACAGCATTTTTAGTAAGACCTGGTTTTTCTTTCCATTGTAGGAATTTTATATATAAAAAGGTGCAATATGTTGTTACTGTTACTGCTATTCTTTACAGATTCTTAGCTTCTCTAAAAAGTAATTAAAACACTAATCTGCATTTTTGATTGATTTTCCATTTTTAACTGTTTTTATTAATTTTTAGTAGTAGTGGTACTAGTAGTAGTGGTGGTGGTGGTGGAAGTAGTTTTAAGATGTGAGAGATACCAGTTCTGACTTAATTCATGTTCTTCTTATTTTTCATTTTCATTTTAATATATCTTTTTTGGAGGTGTAGTCTTTCCCTGAAACTCAGACAGGTGACTATGAGCTTCTTGATGTCATCCGAGGCACTAAGTTCTTTGTAGTACACCATTTTAACTCTTGACTCGTCTCTCCGGCCTCATTATTTACTACTTTACTCTTTACATAATGTTTATTCTTCCCTTGTCACAAATGGTATGTTTTTTTCTTATGAGGTTTTTATTTTTCAGGTACCAATCTGTCAAGTTACTGTGTGGAGGTAATATCTCATTGTAACTTTAAAGAAATTATTAGCCAGACTTCTCATGAACTTTCTAAGCACATAAATGCTGCATGTGTATGTGTACGCACATTAATAATTTGGGAATCTTCACAGCTCAATGGTAATCAAAATTTCAAATTAAAAAAAATGAATTGTGACTTCAATGAACTAAATTAAAAGAATTTATGATGAAATTTAAGATTTACAATTATTTGGTCAACAAATATTTTATTTTACTTTTTTTTTACTTTTGTGGGTATCAGTCAGTACAGTAATAGGGTACAAATATGAAGTGGTAATATGACTATGATTGGATCACAAGCAAACACTCACTTGTAGGATGTTGAATAAAATAGAGCACAATCAAAATATGCAATTATTATTACCACCATCCTAAAAATTCCCCCTTTTAATCTATTCTGAAACAACACACCCTAATGAATTAACTAGTAACATATGTCTTCATCTTCATCATCCATGAGATTAGCAACTTTCAGTTTAATATTTCTCTCAGAACATCTACAGAAGGAGGGAGGCTGTAAATTAAATACTAGTAGAGGAAGCTCTTGGAAGCTCACATGTCCTGTGAAAGTCTCAAGAAGTTGACAGATGGGAAAACTGGAGCTCTGCAACCTCTCTGTTCATTCTTAGCCCTGTCATGTGATCTCTTCAGTTTGGTAGCTGCTGTGCACTCAGAATTTTCACATATCTCTCAAAATTTTTATCCTCATCCAATTATGTACATATAGGTATGTATAGAAAATACAGCAGGCAGAGGTAGGTCATTTCTTTTAATCCAGAGTTATTCATTGACATTCTCATTCTAATCTTTTTAACCAGGCAGTTAACAAGTATTCTACAGATTCACACAATACAGAAAGGTTCCACAAATTAATAAAGAGCATAATCAACAATCTGTGTACTGGTATTAATTAACACAGGTGCATAAAAGTTAGGAATATTTAAATTTAATTAAGATATGTAAAATTTGTATAATATCATATAATCATGTAAATAGACAAATCATCTGCTGAAATGTAAATATTTCTATATTTAAGATATTAATATCATAAACACATATGAATGCTTGTCTAACTTTGTAAAAATATAATACCCTGAAAACAGTATATATGATTGTGTCATATTATATTTAATGTAGTTAGCTATTATAACAGTAATCAAAATGTAGAAAATGAAAATTTATTATATAGATGCTGTTTCTTCCAGTTGATCTAAGTATCCTACACTATTTAATGTAAGTATGATGATAATTATTATGTTATACTGATTATGGGAATTCTGTGCTTGCTATGTTATACCTCTAACTGTATTTTAATAGAACATTTTTTATTTAATGAGAGTATATTAATCTATGAGCATTTATATGTAGGAACTTCTATAGGTTAAAAACAAAAATAAACTGCAATTGTTCAGATTAGAGGCTATAAAAGATCATATTGTAAGTGTTACTATTTTTATACACTTGATTCTTCTATTTGCATGGACTTTGAGAAATTATAGTGAAAATGGAGAAGTCAAGTTGAAAGTTATTAAAATTGACAGTCTTCATGTCTCTTACATCATCATCATCATTATAATTATTAATCTGGATTGGGTACAGAGCTGGGGGATCTGAATTTGAATTCCCAGGACAGAACAGTTGTAAAATATGGGTACCTAAACTGTTTATAAACCTAACAAGCCTATGAAAAGATCAGAGGAAGACAAAGGAACATTTCCAAAAACTCACAGACCTGCTAGTTAGTTTATTTAGCAAACCATAACAAGGACACACTATCAAAAATAAGGTAGAGGGTGAGATGTAACATCTACAATTGTCCTCTGACCTACATACTCATGCCTACTATTGCACAGGAGCTTCCACCACACATCACATAAACAGACAAAATAAAGACAACAACATCAACAGAATTCATGTATGGATGAGCAAAGCTTATGTTTATGTTTCAGGAATACATTTGTTTGTATGTCTGAATCTACCTGTGAACCATTAGTTCTGAGTTAAGAGGCATTTCTCCAGTGTTTTCCAGGATGACATTTCACTTACTCTTCCTCATCAAGCTTTTTCAGGATTTGGTGTAACTAAACATGAGTGTACATTCAGTGTTTTCCATTTTAGATCTTATCTTATTATTTATATCTTTTTTTGAACCACTATGACCCTTACAATTCCTTGATACTTAATGGGTTTAAACTTGTTTTCATTTTGTGATTTCTTATTAAATCATTTGATTATTTTGACAATATGTTTTATCAATCTATAGATGTGTATATAATTATTATTGGCTGTTTCTTTCTCAGTCAGACACCATGTATATCTGTGAAAATATTCATGTACATAAACACAGAAAGTGGATGTAGCTATATAAATATGGCATAAACATGAATAAAAATTTTAACACCTTTTGGTGCAGAAAATATTATTAACCATAAACACATCTAATGAACAAAAATTTTAAAAGACTGCAAAGTGAAAATTCTAAATAATATATGGAATATAAATTATGATGAGTAGTAGGAGACATTTGTACAGACAAGTAGTTTCCTTCTATAATGGGTCAATTGAGATATTTTACCATAGCTCTCTTCATTACTGAGTGATCATAGGCAAGTACCATTTTCTGGTACAGAATATTTGAATATAATTTTGAAGCTTGATCTGAAGCACTCATGTAAGGGAAGATAATGTTCTTTCCTAAAATAATTATCACATTTAAAAAAAATTAAGCATGAAGTAGAACTCTAAGCGAATCTCAACAATATCTAGAGAATACCTTCATAGAAATTATACTGAAAAGATTTATGAACTGGTAAAACATGATATTGGTAAGGTAAACAAGATGCTTGATTTGCTGAATACTATCTTAATAATAATAGTATGAAGTATAATATGAGGAACATTGGAAAAAGTCTCTGAAACATGAGAAATGTCCTTCTAACTCTAAGATAAATAATTTAAAGTTAATATGTAAGAAATAATCAGGTATTTGGGAAGTCACAGTTACAACTATACTTTTGAACAGCATGATTTGATAAAAGTGTTGATACTTAGAAATGACATAATTGAATAAGAATTTAAAATTTGAATTAGAATTGAGGACAAGCAGAACATATCAGGGTACAGTTCTATGGTGTAGCATGTAGATTGCATATGGACATTGATTTCCAGTACAAACACACACTCATCACCATACAAATGAATGTTCTCTCTCTCTCTGTCTCTCTGTCTCTCTGTCTCTCTGTCTCTCTCTCTCTCTCTCTCTCTCTCTCTCTCTCTCTCTCTCACACACACACACACACACACACTCACACACACACACACACACCACAAACACAGAAATACACATCAGTGCACAAAGGGCATTTGCTTTGTAATTAAAAATAGCAATTAGTTTGTGCCAGACATACTGGCCATCAAGGCTCCTTTCATGTCTCTGAGCCAGCAGACTTAATGTTTTCTGTTTTCACCAAGGTAGCCTCTTTATATTCTCATTGCTTTTCAGACCTTTCACAACATGCTCTCTGAATTTTCAGGGACTCAGTACTCAGATTACTTCCTCAACTACGATATCTTTGGTAATGATTCCATCTAGCTTCTAACTAATCAATAACATCTAATCATGTAAGTGTTTTCTCTGGACATCAGGTCAGTATATCAGCTATCTACACTTTATATTCACTTAAATAGTTTAATGAGAGCTGGCTAGTCAAATAACTCACAGTCCTAACATGTCTGGATATGAACGTCTGTGATTTGATCACCAACCATGTTATATTTGCAGTTTTCCAAGCTTAGTGAATTATAGCAGTATTCAACCAGCAACTTAGAGTATATTTACAAGGCTGTTTTGCTTCCAATCTCAGTATTTCCTGCATCAAAATCTTTCCAGATTTTTTACTCCTTACCTCCTACACTGCATAATCTATTACAATCTGTCATTCCATGCACCAGAGATCAATACAAGAGCACATCTTATCTCCTCCTTTAAGCCGTTGGTCCCTTTCATCTTCATCTCAACAGCTAGAGTGATCCAGATAATTATAGATCATTCTTCCTTAAAAGTATATAATAATTAAGACTGTGTATGCCTTCAAATAATCCATAAAAACAAGGATCTGGTTTGCAGTACGACCCCAGCATATTAATTCCCAGACTAATTTACATTATTGCTGCTGCTGCTAACACCCCAAACATTAGTCATTTGCCAAAATGCTCTTTTGTTCTTTGTGAAGTCATGAAAGCTCTCCAAATAGTCCCTGCCATTATTCCTTGGTGATTCTTAGGTCATTGTTCTGGTTTATTACTCAAATGTCCTAGGTGTTCTTTGGATATCAAGTGCTTACAATGACAGCATTCATGTGCTTTTCAGATCTATTTTTCTCATAAGAATTGAAATAAGAACAACATTTCAATTATTGATCAATTCAATAATTGTTCCTCTCCAGTCAACAATAATTCAGAGAAAGATATATATTTATTTCTGTGGTTGTCTCTAAAGCATTTGCAGAGTATAATTAATTTGTCCATATTAGATATTCAGTGGTATTTAAGATGTATTGAGTTGACAAATGATCAATTGAATGAACAATAAAATATGGAAGAAAGAGAAAATATGATTCAAGAAAGAATGTGCAATTAGCATCAGTGAATGAGACCTTGACTTTATAATCATCTAAAAAGCCAGATTATAGATAGCAATAATGAATGTGCTGAATTAATGTTTAGATTAATGAGCCTATCAAATTTATTCCCATTAACATGGTTATTACCTTAAACTCTTTAAGTTTAGAATATATGTTTAAATTTCTAAAAGCAACTTTAGGGAAGGAAATAATTTATTTCCACAATAATTTGAATTAAAAGTATTGAATTTTAATTTTAAACATCTTAAAGACTGTTGGCTTAGTATTTGATATTATTTAACTAGATTTTGATTAATGGTATGTACATGTTTTAAACAAAAATATCAAAAGACCAAGTGGTTACATCAATGTGAATAATTAGTAGTTTATACCTAAAACATTATTTGGAAAATAATTTCCAATTTCAAGTTAGAGTTCAAATGTAAAACCACTTGGGATAATCATGTGGGGTGAAGGCAAAGTGTTTCACATTTGGAACCATTCCAATAACTGTCAAACCAGCAAGACAATAAAGCTAAATACCCCTACAAAGGAGGCCAGCTGTTGTAATTCTCATTCCTCGATTAGAATCTGCTAAATGGCATATTACCCTCATCTTTTCTCAGTAAGAACCAGGGTAAAAGTAAGAGAATGGAAATACCAATACCATGAGCTCAAGCATAAACTTTTATTCTCTCTTGCTCTTTCAGGAGAAATGACTTCATCACATAACAGTCTAAAGAAGTGAAAGTTAAGTACAGGCAGACATTAATTAATACTACACCAGATCAATCATTTTTAAAACCACAGTGTTAGTTTCAGGGATGTTTTAACTCGTGGTATTTATAAACAAGTTATTAATTCAACTCAATATTTACTTATCTGGCCTTGATGTTTCTTGGTTTACGTACTCTTTTATTTCTCCACAATATTATACACAAGTGACACTCAAAACCAACTCGTACTCATAGAATGTCCCACTACCATTGGCCCTTTGCAGGAAGCACAGCAAATACTTTGTTATCACCACTGTGAATAATTTATTGCTTACGCAAAGCTTGATTCAAGCTTCTTAACTTTATTTATTTTGCTTTTCTTTACTTTGATTCTGCTTTGTATGAGGATTCATATAAGAATCCCAGCCTAAGGATGGTCATTCCTGAAGCAAAGCATGAGGGAAAAAATATCAAAATTTACTGCAGATGAACTTTTGTCCTGGAATAAAGAAAATAAAGTACTGTTCAAAAATGTGTATAAAATAACACTGAGATCGGACAAAACACTACACAAAAATGTGCCCTTTCCATTGTAGTATCTGCCTGATGGTAGCGATAGAATTAAAAAACTTCAATTAAAAGGACTGTCCGTACATTAATCCATAAAGTTTGTATTTTGTATTTGTTAAATAATATCTAGTCTATTGATTGAAATTATAAACTCACAAGAGTTGTCCGTGCTGTCAATTCTTCTAGCCAAAGAATTTCTTTCAAGGCATAAGGTACATGATTTCAAAAGTATAGAATCATTTGATAACCTTTTATTGGATTTTGCTACATAGTGGAGAATGATAATTATTTATTAATAGAAAATATGAACTGTATTCTGTGCAAGCTATAAACTTTTCTTACTGTAGTCACATCAGAATTGAAGTTGGTTAAAGTAGAAACATGCTTTCACTAATCCACTTTTAATGTAATTTCCACTTATGATTTTTTGAGAAGCAGAAGAATAAGATTACTACTACTGAATAGGTCTAACAGGCTTTGTTGGGTATGATACTCTAAAATAACATGTATGTCATAATATCTTCATGATTACTGAAAATAGACAAACTTTTACATGTTCTACTTCACTTAATTGCCTATGTCAATCGAATTCAGGCAATAGGATTATAACAAAGTGGTTTCTTTTATAATTAATGAAGTCATGCCTACCATAAATACGGTGATATGTAAACCTATCATGATCAATCTTGGCCTGTTGATGGCAATACATTTATTAAGTGTAGATGTTACTTAAATTTTCCTCACTTCATCACAGAGAATAAAAAATATTCTTATGAAGATATAATAAATATTACACTGGGCATAAGACAGGGAGATAATCTCAGTATTTAAATAAATATTTCTAGCAAATCATGGTGAATAAAATCCACTTCCTTCTCATCAGGTAGAAAGTACAAGTCTGTATGTTTGCTGTTTAATATCTTCATACTTAACCTAACAAAAACATTATTTAGTCAAAATAACTCTGTCCTCAGCTAGATAAATTCTGTGTGTCTCTATTTTTAAGCTATTTTTGTGTTTTCTTCATGGGCATCTAATTTTTACTGTCTAGAATAATATCATACATTATATAATAATAATAATAATATCATACATGATATTATTCTAGACAACAGTAACAGAAGTCTACAGATGATACAAACTTGTCAGCAATTACTCTTTGGAATATGAATAAACAGTATGTTTTCTCTGAGAAAGCTTTAGACTGTGTGTGTGTGTGTGTGTGTTTGTGTGTTTGTGTGTTTGTGTGTTTTAGTAGCCATCGTTGGCTCACATAACATCAAGACAAATACTAAAGATGAAACCAACACATTAGGATTTGTTCTGGAATTCTTTATGGCCTCAAAGGGCTGACTCAGTTTTGCAGGATACCTGAGACCTAAACTTTAGGATCTTTCAGTGTTTAATGGATGTATGGAGAAATAAGCAAAAGAACCTGAGAATGAGGAGTCTGGTAAGAGGAACAGTAAAGTTTGTACATTTCCTGGAATCCAAGTTGGTAAAGTATCATTAAAAAGAAAATAAGATGAATATGTTAAAATATATTGAATAAATTAAGAATGGATCACTTAATTTACCAATTTAAGAGCTCTGGTATTTCTCAGGAGCCACTTCAATGACCCCTAGGGTAGTTTGAAGAAAAAATAAGAGGAACATAATTATAATCAAGACCAATGACCATTCTTATAAAAGAGAGGAGAGAAGGGCATAGGAGAAGAGTAGAGGAGAGCAGGTCATGTGAATAAGTGGTATTCAGGTTGATGCAATGGTAGGAGACTCTCAGAGTATCTAACTTTGTATATTTTCTGATCAGAAGTAATCACTACACGGTGAGGTTGGAATTTGAATATAGACAAGCAAGATACTATCATTCATGAGAATAGAAAAAGTGAATCAGATAGTGGCTTGTAATAAATTTATTAGAGTATAGTAATAGTTTATTTGAAAAAAAAAACAAGTGTTATATGCAGGATGAGAGCATACATAGCCTACCTAATTTACTGCAATCATATTTGGCTGCATAGCATAATATATAATTGGATATTAATTTTTATTAAGTTTTTTATTTACCATACATTCTGGTCACAGCTTCCCCTCCCTCTTCTTCTAGTCTCTCCCACTCCTCTCTTCTCCTCCTCATTTACTCCTCCTTCCCTTCTTGTCAGAAGAAAACAGTCCTTTCATATATGAACTCACCTTGGCATATCAAGTTTCAGTAAATCTAGGCACACATCTTTTTTTTTCTATTGAGGCAGCCCAGTTTGGGGGGAATGAGTCCAAAGTAGGCAATGTAATCAGAGACAGCCCCCGATCCCACTTTAGGAGTCCCACATAAAGACGAAGCTGTACAACTGTTTCACATGCACAGAACACTTTAGTCTGTTCCATGCATGCTCTCTGGTAAGCAGTTCAGTCTCTACAAGCCCTTTAAGGGTTCAAGATAGTTGATTCTGTAAGTTTTCTTGTTGTGTTATTGATCCTTCAATTGTGTTCTTGACATTTCAGTTCAATTCTTGGCTCCTTCAATCCTTCTTCCAAATATTCCACATGATTCCCTAAGCTCTACTTAATATTTAGCTCTGAATCTCAGCCTGAATTTCCATCAGTGTCTAGGTGGAGTCTCTCTGATGACAGTTATGCTATCCAGTCTGCAAATACAACAAAATATCATTCATAGTGTCAGGGGCAGGCACTTTCATATGCTCTGGGTCTCAAGCTGGACCAGCCATTGGTTGTCCCTTCCCTCAAATTCTGTTCCATATTTTATAAGTAGTACAAATTGTGGCTCTCAGTTTTTATGACTGAGTTGTGGTCTCAATTCCTCCTTTGTCTTCCCTGGTTCTGGGAGATATCCGTTTTAGGATCTGTATCCTCCACTACTAAGAGATTCACGGGAGGTTACATTCTCCTAGGATTCTACGTAATCCCAGAGATGCCCATCACCAAATTCAGTTGTCTCTCTGAGTATTCTCTCTGTCTGTCCCCTCCAAACCTCATTCTTTCTGTTCCTATCTCCTTCCCTAAATCACCAAGTCTCTTCACTTTATCTACCCACAATGTCTATTATATTCCCCTTCTCAGTTAGATTCAAGCATCCCCACTTGGGCCCTTATGACTTACCTTCTTTGAGTCTGTGGACTATGACATAATTGTCTTTTACTTTACATAGAATCAGAATTGTAATGCCTCCAAAAAGTTCTTATATTTTACAGGATTGTGTTAACTACCTTGGGTTTGTTGTTGTTTATCCATGTGAAGCTGGGTATTGTTTTTTCAAGCTCTGTAAATTATTGTTTTGGAATTTTTATGGGAATTATGTTGAATCTGTAGATATCTTTTGGTAGGATGACCATATTTACTATGTTAACACTATGGATCTATTAGCATAGGAGATCTTCCCACCTTCTGCTATCTCCTTCATTTTTTTTTTAAATTAAAGATGTGAAGTTCTTGCCATACAAGTCTTGCTTGATTAGATTTACACAATTTGTTTTTATTATTTTGGGCTATTGTCCTCATTTTTTCAGCCAATTTACCATTTGTACACAGGAAAACTACTGGTGTGTGTGTGTGTGTGTGTGTGTGTGTGTGTGTGTGTGTGTGTTAAATTTGTATCCAAGTACTTTACTGAAGGTGTTATTAGTTGGAGGAGATCTCTGGTAAAATTTTTGGCATCACTTACATAAATTATCATATCATCTGTGAATAGTGACACTTTGACTTCTTCCTTTCTAATTTTAGTCTACTTTATCTCCTTTGGTTGTCTTATTGTTAGGGCAATAATATAATAATTATTATTATTATAACAATAAAAAGCTGAAACCTAAAGACTATATTGAATAGATATAGAGATAGTGGGCAGCCTTTTCTTGTCCATGATTTTGGTGAAATTGTTTAACTTTCTGCCCATTTAGTTTGATTTTGTGTATCAGCTGCTATATACTGTGTATATTGTGTTTAGGCATGTGCCTTGTATCCTTGATCTCTCCAAGACTTTTATCATGAAAGGATATCCGTAGGTATAATGCTATTGTACATTTTGTAAAGTTTACCTGTGAGTTAGTCAAATGCTGATTTCTCTGCTCCCATATCCTGTTTCAATCAGGATACAGCATTGTAATGTGTATACAAAGAATCCCATATCTCAGTTTTATGCAAATAGCTCTTACCATTTATTATTTGCCCTGTCAATAAACACTGACCACCCACTTGCTGGGTAGAATAGGGAATAGGATGGAATGTCCAGCAGCAGAGGAATAAGAAAGGGTGAAGAGGAGAAGTAGATCAGCAGCAAAATGGAGGAAGTGGAGCCATGAAGCAGGGGTCTACAGAATGGCAGAAAAGAGCTGAGGGTTGTATATTGTTTTCTGATACACTCCATATGCTCATAAAGACACACTCACTCCAAATAAAAAGTAAATAAGTTTTATTTAAGCAAGATATAAATTTTAAACATGTGAAGAGAATACTGATGTACTTCTTAAGGTAGATGAAAGACAACTGTTTTAAAAAAGCATGGAATGAGTACAGAGCTAAACAAAGAGTTCTCAGCTGAGAATTATCAAATGGTTAAGAAGCACCTAAAGAAATGTTCAACATCCTTAGTCATCAGGGAAATGCAAATCAAAACAACACTGAGATTCCACCTCACACCAGTCAGAATGGTTAAGATAAAAAACACTGGTGATAGTAGATGCAGGTGAGGATGTGGAAAAAGAGGAACACTCCTCCACTGTCGGTGGGATTGCAAACTGGTACAACCACTCTGGAAATCAATCTGGTGGTACCTCAGAAAATTGGGCATAGCATTGCCTGAGGACCCAACCATACCACTCCTGGACATATGCCCAGAAGATACCCCAACATATAACAAGGACACATGCTATGCTCATAGCAGCCTTATTTATAATAGCCAGAAGCTGGAAAGAACCCAAATGTCCTTCAACAGAGGAATGGATACAAAAAATGTTTCACATTTACACAATGGAGTATTACTCAGATATTAAAAACAATGACTTCATGAAATTCTTAGGTAAATGGATGAATCTAGAAAATATCATCCTGAGTGAGGTAACCCAATTATAAAATATCACACATGGTATGCACTCACTGATAAGTGAATATTAGCCCCGAAGCTCAGAATACCCAAGATACTATTCACCACATGAAGCTCAAGAAGAAGAAAGACCAAAGTATAGATGCTTCAGTCCTTCTAAGAAGGGGGGACAAAATACTCATGAAAGAAAACATGGAGACAAAATGTGGAGCAAAGACTGAAAAGAAAGGACATCCAGAGACTGCTCCACCTGGGGATCTATCCTATATACAAACACTAAACCCAGACACTATTGTGGATGCCAAGAAGGGCTTGTTGACAGGAGCCTGATATAGCTGTCTCCTGATAGGCTCTGCCAAAGCCTGATAAATACAGAGGCAGATGCTTGCAGCCAACCATTGGATGAGCATGGGATCCCCAATGGAGAAGTTAGGGGAAGGATTGAAGGAGCTGAAGGGGTTTTCAACCCCATAGGAAGAACAATATCAATCAAGCAGAACCTCCAGAGCTCCCGGGGACTAAACCACCAACCAAAAAAGAAAACAAGGAGGGACCCATGGCTCCAGCTGCATAAGTAACAGAGGATAGCCTTGTTGGGCATCAATGGGAGGAGAGGTCCTTGTCCTGTGAAGGCTTGATGCCCCAGTGCAGGGGAATGCCAGGGAAGGGTAGAAGGGTGGGGAAACACCTTCATAGAAACAAGGGAGGAGAGATGGGATAGGGGTTTTCCAGGGGAGAAACTGGGAAAGCAGATAATATTTAAAATGTAAATAAATAAAATATCCAATAAAAAAGAACAAGCATTAAAAAAACTTTATTAGTGTGGGTGTTTCGGTACTTCTTAGAAGGAGTAACAAAATACTCATGGGAGCAAATATGGAGACAAAGCATGGGACAGAAACTGATGGAGGGATGGTCTGGAGATTGTTCCATCTGGGTATCCATCCCATGTGCAGTCACCAAAGTAGACACTTATGAGGATGCCAGGAAGTGCATGCTGACATGAGCCTGATATAGCTGTCTCCTTAGAGGTCTGCCAGAGTCTGACATATTCAGAGGTGGATGCTCACAGCTAACCATTGAACTGATTGTGGAGTTCCCAATGGAGGAAGAAGAGAAAAGACTGAAGGAGGTGAAAGGGTTTGTGGCCCCATGGGGAGAGCAACAATACCAACCAACTAGAGCTCCCAGGGTCTAAACCACCAGCCTGGGAGCACATAAGGAGGGACCCATGGCTCCAGCTGTATATGTAGGGCAGGATGGCATTGTTGGGAATAGGTGGGAGAGAAGGTCCTTGGTCCAGTGAAGGCTGGATTCCCCAGTGTGGGGGGAATTTGAGTGTGGGGACGTGCGAGTGGGCAAGTAGGTGGGAGCACAGTCTCATAGAAGCAGGAGGAGGGGGATGGGATAAGGGTTTTCTGGGTGGGGCAGAAGTGGAAAAAGTAGATCACATCTGAAATGTAAATAAAATATTCAATAAAAAAACTTTACATGGATTTTTGTGTATTACAGTATATCTAAATGAAAAGCTGAGAGTGTATGAGAGTATTGAAAATTAATTTGCTTACAAAAGAGAATGAGTTCACACAAAAGAAGAGAACATATGCTAAAATTAATAATGTGGAAGCCTGGGGTTTAATATTATAGACAATGACATGTGGATAGAGCAGTATGCTTTGCATTAGTAGGTGAAACTGTGATATTTCTCTTCTCTCCATTTTTAATCTCAAACTTGCAATTTCTCCAAAGGCTCACTTTAGGTCCCCTACAGCAATGAAGAAGAGAGTCTTTCTCAAATATTTGAGTCTTTAAAGTTTACCCTATGATCTTTTCCCCACAACAGTATCCAAAGGATTCTCTTCAATAAATACTTTCTTTGAGTCTATACCCGTTGACATTGTGTTATCTTTGTTTAGTTTCTATGTATTCAACCCTAAATGCCGTAATGATTTTTTCCTTTATGTAACTGAATAAGTTTAAAAATAATCAGTATATTATTACCCTTGTCTTTTAACATATCAATGTTTCATTCCTCTCTAACTTTACTCTCTTCATGGTTTTCCATAACCATTTAAACCTTTCAAATTTCAGATTGAAAGATGATTTATTGTTAGTTATGAATAATTGTCATGTTTGCATTCACCTAATTCTGAAAACTCAAGACAAATTGAAAGTAAAGACTGAGAAATAAAGATTTGTTAACTGAAACAGGATTAACTTCTAACTTTATCTATTCCTTTCCAATGGCAGGAACAGATGCATCTGGAAGGGAAAGACACATAAGCAGAGAAACTAATTAGAAAATAGTTCAACAGGAACAAAACCATATAATCATCTTAAGTGGTTCTACATAAAGCTATTTGTAAAAGTTTCTGTGTTAGGATCCTCTCTATGTACCAAGCCTGAAGCTTGAGAGTATTATCCCTGACCAATAACTAGTACAGTATGATTTTTACCATAGAAATTTGGTATAACATTCAACAACTTATCACAACTAAACTTTTACTCATGCTTTCAAATTTTTACATGGGACTGATTATATACAACAATGTTTTAGATGTTGCTTTTTATATGAGAGTTTTGATGCATTTGGCTAAGTTACTTCATTTCTGAACCTCAATTATATCCCCTATACAGAGGGCACTTTTAAAAATAGTAAGAAGATACCCACATTTTTACCCCATAAGTTATGAAATTATTCACAATAAAAATTTAGGGAAACTCTATTTAGTTAGTATCGACTCATATTGTGGGCAAATGACAGACAAACACATACAAATGATCTCCTTGTCTTTAGATGTGAAAATTGAAGTTTTTTGTGTCAAGTAGTAGGTTAAAGGTTAGAGGTTACTGGACACTACCAATCTTTAAGGATAGGTCTACCTGGGGAAAAATTTGTGCACATTTTCTGATGTACTTTGAAAACAGCAAAGGCAAAATATGACAAGAAAATGTCATTGGGTTATATTCTTCCACACATGAATGTTTTCTGACAGTGATTAACCCCTTGTTATTTGTAACTATTTGTTATATGGAGATAAAAGAAGAGAGAGCTACATATGATACAGTTGGAAGGGCCAGGGCAGTGATATAAAGATGAATTGACAGTATCATAAGTAAAACTGGAATTTTTATGGCATTGTATCAGAATATTTACAGAAAAGAAATTAAGGGAAGAAAATGGACAGAAATTTTATTAAATTTATGAACATACGAGTCAGAGTCTTCTCTGAATTTTGGATCAGATTCTTTGACTCAGCTGTTTACATTATAAAGCAATATGACAGTATCTCTTTTCTTCTTTTTACATTGGAAATAAACATAGAAAGTGCTATTTCATTAATGATTTCCAATTTGTCACTATTTTTATATATGATGGATATACTATGACCACTGATGTGTGCATGCATTTTAAAAATAAGTCTTCTGTTCAATAAGTATAATGTGTGAAATGATTAATAGAGCAGAATATATTATTTAATATTTAATATTCCTATATCCATTTTACCTATGTTTCAACCAATCATTTTTAGCAGTGAAACAAAGTAAATCAATATTAACCCCTCCAATTATGAAGTATAAAATATGCATCTACTCATAAGGGATGTTCAGATTACTGACATCAATAATTCCCTTTCAGAGGGAAATAATTAATGAGAAGGCTTGTCAAGTAGCCATCATGGTAAAAAAAAAAAAAATACTTAAGATAACTTCTAAGGAGAAATTAGATATATTGCTTATTTCAGAGGTCCGGGCCATTGGTTGCTTGACTCTGTCAGTTTGGGCCTATGCTAGGCAAGTATTTTATTATAAGTGTGTAGTCAGGAACTCTTTACATCATGACATCTAAGAAGCATAAACAAAGAACAGGTCTGAGTTCCAAATCATTTCAAAGGACAGACCTCCAATGACCTAACATTCTCCTTCCATGATTTATTTCTTAAGAGAGCTATAATGAAAAGTCTCATATGGTGATGACTAAGATACAGACTTTTTGGAGCTGTATTTACTATTCAAGCCACAATAATACATACATGTCCTTTATTTTGTATTTAAATGCAAGTTTCATAGTCATTTAAAATACTTATTTTTGTAAATAATTGTAATAATATGAATAGCTACAAATAGAAGTTTAATGTAATAAAATATACAGAAATAATAATTTATGTATTTAGCTCTATATGAAGACATTTGGCTCTCAGTATAAATCAGTATTGGCACGTTAATAATGGCCTTCCCTCTGAATAGTTGAATTATAGAAAATAAAAAAAAAAATCCATGTGTATTACATGGCAATGAATTTCATGCCAAATATGTGTACGTTTCTAATTCAGAGAGTTTATTCATTTAAAAAGTTGGATTTTCCATGTACTCAGCTATCTCCATCTAGAATTTTTATGCTTTAACATTTTATTATTCAAAGCTTGGAGTAGAACATTAAGCACAAGTCTTTTTGCTAAGAGCTATCAAAAGAAAAGTGCGGTTAGCAGAATTGATGCCATTCCATGTAATCACATGAGTGAAAGGAGAAGAATTTTCTCTGGCATCCCATCATCCCAAGTTTAAATTAAACTCTCCCTTCTTTCTGCTGCTTTGTTTTCATATCTGTTTGGTCCTCTGTGGTTTACAAAAGGATCGTTTTGTGTGAATGTCTCCTCTCTGTGGGAGCTTGAAGGAAACAGAAAAGGAACCGGTAAAGTCAGAACAAACTGCGAATAACAGATATTCAGGACTCTGTGCTCTTTTGTTAGCTGTGATTGTCCAGTCTGTTCATACTCTTTTTTTGCCTTATACTGAAATTCTCCCCTTGCCTATTTGCTATTGCTTATGCTGTGGTGGCAGAGATTGTCCTGTGGGCCCTTGCAACACAGGGGGAGAGGATTTTCTATCAGAGATAATATTACCAGCAGGATTACTGTTTTCATCTGTGCCAAAATGCATTTTTTTCCTTTTCCAAAGGAAAGAAAATGAGAGCTCTCTTGTTCTCTTGCTTTGCTGTGTGTATTTTTCTTTCTCCTTGATTCAAACCAAAGTTTTAAAAATGGGTACTTAGTAAAAGGGTCTAGCTTTTCTTTTTGTAGATAAAGTATCAACACACATATATCGGGGTATGTGTGAGTGTGTGTGAGTATGTGTGTAAATGTGTGTGTGTGTAAGTGTGTGTGTGTGTGTGTGTGTGTATCTTTCACTCTTCCAAGGAAGACACATATTCATTTTTTAAAAACCTACAAAAATGGAAACAGTGAACTACTTACTGAACTTTTTTTTTAAATACACAGTGCAATTTCACAGAATGTTAGTGGCTGTTTGGGAGTAAAGGACTCAAGCAGAGACTGCAGGAAATAATGAGCAATAAGTAAATAAATAAATAAATAAATAAATAAATAAATTAGATAAATCAAATTCTGATTTTTCTCAAAGCTTCACATGCTTATGTACATTGAAAAGTTCTTGAAGACTATAAAAGAAAGCAGTGCATTCTCATCTTAGTTGACAGTAAAAGTCAGCAATCAGGGATTATCTTTCATGTTTACCTAAGTTGTCTGATAATTTCAAAGACTCACTGCCAAGAAGATAAATATTAATATATCAACCAGAAGATGAATCTTCATTCAATATAACTTTGGTTCCTAAAATGGTTAATCTTTACTGTAGGCTTAGATACATTTGGCATCATTTAGGAGACAAATTTCTGGGTATACCTGTAATGGGGTTTCTATGGAGTAATTACTAGGTTAGGAATACACATTCCTAATGGGAGTGATAGCAACCCATGGACTGATGACATATAAAGCAAAATCAGTTAGCACCAAAATTATTTTTCTGTGCTTCCTATCTCAGAAAGTATGACCAGCTGCCTCACGCCCTTGGTCTGCTCTACCCACTACCCTCTTAACAGCATGCGCGACCCCATGCTCAAACTGCATATCAACATAAATCTTTCCTTCTTTGCTTTCCTTTGCTTTTTGCCAGGTACTTTACCAGAGACATGGGAAATATAACTACTAGTTTCTAACATGATGATTTCACTGACATGAATTTTTTTTTTAGAAATTACAATAAAATAAAAATAGTATGTCCTTGATAGAAACTTTAGTTCATATTTTGAATCTTGCCCTTTTATGTGTTAGTGGAGGATGCTGTGATAATGCTTTGAGATGCCAAGCAGCATCAGCACACAACACTTTCCAGTCACCCGTGCAATACTGAAGGTCAAAACCAATGCTCTGCTATGTCTTGTGTTGCTAAACTATAATGTTCAGTCATTTTCTGTGTATTGAATGCATGGCTGACTTACAACTGGTTTATTAGGAGGTGGCTCCAAAATAAATTGAGGAATACATGTTTAAGAAGAAAACTAGAATGTACAATAAATTAGTATTTTTACACACCATATTCATATACATACATACACACACATGCACACACACATCTGGGCAGCAAGGTTATACAAAAGAGAACGATGTATATGGATAAAGAGAAGAACATACATGCTCAAGATTTGTAGAACTATTACATCATTCTTTATGAAAATTATTTCCTATTAATAGTAATATGCATTAATTAATTAATTAATAGCAATTAATTCTATTAAAATTAGCAAACTACTTTAAGTGAATCAGATTTGCATCATATAAATTATTATGGTAAGACCACTAGCTCTGGTTTCTTGTGCTTTTGTTTCTGAGAAGCATGATGCCTTTGGAGTACATTATTCTCAAGTGTTTTGTGTGTGTTGAACAGTGCTAGACAATAGTTTTTCTCTTGAGCAAAGTCAGATATTTTTAATTGTACTTAGTAACCAGGTACTTGTGGCTTCAGGTTTTTTTTCTCAGTTGACCTCATTGGACTTAAGCTCTTAAATTTAAGAAATTAGTGCCATATTAGGCAAGGTGGCTCATATGTGTAATCCTACAGATTAGATGCCTAAGGGAGGAGGAACCTCACAACGTCTATGCCAAGCTACATAATGAGTTGTAGGTTGACCTGGAGTATAGTGGGAAAGTTTATGTTTTTAACAAAAGAAATAAACAGCAGAAACAAACATGAGAGTTTATTATAAACAAATTCTGGATTATTTTTGCTACTCTTCAAAATAGGAACCTGTTCCTCCTATCTCTAGTCTCCTAACTTTAGCAAGTGGAACACAATAGTGAGCTAATTCGAAAGTGTATGAAAAGCATAAAAATTCAACTTTTCCATAACCTTTCAGCAGGTTTTACAAAGAAGCATACCAAGTAAAGAAGAGAATAATGCATAGAAATACTGGAAACTTTGTAACATATATGATAGACACCAGCAGCAAAATGATTTATTGTCCTCCCTACTCTAATTCGTAAGTTGGAATCCTAAACCCAGCACATTGGTATTAGGAGATATTGCCATTGGTAACTTAGTAGAATCCTGCTCTTTTTCAAACATGGCCCTAACTGTGGCATGAGGAAATTATGAGGATAATCATAATGTTTCCAGTGGATGACCTTGAATGGCAACTTGATGAGTTTAGAATCACTATGAAAATCAGTCTACAAAGGATGTCTATAAGAACTTGCATAGATTATTTACTGTTTGAAAAAGAACTTAGGGTGCAGGTCTTTTTGTTTCTCTCATATGAAGTTCAAGAAGAAGGCAATGCCAAACTCACTAGTGGCCATTAGCATAACCTTATTGTGGCAACTACTTTATCTACAACTTGCAACTTCTGGAACTGTAAAAACATGAATATGTATCCCTTAACCTCCCTATTTATGATCATTTGTCTTCATAGCATGAGCTGACTAAAGCCTTGCTTGAACTAGACAGACCTTTCTTAGAATCACAGAACAGTACCCAGGAACCCGGTTTTACCCACAGAATTTCAATTTCTACCCATTATCTGCATGTACATTAAAGAAGGAAGTATATAAATAAACAAATGATGGGAAACAAAGTTAATTAATTTACATTTTAATTAATCTGGAGAAAAGTCTGTAAAAGAAATTAATAATGACAAAGTAGATTATCCTGTGGGCAAGTTGTTATGGTACAATTTATTGATTGTTGATGGATGTGGGAAGGTCAAACTCATTGCGAGCGATTCTACTCATGGTCAGATGATCCAAGATGTTTTAAGAAAACCACTCATATGTAGAAGATGTGCAGCTTGACCTTCATGTGGGTCCTGAACTATTTTAATGGAGACTGTTCCACAAGCTGTTGCCTGTAAGTGGGATATGTTCTTCTAGCTGGGTTGCCTTGTCTGGCCTCAGTGAAAGAGGATGCCCCTAGCCTTGCAGAGACTTGAAGTAGTAAGGTGGGGTGGAACACTGGGGGTGGGAGGCACTGGCTCAGAGAAAAAAGGGTGGGGGATGGGTAAAAGGATTGTGGAGGAGGATGGATGAACAGGAGGGAGCCAGTGAGTAGGATGCATAGTAAGTAAGTAAAAATTAATTAATTAAATTTAAAAATTAAATTAAAGCCAGGCAGTGGTGGCACATACCTTTAATGCCAGCACTTGAGAGGCAGAGGAAGGTAGATTTTTGAGTTCAAGGCCAGCCTGGTCTACAGAATGAGTTCCAGGACAGCCAGGGCTACACAGAGAAACCCTGTCTCTAAAAACAAAAAACAAAACAAAAAAAAAAAAAATAAATTAAAAAAGAAAGGAAGAAACGAAACCTGCCTGAGTAAGCCACAAGTATCAACCTAGTAAGCAGTCTTCCTTTTTGGCTTCTGCTCCAGCTCTTACATATACATTTCTGCCTTGAGCTCCTTCTGTGGCTTGCTTTCAGTATGGGCAATGACTTTGGAGTGTTTTAGACCATTTCCTGTTCAAGTAACTTTTGGCCACAGTGTTATTCATAGCAATAAAGTTCATTTATGAAAGAATTTTATGCCCAATAATTAACTAAGATTTACAAGTTAAAAAATGTATCCCAGGTATCAGCAGCATCGTGATCATTTACCTTGATTTCTCTGCTATTCTATGGATTAATCAACACTTTTCTTTATTGTTTATATTTTTTCAGTGATGCGATATTGGTCTACACTGTCAAGGCTCTCTATGATATGTCCTCAAAGTTGGGATTACAAACTTATTGCTCATTAATTTTGCCCATTTGTATTTCAGAAGCTTATAAGTCATTACATCACATATTCCTGGGACCTTTATTCTAATTGCTATTCCATTGTTCAGTTGCATAATACTATCAACAATGGCCCAGAGAGGCTAGCTTCTCAGTGATAATGATGTTCTTCGCATTGAGGTATCTAACTTATATTTGATGAGCTGAATGTCCTTTGAGGCCTCTTCTGGATCATAATGAAATGCTCCCATATAGTCAAACATCTTTCCCTCACATACATATGATTATATAATTCTAATGTATCTAGTCAGCCTCAGTAAATATGTATACACTTACATTAACTCTACTTTTTTCTTAATCACTAGTATGAACATTCAAATTTTTATTTGCACGACAGTTCTACCATTTTACTTCTACCATTTTATTTTATTCAATGAGGTTTATTGATTTCATTTTTCCAAGGTTTGTCACCTACTCCTGTCAGCAGCAGGTTCCATGAAAAAGTATAATGTCCTCAGTCCAGGATCATCAGGCTCTGAGTCTTCATATATTCTTGTGACTTATGCCATAGTCCGTTAAATGTTATTAATAAAACAAAGACACTGGTGTGACCATAAGTAGACTATATCTAGAATACAGAGACTATGTGTTATATGAAAATCTGAATCCTTAATATTCCTTTACCTCTGACAAGAATGCTGCCTCAGCCCTAGGAGTCTCAGCAAGTCTCAAGATTGGAGGGTTTTTAATGTAGTTACTCACATATTCCAATCAGAAGTTTCTAAGTCTTGTTCCTTTTCACTCAGAGTGCCAGACTTTCTGTGAAGAATTTGCCACTGTTCCTGTCTTCTCTTTCTTTCTAAAGTCCTCAAAAATATGAATTCCTTTCCCCCTTCACTTATAGAAAATTGATTATTTTTAATATTTTACTTAGTAATTCAGTTACTTCTCTATAGGGCTACATTTAGCATTTATTATGTGCTGCTATTGATATCATGTCTTCCTCACCACCAACGATGTATGTGATATATCTGCTGGAGAAAATCTTCACCAATGCCATTTTCCAGTTCAATACTTTCAAAGACTTATATTATTGGTATATCATACATAGTGCTGAAAATCATAAAGATAATTTTGTTCAAACACATAAGTGTTTTGGCAATATTCACCTTTCATGTGGTCTGTCTGAGCCTAGATTGTTTGAGTTAATATAGTTATCTCCAAGTTGTAAGCCTTTTAATCAAGTGGTTATGTTTCCATTGATCTATATGTTTAAGACCTCCCTTGCTACCCTTAGCCAGGTGTCACAATGGTAGACAAGAGAGTAGTATACCCACTGCTCTTAGTTTAGGACATTCTTGGAAAGCTTATGAAAATCTATCTTTATGATTTTGCCAAGAACTATTGTAAAGGGATAAAATAAAAGGCATAATAAAGAAAACAAACTAACTTGCCACATATTAAAAATATGAAGACTAAGAAGTTAGTGCAGCTCTTCCTTTCTTATGTTCTCTTCAAATCAAAATGGTAGATGTGTGTAGAAATTATAACTCTGCGATTTTCTTGATTTGGAAGATGAAATAATAGGAAAAGAATGTATGTTTGAATGCAACAAGATAAGCGTGTGTCTAAAACAAGGTGATGGTGGGGTAGACTTTAATCCCTGTAGGAGGAACAGAAAGACAAGGCCATGCTACCAACGTAGAGCCTAGAGATTGGTGATGCAGAAAATGACAGCCAATCAACGTGGCACAATAGAGCTTGATTTAATAAAATAGCATTAAATGTGAGTTTTAAAATAGCCCTGTTTATGCTACTAAAACTTCTATTTTTAATGTTAATGAAAAAAGTACAAATAATGTAATAACCATGTTTTAACATCTCGTGACTCTGGTTACCTATTTTAGGGATAGTTGATTTTTTTACAATTATAATTATTTCATTCTTTTATTTTCATTCATTTTTTCATGCTAATGTCCACATAAGCATAGGTAAACAGAGGCAAATTCCACATGAGGGCCAAACTGAAGCTGGCCTGAGAGCCTAGAGATTGGTGATGCAGAAAATGACAGCCAATCAGGGAACTGCCACCTGGAGTACATGCTTGCTTGTGGCCAGTAGGACACGAGTGCTGCCTCAGTTTATCTCTTGTTCCTACAGTCTGAGTCATTGATTTCAGACTTCCTCACTCACTGCCCCAAGGGAGACCTGGAGCAGAGTGGAGAACTCAGACAACAAATCCAAGCACAGGAGGTAAAGTCAGGCATGTCTTTGTGAGTTAGTGCTAACCTTGTCAAAAGAGTAAGTTTATGGGGCCACCCATGGCTCCAACTGCCTATGTAGCAGAGGATGACCTTGTCGGACATCAGTGGGAGGAGAGGCCTTTGGTTTTGTGAAGGCTTGATGCCACAGGGTAGGAGAATACCAGGATGGAGAAGCAGGACTGGGAGGATGAGTGGGGGAGCACCCTCATAGGAGCAGGGGGAAAGAGGATGGGATAGGGTGTTTTCAGAGAGGAAACCAGGAAAGGTGATAACATTTGAAATGTAAATAAAGAAAATATCTAATAAAAAAAAATTCCAAAAAAAATGAGTGAGTTTCAGCATAGCCATGCAAGTCAGAGAAACCCTGGAAAGAAGAAAGAAAGAAAGAAAAAAGTAAGAAAGAAAGAAAGATTGATTTTTCTTGACCACAGAATGTTACCTGAGTAACAGGTACTGCGTCATACAGTTTATGTTAAAATTAGCATTCTGTTGGTATAACAACTACTTCAGGCACAATAGAGCTTGATTTAATAAAATAGCATTAAATGTGAGTTTTAAAATAGCCCTGTTTATGCTACTAAAACTTCTATTTTTAATGTTAATGAAAAAAGTACAAATAATGTAATAACCATGTTTTAACATCTCGTGACTCTGGTTACCTATTTTAGGGATAGTCATTTTGTTTAAGTGATATATTCCATTTTTATAGAATTTTAAATGATTTTTTTACAATTATAATTATTTCATTCTTTTTCTTCTATCTCCAATTTCTCCCATGCACCCTCCCTGCATCTCAAATTCATAGACTTTTTTCCTTTCATTGCCATTGTGCATATATATATATATATGCATATATATATATATATATATATATATATATATATACCAAAATTGTAGTGGTATTTTTCTTTATGCTAGGAAGGACATGGTGTCCTCATAAATTTATATTCTTTAGAGAAACAAATAAGGCATTGTGTACTGCTCAGTGGATGAGTCATTGCTTTCAGAAAGCAAACCTTGCTGTGTCAACAGATCTCCTTTTCTGTTCACTTGAATACCTGCCTGGAATTGCCTCCACTTAGTATTGTGATACAGTGCCCTGCTGATATTGATGCAATCGTTACTGCCTAAAAGGAGAGCAATTGTGTGTTCAGTTGCTGCTTGCTCAATTGTTTGTTTGGAAGGTCCTTTGTATGGGATATTTAAAGATACACCCCAGAGTCCTGGTTTGGAACCTGGAAAGTAATATAGAGTGACTTCATGCAGTATTAACTAATTAATTAATATTTTTAGTGGCAACGCCCCGAGTTTCAAATGATCCTATTTAGTGTGCCTGTATTTGTCTCCATGATTAAACAATATAGACAACTAAAGTTGATTTCCAAAATTAATTCAAGCAGACTGTTTCACTCTGAAAATTCTCCTCTTTAGGGAGACTTCAAGGAGCATAGAATGATATTGACCTGAAATGGTAGATATTTAAGATATGGAAAGTTAAAAAAATTATCTTAAGACAAAAGAAATAGTGATGCAGAGACTAAACAGCTCTTAGAATAATCAACTCATCTCTTTGTATGACTGAGGCCTCATCCACAGGAAGAGAATCTTTCCTGATACTGAGAACATGATGCAAAACTATGGCCAACCGACTCATCAGCCTTAAAAGAAAAGCTACTGTTGGTTTTTTCTTCTTCTTCTTTCTCCTACTATAGAACATAGATTGTTTTCCTCGCAAAATATATCCTAATGGTGCTTTCTGCTCCCTCTAATTCTCCCAGTGCCTACTGTATTCTACTCCCATCCATATCCACCCCAATTTTGTCACTCAGAAAATAAGCAGGCATCTAAGGGATAATAATAAACTAAAACATAATAATATAAAACACAAATTAATACATCTTAAAACAAACTGTAGAAAAAGAGCCCAAAAGAAGGCACAAGGAAGAGACTCACTCATCTTCACACTAAGGAATCCCATGAAAATATTAAAGTAGAACCTATAATATATGAGCAAAAGACACAAATGGTAAAAAGAAAGAAGAAATATACATATTACTATGTATGGTATATTAAATATTAATATGTATAGTATATTATAGTGTATGTATCATATATATTAATATGTATATATAATATTATACATATAAATATATTTATAATACAATATATAATACAATATATATACATATAAATTATACATATAAATATATATAATAAAATTCTATATAATAAAAATATAAAATATTTATTTATTAAACAAAATAAAAAATAAGTAAATTTTTTAAGAAAAGAAAGCCTAACTATGAAATAAGAAACCTCTAAAGATGCCATTTAGTTCATTTTCAGATGGCCAACCACTGATGGGCGTAAAGCATATCCTTAACTTTAATCTGAGGCCAACCCATGAAGCCCTTGTGTATGCTTTATGATCTCTGTGAGTTCATAAAAGCTTTGATCATGTATATGTAGAGGGCTTTGTTTTCTAGATGTCCTCCATCCTAATGGAGGGTCATTTTATTACTACATGTTTGTTGATTATGGTTTTGTTTTATTTTGCTTCATTTTTGAACAGTACTGTTTGGTCTTACCCTAAGGGCTTGTGATATCTTGTCTCAGGTTCTTAGTCACAAAAGTGATATCAAACATGGGGATCTATCTTCTTGAGTGGGCCATAAGCCAATTCAGATATTGTTTGGTTGCTCACAATGTTTTGGGCCATCACTGCACTAGCATATCTTGCAGGCAGGACCTTGCTGTCATTCAAAGATATCTTGAGTGTGTTGGTGTTTACATTTCTCCTTTTGTGGCATGGAGAATGCCTTCTTGTACCAAAGGTGGTAGAATAGAGTAGAAAGGCTATATTTCACTTCATGATTTGATTTTTGGTGTGAACTTGTGATGAATTTTGTAACATGTGATCACGTATTCTGAAAGATGTATTAAGTACTGAGGACAAAGAGATGGGAGGCAGATATAATAAAGAGAGATAGAATAGAGAGATAAAATAGAATTTTTCCCTTTCCCCAGATAGATTAGAATTTTTTCCTTTTCCCCACGTAGGACCTTTCCGCTTTTCCCCTTAGATAGCTTTCATAGGAAACTTTTTACACTTAGTAATAAACTCTGTAATGACTTCTCTAAGTGTCTTTTCTTCCTGTAACCTCAGACTAGCAGGCATAAGTTAGAGCCCAGCAGTTCCTGCTGAGATAGTACAAGGGCTATTTACTTAATCCTTTGCTGTTGTTTAGGATAAGATGCTAACTGCCAGAAACTGCAGTTTCTGGCCTCAGAGGATCACAGAAGGAAGGTCAGCTACAGTAACATAGTAACTTAGATAAATAAACTTTTATTATACATCAACCCTAAATATCTTGTAAGACAAAGTCTTACCTGTACCTGGTAAGACAAAGTCTTACCCACAAGCTGATGCTCTTCTCCCTCTGCTGCCTCAAGAAGAACCAACAAGAAGAAAAAAGAAGATTCCTTCCCCCGCCCCCTCCCACACACTGGGGCTGGCCCCCGGCAGTAGGTATCATCTTAACATCTTCATATTCAATGAGTTATGTAAGAATTGTTTTTAGTATTTGGGTCTTAACATCAGTTGGTAGAGAGCAACCTGTAGACTTTTTAACAGCATGGGGTGTTTGGGGATTCCAATGGGATTCCCTTTGTCAACAACTCGATTATATATAAACCAGTTCCAGTACTGGAAGCCTCATTTGATGACATCAGATGTCCAGTTGGGGCTCTGTCACCCCCATTATTCGGTGATCTCATTTAGATTGCTTTTATATGTGTATATATGTTAGGAAGCTTCTACAGTATTGTGATTCCACAGTACTCCACAAGGGGCCCTGAATCTTAGCTGTCTCTCCCAGTTTTCATACTCTCAATGTCCTTTCACCTTATTCTCCCTGCTTGATCCTCCCGTACCAGTTCCTAGACAATCTATATATGGTCATTATTATATGTTTATACATTATATATTTTATATATTATTTATGTATATTATTATCATGTATTGCATATTATATATTAAGTATTGTATTTACATTAGTCTTTGCAATGGAAATTGATCTGTCCTCCCCAAACCCAAGTTTCTTACTCTATAGCTAACCTCTGTGGTTCTGCTGATTATGGCTTGATTATCATTGACCTAACCATATGTATGTGAAGATAAACCATGTTTGTTTTTCTGAGTCTGGGTTACATAAAACAGGATCATTTTTTCTTCTAGCTCTATCTATTTACATGTGAATTTCATGATTTTTAAAGTGCTAAATACTATTTCATTGCATAAATGCACCATTTTTTCTTTATTTGTTGAGGGACATCTAGGTTGTTTTCAAATACTAACAATTATGAATAGATTAGCAATGAGCATAGTTAGCAAGTGGCTCTGTGGAAGATTGACAGGTACTTAGCGTATATATACTCAGGAGCTATATAGCTCTCCTTCTGCATCACATGACTATTTTATTCTCTCTTCTTAGTGAAATTCAAGCTTACCTGCTTTGGACTTCCTTCTAGTTTAGCTTCTTTGTGTCTGTAGAATGTTGTAGATTTGGTTTAACCCTTTTATATTCTGTTATTTGGATTACCAAATTTGTACAAGAATCTGCATGTAAGATGCTGAAGGTCCATACCCCCAGTTGGCTTTGATTGGTAAATAAAGTTGCCAGTAGCCAATGGTTGGGCAGTGAAACAGAGGCAGGACTTTAGGATTCATGGACAAGGGACCTTAGAAAGGAAGGAGGAAGAACCTCCGTTGCCAGAAAAGGAGTAAAGACAAGGCCTGAGAAATACAGGACAGAGAGGTAGTGATCATGAAAGAGCCTGGGAAGAGTGGCCCCAGCCACCCCTCACCCCAATTGGGTCTAAGGCAGCAAAGATGCAATATAAATTTTAGTAAGAATAGCTTAGGGATTTCAGAGAAGACCTATTTGGAGACCTATCTGGGACTTAAATTGTCTATGGCACAGAGTTTTTGAAGGCAAAATCTGTCCTTACATCTCTCTCAGTAGTTGCTGGAGGTTTGAATGAAGCAAGCAGTTTGACAAAAGCTTCTAGAAGTGTTTAGCTGGAGAGGGTTTTACACAGACACTTTAACCAAATCTAAGAAATTAGTTATGACATCCTACCCTTGGGTTCCTAGAAGAGAGCTTGGTAAGTTTCAATGAGATTTTCCATTAAGGAAATCAACTTCAGTTAGGAAAATACAAGATGAAGCACCATTCATCTTGTCTTGCCCTGTTACATTTATACTATATTTCTGGGGGCCTATTAGGATAGGGTTGTGGAGCTCTACTGGTGACATATGGTCTGGTATGTTAATAATTGTTTTTATGCAAACATCTAAGCATTTGAGTTTGGGGATAATATAATTCTAGGTGGTTAAATTTTGTCTTGTTTCTGTTGGGTGTGTGATTTGTTCCCTGGCTTCTGTGTCCCTCTCTGGGACTTAGGAAAGTGGGTTAGCTAAGTTGTTCCTTGTAGGAGTTTTTCTTGGATTCTGATAAGTTCTGTATAAAGTGTGTTTCTAGGTATTGGTATCTAATGCTTTAGAACAGAGATGGTCTAGGAGGGGTGAGATTAGGGGATCACATTAGGGGGAAAGCATAGTATTCCACCTTTATGTAGCTCTGACAAAAGGAGGTAACATACCTTGGGTACATACTCAAGTGGGGATGGAGGGCAATGTTTGCTACCTCAAGCTAGAAAAGAAACAATTCTCAACATTCCTGTCCCCAAAACCCTGAATCAAATTCATGGGTTCCTGGGTTCAGCAGGCTTCTGCAGACTCTGTGTACTGGGATTCATAGAGATTTCAAACCATCTCTATTAGGGCACTAGGGGAAAGGAGAGTACCTCAAACTGGATTCTTGAGATGGTGTAAGCTTTTCATAGGCTCAAGGAGGCACTACTTGATTACCCTGCACTTGCCCTGGAAGACATCTATAAGTCTTTCCATGTGAATTTAGATGAAAACAAGGGCATAGCCAAAAAGGTTCTGACTCAGAATCTAGGTACTTGAAAGAGACCAGTGGCCTATCTAAGAAATTGGACCTTGTGGGAAGTGTGTGTGTGGTGGTGGTGGAGGGGGGGGTTTCACAGGGAGCAGCTTGCCTCATTGTGGCAGCAGCTTTATTTTCTGGTCAAGGATGCAGATAAAATCACCATGGGACAAGAACTGATTATAACCACCACTCATGTAATCCAGGGAGTACTCAAAATCCCCTAGACCACTAAATATCCAGTGCTCACAGGTTCATTATCAGTCCCTGCTCCTAAACCCACCCCATATTAAACACCATCCTGCCTTCGCCTTAAACCAGGCTACTTTTCTCCCAAACCTGGACCCTGACATTATACATGACTGCTTAATAGTGCTGAGCCAGATCCAGAATCTGAGGCCAGACCTGACAGACATATCCTGAATAGATGTGGAAATGATCGTCTTTAAGGATGGGAGCAGATTTATGCAAGGAGGAACCAGGTATGAGAATATGAGGTGGAGGCTCCTGACTCTATAGTGGAGGTTTCAGCACCACCACCTGGAACTTCAGCACAAAAAGCTAAATTAATCACCATGACTCAGGCCCTAAAATTGGCAAAAGGCAAAATTGTTAACATCTACACAGACAGCCCATATACCCTCAGTACAGCTCATGTTTATGGACTCATTTGTAAAGAAAAGGGACTGTTAAAAGTGGAGGGAATGACTATCAAAATATAGACAAGATTTTGGCCTTATTAGAGACATTATGGCTGCCCTTCAAGGTAGTCATCATTTAATTCCCAAGACATCAAAAGGGCAAGGAGGAGAGGGCAAGAGCAAACAGGCTGGATGATAAAACTACAAAAGATGCTGCATTAGATTCTACAGCAAAACCCATGATTGGAATCCATTGTAACCCATGACTACAATGCAGAAGACAAAAATGATTAAATAAAATGACAAGGACTGCATAGAAAAGAGGAATGGCTCCATATCATGGACAACCATGTGATCCTACCCTCAGAATTTGCTAGACAACTTATACATCAGATTCATCAGAATACCCACTTGAGCCACAAGAAACTTGAAGAACTGCTCAGGAATGCCAACTATAAAATCTTTCACTTAGGATCCTTAGTAGTCAAGGTTATTTCCTACTGCCCAGCCTGCAAGGCAGTAAGTTCCCTAATTATGAGTCAAGAAAACTCAGAAACCAAGCTGTGAAGACAAAGTTCAATCACAAAATAGAAAATAGACTAAATTGATATCATGCCAGGTCTGTATGGATATAGATACCTTCTAGACCTTTTGAGTCTAGAAGACTAGTCTGCATAGAAGAAGGTCCCACCAGAAGAAAGACCACCACTGTGGTGACCAAGAAGCTGCTAGAGGTCATCATCAGGTATGAACTGCCCCTACTGCTGGTGTCTGACAATGGACTGACCTTCATCTCTCAGGTAACACAGTCACTTGTTAATGTATTGGGGACAGAATGGAAACTACAATGTACTTATCATCTCCAGAGCTCAGGAGAAATAGGAAGGATAAATTGGACCCTAAAGAAGACCGTAACAAAATTAACTTGAGAAACTGGTGGTGACTAGGTGGCCCTCTTATCCTAAGCTTTTTATAAGGCTAGGAACAGCTCTTATATTTTTAATTTTACCCCTTTTGAGATACTGTATGAAAGATCCCCTCCCCTCCTTCCTAACCTCCAGCCTGAAATTCTTGCAGAGTATGACCACCAGAAGATCCTGGAGGCAGTGTAGGGTCTCCATGAGATACAAAAGCAAATATGGCCAAATATCCACCAAATCTGAATCTAAACCCCCTTTTAATCCTCATTGCTTTAAACCAGGTGACAAGTCTGGATTAAGAGGCATAACCACCTGAATTTTGAACCTCTTTTGAAGGGCCTACACAAAGTGATCTTAATGATGCCCACAGCCATAAAAGTAAACAGGATACAGACTTGGATCTACCATTCCTATGTTAAGCCTTCTAGACAAGAGACAACTCCACAGCTGAAACACTGCAGAGAACTACTTCCAGAATACCAAGCACCCTAGGCCAACACCATACTATAGAAAGCTGTCACCCATGTAAAAGATCCACTCAAGTTGGGAATTCAAAACACTATTGCCTCATCACCCCACTATACCATAGAAGATGGCAGGCCTTCTCAGATCTCAAAAGGCTTCTGTCCAACTTCTCCTCATACTTTTCTCTGCTTAAAGAGAACACAATCTTCACAAAGCCGTTACCATCAAATTACTACAAGGCCCCAAGAGAACCTCAAGAGATTTAGGAAGAGAGGTACAGACTTTGATGGTGACTGGTATTGTGAGTACCACCTTCTCCATTATTAACCTACACCTTTGTGCCTTGGCTGAATACATATGGAAGGATACAAAATCAAGAGTTAACTTGTATGCCCTATCAGGAACTACAAAGTGATAGGCCAACTTTCTGGAAGGATTAAACTCCTCCTCCAACCCCCTCCTCCACAAAAAAACCCTGTCAACTTGCAACCATCCAACTCTATGTTTGCCCAGGGACAAATGACTATCAGGCTTTTGACGGTACTGAAAACTTCTTTTACAAGACATGGCGCTGTAAGACCAATGACCCATGGGTGATTAAAAATTGTGATCTTATACAGATAGTCAGGGCAATAAGTCCAACGCCAAGGGGATTGATGGGCTGAACATGGGGAAAGAACTCCTTCTCCATCTCAATAACATAAAAGGGGGAAAAAGTGCAGAAAATAGGATGCAGAAAAAGTTTGGGGCTCAGTGATATATCATGGACAAATAAGGGACTCCTCTTTCAAATTCAATAACAAATAGCCCTGCCTGGACGCTGCCACCCCAAAGCTATATGACCTGAGCTCCAGTAGTCCCAATACCCTTCCTATAAGCTACAACATCAGCTTTAGTCCCAGAACTGTCCTCCCTTATAAACTGGGACCCTCCCTTATAAACTATGCCCCTCCCTGGGGCTTTTGACACAATTATCCCGTTTAAACTATTTAACTTCAACTACAATTTTATCAGTGCCACCACTAACCTCACTAGAAAAGATTGTTGACTCTGTTTGGATCCCAGGACCCCATACTATGGTGGCTGGGCTACCAAGGGAAGTCTGTTGATACCCCTAAAAAGCACACCAAGATATTCCTGAGGAAAGTCTCTGGCCCTCACCCTTCAAACAGTAACTGAAAAGGGACTATGTATAATAAGAAAAGGGGAAGATTAAATAGCTTCACTTACCTTAAACATCTTTATAACAATACCCTTATCATAGAAATTAGCACCTCCTACCTCGTGTCCCCCAATTGAAATGGTTTGCATGCACCCTTTGGGTCCATCCACAGATACTTCAAAATTCCAGCTTATAAATTCTGGTTACCCTGTGCTCTTAAGTCTACTATCTCCTCTTTAATACATATATGGAGAAGATTCTGGACCATCACAGTGAAAGACAAGATTTTTGGGGTGTTTGCAAAACTACTTACTGTGCTCAGAAGGTCTGGCATAGCCATGGGAATCAGGACTGGTACTACAGCCCTTATCAAAGCAGATGAGACCCTTCAGGTCCTAAATAATCTTATAGACTTTGACTTAGCTCATTTATAAAAGCCTATCCATCACTTAGAACAGTCATTAAACACATTAGCTGAAGTAGTTCTACAAAAAAAAAAAAAAAAAAAAAAAAATGTTTATACTAACCCTCCAAAACCAGGCAGGGCTCTACCAAGCCCTTGGAAAGTTATAATATTTTTTTACACCAACAACTTAGGCATTATCAGAAAGAGTCTGGCCATAGTCCACCAGAGATAAGAGGAAAGGGCTAAAGTCAGACATCAGAATCAAAACTGGTATGAATCGTTATCTTCCTGGTACTCCTGGCTGACTACACTAATATTTAAACTAGAGGGACAAATCCTGCTCTTACTCACTGTTCTCACTTATGTAGCTCATGTGTTAAATGCTCTAGGCAAATTCATATGAAACGAGTCTCCACATTCCAACTGACGATTCTTAAGCAACAATATCATCCCTTGGAGACAGCTCAAGGATTTGAGATGGGGCATTACTCAAGGGGGGTATTAAAGAACAACATAATGATCAGTATAGAATGATAAACTTAAGGGTGGAGCAGTGGTATACATGCCTTAACATTAACCAACAGTTTTCTAGATAGAATTAAGACCCAAAAAGGATTCTAGTTAACTAACCAGAGATATTAAAGTCATGGATCTTGGAGGAGAACTTACAACCACCACTTTGCTAAGTAAGCATAATCACTAACTATGTTCTAAACATATCTTTATATACACAGATATCTGTAGTCTTCAGCTTTAACCAAAGAAACTTGTTTTTACACCAGAGACAATTAAAAAAAAGAATAATAGCCAATTAAGATGCAGATGTATACAGTACAATCCAAATGACTACATCTATAAAACAATTCCAGGACCTAAGGCTCAGGAAACACTGCAGACAATGGAGTATAAGGGTTATAAGAGCCAAGGATCAGGGTGTTGGCTATAAAATTGTATCTCCTAGTAATGTGAGAACATATGCTCATAAATTCTCATTACAATAACTAGATAAATACAATGCAATGTGTTAGCTAAATGATAAACATGCCAATGTAGATGGATGAAAACACTAGAGGCTTCAAAAATACACAAAGAATTCTAGAGAACTAAAGAATGCTGAAAGTGAAAGAAAGAGTAGACCCAGGGAAGACTACACTAATTGGTTGTCCAATACCAGGTGATTAGCCCCGGGGTGGGGGAAGCAATATTATATAGATGCAATAGATTATCTATCTACCTAGCTATCTATCTCTATATATGCATATATGGATTCATGTATGTATATGCATGTTAACAGCAAGTCATAAAAAAGAAGAAATGAACTTCCAGTCTGCACCTATGCCTAGGCAGATCAGCATGTCTGCATCTGCCAACACTCTACAGTCTGTAGATCTCCTAGGAGATCTGCTGCAATGAGGGACACTGGAGGAAGGCTCCAGAAAGAGACAATCAGGTCAATTAATACCAGACGTAACCAGATGATGAGAGGAAAGCACAAAAACATAATCAACAGAAGTCAATATATTTTGGCACCGTCAGAACTCAGTTCTCCCATCACAGCAAGCTCTCAATACCCCAATACACCTGAAAAACATGAAGCTAACATAAAGCCCAACTCAAAAAGGAAATAGAGACCTTTAAGTAGGATAGGAATAACTCAATTAAAGAAATACTGGGAAACACAGTTAACTTGGTAGAAGCATTTAAAGAGAAAACAAATAAATCCTTTAAAAAAATATAGGAAAACATAACCAAACAGTTTAAGGAATTAAACAAAGCAGACCAAGACATAAAATGAAAAGTAGAAACAATAAAGAAATCACAAAGAGAGGCAACCCTGACAATGGAAAACCTAGGAAAGAAATCAGGACCTGTAAGTCCAAGCATCACCAACAAAATACAGAGATAGAAGAGAGAATCTCAGGCCCAAAAGATAACATAAAATATATTGACACAACAATCAAAGAAAACAGAAAGCATGAAAAGCTCATAACCCAAACATCTAGGAAATTCAGTACACAATGAAAATACAATAATAATAATAATAATAATAATAATAATAATAATAAAGCAAATATTCCCAGCTCAAAGGACCAGCAAACCTGTTAAACTAAGCCATAGAAGAAAACTTCCCCAACCTTTAAAAGAGATGGCTGTAAATGTACGAGAAGCCTACAGAACACCAAATAGATTGAACCGGAAAAGAAAACCTTCCCATTACATAATAATCAAATGCAAGCAGGATCTAGCATTTTACTGCATGTAAAAAACATAACTCAATGACAAAGGCAGACACTACCTCAGAATGAAAGGCTGGAAAAAAGTTTTCTGAGCAAATGTTCTCAAGAAACAAGCTTGAGTAGCCATTCTAATATCCAATAAAATAGACATTCAATCAAAAGCTATCAAAATAGAGAAAGCAAGATGCTTCATACTCATCAAAGAAAAAGCCACCAAGATGAAAGCTCAATTCTGAACAATCAATGCACCAAATGCAAGGGCAACTACATTCAAAAATACAAATAAAAAACAAAGCTTTCCTAAAGCACAAAACACACATTGAATCTCACACAATAATAGTGGGAAACTTCAACACACCAGTGTCACCAATGAACAGGTCATTAAAACAGAAAATAAGCAGAGATGCACTGAAGCTAATAGGAGTTATAAACCAAATGGATTTAACAAAATGTGCAGAACTTTTACCCTAAAACAAAAGAATATATCTTCTTCTCAGAACCTTGTGGTACCTTTTCAGAAATTGAATAATCGGACACTAAGCAACCCTCAACAGATATGAGAAGACTGACATAATTCTAGCAAATCATCACAGACAAAAGCTAGACTTCAAAAATAATCTAGAAAAAGCACTCATACTCATGGAAACTGAAAAACTCTTTACTCAGTGATAACTTGGTCAGGGAAAATATAGGGAAAGAAATTAAAGACTTCCTAGAATTCAACAGACTCAAATTTCTAAGATACAATGAAAGCAGCACTAAATGGAAAATTCATAGTACTAAGTGCTCTCAGAAAGAAATTAGAGAGATCCTACAGTAGCAACTTAATAGCACACCTGAACGTTCTGACAAAAAGAAGCAAACACATAGAAGAGGAATACAGAAATAATCAAACTCAGGGCAGAAATCAAACAATTAGAAACAAAAGTGTATAATACAAAGAATCGACAAAACCAAAAAATGGTTCTTTGAGAAAATCCACAAGACAGATAAACCCTTAACTAAATTAATTAACGAATACAGAGACAGTATCCAAATTAACAAAATCAGAAAGAGAAAGGGAGACATAACAACAGAAACTGAGGAAATTAAAAAAATAATCAGGTCTTACTACAAAAGCTTCTAGTCTAGAAAACTGGAAAATATAAATAAAATGGATAACTCTTTAGACAGACACCATGAACCAAACTTAAACCAAGAGCAGATAAACTATCTATATAGTCACATATGCCCCAAGGAAATAGAAGCAGTCATTAAAAACATCCCAACAACAACAACAAAAGCTCAGGGTGAGACGGTTTTATTGCTCAACTCTACTAGATCTTCAAAGAAGACCTAATACAAATATTCCTCAAAATATTCCACAAAATAGAAACAGAAAAAACACTCTACATAATTTGTTCTATGAAGCCACAATTACTTTGATACCTAAACCATACAAAGACCCAGCAAGGAAAGAGAACTTCAGGCCAATTTTGTTTATAATTATAGTAAAAATACCCAATATTTTTACTATAATTCTCACAAAAATTCCAAGAACAATCAAAATTCAATCAAAATTAACCACTATCAAGTAGGCTTCATTCCAGGGATGCAGGGATAGTTCAATATAGGAAAATTCCTTAATGTAATCCACTATATAAACATTTCAAAGAAAAAATGAATAATTATCCCCTTAGATGCTGAAAATTATTTTAACAATATACAAACCCCTTCAAGTTAAAAGTCTAGGAGAGATCAGGAAATCAAAGCACATACCTAGAAATAATAAAAGCAATACAGAGCAAATCAACAGCCAACATCAAATTAAATGAACAGAAATTTGAAGCAATCCCACTAAAATCAGGCTCAAGACAAGGCTGCCCACTCTCTCCCTACTTGTTGAATATAGTACTTGAAGTTCTAGCTATAGCAATTAAATGACAAAAGGAAGTCAAAAGGATGCAAATTAGAAAGGAAGAAGTCAAGGTATCAATATTTGCAGAATATATATATATTCAAAATGACTGGATACAAAATTAACTCAAATCAGTATCTTTTTTTTTACACCAATGATAAACAGGCTGAGAAAGAAAAAAACAGAAAAAAAAAACCACCAGTCACAGTAGTCATAAATAATATAAAACATCTTGGTATAACTCTAGCTAAATAAGTGAAATATCTGTAAGACAAGAACTTCAAGTCTCTCAAGAAAGAAATGGAAGAAGACCTCAGAAGATGGAAAGATCTCTCATGCTCATGGACTGGTAGGCTTGCAGTAGTAAAAGTGGTCATCTTGCCAAAACAATCTACAGATTCATCTCAATCCCCATCAAAATTCCAACACAATTCAGACAACAAAAGAGCAATTCTCAATTTCATATGAAAAAAAAACCAGAATAGCAAAAACAATTCTTAACACTAAAAGAACCTCTGGGTGAATCACCCTCCCTGACCTCAAGCTATACTACAGAACAAAAGTGATAAAAACCACATGGAATTTATTCAGAGGCAGACAGGTCAATCAATGGAATAGAATTGAAGACCCATAAATAAACCCACACACTTACAGACACTTGATCTTTGACAAAGAAGCCAAATACATACAATGATAAAAACAAAGCATCCTCAACAAATGGTCCTGGACTAACTGGAAGTCTGTATGTAGGAGAATAAAAACAGTTTCACATTTATCACATTACACACAGTTCAAGTCCAAGTGGATCAAGGACCTCAACATAAAACCAGACACACTGAATCCAATAGAAGAGAAAGTGGGAAAGTTCTTGCACTTATTGGCACAGGGAGAAATTTCATATACACAACTCCAATGGCTCAGGCTCTAAGATCAAGAATTGATAAATAGGGCCTCATGAAACTGAAAAGCTTCTGAAAGGCAAAACACAGTCAATCAGCAACCTACAGATTGGGAAAAAATCTGCACTAACACTATACCTCATACAGGGCTAATTTCCAAATATAAAGAACTCAAAATGCTGATCTCCAAAAAACCAAACCACCCAATTACAAAATGGGGTTTTTGTTGGGGATGTTTTGTTTTTATCAGTGTATGTTTATATAGATAAACAGAATTCAGAATAGAGAAATCTTAAATGGCTGAGAATCACTTAAAGAAATGTCCAACATCCTTAGTCATCAGGGAAATGCAAATCAAAATGACCCTGAGATTCCACCATACACCAGTCAGAATGGCTGAGATCAAACACTCATGTGACAGCACATGCTGGGGAGGATGTGGAGAGAGGCACATGCCCCCATTGCTGGCAGAATTGCAAACTGGTACAACTCAGAAAATCAATCTGGCAGTTCCTCAGAAAGTTGGAAATATTTCTACCTGAAGCCCCAGCTAATCTGCTCCTGGGCATAATCCAAAGGATATCCCACCATACCAAAAGGGCACATGCTCCACTCTGATCACAGCAGCCTTACTTATAATAGCCAGAAGCTGGAAAAAACTCAGAGGTCCCTTAAAGAAAGAATAAATACAGAAAATGTGGTTCATTTAAACAATGGAATACTATTCAGCTATTAAGAATGAGGACATCATGAGTTTTGCAGAGAGAAGATGAAACTAGAAAATATCATCCTGGGGTAACTCAGACAAAAATGGGCATGCATGGTATATAATCACTAGTAAGTGGATATTAGCCAAAAGTACACAATTTCTAGGATACAACCCACAGGCCTTAAGAAGTTGAACAAGAAAAAAGTCCCAGGTGGGTATGATTCAATACCATTTAGAATGGGGAAGATAATAATCATGAGAGGCAGAGGGAAGGAGAGACCTGGGTTGGAGAAAGGATGGGGAAGACAAAGGGGAAATAGGATCAGGTATGTCTCGAAATGGGAAGGGAGTCAAGAAAGAAGCCCAGAGGTTCAGCAGAAGGAATGGAAATATGCAGCCTCAGGGATGGGAGTTGGGCAGACTCTCTAGAAAGTATCAGAGACATTGGAGGTGAGAGACTTTCAGGACTCAATGGGAGAGACCTTAGATGAAATGCCCAAAGCGGAGGCGGGGGCGGGGGCAGGGGCGGGGGCGGGGGGAGGCAACAAAAGATTCTACCTCCAATGAATAAACAGGGCCACAAGTAGAATGATGGGTTACAAATGCACACTCAAAATATCTGACCCAGTATTATTCCCGTCTAAAAAAACTACAGGGACAAAAATGGAAAAGAGACTGAGGGAAAGGCAGACTAGTGATGACCCAACTTGGGATCCACATCATTGTGGGGCACAAAGGCCTGACACTGTTACTTATGCTATGATGTGCTTAATAACAGGAACCTAGCATGGCTGTCCTCCAAGAGGCCCAACCAGTAGCTGACTGAGACAGAGGTAGATACTTACACACCAAAACATTGGTCTGAAGTCAGGGACACCTATGGTGGTTGAATTAGGGGAAAGAAGGAAGAAGCTGAAAAGGAGGGCAAGCCCATAGAAAGGCCAGCAGTCTCAACTAACTCGTACCACTGGGAGCTCACAGGCAGTGTACCACCCACCAGATAGCATATAGGATCTGGTCTTAGGCACACACATATATAGCAGAAGACTGCCTGGTCTGATATCAGTGGGAAAATACATGTCTAATACTGGATAGATTTGAGGCCCCAGTGAGAAGAGAGTTCTGGTGTGGTTGAGGGGAAATCAGAGGAGAAACTATAGGAGGGGGGACCAGGAGGATCCTAAATATAATAATAGTAATAATAATAATAATAATAATAATAATAATAATAGTTATTATATAATTATTGTAATTACTATTATTATAAAAACGCAATGATTTTTTTAAAAGCAAGGAGAAATATATGAATTTGGGAGAAAGGAAGTGAATGGGTAAATGACATGATTATGTTATAATCTCAAACATAATTAAAATAATAACAAAGACTGTGTCAAGATGGAAAGATGATCTCTATACACCCACATTGTTGCCCAAGAGCCCCTACCATACTCATCAGTACCATAATAAGTATGTGTTCCTACACTTACACCTTATATTCACAATGGCATAAGAAAGAAGAAAGGAAAATAAATAATGCCATTCTCTCATTGCTTGATGCATAAGAGAATAAATAATATAATCTCTCATAGTGACTGCATTGGAGGATAATCAAATTTTATGTAACTAAGATATTACCTCGTATAAGCCATTGCAGTTCTATTCCTTTTATTCACCAGGAACTTGATAATTTTCTATAAATCCATATTTAACACTGTTTTTGTAGTATCTAATATTATGAAATCTGTATAATACATCACCAAACCTATTTAAAAGTCACAAAATTTTAAAGAGAAAAATCTTTCCTTAAACTAAATCACAATATTTGTATTTAATACGCCATATTAAATTATCTTTGAAGCAAACCTATTATTTCATCTTGTTAAACAGTTGTGATTCAAACCCAACGTAACTTCAGACAAATCAGTAGAATTTGGAGAATCTGGACTACCAGAGAAATTCGTTTTTCCAGTTATAACTCTAGATAATGATAAATTACAGAAAAATGAATTCTCCTTTAATGATATTATTATAGCTACCACATTTTACTGTTTGCTTCTGTTTGGTATTGTACATGTAATCAGTTTGCAATAATTTATTTAACTAAGTTGTATGTAAAGAGAAAGGTTTAGGTAATTTGAATTTGTAGAGTTGAGGTGAGCATATAGCAAGTCAAAAAAAATCACAAAACCTTACTAACTTTCTTCCTATTTCATCTTTTTTTAAAATAATGTCAGACACAATAAAACAGAAACTTAGGACCAGCTGGGCAGTGATGGTGCACGTCTTTAATTCCAGCACTTGGGAGGCAGAGGCAGGTGGATTTAGAGATCAGCCTGGTCTACAGAGTGAGTTTCAGGACAGCCAAGACTACACAGAGAAACCCTGTCTCAAAAAACAAAAAACAAAAACAAAACAAACAAAAAAACAAACAAACAAACAAGAAACCTAGGACCAACTGAACATTGTGATTTGATGAATTTATTATCAAAATATTATTTTAAATGTTTAATGAGGATTGGCAGAACCACTGAAATACTGAAAGACTTTGGAACTATTACTGTCCATTTATGCTAGTTAACTATAGTTTTAGAATAAACAGGATTGCAGAATAGATACATGTATCTATTGGGGAATCTAATTCTCTGAATGGTATCTGAGATTGTAGGAAGTCATTGCTATTGATATCATACATTATTACTACTGATGTAATTAAAACCAAAACTGTAATATCCAATAAAGCATTAGTTGAACAGTAGTTTATTCTTGATACATATACTTATTTGACATACTATAGAAGTTGCTGAAGATATACATAACTTTATTTGCTTAGCAAATCCAAGATCTATAGAGATCTTATCTCTCATTTAAGTTTCCAAAGAAAAGTAGAGAATAGGAGACGTAATGTCAAATAGTATTACCAAGTGTTTGACAGCAATCTTCTAGCAAAGTACATTTGACAATATGGAAATAAGCCTAGTACTCAGGGATACTGCAGAGTGAATTTCAATGTGTTGTTTTTTTTTTTTTTATGCCATCCTATACCCAGTGTGGGTACCGTACCACTAGTTGTTACCATGGTTTCCAAGGTATTATGTCAATTCAAAATGTTTTGAATACATGACTTCCAATGTAAGTTTGGATCAAAATGTCAAGGAAAAGAATATCAATGTCTGTGTACACACATTCATAATGTTAAAATATGTAAAGTAAGAGAGAGAGAGAGAATGTGTGTGTGTGAGTGTGAGTGTATGTGTGTGTATGTGTGTGTGTGTGTGTGTGTGTGTTTGCTCTTATGTGTTTCCCAGAAAAAGAAAGCACAGGAAAGCAGTGAAGAGAAAAAACCTGAGAATTTGTACTTGGGATAAATCTTAAAGTCAAATATGTACTACCTTGGTTGCTATTCTTTGAATTTATTGTACATTTCATACCAATGTTATGGTCAAAATCCTAGCGAGCCAGTAATAAGTAATTGCAATTACACATTGTGTAGCCTTTTAGAGTCTAGAAAATTTCCACACCCAATTATTGATTCCCTTTTCTCTGTTGTCAAAGTTTAGGAGAACATACTGGCATAAGTCTACTTCTAAGTTTTCTATTTGTTCAGTTGATATATTTGAATATTCTTTTTTTTTTGTTTTTTTTTGTTTTTTTTTTTTTTTCTGTGTAGCCCTGGCTGTCCTGGAACTCACTCTGTAGACCAGGCTGGCCTCGAACTCAGAAATCCGCCTACCTCTGCCTCCCAAGTGCTGGGATTAAAAGCATGTGCCACCACTGCCCGGCGAATATTCTTTTTCTAATTACAATAATTTCATTAATTAATTTTTTATTTCACATTTTAATTCCTTTCCATCCAACATATTTTGATCTTGCTTCTCATTCTCAGAAATCCCTATTTCTCTGCCAACCTACCTAACTAAACTCCCTCTCTTTCTCTTCCTCCTTATGTCCCTCCCCCTCCCTACCTCCATTCTCTACCCCCACCAATTTTTGTTTGGTTGTGTGTTTGTTTTGTTTTGAGACAAAATCTTGTTAACCTGCTCTGATTGGTCTATAACTCTCCCTGTAATTCCTAAACTTATGACAATCTTCCTGCCTCTTACTTTGCCTCTGCCTACTAAGTGACATAATATTCAGCTATACTTGTCTATTTTTATTTCATTATTTGCTATAGTAATATAATCTTTGATTTTCACTTTTATCATTATATTAGCAAATATAGGTCTCTGAACTCTTCATGTAGACTTATAAAAACATTTAAGAGATAACTTGATGAGATTTTGTTAGACTTGTACTAAATGTGTAGATCAAACATAGAGGATCAGTCATCTTTTCTATAAATAATAAATACTTTTTAAATCCAGTTAGCTAAAATCCAGTTTTCCTTAGAACTAATCTAATTTCCTCCAGTAGATTTTTAAAATTTTCTTTTTATTATTATGTACAAATTTTACTAAAGTGATGTTTAGACATTTCCATTTTATTGTCTAATAATATGCACATAAATAATATTATGTTATATAAGTTCAATCAATTATTTTTAATCTGCTATATAAATCGGTAGATATTTTACATTCTAAGCCTTACTTACTTGCTATTTACAAATTTTGAAATATTTGGCAATTACTTATCATTTCTATTAAAATATTATCTATTAATATTATTTGTAAATAATTTAACTATGACATCTTTACTTATCTTATTCTATTGTATTGATCAACAGAATACTGCTGTTAGATTCAATCCTCCAACAAAGGAGCCTTTAGAGTCATTTTTTTAATCTACAACCATAATAGCAGTTGTTTGTTACAGTTATGTATACAAAGAATAGCTGTTAGACTATTCTGTTTAATTCTTTGTTAATTTTGTGCCCTGTTGTGTAATTCACCAACTATAATAACTTTTATGTCTATTTTTTCTGACAATTTTATTCAATATACTGTCATTGTTATGCACATAACTAGAAAAGGTTTTTTTTAACTCATATTTATGTAGGAAAACATTTAATTGGGGCTGGATTACAATTTTACAGTTTCATCATGGTGGGAAGCATGCAGCAGGCAGGAGTACATGGTGCTACATCTCTATGTAGCAGCAGAAGTAGACCATATCTCTGTACAACTATATCTCTGAATATAGCTTGAGCATAGGAGAACTCAAAGTCTGCCTCCACAGTTACACAATTTCTTCAACAAGGCCATCCTCACTCCAACAAGGACAGACCTCCTAAGACTGCCACTTTGTATGGGCCAAGCTTATAAACTGATATTAGCCATAAAATACAGGATCACCATAATACACCCCACTGACCCAAGGAAGTTTAACAAGAAGGAAGGCCCAAGCAAGGATGCCTTAGTCTCACTTGGAAGGGGGAGTAAAATAGTCATAGGAGCTGAGGGAGGAAGGGAACTTCTTGGAAGAGGGGATTATGAATTGGGGATCAGGTATGCAAAGAGACAAGAGAGAAGACCAGAGGGACAGAGGAATGAATGGAAACCTGCAGCAAAGAGTTTTTCATAAGTCTTTTTGAGTGTTTAATCCTTTCTCACACTATAGCACACCACTTTGCCCCTGCTAATTTTTCATGTCAAAATTATGCAGCTAATCTTTAGACTGTTTTCAATATCTTTCTTCACTTCTTTCCTTTTACCTATGTCTTCATTGGGTATGACTTGCTTGTAGGTGACACATAGTTGATCTTGTTTTTGATCCACTGTGATAGTCTGTTTTGTATATTTTGTTTTAGGCCATCTATTTTAGTAGTAAATATTTATATATTTCACATGGTATTGGTTCACGTTATTATCCATTGTATTTTTTTTGCTGCTATTATTTGTTTCTCTTTTTGTTCTCCTGACATTTTTGTCTGCAATCCTTGTTGATGTTGCTTTTAGAATCCCAGTTTGTCATTTTTCTTAGTATATCAATTCTATTTCTTTTTACATGTATTTTAACTAACATCCTTAGGGTGTATGATAGTTATTTACTACTAATCCAAGGTTAATTTTAAATCTTATGTTGTGGATATGATTGGGGCTCTATCCTCACCATTAATGTAGTAGGAATTGGCAGCCGATAGCTGCTGGAGAAATGAGATGCATACCTCTTTGGTAGTGTGGCCACTCACATTCTTCCCAAGCTTCAGAGGATTATGTACACTATAGTGTGAACCTATAGGCAACACTAGTTGGATTTACCAGGTTTTAAAATAAAATCACAAAGATTAAAAAAATGGACATGTTGAGAGGAAATCTTTGGTGAGTTGGAGGAGAAAATGAAGTGAATATTATATTTAATGTTATGCATGTATTAAATATCAAAGATTATTTTTAAAAAAGAAAAATTAATTGTCATGCTACTGCTTCAATGACAGAGACAATATAACTGATGCTGCAAATCCTCCTACTCACTGCGTGTGTCACTGATATCAACACTTAGCTGCTCCTTAGCCTGCATGCAGGATTTGTGTTTGCTGTGGCCATTTAAAAAGAATATGTATTCAGTTAGCTGAGTTCCTTTTAATTTTTTTCTTTCTTCTTTAAATCCTTTCCTATATAGATTTAAATCCTTTACCCTTTTTATTGCTTCTCTCTGAAGACTTAAAGAAAAATATTCTCTAATGAGAGTTACTGGTTACTGGTATGCCTTTCAAAGTCTTTATTTGTTTTCTTTCACTAAGAAAGAAGTCATTTTGGATGACTTCTAAGTTATTTTGGATACAAAATCCCTTATTGTTGCAGGTAAAGAATATTATTCTTCACTATTTCTTTTTAATTGTACAATGCACACTGATCACTCTTGTGCTGCCTGCCTTAGGGTTTTACTGTTGTGAAAAGATATCATGACCAATGCAACTCTTATAAGGAAAACATTTAATTGGCACTGGCTTACAGGTTCAGAGCTTCAATTCTTTATCATCAGACAGGAACCATGGCAACATCTAAGCAGGTAGGGTGCAGGAGGAGCTGAACGTTTTATATCTTCATCTGAAGGGTGCTAACAGAATACTCACTTCTAGACAGCTATGACTAGGTTATTAAAGTCTGTACCCACAATGACACATCTACTCAACAAGTCCACACCTACTCCAACAGGGTCATATCTTCTAATAGTGCCACTCCTTGGGCCGAGCATATGCAAACTACAACACTGCCTTGCTCATCTCTGTAATACTTCCATCTATCTATTTTTCTTCTCCCAAATATCTTTCTCCCATTCCCATTCATTTTCTTTCGTGTTCCAGTTGGCTATAGTAGGCTTGGCTATTTGATCATGAATTTGGATTGTCGACTGCAACCTAGTTGCTTCAGCAGTAGATACAAAATTGATAATAATACCTTTTCTTTTGTAGACTTTATCTATGGTGTGCAGTAAGAGGTAAAGGTACCTCTGTCCTCTTCAGTGTCATCTGAAACTTAGAGGGGGCTTATCCATCAACCAGTAGTTATTCTCAACTGCTTAGGCAGCCATGAGTAGCTTCATTTACCATTCTTCATTTCAGAGAAGCGTCTTTCATTAAAGCTATCATTTGCAGTTGTTGATGAGTACATACATGCATATCTTGCAATGCGGATGGGTGCGCACATGTACATGTTATGGCAATTTGATGCTAGGTCAATTTAGTTGACCAACAATTTAACTCAAACCTCTTATCTCCTAGGAATGGGCTGTTACTCAGACTAGGATGCAAATTTTGGCAGAGAATTGCAACATTTTCTAAAATGTTCAAGTTAAGATCATGATGTGTAAATGGATTTCTAGCTTCAAATTTCTTGCTATTAGAAGTGAAACATTCACTTGTATATGCTGGTCACTTTGCTTACATGGATTTCTCAGCAAGATGGTTTCTAGGGAACATTTTTGGTAGGTTTATGAACATGGTTTTTCCCTTTGGTTCCTTGTCTTTGCACAATAAAATACATCCATAGTAGATACATTTTGTAGCAATGCTAAGGTCTAGAAAGTTATTTCTATTTTTCCAAAATCACAAGTATTTTTAAAAAATAGATCTAGGTGTCTTAGTTTATAGTGGAGCATGACTGGTTACAGTGACCCAGACCTTCCAACAGAAAAGACTCAATATCACAAGAAATGAAAAAGCAATTCTCAGACTACTCCAAGCCAAAACAACAGTTATTGCTATTAATGTAATTCTGAAAATGAGAGTTTCATTGAACACAGTGTTTATTATTAAGATGGCAGGGTATTATATATTGACTTCCTAAAGGATGCTTTTATAATAATTTCAATGCCTTGCATTATAACTTTCTTTAAAGTCAGGTTCAACTTTATCCTTTCTAACCTGCAGAAACTGTATATATTTAAGTAAAACCTTAGTATAAATTTGTACAAACAAGCTAAGAAACTTTGGAAAGCTAACTATGTAAGCAAGATGTTATGAACTCTGTGATAAGCAAATTACATGAGTGGTTGTCCTGGAGATGAAATAGTCAGGGCCACAGCTGAAGACGATTACAGCTTTACTGTTGCACAACCTGCCAAACAATGCTATTCTAAATGTGACACATATTTAGACAATAGACAACAGTCCATTGATAAATAAGTTTCCCCTCTGATTTTATTTATGTAACCTATTTAATGAAAGATCTTGGATCTCGACACAATGTAGATATGTTTGTCTTATTTGACAGAGAAATAAAATACCATTCTGGTTAAAATATCTAAAGAAAAAATGTTAGTATTTAAAATTCTGCAATTAGATAGAAAACACAACTATTTCCACTTGACATGTTTTTAAATACAGATGGTTTTGTGGTAGGAGTTAAATGGAGAACTAAACATGGAATATTTTTTGACAATAACTTTCTCTTATCCATTAAAATACTCACCCAACAGGATTCTTATACTCTTGTATAATTTTAAATGTCTCTGTGTGTGTCTGTGTGTGTGTGTCTGTCTGTCTGTGTGTGTGTGTGTGTGTATGTGTGTGTGTGATGAAGGAAATCAATACTGCCTAGGACATTTCATGAATAAATTATTTTATTTCCTTTTAGTGGTAACTTGAAAAGTTGGTTTTTCAGAAGTCAAACTGTAGCTCTCAGCAGTTGACATGGAGAGGGATCAAGTAAAACACAGTAGTAGATAATTTCATTAGAAAAGAAAAGTAATCTTTTTTCAAGATTCCAGTATTCTCTAGAATTGAGAGAGATTTTCTCCTACCAACTCTTATCAGGCTAAGAAGCCTCTACAACTGCATCTACAATATTTGACTGGGCTTATATCATCACACTTCAAAAATAGATCTAGTAATTATTTTATAAAGAATACCTATCTTTGCTATCTGACCAAATGCAGTATCTGATGGACTTTCTTATCCTCTTCTACCCTCTGGGAAATGTCTAATCACCTGTCTTGCTTTTAGTAACACTCTTGTTGACCATGTTAGACATGTTCTTATCTCTGCATCCTGTCAGCAATTTTACATTTATTGATTCCCAGATTATACTGCTCATTGGCAGTAAATCCCCACTAGCTTTTGCTGTGTTCTGAATTAAATCTGCTTCTACACTGAGTTCTACTTTCCTCAGTTTCAATAGTTCCCAATTCCTGTCTGCTTTTAATATTTTATTATCCAACTCTGGTTTTCTTAGACATTCACTTTTTGTTTTGTTTTGTTTTTTAAAAAGGTTTCTCTGTACAAACCTGGCTCTCCCAGAACTAATTCTGTAAACCAGGCTGATATCAAACTCATAGAGATACACCTATCTCTGTCTCTCAAGTGCTGGGATTTAAGGTTTGCTCTACCAATTCCCAGCTCTGAGTTTCTTTATCAGAAGGAAAATAATAGAAACAAACAACTGACAAGAAAGGAACAAATTAAAAAAACAGTCAATGAAGAGAATGGGTATAGTCACTTCTAAAGCAAACAAATGAAGTATGAAATAGAAGGACACAACATTGAAGCAAGAAAACAAGCATTTTCTTAAACCTTTCTCTGTAGTGTTGATAAGAATATAAACTTGGGTGCCCCTTCTTCTATTGTGAGAGTTCATGCTACATTAACTACTCTATGGACAATCATATACAAAGGAGCTGCATTCCATCCTATGTCAAGTAAAGATTCATGCAGTGATTCTAGATTTACTGAAGCAGATTTCCACGAAAAGCAATATAACATCAGTACATTTTAATATGTTTTAAACATGTGGGAATATAATTTAAGTAGAATTGCATTACTTTCCTCCTTTGTTTCCTCCATCAACTCTTTCCACCCACCACTCTCAAGTTCTTAATAATTTTTCTTTGATTGTTCTTGTTTTACAACCTCTATATGTATTCACGAACATGCATATTCACAACTTACACAAACCTACTGAGTCTATTTTGTTGTTAGTGTATGTATAATTCAAGGCTGACCACTGTAATCCTTGTTAATTTAAGTGAATAAAAGTGAACAACTTTATAGATAGTTGTTAGAGATTATGCTGGCTTAATAAATTAGTGGTTGTATATTCTACTTCAATAATTATGAATTCACGACTACTACATACTTACCTGAATTTCAAGTACTAGTCACATTGATGGTTTTCTTTAATTAATTATTTCATATATTTATATTCCAAATGTTGCCTTCCATGGCTCTTCCTCCCAGAGTTTTTAACCCTATTTCCTCTTGGAAATTTGTTCTAACACTTTGATTCAATCAGGAATCACCTGTCAAAACACTAAAGTCCTTGTTCCCAATTGGTTTCTTGAACGATCAATACAGATGCCAAATGCCAATGTCTGGGTATGAGGCGAGACCCATAGAGTTGTTCAGGCTAGGATGCAGAAAAGAACAATGGAAAAACATTATGACTGGAAAAAGAAGGATAGGATGCAGGAGCTTCAGGAGAGAAAACCAACTGGCCATGTGAGAATTCGGGTAGTTGATCACTGGCTGCTTTCCCAATTGGGGCTGGGGTAGCAGGGGAAAGTTTAAAAGTGCCCAGTCATTGAGTTACCAAGAATTTCCAAAATAAATTAATGTGTGTGTGCCTTTCATTTGTGAATCCAAAAAGTTCACAGGGGAGAGGTGGGTGAAAGCATGCAACCCAACCCAAAGAGCATTAAAGACAGGTAGCCTAAACTCACCACTATAATTTATCCTCCTCTTTGCATCTATGAAGGCCACCAATCAAGCAGCATAGTCAATGCTGGTTTTAAGTTTAATCAAAGAGCTAATGGTTACCTCCAATTTATGTGTGCTACTATATACCAATATGATAATTATGCCATGATAGTCATTGATGTAGTTTATAGGCATTATAATGAGTGTAAATGTCTTTATAACTATGGATAAATGCAGTCTTCATGTCTCATCAAGGATATTTCTCTTTGCAACAGACAGATCACCACAGAAAACCACAACTAAATGCAGAGTTTTGGGGCCCAGTTCCAGTGGAGACAGCTATAAAATATTTTCATACCTAAGATTCAGAGAACATTGTGGAAGAGTGACAGAAATATTTTAAGACTGAGGTCGTTAGGAACTTTGCTATGAGTTTATGTCTCCTATTAATATGAGAAGCTATACTCGTAAAGTCTCACCAACATGACTGCCCAATGTGAGACGAACGAGGATGACACCAATGAACATGATGACAAATTAGATGTGGAAAATGCCAGAATGCCCCAACCACATACATAGAACTACAAGCAATTGATGAAAGCAGACAGCAGAAAAGGTGGTCCTTTCCAAAGAAGAGCACACCAATTGATTGTTCGGTGCCAAATATCAGGACTGAAAACATACATACAAGTAACATAATATAGACTCAAAAGACTATATATATATACATATATATGTATGTATACATATATATGTATATATATTATGTATATTATATATACATGTATTTATAAATATATGTATATTTATAAATATACATGTATTTATAAATATAGTAACATAATATAGACTCAAAAGACTATATATATATTATGTATATTATATATACATGTATTTATGCAATAACAATAAATCATAAAATAAATATTGAATTAGAAGAAGCGTAGGAAGGGTAAATGGAAGGACTTTGAGGCTGTGAAAAGAAGAAAAAAATCTTAAGTAAGTTACAATCTCAAAAACAAAAAAGAAGTGAATAGCAAAGTCAAACATAATATTTCTCCCAACTGCTAATATTTTTGCATCTCAAATTGATTTATATGCTCTAAAATGATTAAAAGATGCAAAATTTCTAATAGATCCTTTTTTTAAAAATGGCAATAAACCCCACAAATATTTAAAACTATTATACTCCCTCCTCTAACTATGGAAACTTCAATTTCTAGTTTCTTGGGTATAATGTGAACATATTTCTTTTCCTCAGAGAGTTTCCCAAACAATCCACTATCTCTGTTATAATCATGTTTTCAGATCTAATTTTTCCCAACTACACAATTTTGCTGATTCCAAGATAATAACACCATTTACAAGTAACCATATGTTATTTTTTCTCTCGCAAAACACCATAGGCATAGTTTTGTTCTTATCCAAAATAATACACTATTTTGCTAGCTTTTTGTAAAATTACACACCAATTTTCCATATCCAAATTTTTGCATCTTATTTTAAAAACATCTATTCTCACTTCCGGTGCTTCCAAAAATCCTATGAAATTATTTTTTTCTTCATTGTCTGAGTGTAATTTCTTCAGTTTGTCTTCACTGCTACATAGTAACATTAAGAAAAATGTTTTATTTTTTCAGAAGAGTTTATCAAAACATCATTTTAAAAGTAATTTGGGGGCTTTTCTTTGACTGCTCTAGCTCCAAAATAATGATATGGAGACCTTATATTTACTAACAAGCTTTAAGCACTATAGCTGGGTAGACACTCATGAATTCAAGCTTGCCTGTGGCTGCCTAATACCCAGCCACATAAACCAGTACTTGCGTTGGCTGCTCCTGCTTCATCTGGGTCATCTGTCAACCTGCTCATGAGGAATACTCATGGTTAATCTCTCTGTTTCTCTCTGATCCTTACCAGAGACCCTCTCACTGCAACCAGAAGTTCTACCTCCACTTTCCTGTTCATCTATTGCCTGATCATCTCTTTATTAGCCAATTATAGGTAATAAAAATAATTTTTACAGACAAGAGGTTGCTCTAATAATAACGACCATGCCAATGTCCATATTACAAGCAGATTTCTAGACACAGAAATCAACATCTGATTACACAATGCACAAAAATATAGCCAAATACATTTTCTTATCTTAGAGCCTATTTACTGTTGAGGCCCTCTCCACTCCACGATTGGCGGCCACTGTTTCCTGGCCCAAGCTGTGGGTCAGGGTCGAGAGAGAGAGAGAGAAAGAGAGAGAGAGAGAGAGAGAGAGAGGAGAGAGAGAGAGGATAAAGGGGAAGAGACGCGAAGAATGGAGACAAGACAGAGATTCTGATCAAGTCTCAAGTCTCATTTATTGAAGGGAAATCTGGGGTATTTATACACTTTTTCCACGTGCCTTGTAGGCGCGTGAATATCACATGCCTTGCAGGTGTGGATATGACATAAGCCTTACAGGCGTCTATAGCGTGGATAGCACATGCACCGTGCGCCTTGCAGGCTTGGATACCGTGGATAGCACGTGGGTGGATAGCACGTGGGTGGATAGCACGTGGGTGGATAGCACGTGAACCGCATGCCTTGCAGGTGTGGCTACCATGTTCGCCTTGCAGCTGGGGGCTGTAAACAGCAAAACAGAATATGTGGGATATCAGATTGTGCTTCAGCTGTTGTAGGCTGTTGAAAAAAAAGTCTCACATCAGGGTATATGGCTCAAGATGGCTGCAAAGCTGATAGCCACTTTCTGCTAAAAGTCGGCTCCCAACAATTTACCTATTGATAAGCACTGTGGAAACCACTAGATTCAATACAAATACTGTTCCTGTGGAATATTTTTATGTCAATCACTGTTGGGTGACATGTGCTAGGTGGATGCACACTTCTTGTTTGTCTTAGATTTCCCAAATAAGATCAGTTTAGTTAAGTTGTAAAATGGTCTAGACTCACCCAATATGTCATGACGCATTCACAGGATCTCTCTGACACAGTGACAGTATCAGTCTGTGAATCTGAGATTTTAGTTCTTAATGTTTTGTTAAATTAAGAAAACACAAGCAAAATTGTTCCTGAAGTTTAGACAATGATAATGAAGTACAAACTGAGTGCTTGGTGTAAAAGCAACATTTAGGGTAGTCTTGACTAATTTAATTGCAGAGTTTTAATTGGAAAGTCATCTCTCTGTGGTTGTATTACAACCAACTTCCACATTGTAAGAACATAAATAATTATGAAACACTATTTAAAATTAATTTACATTTTGATTTAGAATTGATATATACAGAAGGTGTTGTCTGAAAATAACTGAAATAAATTTGTAGGTTACATAGATTGATTTATCTCTGAAGTCAGTTTTCATTCCTTCATTTTACTATTTTATTCCATCTCATTCTATTTTATAACAATATTTATGTATAATTGTAAAGATTTGTCTTTCTGTTACCCATCTGGTAACCAGTTGCTTAACATAAAATTAGCATATTTGGAAATGTTAATGGCAATAAAATGGCCCAAATATTCTTTTACTTCCATAGAGGCTTAAAGAACATTTCTCAGTTGAAGTTTCATGGGCTCATTATAACAATGAAAAGCAAGTTATAAAAACTCTACAAATCGGATTTCTTGGCACAAGATTCTTAGCATAATAAATGTAGGATATGCACATTATTCCTGAAGAGAGGACCCTGGCTTTGCTAAAAATTTTAGAAGCTTTAAAGTAATAAATAATGTTCACTCTATATTTTGAAAAAAATGTTATTAGATATATGGAGTGTGTGTATGCATGTGTGTGTGTGTGTGTGTGTGTGTGTGTGTGTAAAATCTGTAGTGCAAATGTGTAGGTATTAAAACAACTTGAAGGAATTGGTTCTTTCTTCCCACTACATGGATCCAAGGAACTTAGCTCAGGCTTCCCAGCAAGTACCATTATCCACTGAGACAACTCATAGTCCCTTGATAAATTTTTAATATCAGAAGATGTTATGACAATGTTAAAGTCAGTATTCTCCTCTGGCTCACAAGTAAAATAACTTTAACAGTTTTTTTTTTTTTTTTTTAGTATTTTATATTTAGTTTCTGAGATTATAATATAATTACATCATTTTCCCTTCCCTCCCTTCATGCAAACACTTGCATGTGCTGACCTGTCCTTGCCACTTCAAATTAATAGCCTCTATTCTTTAATTGCTTCTGTTTGGTGTGTGTGTGAGTGTGTGTGTGTGTGTGTCTTTGGGTGTATGCTATTATATATGTATACAATTTAAATGAAAGTGCTCAGTCTGTATATTACTTATGTGCATTTTATGTATATTTTCTGGGTTGATAAATTGATATGCTTTTACCTTGGAATGACTATTTCTTTGGTCTCAGTATTTATTATTCACTTATAGTTCTTTTTGTAGGTTCAAGGACTTGTGAGATTCTACACCCTCTATCACACCCATATACCATGGCATGTCTATTAGTGTTGTACTTCCTAAAAACGTGGTACTCGTGTACTGTGTAATACTGTTCAGTTGTTAAAAAAAAAAAAAAATGAAACCAGGAAATTCACAGCAAAATGAATTAAACTAGCAAAGATCATATTGAGTGATGCAAATTAGACACAAAAGGATAATATCACATGTTCTATCTCATCTGATGGTTCTGGCCTCAAATCTTCAGATTTGAGTACATGTCCTGGAATCACTAAAGAAACAAGGAAAGTGAAAAGGGACCATGAGGAGGGATGAAACATTATAAGCTTTTTAATACAATATGGTATGATCACAGTTCTTGACAAAATTAAACAATTAAAAATAAAAATGGATAATGAAGAGAATTTTGAATGTATTTAATTAAAATAATGTTAAATAATTAAGGTAATAGGCCAATGACTGTGTTATCAATTATATCTTTTATATAGTCATCGGCCTGTCATTCAGGATTCTAAATTATGTAAAATTACTATGTGTCAACTAAAAATGTATATTTATTGGCTTAAGATGTAGGGCCATAAAAGGGGTCTTGGTTTTTGGTAGAAGTGCTGGCTGGAAGTAGCCCAGAGTCCTTGCAAGGGATGGACATTTATTTCTCCGTGTTCCCAGAATCCAGGCTCCTATCACGTGGCATGGAACTCCATTAACCTACACCATTCAGTCATGTAGGACAATGCAGCCCCTCCCAAAGAACACAGATAGAGGGTGTGACTACAGGACTCAGCCCTAGAGAGATTTACATACTAATGAGATTCCAGAAGGTATAGCCAATTATTTCTCCCTTCATATTTAACTCAGGTCTGCCCTGAGTTTCATGAGGGTGTGAATCCAGACTCAACTACCAGCCATCATAAAAATAAATCTTCTAAACCCATGGACTCCATGTATCTTTTGAGGCCTGCCATGGTGAACCACGAAGAAGGCCTTTAGAGAGCCACTGTAGCCACAGCTCCCTGCCTAACTTCCTGTCTGGAGGATCTCTCTGCATTCCAATCACAGGGATCCACATCAGAGATTCTCAACTGTTATTAGCACTTGGTGCTTTTGCACTTGACCTGGGTTACCTTCACAGCACCCTATTAATAATTTGCAACAAAATGATGCTACTTACAGGGAATCTGATGCTTTCTTTTAACTTCTAAAGGCACCATATGTAAGCATTGTATACATACATAATACATACATACATACATACATACATGCAAACATATATACTTTTATAATCTGAATCCCTTCCCCCTCCTCAGAGTAGCTGTAGCTATTTTTCCCATGCCTGCCAACTATTTCATAGTGTTGCTGTAACATGCTTGCCAGTCATTGACACAGAGAAGTGAATTGGCTCAATGATCTGCTAACCATATACCCTATTTTGTTCTGTATGTTCTGAATGTTCTGTATGAAGTTTGCTATTCTTAAAAAATTCCATAAAGTTTTATGTAGTACCCATCAAATCACAGGTCAATATGAATTGTTATATCTAAAATACCTTGAATCAGAGCTGATAAACTGCAGCCCTTCTTGTGCCTATGTGAGAGCTCACTATGGTTTGTGTGGCTGAATATGAATAATGCTACTAATAATCCAAAATTATTATTATAATACTCATGCTCTGTTATCTCAATGTTCTGAAATGCTCTTGTTCAGTACCCATCCACCTTACTCAGGACCAATTAGCTTAAAGGTTAGCTGATAATATTTTTCCTAGTAAGCCAACTGCTCCCCTCCTTGCTCTTTAAACTTTGTACCTGATTTTTCCTATAATAAATTGATGCTGAGAGTAGACTAGTGCCACAACTAGACTTTTGCTTCTTGTGGTCCTGGATATCCAGTATTATGGTATGGGCTCAGTAAACTACTATTGATTAACTGAGATTGATGTATGCATGATTTGTGTGCCAATTTCCAAACTCCAACACACTCACATAGAAGCAAACACTCACACACATAAAATTTTAAAATATATAAAAAATAAAAATATGACTTTACATTTTAGGAAACAGGGAGTTTCTTAATTAAAATAGGAACTGCTAAATGTAATTGTATGACCTCCCCAACAAAGTTTGTGAGCCTTAGGTATAGATATTGTGTTGGAGACATATCTAATGGCATTGGGCCTCCAGTGGTCTGAAGTTTTACAGATTTTGAAACACCTCAAATGAAATGAAGACAGTGCTGTGTTTTGATGGTTATTTAACTCACAGAGAACATCTTTGTCCATTCCAAATGTTGACAGCTATGAAAGTGTAAGTCTGGGCACATGTATAATTTTTAAGAATACAATTGGAAGACCATACTGTAACAGCATTATTTTATCATATTATTTTCCAAAGTGAATATTCCTATCCATGTTATCATGAGCATGGCTTGAGAATAACCAGTTCCTATTCCACCTTATTAGATAAATGATTTTGTTTTTCTTCATTTCCATATCTTGTGTGTCTAGTTTTATTTTTGGTATTTAAAAAGTGTGCATTGCTGTACTGCCTGTGGCCACAGACAAACTAGATTTACTTGAAAGGAAGGCTGGAAATGAAAAAAGGAGATCGAGAGGTGAGAGAAGCATAAAGCCAAGACAAAGTTTTCTAATCAAAGCTCAAAGTTTAATATTCAGCTCTTCTATTTAAATGGAAAGCTTCATGGAACCCATCTTTTGTTTCAGTTGGAGAACCTTTCTTTGTTTCATCTGGATTATGTTGCAAGGCAAGCTCAGTGGGCAGTCTATTCTTCTAAGTTCCTGTAGAAAGTTGTACATGTAGCCAAGGTGGATAACTTCACCAAGGTCCTATTATTAGGTTTATTGTGGTAAACAAGGTCTTTCCAGCCTGCTCAAGGTTGGGAAGAGGGCACAATTCCCCCTAATTAGTTTTTTGTTTGTTTGTTTGTTTGTGTGTTTTGTTTTGTTTTGTTTTGTTTTTGATGAACAATGCTAGCAGCTGCACTGGAGCACAAGATTTATTTGTTTTCTATTATCCCGTCTAGAGTAAAGAGTGGCCAGGCAAACTTGCCTGTCTTAGGTCTGTGTCTACATTGCTCCTTATTACCTGTCATGGAAAACATACATAGCATTATTGATGTAGGCTCTATCTTAGGTCTATAGGAGCTCAAGAACAGTCTTACCTTTGATTACCGGCCATCTATGGCACACTCTCTCCCATACAGACCAAAGCCACAAATGCATTCAGACCAGAGGACCTGTGAATATGTACTCAATGCATTTCTTCATAGCAATGGATAACTGCCATGGTGAATAGATGAGCTTGCTGAGAGGGATCCTGTGTGAAGGCAACAATCTATTTAAGATACAAAGTTCAAATGTTAAAAGCAACAAGATTATAATTAATGGTCAAAGTAGTGTAGAAAATAGAGTTGTAAGTGGGAATGTCCCAGGTACCTAATCCAGCTACTAATTGACAGGGATCACACACAAAGTCTGGACACCAGGTATATAATGGGTGACTTTAAGTAATGATAAAAAACACTCTCCCTTAAGAGTAGAGGCTATATGTCAGGTTAACTCAGCTGGCTAATAGAGATTTTGAGCCCTCTTCATCATTAGTATCATAATCTCAGGATCTGTGTCCACTTGACAAACCAATCTTTCAGGCAGCCATCAGGCTTCATATTTTTTTGTGTGTGTGTGTGAAAAAAATGCACACCAAACCACAGCCCCAAATTAAAACAGGGTCAGGACTATTCCATGTATTAGTTAAGGCACCTCTCCATTTGACCCTGGCAAATGAGCTGGAAGTGACTGGATGCCAGTGGCAATCTACTGCAGACTGACCTTTAGCATCAGTTTGCAAAATATATAAAACAAATAAGACAAAGGCAACATGTACTTTTGGTGACCTTGGAGGGTATAACTTCCCCTCTTTAATTTTTAAAAGCCAATTTTTTAAGAGTTTCTTGTAAAACGTGGGTAGAAGCACCAGTAGATGCTCCTCCCACATTCAGAGAGTTATGAAGATATTATTTTAAAATTTCATAATGTCTGTTTCACAATACCTTATCCTTGAGTAATATAAGAAACCACTGTAATATGGGTCAATAAACATCTCAAATGTCTGACTGCAATAGCCATTTCTATTACCTATTTTAATCTGATATGGAACACCAAGCATAAAAAAATAATGTAGGCAATAACTAATTACATTTTTAGTTGCTTCTCCTGTTAAAGCAGTTGCAACTAGAAAGCCTGAAAAGGTGTCAAGTCACATGTACATATTTTAATCTTTCAAAATTAGAAATGAATAACATCCATTTGTCATATTTGATTAGGTATAAATCCTCAAGGATTAACACCGTTATGAAGAAATTGAGGACACTGAGAACAAATTTTTGCAATTTGATTTGCACACTCTCTAGAAATATCAAATTATTCTCTCAAACTATTACTATTTTGATAATGTAAAAGGTAAGATTGTATGGCCAATTGTTTCTATAAGGCCTATAATCTGCCTGCTATGCAAATATGCTGTGGCATTTCCCTGGGGTCCAGGCAATCCAGTATGAGCTCTTAAATGTATTATAAATTTAAGGAACAGTAAGTATTTTTTAAGTTAATCTATATTTGTATAGATAACTGTAAAATTTGAGAATTAGCAATATTTAAAACAGGAAAAATTTTAAACAATTAAAAACATGAGCTATATATTAGCTATCAGTATACAAATTGAAAGGATGATTTTTTAGCATTTCAAACAGTGGCTACAGCATGTAATTTAATTATTTGTGCTGAAGCAGGGAGAAACTCAAGAAAATGAACATGTGATCTAGTTACAAATACTGCCCTCTCATTAGATGAGCTGTCTGTAAACACAGTAAACACCTTTTTTTTTGTGGGCTGCATGCATAAATTTACAGGAAATACAAAAACATGCATGGAGGAAAACTGTAACAACTTTTTTTGGTAATGATTATGAAATTTGCCTAAAACATTTGCCATGTGATAGGCCAAATATCAGTGTTCTTCAATAACCAATTTAATTGCTGTTTGAAATAAGGAATATTTCATTAATTTCTTTCTCAAAATATTTTTGTGATCTTGACCTACAATTCTTTATTAACACAGCAACAGCTTCAGAACAGGGTGTTAAAACTTTCTTTGGAGATGAAGAAAGATGAATCCACATTAATGGTCTCTTTTTCCAACGGACTGCTGTAAGCACATGGGTAGCAATAACACAAACAGCCAACAATTGATCATAGTCAATATGATATATCTGTTGATAACTCACAGCTTCCTCTACTTTCTGCATAGCTATTCTTCCTTCATCAGTTAATTATCAAGGGGAATTAGGATTTGCATCCTCCTAGAGAACATCAAACAGATGCTTAAGGCCTCTTATGGTGAGCTTAATGTGAGGTCTTAGCCAACTAACATCTCTTAGAATGTAAATAAATAGAACACCCAATTTATCAAATTAATTACCTGTTCACCAAAGCTTGTTTTACACTTCACCTCAAAAGCCTATTCATTTGAAATTATTAGGTCAACCACACATTTCAACCTGAAATCATTCTCAACCTGTAAAATATTTCTTAAAAAGGTATAAACTTCAGATGATAAAACTCTATTGTACTCTGCTTTCTCTTCTTTAGATGTAGTTAAGAATCATCCAAGGCATGGTGATATTGATGGAAATAAAGGATAACATGTACACATGCTGGTGTATCTACTATAGTCATCACTGTAGAGCTATCTAAAGGCATAGATCTACTTCAAATATAGCCTTACTATTTCTGGACATATAACCAAAGGACTTTACATCATATTATAAAGACACTCAATAATCCTGATCACTGTTGTCCTATTCAAAAGCCAGAAAAAACATAAATATGTAATGAGCCTGGATATTCAACTGAAGAATCAATAATGAAAATACGGTAATTATATACATGGAACTTTATTCATCTAAACAGAAAATGAAACTGTGCAATGTAGATGTAATGGATGGTGCTGAACATAATCATCCTTAGTGTTGATCATAGTTTTGAATTTTTATTATGCATATGTTTAAGTAGGCCTAGCTATAGAAATCAGAAATCTAGATACGGCCCAATGTGGGTATTTCAAGGGGTTAGAGTAGAATGAAAGTGAAATGAAGTGGAAAAGACAAATAATGGGACAGGAGGGATTTAGTGAGATGGTAGAGGGTGGGTAGTGTGGTATTTTAAGGGGTTTGATAGGGATATCTACTAGTAAAGATAATTATAAATGCAATGTAGATTCTATTTGATTTTAGAAGCTTTATATTATACATATATAGTTCAATATATATTTTAAAAGTTTGAATGAAGTTATCTTATATGGAGGAGCAGCTCCTTTCTCAGGTGCCATAAAATATTAAACAAAAAGCCCACTGATAGGTGTGAGTAGTCTCTTCAAGTTGTTGGCCAGTACTGTACCATAGACTCCAGAACATTACAAACTGTTGCTATTGTACTTGCTTACCCTCCAGAACTTAAGACTAACAGATCATTTCTGAATATCACATACTTGAATCAATAGACTTGGTTAAATTAACTTGTTACTGACCTATAAACTTTAACACTACCAACCAGTTATTATAGTGTTAAAATGTGTTATGCATGCTCCAGGAGAATAAAAGCAATCACCAGACTTATGCAAGAGTGACCCTGGAGACTAAATTAACAGAAGGCCTGGCAAGACATGCCTACTAGTGCAATAATACCACAAATATTACATCATTAACCAACTAATTTTGGCCTAGATTTAAAGCAAACTAGACACAGCATTTATTAGTAATAATGCTAACTGGTCTAATAACTTGTGACTGGGTAAGTCACAAACCTGAACAGAGAACACATTATTATTCTACTGAATGGAATAATCTTAAACTGTCTCCCCCAAACCTAGCTGTATACTCATTAATTGGTAGAGCTCTCAATTCTCAAGAAAGTATGGATGTGACAATTAATGCAGGGACTAAAAACTGATCCACAAAATGAAAATAAGAGATTATATAGTACTCATAACTAATTGAACCATCTATATCACATCCAATGCCTGGAGACTTTTGCTGAAGGGACAGACAATCTATGAGCTGAAGGTAATGAAAATCTGCAGAAAACCATTATTTGTTGGTCAAAACAGCAGAATTGCACATATGAACTCATATAACTGTAACTACATGTAAAAGAATTACACAAGATCAAGCTAGCCAAACAAACAAACCAGCATTGGATGGGAGGGACTAACAAAGTCTTACACTGAGAAGTTATTGACAGCTCAATGGGAAGTGAAGCTGTCAGGTTTTATTCAGAGATAGGACTCCTGGTAGGCTAGCTGCCCATGCACCAGGGACATTCCTGTACCCAGGAACATATTGGCTGCACTTAAATGGTTAAAATGAAAAGACACAAAGTTGGGAGACAAAAGTTGTCATGAGGATACACAAAAAGTTAGAGATGAGGCACTGGCAGTAGATTTGATCACAGTTCATTGTTAACACATATAAAATTGTTAAATATTCACTGCAATGAGGATCAAAATAATTGATGAAACTGCCTTGGATGATCCAGAAGTTTTAGAAAGAACTGAAAATATGTGAATACTCCATTTAGCAAGCCATCTGATACCTTGATTTCGGGGAAGATGAAAATGTTGATTATGTATTTCTTGCATGACACAAAACCATGCCTTTAGAATTCAACTACTAGGTGAACACCTGGCTATGTAGAAAAAGGTTCTACTAGCAGCTGACCAATACAGATGTAAATACTTATGGCCAACCATTGGACTCAGTAGGGAACCCCAATGGAAAAGCTAGGGAAAAATTGATGGAGCTAAAGGGATTGAAACCCCATAAGAAGAACAATATCAACTAATTGGCCTACCCAGAGATCCAGGAAACTAAACCACCAACCAAAGAGTATACATGGAGGGAGCCAGGTCTACAGATATGTATTAGCAGAGGATGGCCTTATCTTATTATATCAATGGGAGGGGAGGGAGGCTTGATGGCCCAGCATAGAGGATATTAGAGTGGTGAGGCATGAGTTGGTGAGTGGATGGAGGCCCACCCTCATAGAGGCTAGGGGGAGGAGGATGAGTAGGGATGACATGAGAAGTTGGTGGAGTAATTACTGGGAAGGGGGATATCATTTGAAATGTAATGGAATAAAATGATTAGTAAAAAGAAAAGAGGAAAAGAAAAAACAATGAACACATATTATGGAAATCATACCTTACAAAGTCTTAAAAGCTGACACCAAACATGGTGATATTGTGATCAATGATCACCAATGGGTAAGTATGATTATATCAAGCAAGGATATTTAATTATAATTAAATATATAGATTAATGAATGAGGCTTTTTGATCTTAAATTATAGGTTAATGAGCAAGGGATAAGTGAAAAAATAACTTATCTTAGGCAAATAAAGAAACATGTCAATTGAAGTTATGTAAAGAGAAGAGGACATATGTACTCACAGAGATATTAATCTCCATGAAAGGAAGGATTTAAATATACTTAGATGAATAAACAATTGATGCTTTTGATCTTTAATTATAGGTGAAAAAACAAGAATAGCAGCCTAACCTATCTCAGACAGTAGAAACAAAGACTTGATCTCACTAATAAAATTTAATCATACAAAAACAAAACAGGAAACAGTGAAGGAGCATTATCCCAATAGATAACATTTGTTTAGATTGTCTTAATTGCCTTGAATTGTTTTAATTATAAAAGTCAAGATGATTATAAGTTTGATGGTATTTATGATATTAAAGACTGTCTGTGAGGGAGGTCAAGCTATTTAATTTAATACATTCTATATCTTTAATGTTTTCCAGTCACTGGACCAAGAACATGCTATTTTGGGAGATAGGCTCTGTATTTGTGTTGACAGAAAAGACCCCTTCCAGAATGATATGGATCACATATGCCAGGGAAAGACCCCCTGAAGATCTTGGCTACAGAAGATAAAAATTCAAGAAAATTTAAAAAAAATAAAAATAAACAAAATAAAAATCAAACAGGACAGGTAACTTTATCTCCTGATTCTTCAACAGTCCAATTGTAGTACCCCAAAGGGCTGCTATGCCCTGGCTGAGACATTCCATGTGCTCCTGTCTGCAAAGTAACATTCTGCAATTTTTCTAAGAACAAAACATCCTGTTGAAGGATGATGCCCCAGGAAGGGAATTTACACTTGACATCCTATTGCCCCCGAGTTGAGTTCCTGTTTTTTCCTGAGTTTGTGTTTTTCCTTCCCTGGCTTGGTGTATATATTGAACCTGCCCGGCAAAGGCGTTGGCATTGTCTCACAATGAATGACCCGAATCTGAGTTGTTCTTTGATCCCCCAGACCTACGCCCGAGCTCCGTACCTGGCAGCGCCTGTGCTGTCATTCAATAACTAGCTTAAGCGTAAAAATATCTCTGCCAAAACTTATGCTAAAACTAGACAATAAATCTTGTCAGTTGTAGAATCCTTAAGATTCATCGTGCCATCCATCATATGGCATGAATGAAGATTTATCACATTGATCACATTGATAATTTGGTTATTGATCAAATTAACTCATAAAAAGACAGTTGTCTTTCTCCTGCTCAAACAAGGAGCAAAATTTCATCCTTAACTGATCTGTGCACCTTGTATAACCCATACAAATATCTTACTAGTACTGAATTTTTGGTTGTGAGACTCAGATTTTACAGAATGTACAGCTCGAGCATGAGTCATCCTCAGTGATGCTGAAGCTACCTGCTGTTCCAGCTTTCTTCCTGCTAAAGCTGTTTCTAGAGAATTGCTTTCAAAATAGCTTTAGGAATAACTAATGATTCCAGATGAGTTAAGGGTCAGGTAGTAAACTCACCATTATATTAGGGTCTGATCTGATTATATTAAGGTGTTTTCTACAATATTCAAATAGAAATAGTTAATAATAGTCAAGGTTTAAGAATTAAGATATATTTTATATAGATAGTCTTCAAAAGCATCAGAAATCCACAGAATATGACATTTAATATTAATTCACTTAAAGGTCATTTGACTAGAGACATGTCTGCCCCCGAAAGTACCCCCTTCTTGCTTCAAAGAAGAAATTGAGTATCAAAACCTCCATATGGAGTCTCTCCAGTTATGGCAGGGTATCCACTGAACAAAAATTACCCAATTTATTTATAAACAAAAAGTACTGTCCAAGACAGGAAACACAGTGCAGGATAGTTGACGGTTTAGCTCTGCCAATCAGAGTAAACAAGTCCTTCATAGTTCTTGCTTCATTTCAAGGCTTGTCAGATGGTTTGGGCTAGAAAACTGAAGACAGAAGCTCTGACATTGTGAGTAATAGGGGACTGGTCAAATAGTCAGTTGTCTCTACAATTCGTTTAAGTTTTGAAAGCTATGTTTTTGTGTTTCCTACATGTTCAGAAAATTCATTCTCAGATTTCTGACAGATTGAAGACTAGTCATAGTCTAATAGTCAAACTCAAGTTGTTTAACATTGAGGAAGATGATGAAAAGATGGTTAAAGTCAGAATATAATCAGGTAAAAAAATTGTGAACTCTTTAAGTCAGGATAAATAGTAGAGTCCTTTATCTAATTGACAAATACGAGGGGTTGGTTGTTAACTGTATATCATACTTTGTAATTTACATAAGTATTATGGCTATGTTCAATTTATGTTTGAGAGCAGAGCCCTTTAAAAAAAAAAAAAAAGTATTGGAAAGAAATGGTGAGATGTTGGAAATTGGTTCTAATGCTTTATCTTAATTTGGCTCCCAAAAGCCATACTCCCAGACTGGAGGGTCCCTGCCCCAAGCTGGCTTTGATTGATGATAAAAGATTGCTGTACAAACAATGGCCAGGCAGGGAGATGAAGACGGGGCTTTTAGATTGTGAGGGCAAGGGACTGAGAGAAAGGAAAGGAAGAAGAGAATCACCATGATTCAGAGGCAGAAGGATTAGATTTAAGAGCTGCAGAAGAGAAGTCATCTAGTAATGTAGGTGGAGAGGGAGAACAACACTATAGGGTGTGGGGTGCCCAGAAAGTAATGTATAGGGCAGTAAACATAAAATAGAAATTTAGAAGGTATTAAGCCAGGAATACCAATTGGGAGTGTTTGTTAGCCTTGAGGAGGTTTAGAAGTGTCCAGTCACTGAGCTAGTCAAGACATAACAAAATTAGCTGCGGTGTGTGTGTGTGTGTGTGTGTGTGTGTGTCTTTTGCTCATGAGTCTAGAGCTCTTCAACAAGTGCAGGGAGCATGTGACCTGCTATGAACCAAAGCATTTTAAGTCATTCATTACTATAGAACTGTATTACTCTCAAACAGGAGGGATCCTTATAAAAACAGCTATGGAACTAGGACTTTGCTGCCTTTGAAGGGGATGTTGGTCAGATGAAAGTTCTTGTTTCGGCTGTGGCACCTGGTATTTAGATGTTATCAGGTGACCATGGTTTCAGAAACTGTAACTTGATAGTTAAGAATTGGCATGGCAACTGTTTATGATTGTTGAGATGAACATGAAGAAGCAGTATCAGTGATGGGGTTTTAAAGACCATGAAAGAAAATGGTGATAATGCCAAAAAGTTTATGCCTCACTATTATTCCTCAAATACGGTCAACGGAATGGTCAGAAATGCTTTCTAACCTAACGGACAAGGCCCAGTTTTCTCTTTTACATCTAAGATATTCAAACAGCATGCCTTCCAAGGGAACAGTTTTTACTTTTACTATTTTATATCTGCTTGACTTTAAAAGACAAACCAAAAAAATGGGGAAAGACATGTAGTGTTCATCATTTTGCCCAGAAAAAAGAGCATTTGCTAAGTTACACTGTACTTGTTAGAGTCTTACTCAAGATACTGAGTGCTCCAGAGCCCCAACAGAAGGAAAGCAAATGGCCTCCAGAAATGGGAAGTCTTTCATTGTAAGGGAAAGAAAGCAGAGATCCTATAAGTCTCCTTTCTCCTCTTAAAACACATCAATGACCACTGGACAGAATAGCTAGTTCCTCAATCTGCTAACAAATGTCTATGCAATGGAAATAAAAATGGGACTGGTCATTCATATAATTGCAAACTGGCACCGTCTTTCTGGAGGGCAGTGTGGTATAATGCATCAGCAGCTTGAAAATACAGAACACATTAGTACTCTACGAACTTCCCTCTAAGATTTAATGAGCGATTAATTCAAGAAATCATGTGTAAAAATGGATATTATGATAGTATTTGAAACATTCTGAATATTTAAAAATTAGATGTACCCATTAAGTTACAACTGCAAAACAATGAAGTAAAAAATAAAGTTTTTTCATGAAGAAATGATCACTCGATACTATGAAATTGTGAGGTATATGCATTTTATGGCATGTTGTGTAAATGCTGTGTAAATGTATAGAAAGATGAAAAGAATATAAATAATCCTACAACATTTACAGAAGAGATTCTGGTAATTTTTATTTTCATTTACTCTTTTTCTCTACTTTTTCTAAAGGAAGTATATCAAATAATAAAGTTGTCAAAATAGAAAATTTTATAAAATAAAGTTGTAAAATAGAAAAAAATAACTTCATAAAAAATAATACAGATTTAGTTGGGATGTTTTTTGTTTCTTATTAGAGTAATTAAAACAAAGTAAATGTAGCTTTTACAAAGTTTTTTTTCATGATGTTGAGCTGAAGGTTTATAATAATTGTAATTCATAATAAATCCTTAAAATAACAAGACATTCCTAGTAATATAATTGGGAACAATGCATGCAATAGCAATATTGTATTTGCAACAATGTTCATATTAATGATTTACAAATAAAGCAATCAAACCTTATTATAATACTTTTTAAAATTCACCAATGAGAGACATTATACAAATAGTTGTAGAGAATCTTATAAAATAAATACAATACTTTCTTTCAAAGTATTATTAAAAGTATACAACTCTATGAATCGCAATTTTTTTCTTCTTAAATCTATAAGCAATCTGGAAATTGTTATAGAAAATTGGAAAACAAAAATTCAGATGTACTTCTGTTCTGCCAGATGTGAGTTGTGAATATCTAGTGTGAAGAAAATGATAAAATATCCATTAGTTGTCTAGCCTGGAAAATGATTGCTACCAAATGTAGGTACTTTTATAACTGCTGGAAAGCAAATTAATAATGTCTATTAAAATTAAAAATGTATATGTTATTTGGCTAAGTAGCCCAATCCCTGCAATCTTTTAGTAGAAATCAATGTATAATGGTCACAAGTCATAATTATTGCAAGAATTCTCTCAGTGGTAAACCCTGGAAAACCAAAAATATACAATTATTTAATTTTAAATAGGAATATTTAAATAACTTCAAATCACACACCCAAAATACGATGAACATATTTTAAAATATGCAAAAAAGGGACTCCTAGAAGTTGTTTCCAGGAGGTTTGAGAAATATACTAAGAAACAGGGCATGCATATATAAAATGTAGAGATGAATATAGAACTACATATGTAATGTAAGATATTATCCATGTAAAGAAATAACACGCATAACATAGAAATCTGTAAAATCGTGAAGAAAAACATTCTTTGGATAACATCAGATAAGTTTATAGCTTATGCTACAGGAAAGAAGTTATGTGAACAGAGGTGAGATGAAAATGAAAAGTTTTTATAAAAATTAGTAGTCTTAAATATTTTCATTTATAAAAAAGATATGTTTATATGTAAACTCCATATTCAGAAAATACAACTAAAATTTTAGCACTTACATAAATTAGTTATTATTTTCCACCAAGACAAGAGGAGGAAATCTGTCAAATGGAAGTGTCTTACCGTTGATACTTTCATCGTTTATTATGAGGTAGAGAGTACATACTTTATAGAATTGTTCATTTTTTCCATATCAGTATACATATTTAGTATTAAAAATAAAGTGTTTTATGAGCCTTAAGAATTTACACAGTTACTTTGCTCACTGCATTCAGTCCTGAGATTGTCTTGAATCTTTTTATATACTAATGTGTTCATTTATTTGTTTGTAGTGTTTATTTGATTTTTGTGTTATAATTTAGGAATGAAGCAGGAAGAAATCTCTGTGGATAAAAATAAAAAAAAAAAACAATTTTTTCAAGAAGATTATCCAGCCCATGAGATGGTTCAATGGAAAATGATGCTTTTGGCCAACCCGGGAAACTTGTATTTTCCTATAGGACATAAATTCTAGGAAGAAGATTCTGACTCCATGTAGTTTTCCTAGGACCTCTACATGTCATTGCTGGATACAAACACACACACATACTCATACACTCACATTCATACATATACACTCACATATACAAAGACACAAGTACATACATACACACTAAATAATTGTAGAAGTATATGAAATATTAATATCAATAGTTATGACATCATATAAACTAGTATTGTTTTGTTGTGTAACTAATACAATTGTCTACTGTAATTCTTACTGAAGAATAACTTAGATGGTCAACCCTCTTATCTCATTGATTTTATTTTATAACATTCATTTTTCAAAATAACATCATATTATTTGTGTGTGTATATTATACATGTGTGTGCGCTGGTCAAATAAAAAAAAAACCTGATGTAAATCTGCTCTAGAGCTTTTGTAGGAGGAAAATGTGAATAAAAAGGAATAAAACAGTGTTAAATGAGGTAATCAAGCTATTCTTGGAAGAGATCTTATGTGTTCTAGTATGCAGATGAAACTGATGAGAAGGCAGAGCATAGTGTACAATCTATTTTGTAAATATGTTAATATCAAGGTAAAAGGAGATTATGTAGCTTGAATTAGCATGAGCAACTGGTTATAGAAACTATGAAAATAACTTACATTTTATACACACACACACACAGAGAATGAGAGAGAGAGGAGGTAGGCAGTAATTGTGAGACATGATATCTCTCAAGCAAACCAGAACTGATGACATAATCATTAATTGGTTAAAACATGTTTTTGTGCAGGATTTTAACTTTGATTTTTCAGGGTATATTTGGAAATAGTTTAATAACATCTATATGTAGATATATGAAAACAGACAGCATTTTGTATTTTCGTAACTCATTCTGATCTCAGTCACAAGACCATTATATCTCTGCATCACTCCCTCTGGAAACTCTGGCAACTAGAAAATTTTACATTATTCTTCTGGTCCTTAGCTGCAAACTGCCCATGGTGCCTGCACTCTTAACATTAACATTTTTTCATCTCTCAGCACAATAGTACAGATTGCCTATGGCATGGCATTGCACAGACAATGAGCACAGATTTGTCTAATGCACTGTCTCTTCTGTCACAGTCTACTGAACAATATACAATATGAAGTGGGTCAGATTCAACAGGTTGAACAAGAGACTCTGGTACAAGAAGGTTGGTTCATATTATAGAATGGTATAGAAACACGGACTTGTAGGACGAATGAACATTTGCTACTGATTTTTCTTCTCTTGAAACCTGACCTTTGGTTAAAGCTGTGTTCAAATAACTGTGACATTCTCACTTTCTTAGCTTTAAAATGACCCCTGGCTAAATGGATAACAAATATGAACTGATAAGTTAATATGTATCCACATGCATAGTATAGACACAGAAAATATGTCCCAGTAACTTTAGGCAACCCATACTCTTGTTCAGAAAAATCTATTTCTCTCTTCCCAACCTGCATAGAGTTGATTCTTCTATTCCAATAACCAGAAGCCTAAAGAATTTATATGACAACAGTATCATTTTTAACATTACAGCATCATGTACCAAATGATTTTTTAATTTTTTATTCATAAAATCCCCAAATAGTAGTACCTTCTCCAACTACACGTGGTTGCAAGGTATGACAAAGATCTGGCTGTGTAAGTTGTACCTATCAATTTTTTGAGTGAGAAAAGGAGGCTAGAAATCCAAGGGCCATCAGTTGGTGTCCCTTGGGAGAAAGAGTCAAAACCCACATTAAAAGATGTCTAGGAAAAAGCAAGTGAATGGGCTAGAAAAAGTTCTGAGGGATTTCTCATTAAGTTCCAAAGCCTATCATGGTAATTTGATTAGTGATGGCTGTCACCCACTTTGACAAATACTTTGTTTATGGAAAGTGAAAACATATGGCAGGGACAGAGATCACACCTGAGACCATTACTAAGTTGACATTTCTTGTTATGTTCCAATGACTCTGACACCATGGAAACCTCAGAGGAGACAAATGGGCTGCTTGAAATGCAATTCTCTCATCTGTCACACTACATTCTTTTCAAAAACAAAATAAAATATGTATATGTATTAGTGCTCTACACTTCTTATAATTTCAATAATATTTGGTACCATTTATCTTAGGATATTATAGGAAAGTGAGTATATCTTTGGTCATCACTGAGTGGAAAGCAAATACACATATAAAGTACCATTTAACATATTACCAATCATACATTTAATGTTCTATAGCATCATTTCACTTATGTTCAATTATTTACCACAATATCTCTGGATTTTCCTGGAGACTTCATTCAAGATGAAGGATGTATGGTAAACTAGATAGTTCTCTCTCCTGCCTCTCCCAAAGATGCATATGTTGTGATTTCTGAAACCCATATTGTGTCTTTATATATTAACAGAGAATTTGTAAATATAAATTCAGGCTCTTTTTAAGTTTTATATAGTTTTTTTCATATAATAAATTTTGATCATGTTTTCTACTTCTCCAATGTCTTTCAGATCTTCCTCAACTCCCTACTTACCCACCCAACTTCATATTCTGTGTCTGCCTGTCTTTCTGTCTTTCTGTCTCTGTCTCTATGTCTTTCTCTTCTCTCTCTCTCTCTTTCACACACACACACACACACACACTAAAAAATATAAAATAAAACTTCTTGGATCAGATATGTAGAGGCTTTCAAAACCTTAGATAAAAGTACAGACTTGGAAGCATATCATCTAAGACCTACAAGATTTCATACAAAATTTAAAGGCAGTAGCCACATGGAGGGTATCATAAACTTGTTAACACTGTATGTTGGTGCAGATATGGCAAGCTATTTGTCCTATAAGAAACAAATTGAGTAACTTAGAGAATATAATTAAATGAATAAGTGAATATTAGCCATAAAATACAGGATACCCGTGCTGCATTCCACAGAGCCAAAGATGCTAAAAAAGAAGGAAGGCTCAAGAAAGTATGCATGAATCTCATTTAGAAGTGAAAATAAAATAGTCATAAAAGGCAGACGGAGAGAGGGAACTAGGTGGGAGAGGGGATGAGGAGGGTAATGGGAGTGTTCAGGATCATTGTTGGGGAAGGACAGGAGAGATGTTCAGATGGCTATGATAATGAACACATATCTACAACTGACAGGGCTGAGGATGTGGAGGATACCTCCAGAACTATATAGAGACCTGGAATAAGGGAGGTGTCCAAGAATCAATAGGGGTGACTTAGCTATGACTCAGAGCATTAAGGATATGGAACCTAAAGAGGCCACCTCCTCTAGCCAGGCAGGAACCACAGTAGTCATTAGAGACACCAAACCATCCACAAACTTTTAACCTAAAATGTATTCTATCTACAAGAAATGTAGGCAGAGGGAATGGAGCAGAGATTGATATAACAGCCAACCAATAACCAGCCCAAATCGATAACCCTCCCATGGACAAACACTACTCCCTGAAACTATTGTTTGCTGTCAGACAGAAGCATTTCATGGATGTCCTCTGAGAGGCTCCACCCAGCAGCTGAATTAGGCAGATACAAACATCCATAGCCAAACAGTGGATGGAACTTGGAGACTCTAATAGAATAACAGGAAGAAGGGTTGTAGGTCCTGAAGGAGATAGGAACTCCACAGGAAGACCAACAGAGTCAACTAACCTGGACCTTTAGGACTCTCAGAGACTGAACTGCCAAACAAAGAACATACATAGGCCAGACTTAAACCTTCTGTACATATTTGACAGATGTGCAGTTTGGTCTTCATTTGGGTCTCAAACACCTGGAGCGGGGACTATCCCAAAAGCTGTTGCCTTTTCATGTGAGATGTTCTTCTAGTTGGGCTGCCTTGTCTGGCTTCAGTGGAAGTAGAAGCTCCTACCTAGCCTTACAGAGACTTGACGTGTCAGGGTGGAGGGATGCCCAGGAAAGCTCAATCTCCTCAGAAGAGAAGGGGAGGGGGAGAGGGAGGGAGAAGGGAGAAATGTTTGTGGGAGGGGTGACCTAGATGGGGGCAGTGAGGGGAGATATTAAGTGAATAGCTAAAAAAAATGGTAATAAAATTAAATAAATAAAAATAAAGCAATGAATTGGATAATTTGGAGACTGTAATTAAAGCAGTTCTCAGGCACTGAGGAGATTTGAGGAGGTATGAATATACAAACCCAAACAAATTCCCAGGAATTTGGGGGGAAAGAAAACCAGAGGATAGATGATCCTAGATTCCCTATGTAATCACATTGTTCCACTATAATTAAAACTACAGCTCTTCATCAGCAGTGGTATCTCAGACCTGTACTCCCTGTACTAAGGACACTGGTGAGACCATGTCTCAACAAATCAGGCAGAGGAAAGCAAAACAAAACAACACAAAGTAAAACTCTTATAGCTCCCAGCACCTGAACTATAAAGTGTGATTTGCACAGGGCAAAAAAGTTCAAGTTTTAGTTGACTAAACAAAGCCTCCTAAGTTTGTTAATGCTGATAGAAAAGCAAGAGAAGAATAGTTGAAAAGTTGGTGTAAGTTAATTGTGAGAACAAATTTTACGAAAACAAATGAAACAAAAATAATCTGGTAACAAAAATGATTCTAACAGACGAAGAGATCATCTTATCCATATTGTGCATGTGGCCGATGATACCCTCTAGGTTATCTAAATACAGTCCTAGATCTTTCATATAGTGGAGATTATAGCTGTTTGTAATTTTATGTATTATTGCTTCAGTATTCAGGTTATTGTAATACAACGCTCTGAAAAAAGGGTACCTTTAGGAAGAATGCATTGCTTTTGCTCACAATTTAAGGGTGTGGTTGGAGGGTGAATAGATTGTCCACATCAGCAGAAACTTGAACAGGCTGATTGCATTGCAGCCCAGCCAGGAAGCAGAGATGCATGACAATGCCCAGTTTCCTTTCTGTTTTTATTTGGTTCAAGATAAAGACCAAGGAATTACGTCATCCTAAATAGAAAGTTCTTTTTGCCTCAATTAATCCAGTCAATAAAACCTCACACAAGCATGCCCAGAAGCATGTGTGATTCTAGGTCTCACCATTAAACAATTAAGTTTAACCATCACAATTCCCATTGTTAGGTGATATTTAACTATATAAATTTACTAGGAAAATAGTCTGAAGTTGAAATGCATCATGGCACGTAAGAAGTTTAATAATAACGATATTCAGGCTGGAGCCCCTAGGAATTTGGAACCATACTCAGTCCAAAGACAACCAGAAAATTCAGTTGTATATCTTTCACATAAAACCTGAAGTCTGGAAAAGCAAACAGGTAAGTTTATGCAAGTACTAGACTCTACAGATTGGCAAACATAGATTACTGAACTTTAAGGAGTGAGGAAAAAAAGAGCCCATTCCCATTCTTAGAAAGAAACAAAGTCTGTATTCTCTGTTTGACTCTAGCCTATTGACTGGTACCTATCTATTATGAATGTTGTCTTGTTCACTCTGATTCACATGATGATGTTCTATAGAAATATCCCCAAAGACAATGCTTACTGTCAAGTTTATTGGACTGAGAGCTGCCTCAACTAGTGAAAGTGAATCTCTGGGTATGTTAGACATGACCTCAGAAGGTGTTTCAAACATGACTAGTTTTTGAGGTCTCTCACCTAATCAGTGATTCAAACGTTGAGGAAAATCAAAAGATGAATAGATTGTCCCGAGATGGAACTGACTTGGAGAAAGCAATACCATTGAAGGTATGGTTTGGAAAAGTGTATCTTGCCATATCTGTTCATTGTGATTTCAATTTCAGCAGGTCTGTTCTACCATCCCTTCCTCTAAAGGAGAGACCTGAAACTCTGAAACTAAACAAGACAAATCTTTTCTCCTTAAATATATATTTCACAGCAGTTATATATACATGATTAACAGGAGCAGACCAAAAATAATGCTTCATCTAGTTTGTAGGGAAAAAAATGTACCAAATAACTTGGCTGCTGTACAAGTAGTTAATTAATATGACAGACAAAAATTCATATTTGACCCAGTTTACAGTATGACAGTCTAATCTTCATCATTTTATTTAGCTAATATATTTGTGCAGCCATACCCAAAAGGAAAATGGCTTCCAACATTTTGCCTTACATACACAGACCTAAACATGCAGGACCATATATACACCGAGACTAAGCAATCTTATCATACCATTTCTAACATACACTTTAAGACTTACCAAGGCCCATGGATCACTGCCTGTATGTTGTGATTCCTTTGTTAGAATAGTCACTGGGTCACATACTTTACATATTATCTCCATGAAATCCTCATTGAGCTAGTCTGGGCTCTCTAAAGCCTTTGTTTCTCTTGAGAATTGAAATACTTGTTTACCCACATCCATCCTAATTGCATTTCTTGGCCCTTAGAAGTGTATTTGTATTTAACAAGTGCACAGATAAGATAATAAGTCTATTACCTGCCATGTGGATTATTCAGATTTGCTCTCTGCCATATTCAAATCCCTTTTGTAGCTGATACTGTCTGCACTTTTCAGCTGGAAGTCTCAACCTGCTTTTTTTCCATTGTACCTTTTTTTTTTGTTCTATTCCTAATTAGTTATTCAAAGCTAGCCAATATTGTTAACTATTTAACAATATTGTCAATATTGCTAAATATTTTCCCACTTTAGTATCGTTAATCTGATGTTGTTTTGCAATGCTTATAAGCAGATTTTCTTAACTATACATTTTTAAATATAATATATATATATATATTTCAAAAACGTGGAAGAGCAGAGTATTATTAATTCAACTTGTTAATATTTTCTCATTCAACAAATGCAAATGAAGGGTAAACAACATGTCAGGCACTCCTGTAGGCTCCTGGCAGGTTAGAAATAAGCAATCAATCAAAATATCTCTTCTTGTAGAATTCAAATAATTTACTGTGGGGATAAAAGAAAAAGAAATTCTAGTAACCATATAAATTTTAAAAATACATGATGTGATATATAAGGATGGGTGTTATAAATAAAGTAGGCAAGAAATTAATTGAGGAAGCATAATGGTGGTGATATATGTTTTATAGACAGTTAAGAAATATCTTTTATAAAAAACACATTAACTTATTTGTACATGTATGAGTATATTGCTGCATATGTGTCTATGCACCATGTGTGTGTCTGTTGTCTTTGATAGTCAGATGAGGACACTGGGTCCCTTGGAACTGCAGTTATAGTGTGTTGTGAAGCAACATGTAAGTGCTGAGAGTTGAACTGGGGTTCTCTGCAGGAGCAGCCAGTGCTCGTAACTGATGTATCATATCTCCAAGTTCAAGAAATATTTTTAAGATGGTTACAGAATCATTAAAAATGAAGGAACTGTATGCATGCGTGTTTGTGTGTGTGTGTGTGCACATCTCTGTGTATCAACACATGCAGGAACACTAAACACAACAGAATAATTACCAGTGCTTACCTGAGGAAAAAAATACACAAAGTATCTTATGAAGGAACAGGTTACTGTGTTTTTAAAATAGACTTCAATTATCTATTTAGGATCCGATTTCATTACACATGGACTGTTTTTAATGACTAAAGGAGCACATTAGAGTCAAATGTCTAGCAGTATATAAAATGATATGTTAAATAATATATACTGTCAATTGTTTGATAAGTTTACTGTAGCTTATGTTGATCTTACAGTGTTTACACAGTATCCAGATTTTGTCTCTGTGGTCTTATTACATTCGAGTTATTTCTCTAGGCAAAATATTAAAGATTAGCCTATTTTTTGTGTTGCTGTGTGTTCTCCTTATGTGTATATACAGAATTAAATATTCCATTCCTAAAAATATTACCAGGAGCCACTACATTACTGTAATGCTTGAATTATCAGCTCCATAGCAAGTGCACTCAGATTAATTGCAGTCCTATAGTTCATTAAAAGAAAGCAGATAAAATGAAGTGAAACTTTAAAAGTCCCAGATGTATAACATGGAGTAAAATATTTTCTGTCTCAGGAACATTATCACTAGTTTTGTCTATACTTGTCTGTTACTCTCTAAAGCCACAATACCTCTCTTTAACCACACTGCCTTCAAATGAGACATTTCTAGTGTACCTTTTTATGAATATTTTATAAGTCAAATTTAGGACTAACATATTTTATTTATGATTGGAAAATCTTTTGTTCAATGGAAAGTCATCTAGGAAAATAGGCAAAAATTAGACTTATATACTCATTCACTTAAAATATCTTTTTTTAGAGGAGTTAAGAACAATTAATAAGTTTGTTAATTTCTTTCTTTTCCCATAATTTATTTGTTTATTTATTATTTATTTATTTTTGTTCACATTAGATCCCAATGGCAATGCAATCCCTCCTCTCCTCCCAGCCCTGCCCTTACAAATCCCTTCACACTTTCCTTCTCTCCTTATCCCCCAAGAAGTGGAAGCCCCCTTTAGGTACCACCCCATCCTGGAACATCTACTTCCAGGACTAAGCATATTCTGTAACATTGAGGCCCAACTAGCAAGTCCAGGTAGGGGAAGGGGATCCAGTGGCAGGCAACAGAGTCAGAGATAGTCCCTGCTCCAATTGTTATGGGACTCACATGAAGACTGAGCTGCTTATCTGCTACAAATGTAGTAGGTGTGTAGGTCCAGCCCATGAGTGCTCTTTGGTTGGTGTTTCTAACTCTTTGAGCACCTGTGGGTCTAAGTTAGTTGACATTGTGGATCTTCTGCTATTCTTGACTTCTATGGTTAGCTCAGTTCTACCCCTTACTCTTTCATAAGACTCCATGAGCTCTGCCTAAAGTTTGGCTATGGGACTCTGAATCTGTTTCCATCTGCTCCTCAGTGAAGCTTCCCAGGAGAATGCTATGCTAGGTTTCTGTCTACAAGCATAGCAGAATATCATTAATAGTGCCAGGTTGTGATTTTCTCACATGGGATGGATATCATCTTGAACCAGTCATTTATTGGCTGTTCCCTTAGTCTTTACTCCATCTTTATCCCTGAACATCGTGTAGACAGGACAAATTTGGGGTTGAAGGTTTTATGCATATGTTGATGTCCTCCTCCTTCCATGGGAATTCCTGCCTGACTATAAGAGGTGGCCACTTCAGTCTCCTTAACTCCTGCTGGTAGAAATTTTAGCTACGGCAACCCCCCATAGACTCCCCAAATCCTCCCCCATCCCAGTCTCCAGCTAGTTAAAGTGACTTCCCTTCCTGGTTTTTATTGTTACTCCCAGCCATCTCCTGACCACCTTAACACATACACGATCCACTATCCCCATAACCCTCTTTACTACCTCTCCCACTCAGTTCCTTCTCTCCATCCATCTCTGATGACCATTTTGTTTTTCTTTCTGAATGAGATTCACACATCCTCCTTGGATTTTTCTTATTACCCAGCTTCTTTGGGACTGTGGATTATAGGATGCTTATCTTGTACTTTATGGCTAATGTCCAAGTATAAGTGAGTACATACCATAAGTGTCTTTCTGGTTCTGGTTGTATCACTCAGGATGATATTCTCAAATTTGATCCATTTGGCTTCAAATTTCATGATGTCTTTGTTTTTAATAACTCGATAACATTTCATTCTGTAGATATACTGCAATTTTTATCCATTTTTCAGTTGATGTTGTTTCCAGTTTCTGGTTATTACAAATAATACTGCTATGGACATAGTTGATCTACCATCCTTGTGATATAATGGGTCATCTTTTGAATATAGGCCCAAGTGGTATAGCTGGGTTGTGAGATAGAACTATTTTCAATTTTCTGAGCAACCACCAAACCAATTTCCAAAGTGGTTGTACAAGTTTGCACGTCCACTAGCAATGGGTGAGTGTTCTTCTTGCTCCATATCTTCTATAGCATGTGTTGGCACTTAAATTATTGAACTTAGAAATTCTTGTAAGTGTATAAGTGTAAGATGGAATTCTATACTAAAACCATCGGGAGACTTTTTTAAATGACTGATTTTATTTCCTTAGCTTAGGGTTAGATAACTATTCAAATTGTATAACTGGTTTTGATTCAACTTTGATAATTGATATCTGTCTAGAAAATCATCCATTTCATTTAGATTTTCCAATTTGTGGAGTACAGGCTTTTGAAGTAAGACCTAATGATTCTTTGTATTTTCTCACTGTCTGTTGTTATATCTCCCTTTTTATTTCTGATTTTGTTTATTTGGACACTGTCTCTCTGACTTTTGGTTAGTTTGGCTAAGGGATTGTCAATCTTGTTGAGTCAAAGAACCAGCTCTTAATTTTTTATATATATATATATATATATATATATATATATATATATATATATATATATATTTCTAACTGATTGATGCTTTCAGCCCTGATTTTAATTAGTGCCTTCTTCTACTCTACTTTAGTGTGCTTGTTTGTATTTTTTCCTTTTACAGCTTTTAGGTGTGCTTTTAAATTACTGGTATGAGAACTTTCTGATTTCTTTATGGAGGCCCTTAGTGCTACAAATTACACTCTTAGCACTGCTTTCATTGTGTCTCATATTTCATAAATTTCAGTAGGTTGGCCTTCATTTTCATTGAATTCTAGAATGTATTCAATTTTTTTCTTTACTTCTTCCTTAACACAGAGATCATTGAGTAAAGAGATGTTCAATTTCCATGAGTGTATAGGCTTTCCAGTGTTTCTGTTGTTGAAGTCTAGCTTTAACCCACAGTGGTCTGATAAGACACAAGGCATTATGTCCAGTTTCTTATATCTGTTGAGGCTTGCTTTGTGACTGACTATATGGTCAGTTTTGGAGAGGTGCTGAGAAGAAGGTATATTCTTTTGTGTTTGGGTGAAATATTTTATAGATGTTAGTTAGGTCCATTTGATTCATAATGTTTATTAATTTCATTATTTCTCTGTTTAGTTTTTGTCTGGATAAGTTGTGATTAGTGAGAATGGGGTATCACAGTCTCCCAGTATTATTGTGTGGGGTTCAATTTGAGATTAAAACTTTGGCAATGTTGCTTTTACAAATGTGGGTGCCCTTGTATTTGGGACATAGCTGTTCGAACTTGGTAGATTTTTTTTTCCTTTGATAAGTATGAAGTGTCCTTCCATATCTCTTTTGATTAATTTTGGTTGAAAGTTTATTTTATTAGATATCAGGATGGCTACTTCAGCTTGCTTCATGGGTCCATTTGCTTGGAAAACTTTTTTCCAGCCCTTTACTTTGAAGTAATGTTTTTATTGTTGGGCTGTTTCTTGTATGCAGCAGGAAAATCTTGTTTTAGTGTCTATTCTGTTAGTCTATGTTTTTTTATTGGGGAATTGAGTCCACAGTAGATATTAATGACCAGTGATTGGTAATTCATGTTATTTTGCTATTGAAAATGTTAGTGTATGTGTTATAGTTTGTATATGCTCAGTCCAGGGAGTGGCACTATTAGAAGGTTTGGCCAAGTTGGAGTAAGTGTAGCCTTGTTGGAGTAGGTGTGTCATTGTAGATGTGGGCTTTAAGACCCGCATCCTTGTTGGGCCTAACAGGAGGTCTAATCTCCATTCCACCTTCACCCTTCAGTCAAGTACACAGGTGGAGGGCATGATGAACAGGCCCTAGAGAGATTTACATACTAATGAGGTACCTGAAGGCCAGAGGGTGGAGCCGATTAAACATTCCTCCCCCCTTTGCCCTCTTCCCCTCCCGATTTAACTCAGGTCCACCCTGGGTTTTGTGGGGTATGCATCCAGATCCATCCACCATCTACCATGTCAATAAACCGGTTTTGGAAACCCAAGGACTTCCTCATGTGTTGGGGCCGAGCCTCGTGAGGAACCACAAAGAACCTTGGAGAGGCCTTTAGTAAATGAGCAGCCTGGCCCAACTTCCAGCTGGAGGAACCCAGAGTGTTCCCAGCTAACTACCCACAGCATGGCGGGAGGAACCCTGGGTTCCCCAGCCTTATTTTTTCCTACACATCCTAGCTGCCAGGAAGCCAATATTCTGCTAGCAGCCTTCAGATGAAGATGCAGAACTTTCATCTCCTCTTGTACTATGCTTGTGTTGGCATTCCTATGTCCCTGACTTGATGATAATGGCCTGAACCTCTGAAGCCAGCCCCAATATAATGTTGTTTTTTGTAAGACTTGTCATGGTCATGGTGTATGATCACAACAATAAAACCCTAAGACAGTGTGAGTGTGTGTGTGTGTGTGTGTGTGTGTGTGTGTGCAGGTAGGGAATTACTTATTTCCTGTGTTTTCTTGCATGTAGTTATCCTCCTTGGGTTGGAGTTTTCCATATAGTATTTTCTGGCTGTCTGGACTTTGTTTAAATTTTGATTTCTCTTGAAATCTTGTTCTTGCCATCTGTGGTAATTGACACTTTTGATAGATGTAATTATCTAGGTTGGCATCTGTGGTTTTTTAAAGGTTGCAAGATATCTGTCCAGGTCCTTCTAACTTTTAGAGTCTCTGTTGAAAAGGTGGGTATGATTCTGTTAGGGCTGGCTTTGTATGTTACTTGATCTATTTCCCTTGCTGCTTTTATCAGTCTTTCTTTGTTCTGTAGATTTTTGCTTTGATTATTCTGTGGTGGGAGAATTTTCCTTTTTGTCCCAATCTAATCAGTGTTCTATAAGATTCTTGTATGCTTATAGGTATGCCTTTTTTTTTTTTTTTTTTTTTTTTTTTTTTTTTTTTGAGAAAGTTTTCTTCTATGATTTTGTTGAGAATATTTTCTGGGCCATGAGCTAGGATTTTTCATCTTCTTTTGTTCCTATTATTCTTAAGTTGGGGCTTTTCATAGTATCTCAAATTCCCTGCATAATTTTTTCAGGAAAATTTTAGATTAAACATTTTCTTTTACTGATGAATTAATTTTTTTTTGTATTGTATCTTCTACACCTGAAATTCCCTCTCCCATCTCTTGTACTCTGTTAGAGAATACTGGTAAATAACAGGTTGTTGTTCCTTATCTCTTCCCTAGGTATTCCTTCCCCAGGATTGCCTCAAATTTGTGATTTGTCTATTGCTTCTATTCTATGCACTTTCAGGGCATGAATGGCTTTATTAATTTTTCTGATCCTTTTAATTGTATTTTCCTGTATTTTGTTAAGGGATTTATTTGGCCCTCCTCTTTAAAGACTTCTACCTGTTTGATTGTATTTTCCTGTATTTCTTTAAGGAACTTATTCATGTCCTCTTTAAAGGCCTTTGTCATCTTTCTAAGAATGGATTTAAGGTCATTTTCTTGTGTTTAGATTTTGTTAGAATATCCAAGGCTTGCCATTCTAGGGTAGCTATGCTCCGACGTTGTCATATTGTCCTGGCATTTGTTGATTGTGTTCTTTCAAGGGCCTTTAGCCAACTGGATGATTTTGGTCCCTGGATGTTCCTGTTGTAGTAGGTATTTGGTAGCTCCTTAACCTTCATGGTCCTTGTGTGGCAGGCTTCTAATGGGTATTCTTCTGCCATTTGGTTCTGGATCAGCAGTTCTCTATGGTTCAGGATCCACTGACCTAATGTAGGTGGTGTAGAGAGGTGACAGGAGAAGGCAGACTTCCCATGGAAGCTGGGGGTATCCAAGTGGACTCAGAGAGTAGGGAAGGCTAATGGGGGAAAGAGACTAAACTTTGTGGGTCTGGAACTACAGGTTTGAGGAAGAAGGGCAGAGAGATGGCAAGAGAATGGAGCTCCACTTGGATTGTAAACTACCCAAGGCAGCTGGGAGACATTAATGGTTGCTTCTGTTTTCTTGGGTGTTAGAGAACTGTTGAAATAGTTTACCTAATCTTGATTTATCTTTGGTAAATGGAATCCATTTAAAAAATAATCCATTTCATTTAGATTTTCCAATTTTTGGAGTACAATCTTTCGAAGTAAAAACTAAAGATTCTTTGTTGCCATGGTGTCTGTTGTAATGTTTCCCTTTTCATTTCTGATTTTCTTAATTCTGATACTCTCTGTAAGCCTTTTAATTAGTTTTGTCTATCTCGTCGATTTTCTCAAAGAACCAGCTCTTGTTTTGTTTTGATTCTTTGTGTTATTCTCTTTGTTTCTAATTCATTGATTTCAGCCATGAGTTTGATTATTTCCTGCCTTGTGCTTCTCTTGATGTGTTTGGTCCTGATGCTGCTTCTGCTCTTTGAAGGTTGATGCGCATGATAAGCTTTAGTAATCATTTTATTTTGTGTGAATGTTGATGCCCTTGCATTTGGGATTTATATATTCCTTTAATGAGTATGAAATATCCTTCTTCTTCTCTGTTGATTAATTTTGTTTGAAAGTCTTTTATTTAATATTGGACTTGCTACAAAAGGGAGCTTATTGCTTGAAAAATGTTCCACCCTTAGATGTTAGCCATCATAATAAACTGTCACATTTTATTTTATTCTTCAATTAGACAGAGGGTAGCCATAGAATTAAAAGTTTGGGAACACTCAAAGTAGTTTATTTAAAACTGCTTAATATGGTGCATGTCTGCAAATGAATAGTCATCTTTCAATATATGTTTTAAAAAATAAGGTATATATAATAATCTGATCCTAAAAGACAGAAGATAATAAGCCATTGACTTATTTTTCCTGTTCCACATATTCTCTATTGTACTTAAGCTGTTATCATGAACAATAACTTAATTTGTATTACTATGATTTTGTTTATCAAACTCCTGATTTGTATGGCAGCCAGATTACTTTCATTCTTACCTGTTCTACTTCTTAGATGATTAATGAAAAGATATGCGTCCAGCTGTCATTATCAACTTAGTTTTCCAACAATACAATTTAGAAATTATCCTTCACATTTTAATTTTAGTCATTGCATCTCTTAATGAGACAGTAAAAATTGTCCCCTATATTCAAAATTTGTTTTAGATATCCAACTTTTTTTAAAAAAAAAATTCTAATTATCATAGTATCTGTAGCTCTGCATGCATTGTATCTTCTCTGATGGTTGTCTGTAGTTTCTAGATAAACTTCAAGAGTAACTAAGTATTGGTTTTTATAAGGGGTATTTTTTTTCTATTTTGCCTGAATATTCTTCAGCAAATGACTTTTACATACCTTTAAAGGGATCACACCAAGATTCTGAGTTAAATTTTATATTAGATTCTTTTTCTTCTCTTGAATATTCTACAGGGTTGTGGACCAGTTGTGTTCTCTTCCATGATTACAAATTGGAAGAATAGTGTTCATGTGTATTTATATATGTCTTCAAAATATAATCAATATTGGTTTAATGCTTATATTGTCTTATTAATGTGTCCCCAAATTTTTAGGTTTGCCTTCACTATTTATATAAAAACGACAAATGATTGTATTTATATAACCCTTTTCAGATATTTGATTAAATTCTACTCTGGTAAGTTGTTTTAGTCCATCCTTTTCACCTACATTGTAATTGGAAGGTGCTGAAATTTGAGAGTCATGAATTATATATCTTTGTTTGTCACATAAAATTCACTTCACACTTTCCATTTAGCAGCTTCTCAACATGTGTTTTTATTGGCTTAAAGACTATCAGAAACTGATGACACAGGGGAAACATTCAAGGCATTAGATATTTTTTCTATAGTGTAAATATTTTAACATTTTATTATTGCATGATCACAACATTGTCACTGTGAGGAACATTTAATGTTCATTAAAACCCAGTTCATCTCATTTGAAAGCTATTTACTGCACATAAATGTGAAATGACGAGAAAAATCCAATATAAATATAGATAAATAGCCAAATATCAAATATTAAAAGCTACACTGTTAAAGCAACTATAAAGAATATTAGTCTAAGTCATCAAAGTCTCAGGTGTGCTTCTCTGTGTCTTTGGCAGGTTTAGAAGCAGTGGGGGAGGTGCCTGTTCTGCCACTTGGTGGCTATTCTGCCATGTGGTGGCTGGGTGCTCTAGAAGAGATGTCTCCTGTATTCCCCGTTTGTTTTTCTTAGCTGGTAAATCCTAAATGTGGAGAAGGAGAAGAAAGGCCAGATAAGTTGCTTCTTGTATTGGATGGTATTTAACACAGACAGGATGCAGAGAATAAGAGAAACCCTCCTGCTAGGCTTAGGGATCTATACAAAAGAACAGGCAGAAAGCTGATAAAAGCAAGATGGTGGATGACTGCAAGGAAACTGTCTTCAAGACTCAACCAATAGACATGCTGTCTTCAAGAGTCAACAGTAAAAACAAGATTTGCACAAGTTAATATTAGGGAAAAAATCACTGCACTGAAGAGAGGAAGAGAACACTAGGCCCCACCTTTAACCAAGAAGGTATTTGCAACTGATAACAACTGAAAAAGGAAAAAAGTCAGTTTTCTCCAGTGGAGAGTCATTGGGTATATCAACCACACCCCAGGGTAAGCCCATGTCTCCTAGGTGTCCAGCACAAAATAGGCACCAGATATACTTTTGTGAATGTTTTCTTTTCCCATCTCATTCTGTGGGTAGGGAATATCTGGAACTAGTTGTGAGAGAGAAAGGAATGTGATCAAAATTTATTATATGTAAAATATTTTTAAAAAGCAAATAAAAAGAGAAAGGGAGAATGGAAGAAAGAAAGAAAGAAAGAAAGAAAGAAAGAAAGAAAGAAAGAAAGAAAGAAAGAAAGAAAGAAAGAGAAAAGAAAAAAGAAAGTGGCCAGCTGGGTCTCTGTATTCTGTATTCTGTATACTTCTTGATCATTCCTGAAGAGAACAGCTAACACCTGTTATATTTCTGCTACCATAATAACCCACAAAAATGATTGTCACTTAACCATGAGCTAAAACAATAAGTAACAGCAAACAAACAAACAAAAAACTTACTCCCTTCATATTTATATATCAGAAGTTTCTGTCACAGTTTCTAAAATCTAAGGAATACATCAAAGAGGATATATTATTTATCTCTGTCTCTCTGTCCCTGTCTTTCTGTCTCTCTGTCTTTCTTTGTGTGTCTCTCTCTCTTGTTTCTGCTCCACCACTCCAGTGTGTGTGTTTTATATTACTAACACTTTATTAAGGACTCCTTGATGGAACATAATCCTCTAATCATCATATTAAAACATTTTCCTTTATTAATAATTTTCCTCAATCTCTACTCCTGTTATCCTACTAAATTAAATTTTGACCCTAAACCCAAATTAAATTTGACATTTATTTGAATAAAACTGTCCCTTAAATATTTATCACTTCAACGACAAGAGGATACCAGCAAGGCTGCTTTCAGACTTAAGCTAAAAGCAACTCCTGTCCACATCGCAGTGCCTCAGGGGATCAAGCTTTGGAACGTCTTTGAAGTTTATGCTTCTTCAATGTCTAGAATTGGCCATGCTCTAGCATGTTCTGATCTCAAACCAGCCTCATATAGATTCATGATGCTGTAGCATCTCCCTCAAAGCATTCTAAACTTCCCTTTGATTTCTGAGCCAAGTGCTGACTTGCTGCATTCTACACTATTTCTCAATTTAGGAAAAGAGAAACGATGTCCCTTGTAGTTCAGGCAATAAGAGGCCAAGTAAGTTTTTCTAATCCCATGTAGTATTGCTTTTATCCACTTAGATTTTAGGAATGAAGAAATGAGGTTTGGAAGAGACATAGAAATGATTCATCCTTCAGACAATTGCTTCGTTAAAAGAGTTAGCACCATATTAATACAGCAGACAGCACAATGTAGTCTAAAGAGAAAGGTTTCAGTCCTACCATCTATAGTTAATATCACTCCTAAAGTCATCAGTAAGAATGGTGGTATTATGTCACCAAACATCAGGTATAGTTAATGTATGAGCCATGCTATGTGCCTACAGTAAGGTGGCTTCTGATTCCAAAGCTGCAAGGAAGAGATCAGTGGGTGGTCTCTCCATTTTGTTGCAGCATCTAGAGAGGAAGGATTTTACAATGCAGTGTAGCTATAGTTGTGAAGCAATTTGGACCAAATCCTGAAGGATCTAACACTCTGCAGATAACTTCTCTCACAATCTTTTGTCTCTGAATCCGGTACTAGGTTGTAAATATCTGAAGCCACCCACAAAACCATATGTAAGCTTCCTGGTGAGCCACTAATGTAAGTCTTGTCAGAACAAATGTGGAACAAAGTAAAAAGACAAAAGTTCTTATAAGCAGCTGAAGTCACAGTCAGATTTTCAAGTCATTACAGCTGAGGCCTAAGATTTATTCAAGAAAAGTATATCATCACTCTTTGATAGAATCTTCTTGATCTCTAAAAAGATTCAATGAAGTTAATGAAGATGGGAAAATAGTTTGTTTGGTTAGTTCTAAAGCTGGTAATGTTGACTGACACTCAGATTGGATATTCTAAGTACAGCTGGTATGAATACTTGACATCATGAAAGACCTGAGAATTGTTCTTTCAAGATCTGTAAAGAATTGTATTGGATTTTTGATGGAGATTCCATTAAATCTGTAGATTGCTTCTGGTAAGATGGCCATTTTCATTGTTAATCCTACTGACCACTAAGCATGGGAGATCTTGAAAAGATAGGGGGAGAATGGATAGCCTTGGCCCCTATTTTTGTGTAAGTGTTTAAGTTTCTTTCCGTTTTGTTGATTCTGGCTATTGTCTTGCTTTATATTGCCTCTGTTGTATTTAGATATGCACTTAATATTCCTACTCTCTCTAAGTCTTTTTTCGTGAAGGGGTGTTAGAATTTATCAAATGCATTTTTGACATCTAGTGAGATGATCATGTGGGTCTTTTCCTTTCAGTTTGTTTACGTGCTGGATTTTATTGATGGATTTACATATATGGAACCATCTCTGAATTCCTGGGATGAAGCCTACTTGATCATGGTGAATGATATCCTTGATGTGTTCTTGGATTTGGTTTGTAAGTTTTTATTGAGTATTTTTGCAGCAGTGTTCATAAGGAATATTGAAATTCTCATTCTTTTGTTCAGTCTTTCTGTAGTTTAGGTATTAGGTGAATGATGCTTCATAGAATGAGTTTGGCAATGTTCCTTCTGTTTCTATTCTGTAAAATAGTGTATTATGCTTCTTTGAAAGTCTGGTAAAATTCCTTACTAAAACCAAGTCAAGTCTGGTCAAGTGCTTTCTTTGATTGGGAGATTTCTTTTAATGCCTGCCTCCACTTCCTTAGTGGTTATAAGAGTATTCAGATAATTGACCTGATCTTGATTTAGCTTTGGTAATTTATATATGTTTAGAAAATTATCCATTTCATTTAGATATTCCATTTTGTGTGGTACATATTTTTGAAGTAAGACTTAATAATTCTTTGAATTTCCTCAAGGTCCATTGTTATAAATATGTTTTAATTTCTGAGAGTGGGTCCTCTCTTTATGCCTTTTATTTAGTTTGGCTAAGGGTTTGTCTATCTTATTGATGTTCTCAAAGAACCAGCTCTTGGTTTTCTTTATTCTATGTATTGTTTTCTTTGCTTCTAATTTTTTTAATTCATCCATGAGTTTGATTATATTCTGCCATTTACTTCTCCTGCATGTGTTTGCTTCCTTTTTATTTTAGTGTTTTTAGATGTACCATTAATCCGTTAGTATGAGAATTCTCCAATTTTTTTATGAAGGCACTTAGTGCTATGAACGTTTTGCTTTGCACTGCATTTATTGTGTTCCATAAGTTTGGATATGTAGTGCCCTCATTTTCATTGAATTCTAGAAAGTCTTTATTTTCTTTCTTTATTTTTTCCCTGACCCAGTCATCATAAAGAGTCGTTCAATTTCCATGACTATGTAGGCTCTCTATTGATTCTGTTGTTGTTAATGTTCAACTTTAGTCCATGGAAATCTGATAAGACGCATGGAGTAATTTCAATCTTCTCGTATCTGTTAAGGCTTGCCTTGTGACAGATTATGTGGTCAATTTTGGGGAAGGTTCTTTGAAGTGCTGAGAAGAAAGTATACTCTTTTGTGTTTGGGTGAAATTTTCTGTAGATATCTGTTAGGTCCCTTTGAACGATAACCTATGTTAGTTTCTTTACTTATATCTTTAGTTTCTGGTTCAGTGACCTGTCCATTGGTGAGAGTTGTATGTTGATATCTCCCACTGTAACTTGTGGGGTTAGATTTGTCATTTAAGCTTTTTAGTAATGTTTCTTTTAAGAATGTGGGTACCTTTGGTTTGAGGGCATTGATGTTCAGAATTGAGATGTCTTCTTGGTTAATTTTTTTCTTGGATGAGTGTGGTGGTTTGAATATGCATGGCCTAGAGACTGGGACTATTTGGAGGTATTGACTTGTTGGAGTAGGTGTGACCTTATTGGAGGAAGTGTGTCACTGTGGTCATGGCCTTTAACTGTGGGGAAGCTAGTCTTCTCCTGTTTGTCATCAGAACAAGATGTTGAACTCTCAGCTCCTCCTGTGCCATACATTCTTGGGTACTGCCATGCTCCCAGCTTAATAATAATGGACTAAACCCCTGAACCTGTAAGCCAGCCCCAATTAAATGTTTTCCATAAGAGTTGACTTTGTCATAGTGTTTGGTCACAGCAGTAAAACCCTAGTATGAAGTATCTTTTTTGGTCTGTTTTGTTTTCAGTTAACAGTCTTATTAGATAATGGTAATCTTATTAGATATTACAATTGCTATTCTAAGCTTGTTTCTTGGGACAGTTTGCTTGGAAAACTTATTTCCAACCCTTTTTACTGAGATAATTACTATATTTATTGCTGAGATAAATTTCTTGCATACAGCAGAATGATGGTTTCTGTTTCTGTTTATGCATCCATTCTGTCAGCATGGAAATTCAGTCCACTGAGGTTGTGTAATATTAATGACCAATGACTGTTACTTCCTGTTATGTTGATGTTGTTATTATTGGTGGTGGTGGTAGTAGTGGTGGTGGTGTGTGCTCTTCTATTGGTTTAAATGGTGTGAAATTATTTATTTCTTGTGTTTTCTTGACTGTAGTTAGCCTAATTGATTTGGTTATTTTCCTTCTACTATCCTCTGATAGGGTTGGGTTGTGGAAAGGTAATGTTTAAATTTGGGTTTGTCATGGAATATCTTGGTTTCTTCATCTATGGTAATTGAAAGTTTTGCTGGGCTCAGAAGACCACGTACAACTTACTTCTGAAGGCTGTGCCCTAGTCAGACCCAACTAGGATGGAGGGCACATTGAACTGGAATAGGATTGGTCACATAGAGTTCCAAGCTCAATAGATTTGAAGCCCCTGAAGGTTCTTTAGGGAGTCAGGATGCTCTTGGGGTCCTTCAAGACTCCTTAAGACCAAAGCTAATTGTGTCTAGAAGTCCAAGTCAAAAGTATGGTTTAAGGACTGAATAGGTATGGCCCCTATAGACACATAGTTTTGAATACTTGTCCAAAGGAAAGAGGCACTAACTAGTAGGTATGTACTTGGAATAGGTGTGGACTTCTTTGAAGAACTGTTTCATTGTTCAGTTTTGAATGCAGTCTCTTCCTGGTTATCTTCACATGAAGATATAGAACTCTCAGCTCAGTTTCCAGCACCATGCCAGCCTGTATGCTACCTGCTTCCTGCCATGATTGTAATGGACCAAACCTCTGAAGCTATAAGCCAGCCTCAATTAACTGTTTCCATTTATAAAAGTTTCCTTGATCATGGTGTCTCTTCACAGACACCATGAATTCTTAACTAAGACAGTAGATGTGTGTGTGTGTGTGTGTGTGTGTGTGTGTGTGTGTGTGAATATTTATGCAAGTGTGAATTATGTGAGAGAGTGTGCATATGTTGCATATGTGTGGTATAAATGCCTGTGACTGCTTATCTATATGGGGACCATGTGCAATGCAGTACATCAGGAAGCCAATGATGATGGGAGATTCTTTGTAAGTGAAGTTATAGGAGATTGTGAACTACTAAATACCAGTAATGTAAGCCAACATTGGGTCTCCTGTAAGAGCAACAAACAGTCTTAACTATCTTACCAGAGCATATAATTTTAAATTTTTGAGGAAGTGGCAGATTGCTTTCTAAGTGTGAAACATTTTGTTTAAACAACAGTGTTGGTTTAGTCTGCCAAATATCCATCTCAATTCTTAGTATATACAGTTTCTTTTCAAATAAAATCAGCACGTTGCGTAGAATCACGTCATGATTTCATTTCCATTTCTACAGAGGCTAAAAATGGGTGCTACATTATGTTCTTACTGACACCTGTATATTCTATTTGTAAAAACATTTGCAATTTTCTTATGGAATTGGGTAATTTAAATTAGAAACCAAGAAACATTGGACCAACAGAACATGAGTGTGTTCAAAGAGTAGACATACAGTCCTATGCGATAGGCCATCTGTTCTGTCATGTACTGAAATGCCCTCTCGGCAGAGTCAGTGTACAAACTGAAGGTCCTCTATAACAACAAATCCTGCATAATGTGATAATTAGTACTGTCTCATTTCTCTCCACCTTTCTGGTCTCTTTGTTTTGCATCAAAAGTGATCAGATCTGACTTATCAATGGAATTTGGACCTTTTGCTACAGACTCCTGTGTCTTCACCATCCATGTTTCCTAATTCTGATTCACAGGTCAGCAGATCTGGCTGAGCAGAGGGAGACTCAGAATGTTCAGAATGTGGTTTAAATACTAATTTTTGACAGGACACTGAAGTGCTCTCTAAGAGAAAAGACAAGCATTTCATAAGAGTCACATTTTCTCTCCATGGGAGGAAAAGCAGTACTTCCATGTAAATAAACAAACAAATAAATAAAGAGAAAACAAACCATTATGTGAGCAAAGCACATTTCTGATACTTAAACACAATTGAATATATTTTTTCCTATCAATTCTCTTTAAAATTATTTTCTTTTATATTTCTGGTATAATAAATAATTTACACTCGGACACTTAATATAATTATACAGATATGAGTCACAATTACTATTTTGTGAATTTAAACCTATTTTTTTTTGCTTTAGAGTGAACAGAAATACTATGAGAGTCAGAGATCTAGATGTCTGCAGTAAGACCATGTTTTATAAAATGCCAGAGAATATGTAACCATGAAATCTCTGTAATATAACAGCCTAAACAAAACCAAATGTTTCCAAGAAAAAAATGAAACAACCGGCTGTCCAGTTTTGTATGATCAGCCCTGACATACATACAAGTAACAATATATGGACAGTCATATCTATCTATCTATATCGATATCAATATAGATTTAGATATAGATTAGATATAGGCATAGGCATAGGCATAGGCATAGGCATAGACATAGACATAGATATAGATAGAAAGTGAGAGAGAGAAATAGAGATAGATATATTAGCAATATAGAAAGATGCCATGAATTTGAAGGTGAATGGGTAGGAGTATGTGGATGTTTTGAGAGGAAGGAAAAGGAAAGGAGAAATATAATTAAGTTATAATCTCAAAAATAGAAATTATGATACCCATTGCCAAGGTGAACATAGCTAGAAGAAAGTCATATGATCCTTTCCCTTTATGTAAATGATTAACAATCAATACCAAATAAGAAGGAACATTAGTCTTCCCCATGGATAAGACTCCTAATTGATTAGCCAATACCAAGTGGTCAGCTCAAAATCATATACATATGAAGAATACTGAATGGATTCAAGAGGTTGTGTGTATATGAGTGTGTGTGTATGCTTGCATAGCAGTGATATAAAAAGGAAAAAATAATTCCATAATTTTTCTCTTAACCTGTTTCTTTAATCTTTGTTGACATATTGTGAATTCACTAGGAAATTTTTAACACTTAATTATAAATTATTTAAATGTTTACTTGTAACAATTATAACATCTAACTGAATCTCTGGATTTTCAATGTTCATCATTGACTAATAAAATATATTAAGAATTAATATTCAACCACCTCAGTTTTATGTATATAACTTCCAATAACATTGTTCCATGAAACTTCCTATGTGCTATCTAAAATAAATATTATACCATATACTCTAATATTCACAATATCTTTTAGATACTCTATTAATTATAACATATAATAAGAAGGATTAAGAAATTAAAAGAAACATTTTGTCTACTATACATACATTTTATTTCCTTTTAAAATTTTCAATATTTAAAAACAAATTGTCAACCGATAGAAGAATTATTTCTATGGAAACATAAGCCATAGTTTGTATCTATATTTGTCTGTGAGTTACCTTTTCTTTTTTAGTGGCTAGATTTAAGGCATTAGTGTGTGTGTGTGTGTGTGTGTGTGTCTATTATTCTGTTTGGATATCACTAAGATATTGGAGTTTTTGGTAGAATATGGAACACAATAGCACTATTTCCTTACATTTGTTTTCTGTCTCTCTTCTTGCTCTCTTTCTGAAACATGGAACATTGTTACAGTGTGATATTGTTGAACATGCCATTAATAATTTATTTGTTTATTTGAATCTCTTCCCTATGCTTTTCAACTTTTATCTCATGTGTATGCTTTAAACTTTATTAAATTGTAGCCCTCATTGTATAATTTTGGATTCAGTGCAGACCCACCTTGATTAATACAGTTTGCTATAAATGACTGGGTTACAAAAAATATCAGTAGTATCAACAGAAGGTTCAGAAGCAGAATTAAGTGTGTAATCATGGCCAAAAGGAGAATCAATTATAAAGGCATAATATTCAAGAACCTCTGACCCTTCGTTAAATTAGAAAACTAACAGGGATAGCAAGCATATTTAAGTTTTAACTGACTCTGTATCTTCTACTCTGCATTGAGAATCTACATTTATCTACAAATTATCTTGAACACACAACCTTTTATTACAAACAATAAGAAATGCTTTTCTCATAACTATAATAAAATAAGGTTGATAGCTATTTTATAGAGAACAGCAAGGTTTTCTTAAATTTTAAATATATAACAAAATAGGTGATTTATTAGTAATAACACTTCCAACGAGAATATCCTTATTTCAGAATTTTTTAACTTAGCAAACATTTATATATACACAAAGTCAGTCATAAGTAAAACATGTTAGAGAATGTAGACTGAATGTCTTTTTGTAATAGATTCCAATCAAAATAAATGAGCTTTACTCCTGGTAGTCATTCATTGTATAATTTAGAAGGCAGAAATTCTGACTTGAAGTATAAAATACAATAATATCCAGCAATGCTAAAATATGCAAGCTGCTGCTAGTGTACAGTATTATGTCATCCTGCTAATATGTGGTGTTACTCTATAATATTTTTCACCTGAATAGTTCCTCCTAAGATTTGATACACATTTCCTTTTTGTGAAAGTAACTCTTCAAAAGTTCTTTGCTATGGATGTCTGTGGTGAGGTTAGTGGTTGACCCCATGCACTGTTTCCATTCCCAGCAGCATTATCAACAATACACAAGTACTAGGCTGACTGGGAATGTAGACTTACTGATAATCAAAAGATGTCCACCTTTCTGGACATTATACAGTGATCCTAGCTAAAGAAGTTAATGTGATAATAATCTTAGATTGCATGGGTGATCCATGAATGTAAAACTTTTCATTTTCTACCAATTTTCTGCTCCAATATTTAGGATTGACAGCTATTTTATAGATATCACCAAGGTCTTATTAAATTTTAAAATGTATACCATTTAAAGATTGATACCATATATCAAATATATAGTTGATTTATTGGCAGCAGCATAGCAAATACTTATTCTAAGTCAATTATAAGTCAAAATATTATCTTAGGCTTTCATCTTATGGAATAAAACATTAGAGAAAATTTGCTAGTCCAAAATTATACCATTCCAAGAGAAAAAATATACTATTTAACCATGTTGACAATTTCTACTGAGGAGAGCTCAGAGGCTATAGCTCACTGGCCTAGGAACTATATAGCATGAATAATGGACAGGATTTATTCACCAACACAGAAAATCAAGTCCATGAGGACCAAAATATATGCAGACAGATAGGATGAATTCCCTCCAATTTTTTTCTTAAAAATTCTATCCCACCCTATGACATTTAACTTACTACAGTTAATGTACAGATTCATTTAAGGTGAAATTTTAATAACATTGAGTTCAGAAATTTGCATATATTTAATGTTTCACTAAACACATACAAAAAACTCTTCAAAGAAACAAAGGTATATTTTCTTCTTTCAATGACAATATTAAACAAGAACTTTAATTATTTTTAAGATTAATTTTTAAATCTTTTAATTTTAAACTAAAATATAATTTGGAGTGTAAACTAAATTGAGCTCTATGCAAAAATGAGTTAGCAGATCCTATTGCTATCAAGTTTGCTTATTTAGAAATAATAGTCAAGGAATATTCATGTGAAATTTTTTTTAATCTGGGACCTAAGAGATGAGATAATACTAACCACATGCTTTAAAAGAAGAGACTCTAAGTGGGAGCAGAATGTGCAAATGTTTCCTGTACTGAAAACTGATGGTTTAATAGAGCACTGTGGAACAGTGACATAACATAAAGAATGTAAGTTTGAAGGATATAATGAACCCTTAATTTGAAAAAAATGAATACAAGCAAAACCTAGAGTCTAGAAAATCTTATTTATAAAGGTATGCTTTTGTTCCAATGATGTATTTGTTTCCCATTACACATAATCTGTAAAGAAAATTCTGTAAGTGAAAATAATGAATTATAAGGTATTATAGGAAGCAAGGATTAAACAATATACATGTTAATATTCATAAACTATTTTAAGTGAACTTGATAATTTCATTTGACAATAATAGTCAAATTAAAATCCTGGCATGTAATAAAAATTTTCCTTGTTTTGTGTTTGGGAGTAAATAGAGTATCAAGCTGTCAGTACATATCAAGAACTGGAATAGATTATGTTTTATAGCCAAAAATTTATATTTTGATATTATTCATTACCAGATGGAACTGTATAAGGAAAATGTGTATTATTCTTAGGTTTAGAAATAAAAGTCTTGAAAAACATCAAAATAGCAAACAATTACAGATTTTAAATAACATACTGTAAGGGCTTTCATTTGTTTATAAATTTGAACATCTGATCCTCAGTGGGCTCTGATTAGAGAGGTGATGTGATTCATAGAAAGTGCTGTCTACAAAGTGTTCACAGTCTTCCCCACTTCCTATTCTTCTTCCCTGTTACCTTTGTGCAAATAAAAAGTGAATATGCCAGAATCCTTTTCCTGCCACATGTCACTTATTCCTTGTTATTACAGATGGAATGATAAGCAAAAGAAAAAAAACCCCTACTCATTAAGTTGCCTTTGTTGGTGATGTTTTACTGAAAAGAAACTAATACAGAAGTTGACATCAAGAATGGGGTAAAATCTGGCCTTGTTTATTTTTGGAAGAATGTGTAAGATTTTAGAAGTGTGGATTAGAGAAGCAGTTGAATGTCACAAGCATGATGTAATAGCCCATTATGTATAATCCTGGAATATAGCAATGCTGAGAAAAATGTGGACAGTGTAGACCTGGATAGTGCAGTTTCCACAAGTAACAAGGATTCTGTTAGCAACTGCGCTAGTGGCCATTTACATTATATTTTAAAAACGACAACAAAATTTGAAATTTTATGAAGTTAAACTACAATTTAATGTTTTTTTTTTTTAAGAAAACATCAGAAATTGTAACACAGTCTGTGGGATGTGGGATGTGAGATGGTGATTGTTGCGGCCCCAGCTGCCCCACACTTGGGGACCCAGAAATGTTGAGAACTGCTCTACCCCACATTTGGGGTCCAAAATGTCTCGGACCATTTTGTCAGTGTTGGAACCTGCACTGCCAAAGCCTTGGGGGCTAAATTGTTAGCCAGCACTGCCCCAAGCTGCTCTGGTCTGCGGGTTGGGGTTCAGCAAGAGAGAGAGTGAGGACAGACTCAAGAAATGGAGACCAGACAGAGTGGGATTCAATCCGGTTTCTTCTTCAGTCTCTCTTCTTCTCTCCAAGTCCCAAGTCTTGAGTTCCTAGTCCCTAGTTCCTAGTCCCTAGTGCCTCCAAGTTCCAAGCTCCTTCTTCCAAGTGCTAAGTGCCTAATGTCTAATTCCAAGCTCTTCCTCCAAGTGCCAAGACTCAAGTGCCTAATTCCTACTCCAAGTTGTACTTGCTGAAGTGTCTGGTTCTCTGTTACTCCAAATTGTTCTGAACTCTCCTGTCTGCCTCTCGCCTTTTATATGTCTCACTTCTAAGCCACACCTCTAAGTCACGCCTTTAATTATGCCCTTAGGTCTTGTCTCTAAATCTGATCTCTAAGTCACGCCCTTAAGTCACACACCTTTAAGTTTCACACACCCAAGGGAAAATCCTGGGTATCTAAAGCAAGATGTTATCAGAGTGTGCTCAGCTGTCTTAGGCTGATGTAATCAAGTCTCTTGCCAGGGTACATGGCTCAAGATGGCTACAAAGATGATAGCCTCCTTCTTTCAGCTCCCCACAGGTTATCACTGTGTTACTCCATGTAAATATACAATGTAACAAAAAAGGGTGCCAGACTAAAGTAAAAATGGACCTTGTTGTTGATAACAATCATATTTTCCAAATGTTTTTGATTTTGAGATGATAATGACACCACTTTCCTTTTCTTTATCCAAACCCTCCCTTGACTTCACCGTCCTCTTGCTCTTTTTTCTCCAAGGTATACATATTTTAGAATTGTCCACTAGGTATTGAATCATCAATTAGTGTGTTTGTACAAAATTTAAGCATGAGGTTAAGTCCTGATCTTGACAGTCTATTTGTGTTCCTCTATTTACAGTCATTTGTCGGGAGCTCTGTTGGTGAGAGTTCATGAGTATATCTTCTGAAGTTACAAAGAGACATAATTTCAGAACAAATTTCCTAGTCCTCTGGCTGTCACAATTTTTCTGCCCCCCTCCTTTGCAATGATCTTTGCCTTCAGAGCAGAAGTTGTGCTATAAGTTTATCAGTTGGGATTAGGCTCCACAACTTTGAGCTTTGTTGGGTTGTTGTTTTTCTAGTGTTCTCTATCTGTTTCAAAGAGAACATTCCTTGGTGAGGGGTAAGCTCTACACTTATGTTGGTATAAGGACAAATATTAAGAACACATTAAAGGATTCTGTTGGTTTAGTAAAATGCAGGTTATAGGTTCTACACCAGTATCCATGACTTCAGTAGTTAGCTAGCTTTCCAGTATAAGGCATAATTTCCTTCTTTTTTTAAATGGATTTATGGTCAATTAGAGAGCTTTGGCTTACTGCCAAAGCATCTATACAATATTTGATATACCAGTGGGATTATTGTGATGTGTTTAGCATTACGATGATTCATAGGCATCATAGTTAGGTAGGATTGTTGGTGTGTCCTTCTTTGTAATGCTGGCACGGTGGCTTATGTTTTTGGAGCCAATTAATATGTTGAAATAATTATTGAGGTGGCAATGGACATTGAAGAGGAGCCTTCTACTGTGTCTTGGAAAAATAACAAATGAGCTGACAGGAAATGATGTGCTCAAACAAGGTTTGAGTTACAGGGAAGAAAATGCCTCAGGGATTTCTGCTTCTACCAAAAGCTATCACATTTCTGTTCCAAATATTCAGAGTACATCCCAAACTGGCAGCTGGATTTGGCAGTGTCATCTAGATGGTACTGGTTTGGGGAGCATGAAAGATAGAAAAGCAAAGTGATCATGGATTCTTCATCTTCATCATTGTTTTCAGCCTTCAGAGAACATCGAGGGCCATGCAAAGTGGCAGGGTAGGAGTTCCCCAAGAGAAGATTGTGAAAGGCAATTGAAAGAAGCTATGATGAGCAAGCCTAGGTTGTGATAGAGAAAGCAAACTATAATTGGTGCAGCATCATGCAACATCTGCTAAGCATAGCTGAATAACAAGATCGGAACCTGGGAACTATGTGGGATGCAGACTAAAATGCTACAGGGGTTCTACCATCTAAACCCTTCAAAACTGATGCTAGACATGAATCTCTAGGACTTGTTTGACTTGTGAGGTTTGGGTCTTATTTTGATCTAATTGTTTACTTACTGTGCTCCCATTCCCCATTTGTCAGGCAGTATGGTAATTTATAATCAGTGTCATTGCGTGTTGAAAATGTGTAATTTTTTTATTGGAAAGTCATGATCAAGGAATTGTCTTGAGTCACAGGAGCAATTTGTTTCTTAGACTTTTGGACAGCAATGAGACTATTGGAGACCTTGAGTACTCTGGAAGCAGTACTAAATGCATTTTATACCACCAGCTGGTCATGAACCTATAGGGCCTGAGGACATATTATTGGTGTGGTTTGAATGAGAAATGTCCTCTGAAGATTTATTTGTTTGAAGACTTGACCACAATGTGTGGCACTTACTAGAATGGTCATGAAACTTCTAGAGATACAGCCTTGCCAGAAGTATCACTGATTTTCTTCCCCCCTGGCCCTCTCCACTAGCTTCTTATAGCTAATAGTTTCCTTCTGCTACCATGACACACCTTTCTTACGATTATAAAACATGACCCACAATAAACTCTTCTTTTTTTGTTTGTTTTGTTTTGTTTGAGACAGGGTTTCTCTGTGTAGCCCTGGCTATCCTGGAACTCACTCTGTAGACCAGGCTGGCCTCGAACTCAGAAATCCGCTTGCCTCTGCCTCCTAAGTGCTAGGACAATAAACTCTTCTTTAAGTTGCTTTTTGTTATGGTATTTTATTACATCTATAAAAATTAACAACACTTTTATATTTTACTAATTTAGGAAAGATGTATTCTGATAATATGGTATTGAAACACTGAAGGTGCAGTTCAGGTGGAAAATCCAACTTCACACAGAAAAGTACAATAACTAATGTTATTAATTAAAAACTAAGAATGCACATAAACTTTTATCAATAGTCATGTAAGTATACTGTCATTTTAAAAATAATTTCTATTATCTGTATTGTTTGACATTTACTTTTATATATTTTTATTTACTTTTACTTTGCATCTAAGATCTAACAGACCCATGTTACATGCTAAATTGTAGCTGACTGAAAATTGGTGTTAAAAAGATTCTTCTTTCTTTCATGTTAATGGAAAAAATAATTACCCAGTGTTCTCTTAAGTGAACATCTTTCATTCTCTTCAGGTCATAAACACTTATGTTTTAGATAGAAAGATAAAATGCAGTTTTGCATACTTCAATCTTTGATAGTTTCTCTCAATTTCAAATGTAAAACCTCATATTACAATTATACATATTTTTTTTATTTCCATTAAGATCCCTATTTGAAAGAATAAGGCATTAGTTGTCATGGTGCTGCCCTTGGCTTGCTTAAAAATAAAGTTTTGATAACATTTTTTTTTTACTTAAAAACAGCAAATTACTACTTGAGCTAGCAGCAAAGATACCTGTATGGATGCCAAAAACTAAAATACTATAGAAATGTAAGCTTGCTGATGCATTTGGAATTATCACTAAAAGCTTATGGGGCAGAAAATAATTTCTTAAATGGTGCCAACTGTCATGTTATATTCAAGCAGCCATTGAATAATGAAACAATTAAATACAGTTCTCTGATATTCTCTATGGTCTTCATCTCTTCAGGGAAAACATGGCTGAGTACTAAGTTTTAGTGATGCAATATCTTGATCTCTGTCATAGTTGATAAAACACTACATAAGTTGTTGATTCTGTATGTGAACAAACTGTCAATATGTATACTCTAAGGTCACATCTCAAGAAACATGGAGTCCTTTGTACTTTATTGGAATGCTCCACCAATGAAAACATGCCCAGCATGCTTCCTGGTACATTCCAGGGTGACATTCCTCCACTTCTGATTTTATCCCTTATATTTCTTTGTAAAGTCAGCTTATAAAGAATATGTTATCTGTCTTGGTTAAGGTTTCATTGCTGTCAATAGAAACCATGACCAAGACAACTCTTATCAACTTTAATTGGGGTGGCTTACAATTTCAGAGGTTCAGTCCATTATCTTCAAGTGCAAAAACATGGCAGTGTCTAGGCAAGCATGGTGTAGAAGGAGCTGAAAATCAATCTTACATCTTGATCTGAAGACTGCTGGAAGAAGACTGTTTTCCAGGCAGCTAGGATGAGGGTATTAAAGCCTATGCCACAGCGACTCACCTACTCCAATCATGCCTCACTTCGTAATAGTACCACTTCCTGGGGCCAAGCATATACAAAACATCACATTCCACTCCCTGGCCTTCATAGGCTTTTTAAAACACCTGAATCTTTGAAAGCCATATATAGCCATAGCAAAATAAAAATACACCTTTAGTCTAACTTTTAAAGTCACCATAGTCTATAGCAGTCTCAACAATATTAAAAGTTCAAAGTCTCTTCTGAGATTCACCCAATTACTTAACATTAATCTCCAAAGCAAGACAGGAAACCAACTGGGCAAACTCCAAACTCTGCATCTGCATGTCTGATATCAAAGTTTTCTTTAGGTCTCCAACTACTTTTTCATCTTTTTGACCACAACAAACTTCTTTATCCTGGGCTGTTTCCATTCCATGTTATTAGCTTTCATCAACAAATATCCCACACCTCTGGCATCTCAAACATCTTGGGGTCTCCAAGTTAACTTCAACATTATAGCTTCAACATTATAGTGTTCCAATGTCAGTGAACCACACACAATCTTCTGGCCTCTTCCAAAGGGCTTGCATCACTTCTATAGCTCTGCCTTCTATAGTACTCAAGGCTCTGGTTGACTCCACTGCTCTGCTGCTGTTTTTGGTGAGCGTTCCATGGTACTGGCATCTCTAATATGCTGGGGTCTTCTGCTCCAACTAAGCTTCACCAATAGCCTCTCATAGGCTCTCTTTATGGTGCCACCTCAGTTTATTTGCATGACCCTTTCAGTAATGGAATGTCAAGTGCAACTGAGCCTGTACCTTCATCAATGGCCTTCCCTGGCTTCTCATAGTTCCAAGCCTCAGTTCCTTTTAATGACACCCTCATGTCTTCAAAACTAGTACCACCTGGGTGACTCTTACAGATTACCAAGTACAACTGCAGTACAAGGTACAGCCTTGGCTATCTGGGGTACACAGCTTCTTTGTCTTCTCAGAAAGTAATTCCTAGAAGATATTACCTCAGTCATGATGGTTTCTTCTTAATCACCATTAATTACTTAGCTCCAGCTAACTAGCATCAATTGTCCTAGTAGGCTCAGTCTCCTCTTGGCTATAAAGCCAGAGCCAAATGGCCAAAGCTACTGAGTTCTGCTACTTGCTAGGACTAGAACACAACCCCCTTGTTCTATTACATTATCAGCAGCATTCTGTTTTCCAACTCATTTGCTGCCTAAGTTTAGCCATCCTGGAATTTGCTCTACAGTCTGACAGAGATCTACATACTTGTCTCCTAAGCACTGGGATTTAAAGGATGGTCTACCAAGCCCAGATTTAAGTTTTTCTCTACTGGGAAATTGCTCTGTACCAGGCTGGCCTTGAACTCACAGATATGCTTGCCTTTTCCTCCTAGAATTAAAGGCTTGTACAACTACCAAGCCAAGAACTAAATTTATCTGGGTGTGATCTTGCTCCAAGACCCCCTACTCCCTTAATGCAATTAATTATCATTGAACATAGAATTCAGCTCCATTTCACTTTCTGATGTCCCTTTAGTGCTCAACCATATATTTTATATTTTTCTTTCTAAGAATGATACACTTGTTCAAAACAGTCTTCATGAGATTTAACCAGCAAACAAAGTCTCTGCTGGGATTTTTTGAGACTTTCTTTGTCAACGCAATTACTACAAATCTCTTTACCTCAGCCTCAGGTAGATTCTTCAGACAAGGGCAAAAAACAGCCACATTTTTTTTTCAACAAAATATAACAAAACAGTTTCTAGGCCACATACTGAAATTCTTCAACATTGAAACTTTTTAGGCTAGGTCTGCACAGTTCAAATCACCCTTAGGGAAAAAAAAATATTTCACAATCCTACTATGATAGCCCATTAAGTCCCATTTAATCCCACTGTTTTCCAAATCCAAATTTCCAAAATCCACGTTCTTCCAAACAAAAGCATGGTCAAGCTTTCATAGCCACACCCCACTCCTGGTACCAACTTCTCTCTTAGTAAAGGTTTCATTGCTGCTACAAACAGACATCATGACTAAGGCGACTCTTACAAGAACAGCATTTAATTGGGACTGCCTTATAGGTTCCAAGTTGCAGTCCATTATCATCAAAGAGAGAGCATGGCAGTGACTAGACAGGCATGGTGCAGGAAGACCTGAGAGATCTATGTCTTTATCTGAAGGCTCCTAGAAGAAGATTAGCTTCCAGGCATCTAGGATGAAGATACTAAAGCCCATGCCCACAGAGACACACCTACCCCAATAAAGCTACACCTTCTAATAGTACCACTTCCTGGGTCAAGCATATACAAGCCATCACAGTATCCAAATACTTATACTCTGGGATACATTAGAATCCTGGTAACTTGACAGCAGAATCAATAGATGTATTGGAAACATGAGGATTCTATTTGTGAAAAGATAGATAATATGCTAGGAATAAAGCTTAGTGTCATATTTAAAATGTATCTCTTAACTATTGTTTTTATTTGAGCAATTGTAGTAAATAACTGTCTTTTATGACATCTCCTTGTAAAGCTTTGTGTGAGCATTCATTTTGTTTTTCTTTTGTGTACGTATCTGTAAATAAAACTATCAGGCCATCTAATAAACTACTGTAAAATAATTGGCTTAAAAATCTTGCTTCTGAGTTCACTCTGAGTCTAGTTAAATTGATTGCCATTTGTCCTCAGCATAATAAAAATCTACCTGTGTCATTTATGTTTTGGATTTTCAAACACTAGCCATTTAAAAAATAATATAAAAATTCTGAGTTATATAGATTTTTGTCTCTCTCAGGATATAGTTGTTATTATCTCTGTTCATATTTTTAAGATCTCATAATTTCTAAACTAGATCCCAGTGGCCTACAAATTATATGCAGTTTCATCATCTGTTATGGCCTCGGGTAGATAATGTGCTCAAACATTCAAAACCCTAAAGCTTCAGTCCTCTGCTGATTGACAGGTGTGTGCCAAGGACCACATGCCCTGTTCCATCTGCCTGAACTCTCCATTTCATTTTCTGCAGAGCTCCTGTGCACTTCTTTTCTGCCAAAACACTTACACAATTGCATGAGAATTAATCTTAACAAACCTACAGATCCCTTCCATTTCAGAGTCTGATATCCAGTGTCTTGTAGGACTGTTTCTTATCAGACATGAATATTATATACTTGACCTTTTTCTGTTTTCAATAAAATCTGCCACTTTCAGTTACAAAAAAAACAAGAATTTTCAGATCTCTACTCTAGATTGAATTTTACATCTTTGGAGTAAAAAAGCACAGTCATTGGCTTCTTATTTTTTTCCCATTTGTTTTGATTTCCAGCTTACAGAAATATTTTAGAAAACTTTCACACTAGTGTATGTTTATATTCCAGAATAGGAAACATCCCATATTGACATTTTTTTTGGCAAGCAATGACTCTTGGGATTTCCATTTGTGTTCATTTTAAATATAATACATTTTAAAGGAAATATCTAAAATTTGAGACTTATATGATAATGACAGATATAGATAATTTCCAAGGCTTTCAAGGATTGGCGTATCTGAAATAGTAGGAATGAACAAGAATTTAAAATAGTTGCAAGGCTTCCATGGAACTGTTACTAGCCAGTCACCTTGGATCCTTTATTTTTACCCAGATAGAAACTATAGAGAAGCCAGGAGAAACTTGTTCAGTTCTCCTCTTTGTCAACTGTTATATCCCATGGCATCTGATGAAAAGAAACATTAGCAATACAAATGGGCACAATGGCAGGTACCATCTTCTACATGAATGGCTTTAGCAGATGTTCTGGTTCAGATATTCAGCCCTAAGAATGTTGTAGGTCTTATTTATGCATAGAATTTTAGGATTCTTAAGCCTTAGTTAGCAGCAGTTGTTACATTTTCCAGATATAATATGTCCCTCCTCACTTATGGTCTCCACTGCTGTTCTCTCTGCTGTTATTGTCCTTGTCACATCACTGCCAACTCTGCAGCCTCAGCTTCGTTACTTCTGAGGTTGTCATGGCTGTACCTCTGCGGTTAATGAAGCCACTTACTCTTTGGCATTGGCTCAGGTGCCCTGACCCTGATGCCTTACTGCTCACTATAGTTCTGCCTTTTCTTCATTTATCAAATAAATGTCCATTTCACTGCACTTCACTGCTCCTGTAACTTGACATGTGAACTCTAGGCTCTACCCCTTGTTCAGTTGACAAGCATCTAGCCTGTTTCACTGGGCTTGAAACGCTCCTGTCTGCCACGGTTGCTCGTTTGTTATCAGTTCTGTAGGGTAATATTTCAGCACCAGAGCAAAAAGGATAAAATGATGTCTTGCATGAACAATGAGTGATATTTTACTATTATCAGCAAATCTTTCATGCTAATGAGATTCTGAGTTACACTAATCTCGGGAATGTTCTTTTCACACCAAGCACAATCTTTCTGACATCAGTAATTTTAAAGCTTTTCAATTTACTTTTAAATTAACATATAAAATGAGTTAAACCACACACACACACACACACACACACACACACACACGGTTCCTTTTTCTTTACATCCTGATATTTCTTTACTGGTATCTCCTTTCCTTCAATAGTCCCCAAACTTTTTAATTTATTTATTTATTTATTTATTTATTTATTTATTTATTTATTTATTCTTTTTGAGACCAGGCCTCTTGTAACACATGTTGTCTAATAGTTTACTTTATAGCTAAGGTTGACCTTGAACTTACATCTTTCTGTGTATACTATTCACAGCCTGGATTGCAGACATGCCCCATTAACTTCTTTTATAATCAATCCTAATAACCTAAATTATAACAGCTTTTAGTTGTGAATGGTCCTTCAATATAGGCAATATTACCTTTGGAGAAAAAAAAACATTGTATTTCTTTTTTACAAATAGTAAGATAGTAGAGTAGCATTAAATAGCACATGTTTATATCCAAATAAATAATCTATAATAATTTCATGGCCATATGGATTATTCTTTGTTAAGAAGAACTGAGAAGTAAAAATAAATTATGTGATTTGTAATTTTCTGATATAAAATAACTTTAAAATCTCTTTACTTGTTACTTGTTTACTGTAAAGGTCAGCAGGTGCTGAGAGTGAAGGGAAAATCTGCACAGCTTCATTTTGACATAGAAAATCCACAGCAGGGAAGGAGCTACATCTGATGAAGGCATTGTTTAATTATGCTCTTTGCAAAGATGGGATCTTAGGTGCTAACTGCACCTCCATGTCTGTGTACACAAATGACTTCAAGGAGTGCCACTGTGTCTCTGGGACTCCACTACAGGCTGTCTGAGGATTTTGAAATTATTTCTGGGTTTGTATGCATAGCTTTGAGATTTTTTTTTATTGATAATGACTTCTAAGCAATAAGGATCTGTTCTGGTACATTATGAATATCACGAAAGACATGGAAAATATAAACAAAGGAACTTTTCATGGGAACCAAAGCTTTTTTGGACACAGACGTGAGTTATACAACTTAAATTAAGCCACTTTAAAACTTGCATTTTTGAACATCAAAGAAGAGAGTCTGAAACCTCAATCTGGCACACAGCTTATATAGATACTAATGGTGACATACAAGAACTAATGCTGTTCAGTATATTCAATTTAGAAGAACATTTGTGTCATGTTCTTGCCCTCATTGTGATCCATTAGTAAAATGGCTTTGCCTTATTCCATAAAATAAAAGTGATTTATTCCAAAGCTGCTATTAGTCTTTGGACTCACGCTGCATTTTCAGCTGTTAGGAAGTTAGTGTATCCAATAGGAATGCATTCTACATCTGAGGATGTGGAAAAACATTTGCCAAGAGGCAAAAGAAAATTGACTTGAACAATTCAAAGACCCGATGTAAATGAGCTGCTGTTCTGTTATTGTTTCCACTTTCAGATATTCTTGTTCATTGCAATCTATCAACAGTGCAGGTAGGGAAATTATATGCACAGTATTATATTTTCAAGTATTTTCAAAATTGAATTGAGCTACATAAATGTTTTTTTATAAATAGAAATATTATTACTTAGTATAGGTAGATAATTTTCTTTATTTGAATGGCATAAGTAAGCAAAATAATACAAGAAAGATAATCTTTAACTTGAGACGTCTGTCTCCTTAACAGATATAGCCTACAACAGTATTTTCTGTTGTAACTTATTCTGGCCATTCTTTAGGGACCTGAAGATGTCCTATCGAGGAGACTTATAGAGCCAGAATTTTTTGTGAATTAAGGAATACAAGGACAACATTTCCTTTGTCAGGAGGTTGACCTGATTTACTTTGTTAGAGATAACAGGAACCAATCCTAAACAACAGCAGCATACAGCACCAACACATGACAGAGATAGCACAACCCAAGATTTAAAATTATACCCCAGAGATACATTCACTTAAAGACCACAGAACGAGCATAAAACAGTAAATGAACAATGAAATTGAAATGAAGATTCACATATGGACCAACACCCGTACAGCCACATAATTTTTTGACAAAGTACCCAACAATATATATTAAAGAAAAGACATTATCCTCAACAAACCATGTTGGTAAAATCTGATGGTTTTGTAGAATAAAATTTGATTTCTATTTCTAATCCTGAAAAAAAAAAAAAACACCAACTTTTAAATGGTTTGAAGACCTGAGGATTAGACCTGGTACCCAGAATCTGACAGAGAAAAAAGTAGAAAGTTTACTTTAACTCATTGGACCAGGAGGGGATTTTCTGACCAGGCTTCTGCTGGCAGTTATTAAAATCTCAGATTAATAAATGGGACCTCATGAAATTAAAATATTTCTGAATATCCAAGGACAGCATCACTTAATCAAGAGACAATCTATAGAAAGAAAAAGTATCTCTGACAGAGGGTTAATACATGGAATATAAAACGAATTTGAAAAGTTTTGTAATCAAGAAAACACACAATCTAATAAAACTTCATCAATAAGACCTCTAAAAAATTCAATGTTAATGGATGAGAAACATTTAAAACTTGTTCAACATTCTTAGCCATTAAGGGAATGAAATGAAGATTGCTTGGAGATTTTTATCTTACCCGATAAGAATACAGAATGGCTAAGATTTTAAAAATGACAAATACTGGCTTGAATGTAGGTAAAGGGCAAAATGTACTGACTACTATTTTTCTGCTAACAGAATACAGCAATAAAATCACGCCTAATTACATGTTGTTATATCCATTGATTAATGTATTGTTAAACCTTCTTCTGAGAAGCTTCTTTTTACAGTAAATGGTAATGAACATGAAGACCTTCAACTGGAAATTATGCTCAGAGTAATATATGTTTGAGCACTAGGTGCTGAATGGGTTGTTTTAATCAAATTCTTCTCATCAAACCTCGGGGATCTATGTTAAATTGGAGGCAGAACTATTCTAAGAGACAGAGGTGAAGGATGACTTCAAGGATAGAATGTCTTTCAGATACAGCAGAGCAAGTGAATATATTAACTTATAGGGACTGCAAAAACATGTCAAAAACCTATACACACTCTCAGGGGATGCCACGCACTGAAGAATAGTTGGCCAACACACAAAATAGTTCATGTTTTCTCATGTGTGTGGTGTGTGTGTGTGGGGGGGTGGGTGTTTTAATTTGGTTGGGTACTTTTTGTCTTATTGTTTTATTATTTATTTTATTTTGATTTGCATTTTTGCCTTGAAAGAAATAATATGAAGTTGGATGGGTAGAGAAATAGGAAGGATCTGGAAGGATGTGGAGATGAAAGAAAATGATCAAAATACATTGTGGAAAAAATAATTTTGTTAAGAAATAAATTTAAAGAATTCTCTGTGACTACCAAAGGAAGTATCCAATATTTTTCTTAGTACTATATTATTTAATTTATATTTTTTCAAGGCTGACCTGTAAAGAAAGGTTATACATTTAAATCATTTTTTAGACTTTTTATTGGTCATTTTATTTATTTACATTTTAAATGTTGTCCCCATTCCCTATTTCCCCTCTGCAACCCCCTAGACCACCCTCCTCCCTCTGCCTCTATAAGGGTGCTCCCCCACTCACCCACCCACTCCTGCCTCACTGCCCTAGCATCTTCCCTGTGCTGGGGCATCAAGCCTCCACAGGACAAAGGGCCTCTTCTCCCTTTGATGCCAAATAAGACAATGCTCTGCTACATATGCAGCTGGGACCATGGGGTCCCTTTATGTGTATTCTTTGGTTCGTGGTTTAGTCCATGGGAGCTCTGGGGGTCCAGTTAGTTGATAATGTTGTTTTTCCTATAGGGTTGCAATCCCCTTCAGCTCCTTTGGTCCTTCCTCTAACTTTTCCATTGGGGTCCCCATGCTCAGTCTGATGGTTAGCTGTGAGCATCCCCATCTGTATTGGTCAGGCACTGGCAGAACATCTCAGGGAACAGCAATACCAGGCTCCTGTCAGCAACTGCTTCTTGGCATCAGCAATAGTGTCTGCATTTGGTGTCTGCAGATTGGATATATCCCTAGGTAGAGCAGTATCTGGATGGCCTTCCCTTCAGTCTCTGCCCCACTAATTTCCCTGAATTTCCTTTAGACAAGAACAATTCTGGGTTAAAATTTCTGAGATGGGTGGGTGGCCACATCACTCAACTAGGGACAGTACTATCCACTGTACATGGTCTCTACAGGTTCTAACTTACCTTTTTGGTTATTTCTGCTAATGTCATCCCTATTAGGTCTTGTGAACCTCTTGCTTCCCTGGCATCTGGGACTTTCTAGTTTCACCCACTCCAGTTCCCCAACCCCTACTGCTACATATTTCTATGAATTTCCTGACCTTCTGTATTTCTCCTCTGTATCCTCCCATACCTAATGCTACCCCCTTTTCCCTTCCCCTCTTCTTTCCCTCCCAGGCCCCGCCATCCCTCTACCTTCTGTGATTATTTTGTTCCCCCTTCTAAGTAGGACTGAAACATCCACACTTCAGTCTTCCTTCTTCTTGAGCTTCATATGGTCTGTGAGTTTGTACACTGGTCATTTCGAGGTTTGGGCTAATATCCACTTACCAAGGAGTACAAACCATGTCTGTTCTTTTGTGACTTAATTACTTCAATCAGGATGAAATTTTCTAGTTCCAAATGTATGGAACTCCTTGTCTAAAGCTATACTTGAAGTGGATCAAGGATCTCCACATAAAACCAAATACACTGAATCAAAAAAAGAAAAAAGAAAAAAAGAAGGTGAAAAAGAGCCTCAAACATATCAACACAGAGAAAATTTTCCTGAACAGAACTCTAATGGCTTAGGCTCTAAGAGATCCAATGGGATCTCATAAAATTGAAAAACTTCTGTAAGGCAAAGGAGACTATCAATAGGACAAAATGGCAACCTACAGATTGGGAAACTATTTTTTTTTTTTTTTTACCAACTCTACATCCAATACAGGGTTAATATCCAATACATACAAAGAACTCAAGATGTTAAACTCTAGAGAATCAAACAACCCTATTAAAAATTGGAGTCCAGAACTAAACAAAGAACTTTCAACTGAGGTATCTCAAATAGCAGAGAAGCACCTACAGAAGTATTCAACATCTTTAGTTATCAGGGAAAGGCAAATCAAATGATCATGAGAATTCACCTCACACCAGTCAGAATGATTAAGATCAACAACTCAGGTGACACCCGATGCCAGCAAAGAATGTCGAGAAAAGAACACTTCTCCATTGCTCGAGGGAATGCACAGCTCTGTAAATCAGTCCAGTAGATCCTCTGTATCTGAGGACCCATCTATACAAATCCTGGGCATATACCCAAAAGATGCTCTAACATATAACAAGGACACATGCTCCACTATGTTTATAGTAGCCTTATTTATAATAGCCAGAAGCTGAAAACAACCCAGATTTCAATCAGTGAAGAAATGGATATAGAAAATATGGTAAATTTACACAAGGGAGTACAACTCAGCTATTAAAAACAATGGCTTCATGAAAATGTTTAACTCTTAATATCTATCCTAAAAGAGAAGATAGCACTAACTTAGACAGTATCCAATAACCCTGTGTTTGTGTATGTGTCTGTGTGGGATTTTGTCTGTCTATTTGGAAAATATAGACCTCCAAATGTGTTGTTCATGAATGATTTATACTTTATTTTCATTCTACCATTAATATTATTTATATTTTTATTTTAAATAGCTATATACAGAAATAGAACAACAGATGATTTTAGAAATCTCTTATATATCCCATGAACATCATCATGTACTTTGCCAAAATAAATAAAGTTTCTTGTATTTTAGGGACATTTACACTATGAAAATAATTATCTTAAAGGAAAGAAATCCTTATATTCAACTAACTACTGAAGGTAATTCAACATTAACTATGAGATTGGATTTCATGCTAATGTTGATAATGATCACAAAGAACTTCTGAGCAGGAAGATGGGGCTATGATATTTCAAGACCTTAAAGACTATGGTTTGTCTTTTTCCCATAGTTTCTGATCAAAACTAAGGCATACTTTAACAGAAGATACTTTCTTTTATATTCTTCCATCTATTATAAACTTAAGTTGAGGTATAAATATATCTTATTATATTATTCTATACACAATCATATATAACAATTAAAACAGTAAGATATTGTTTCAAAATATACAGGAAATCAAACACACCATTAGAAATAGACATTATTAGCTGATGTCAGCTCCATAAATTTTTTTGGTTCTTCTTACGTCCATTTTATTCTCTGCATGCACATAGATAGATGAAAAAAATGTAAAGTAAATAAATATACAAAGAAGAGGATATATTCATAAATAGATAAATAGATAGATGGTAGACAGATTAGATAGATAGATAGATAGATAGATAGATAGATAGATAGATAGATAGATAGAATTTCCCCACTCTATTTTTAACAGGCTACTTTTAAGACAGGAGTATATGTGTTTCTTTGACATACTGATTTCAATTTCTTGAAACATATATATATATATATATATATATATATATATATATATATCTTCTATACTATTTTCTGTAATGTAAACAGTAGTTTACATTCACAGCAAAAAAGTGGTTAAGGCCATTTTTAATCTATATCACCCTCAGTGTGTATCTTTTATTTTAGTGTCTGAATAGACATCCTAGCCAATGATACATGATGCATCTTTGTATCTTTGTATTACATTTCTTGGACAGTAAGTGATGTCTTACAGATTTTATTTACCTGTTACTCATTTGTATGTTTTCTTTTAATAGATGTCAAGTTGGGTTTCTCTTCATCATTATATATTTTAAATTCTTTAGATTGAGACAATACAGTACACTATAGCACAAAAGAATGCAATGGAATAAAGAAAAGTCCATTCTTGATGCCAGCTAGAAAATGTTTTGTCATTGAGACTATGAAGCTTGTGTTTATTGTAAGTGGCATGTTGTAAGCACAGAATATTTTATTACTCTGTCTGTATACATCACCTTGCATATGCTTGTACCAGTCAGAGACATAAGTAAATTAATTCCTGTAACAGAAAACTCTGCTTCTTGCTGATCATGAAATCCCATACAATTCTGAACACTTTTATTTTAATGACCTTTTCTCTGTATCTCTCATCCTACTGCTTTGTTGAGTGACAGTGATTTAGGCTCACAAAGTAGAAGCTTTGGTCTGATGATGTGTGATTGAGTTGCCCCCTCGTCTAACACAGTCATTCTATTCCTTTCTCTAGTCACTGTATATTGTTCATCTTTGGTGTCATCTGTCACCACAAAGTACAGTGTACAAATAGGAATGTAAAATGGGAGGAAACTTGTCCATTTTATGATGCAAAGTCTATTAAAACCCTGCCAAGTCCCAGTTTGAATGTCCCTCTGTAGCTCTGTCACAGAAAAAGCAGGACTTACATGACAGTGGTTTTCTTATCACGTATGTAGATCTTAGCTTTTAGATATTAAATATGTATATCCAGGTGACAATTACCTGGATTAAGGCCAGGAATTAGAAAGAACTTTTTTTTTATGACTACTACAAAAAAAGTGGCTTCTACATAAGGGGTAAAGGAAAAAATAGAACAAATTAGAAGGTGGAAACTGGGAGATAAGTGAATATTCAGGGTAGCTGAGAAGGGATATAAAGAAATAGCAGGGTTGGGAATAATCAAACAAAATAAAAAACTTAGGAAAACACCCTATGGAAACTTATCAGTTGGCAAGCTGATTCATAATAAACAGCAAAAATAACACTTTTATCATACTACCTGTATCTTTGAGATCTACTCTGAGTAAAATAGCTAATCAGTGTGCAGAACTTTTGCTGCACCTCTTTCCTGGGACTGTTTATTTGTATTTGTGAAATGAACAATTTCCCAGCTTTCCAGGCAACTACTCAATAAGCAATTGTTCTTTCTGGATCTTCCACAATGTACTTTCCCTCAAAAGGTTGACAGGAATGTTCTTCCTACTGGTATTGGAGAAAGAGACAATTTTCCAATTCTTGTCTTCCTAGAGGACCTTCCCATTCTTTTTTTATTGAATTTTTTATTCATTTATATTTTAGATGTCATCCCCTTTCTCCATCCCCACCTTCAGAAACTCTTGTACTCCATCTTCCCTCCTCCTTTTTGCTTTTATAACATTTTAATTACATGCAAGTGTTTGGTCCTTCCCATTCTTAAACACTAGTCTTTCTGCCATCTCTAAAACCACAGTCTCCTGAAACAAAGAAATACAACACGATTCTCTGGTTTTAAGAACACATGTGCTTAGACTATATGGTTCAGATAACTGAAAGAGATCTTCTCATTTCAAGGTCATTAACTTTTATCTCACACTCTTTGCCAGGTACTTGCAGAGATTCTGGGAATTTGGATAGAAACATCTTCTCTAGGGAAGATGATTAGTTTGTCTATCATCATTTGATCTGGGTCAATGAATACTCCTGAATAATGAGAAAGGAGGAGTCTCAGAGTGAAAAGAATCATTGTATGTGCCAGACACGTCCAGTTTTAAAGCATGCATACATTGAAAAATTACAAAGTATTTATTTAGCACATGCCACCTAGAAGGCCTATGCTAGAATTTAAGCTCCTAACCACTAAAACAAAGATAGATTTTCACTTTTATTTTAGCTAAACAAAAGTTGAAGATTAAATTAGAGTATAATACATAAAATATGTTAAATATCTAAAACAGAAAAATCAAAATATTGCCTTATTTAAAAAATATATAAAGAGAGACTCTGTCAGTCTCCTAGAAGCATATATGACACATGTGGATGAGCTACAGAAGAGTGACAAAACTTAGATCAAAGATATTGCATGTATTTAGCATGTACGGTATATAAAGCATTGGATTTTTTGTCAAGGACCAAAATATAACTACCAAAACAAATAAATAATTAAGTGCTACTGAAATTTACTACACTCAGGATGGTATTTTCTAGTTCCATCCCTTCGCCTGCAAAATTCCGGATGTCCTCATTCTTCATAGCTGAATAGTATTCCATTGTATAAATATACCACATTTTTGTATTCATTCTTCTGTTGTTGGATATCTGGGTTGTTTCCATCTTCTAGCTATCACAAATAAAGCCACCATGAACATAGTGGAACATGAGCCCCTGTGGTATGTTGAAGCATCTTTTAGACATATCCCTAAGAGTGGTATTGCTGGGTCTTCAGGTAGATGTATTTCCAGTTTTCTGTGGAGTCTCCAGATTTATTTTCAAAGTGGTTGTACCAGTTTGAAATCCCACCAACAATGGAGGAGTGTTCCTCTTTCTCCACATCCTCCCTAACATATGTTGTCACCTGAGGCTTTGATCTTAACCATTCTGATTGGTACAAGGTGGAATCTCAGGGTCATTTTGATTTGTATTTCTCTGATCACTAAGGACTTTAAACATTTCTTTAGGTGCTTCTCAGCCATTCAAGATTCATCTGTTGTGAATTCTTAATTTAGGTCTATACCCCATTTTTTTATTGGATTGTTTGGTTTTTTGGTGGTTAGCTTATTGAGTTCTTTATATATTTTGGATATTAGCCCTCTATCAGATGTGGAGTTCATGCATGAACTGCAGGGATGGAAATGAAGAGGAACCTGTGGAAAAGAAGATCAAGCAACAGGCCTAAAGTGGGATCCAGCTCAAGGGTAGGTCCCAAGGCATGACACTATTACTGAGGCTATGGAGCACTCACAAAAAGAGATCTATCATGACCGCAGTCTGGAAGACCCAACAAGCAGCTAAATAAATCAGTTGCAGATATTTTCACCCAACCAATGCAAAGAAACTGCTGACCCTTGTGCTTGAATTGGGAAAAGGCTGGAAGAAGCTGAGGAGGAGGGAGACCCTATAAGAATACCAGCAATCTCAACCTGGACCCCTGAGATCTCTCAAACACTGAGCCAGCAACCAGGCAGCATACACCAGCTGATATGAGGCCTCCGACACATATACAGCAGAGGAATGTCGGGTCTGGGTTCAGACACAAAAGATAAACCTATCCCTCAAGTTACTGGAGGCCCCAGGAGTTTTGAGGTCTGGTTGGGTGGGAGTTGGGTGGTGGGGACATCCTCATGGAGGCAGACAGAAGGAGAGGATATATGAGACATGGAACAGTCGGAGGGTGGATGGGAAGGGGATGGAAGAAAATCTGGAATGTAAATAAATAAATAAATAAATAAATAAATAAATAACAAAAAAAGAACTGAAACTTAATGTTAAATCAAGATCTTTAGTTTAAACTTTAGTGAAGAAAATAAAGCCAGTTATTTTACTTGCTTAGAGAACTAGGATATAGATATTCATGTATATGCATATATATATGTGTGTGAATGAATATAATGTGGATGGTTGGCTGGGAACACTCTGGGTTCCTCCAGGGGGAAGTTAAGCATGGCTGCTGTGGCTCCACGGTTCCTCATGGCACAGCCCCATTGACGGGAGAAAATCCATGGGTTTTTACAGGCTTTAATGTCATGGCAGATGGTGGATGGATCTGGATGCACCTCCTTCCCCCTCAAAATCAAGGGCAGACCTGAGTTAAATAGGGAGGGAGAGAAGGGGGAGGGCCTAGGGAAGAATGTTTAATTGACTCTACCCTCTGGCCTTCAGGTACCTCATTAGTATGTAAATCTCTCTAGGGCCTGAGGCCTGTTCCTCTGATAGTCATAGACCTCTCTGTGAAAGGGGTTGTTGGAGGGCTGAAGCTAAATGAAAAGAACCAGGGCTGGGAGCAGAGCTGAACTCCTGCCATCCAGTAAGGTTCAGGGGTTCCAGGCTCTTGCTCCACCAAGCACCCAGCTGCTTCTCACAGCCCACCGCCCCACAATATGTCACTGTATATCATATATAATTGGGTATATAACATATGATACACAGTGATATATACATATAGTGAGATACATAGATACAATAATTCTTCATGAAATTCTCCTGAGTACTCTGTGATTCTTGAGGTAAAATGATAATAAAAATATTGAACATTAACTTGGAAACCAGAGACTGTATAAGCAATGGTTTCTGATGGCAGTTTCAATCACACCTTTTTTGGTTGACGTCATCTTTGGAGACCCCATTACTGAACTTCAGCTGCCATGGCATTACAGTGGTGACAAGAGGAATCTAAGTAGTACAACCTAGAAACAAAACAGTAGAGACTCTGTTTGGATGAAGTGTTGCCATATTTTGATATTCTATATACTACATACTTCCCTTCCACAGGTAGTTCACTTTATTTTTCTTACATGAAAATGAAATACCACATTTCCAAACATTTAACATTCATTTCTTTCTATTTAAGGAGAACATATGCTTTTTAAATGTATTTAATTATGTTTATAAAAGTCCTTAATATTTTGTTTATCTTAATGCCATTAAGAGATTATAAAATTTATGGACAAAGAGGTATGAAAACTTTACATAGTTAATAATTTATACAATCAATAGAGTTAAAAAGCAAAGAGAATCAAACTCATTGGAAACTAGATAAATTAGATTATTATTTTTCTAGGTTTAATTCAGTTTTGAGATTTAAGAAAAATAGAAGAGAGAAATAAGCTAAAAACAAAATAGCAAAATAGGAGCAGCCTGCACGCTAGTAAGCTTATTTGGGTGAGACTATAAGTAAAATGCTGTCATGTGTAGGTAAGTTCACATAGGCTATTCTTCACCCAAGGATGAAAACATAAAACTGTAAGGCTTCTTGAGAAGCCAACATTCATTTTAGATGTAAGAGACACTAGTAATGTGTCTGGATTTTAAAGACTGTTCCAAAGACTTAGAGCACTACCATAACTATAATATTTTGAGAATTTGGATGACAAAAGATTTATGATACACAATATCAAATAGACCTTTGTGCTAACTCAAGGTCTCTTTAAATTTCCTGATAAATTCATCTTCCTTGGGACTATTACAACTACTTCTTCATTTAAAAGAAAATCTTCAGCCCTTCACTGCACAATAAATTACACCCCATCTTACTTTGATAGATTGCATCAAATAGCAAATCATTTAGGTTTCTTCTCTTTAAATCCGTTATATTTCGTTCATTTTATACATTTTATATAACATATTTAATAGATATCTAAATAACAGTATATTGACATCTGGTTTTATGGTGATTTTTGTTGTATTATGATTGGATTAAACTCCTTGAAATTGAATCCTCATATTATCAATGTCTAGATCTGGTGCTAATCATTTTCATTAACTCAGTGTTTACTAACATCAAGGCTTTGTATTATTGTCCACGTAGATGGGATATTTTAGAAATATGTTCACAGACACTCATAGATTAGCATCCATAGTAATAAAAACCCACAAAATAAAAGGAAAATAATAAAACTACTCAACTTAAAAATCTGAAAAAGTCTGTAATGGGGTCTGGTGTGTCTTAAGACAGCTATAGTATACTCATATACATAAATAAATAAATCTTTAAAAATCTGAAAAAGAAAACCATTTTGGCTAATAGTGTTTCCCATAATGTTTTTCTGGATACACCAGAGAGAAACAGTTACTCCAGTAGTTTTAGACACATTCATAGTTCAGATTATTTCTTCCCAAAATCTTCACAAAGCCTGAAAAAGCATTTGTATTGAAAGCCTCACTTACACATTTCACAGCAAAGGGAACAGAATTGCCCATAGAACTCCCATTAATGTCAGGGAGAATCACTGATAAACTCCCAAGCAATACTTGGAAAACATCTTCATTGTTGCCTTGGGGCTCCTGCTAATGCTGTGCACAAATAAGATTTAGCTCTTAAAGAGACAATTGCTTTATACTGCTGAGCCTGTATCTTCACTGACACTAAGCAGAGTCGACAACACTAGAATGCATCATTTGTTGTCTGTGTTTGAAAAGCATCATTGCACCTTTCTGCACCATGTCCTAGTTTTAAACAAGCAAAACAAATCTTTCTAGAAATAAACCTGTGATATATTTAAAGGAGAATGACTTTTGGGTATGTTTTTTATTTCTTTTCACCCAAATATAAACAACTGCTTAGATATTCTATTTATAAAGACATTCTTGAGACTTCTATTTAGGTTTACACAAACTAAATATAGAAAAAATATTTACTAGGTTGTAAATTTACTAGCAATATACAGTATCATTGAATTTAATCTGAATATTAATTACAAAAGTAAAAGTACTAAAAGGGGGGTTATGGACTTTCTGTGAGTCTGACATCAAATGTATATTTTAATCAGTCATATTTGGGGTTAGAGTGAAGACTCAGTGGTTAAGAGCATATATTCCTTTGAAGATGACCAGGAATTGTCTCCTAGATCATACAACTAATAATCTACAATGACATATTACTCCAGCCCCAGGATATCTGATGCTCTCTTCTGGTCTCTGTAGACTCTACCCAGGTGTAGTACATACAAATCCATTTGTGTGTGTGTGTGTGTGTGTGTGTGTGTGTGTGTGTGTGTGTGTGTGTGTGTGTGTAAATCATTAATAGGACACTGCAGATTATTCAAAAGTAAAATGTAAACTCCAGTCGTGAAGATATGAATTGACATTTGAAAAATATTTAAGTGTTGAAGAAGCAACCAGAAGTGGACATTCAAGAAAGCACTAGGTTTCATAAGGATGTATTACATTTAGAACTGCATTTCCTCTGCAATCATTTTCTGGGCTTACTCTGTCTTATTGGGAGATAAGGATGTGGAAATTAAGCAGACATGCCTTCTCAAGCTATGGAAACAGAATGTAAACAGTTATAGAAGGGTGTTGATTATCAAAAATCAATGTAATCTTTGGAGCTTTAGGATCATTTAGTCATTTTTAATTGCTAAAAACATTTTTAACTTGCTAATATTTTAGTAATTATGTTACTATTTCAGTAGATTGACTCATTTCTCTATTTGCTTACTCTAAGGAAAAAGCACTAGCATGGCCTATTTAACTGCTTGAATCGAGAAACCATCGATTCTTTGATGAAATTCAACGAGGAATTACAATAGGGATAATTTAACTGTGCCACATGTTGTTAACTCAGCTGACTTGTGATGAAGAAATATCAAAAATGCCTGCTCTGATACAAACACTTGAAGTGCCATATGATAGTCAGAGAATCTGGCAGACAACTTTAGCCTAAAGGAAAGTTCATTTTAAAGCATTTGGAATAATTTGTACAAAACATGGCCTAGCACCATGCTGAATGTTTTTAGACAACATTTTGAATCCTGTGGATATAGAATTTCTGTGGTGAAAATATCATGGCATTTTGCCACTGAAATTTTATTTTATTTTTAAATTTTTCTTAACTTTTGAGATTATAACATAGCTATAAATTTCTCCCTTTCCTTTCTTCAAACACTCTCATATACCATTCAATATCATACTTCAGATACATTGTATCTTTTCCACTAATTGTTATTGCATGCATATATATTTTGAATATATATATATATATCAAAGACATATACAAACATATATGTGTATATAGCCTGTTTGGTCAGCATAATGTTACTTTTATCTTGACTGTTCGGTTGTGGTCAACTAATATCTGTGCTCTTTCTTGAGGACAAAAGGTATTATTGGGTAGACCTCTCTAATTCCTACATTTTATAAGTTCCCTATATGTCTTTATGTAGGGTTGGTGCTTTGTGGACTTTTTCATGTCCAGTTTGGCTTATTCATTGTTGTCATCCATGTTCAGTTCATGTTTTAATAGCCATGTTGGTGAGAGTTTGTAACTTTTGATGTTACTCGACCTATTTCAACTATAACTGATACAGGAGAAACACATGGTATCTATTTTATTTCACCTTGTGAGAAAAGATTCAAGCATCCTCCCTTGGGTCTTCTTTGTTATTTAGCTTTTTGGGTCTGTGGATTGTACTTTATGCCTAATATCCAATTATAAATGAATACATACCATGCACTTCCTTTAGGGTCTGGGTTATATCACCCAGGATAATATTTTTTTAGTTCCATCCATTTCCCTGTAAAATTATTGATGTTCTTTTTAATAGCTGAGAGGTATTCCATTGTACAAATGAACCACGTTTTCTTTATCTATTCTTCACTTGATTAACATTTAATCCTAGATCTTAAAGAAAAACAGTATATTTATGTTTTAAAACTTTGTTTGGTTATATAAGCTTGGCTTCTTAAAAGTCTTTGGCATGTTCTGCCTACACATACAGTTCATAAAATTAAACTCCATGATTTTTAGTAAAAGGCTTTGAGAGGTATATTATTCTACGCTCTATGGTTATAGGTGTTGGAGCAATCAACTGATCATATTGGAGCTTCAAAAAAGGATTTGATTTTACTTCAGCTCACGGAAATGAGAAGAGACTGTCACTGTACTGGGAGGAGAATTTGAGGAGAAATCTTTTCTATTTAATACAGCTTAATGGATAATCCACTCTTCCCCAGTTGGCTTCATCACTGAAACTTAAGAATGCCCCATTTTTCCCTGTTTGTTCCATCTGGGAGAGTTTTCTGAAATTCAAAAGGAAAACAAAGTCACCAATACATAAAATTCAGAGGCTAAACATGATGGACCTCACTAAGCAGAGGGTAGAATGCTAACTGATTTTGAAGCCTAGACTGATTTGAATTGAAAATATCCAGTGAGGAAAAGGGCAGCTTCAATAATTAAGTCGCGAAACTTGTTTCATCCACAAATGATGAGTGAAATACTCTAAAACCCTTCTCACTAAAAGGGCTTTCAAATGGGTGATTAAACTATATATCCATATATGCATAAAGCGTGTCAGAACAAAGTAGGTAGAATCTTTCTATTAGCTCCAGAGTAATTTATGTGGAGTCACCATTGAATCCTTTATGTGGAACATGTAAAGCTGTCAGTGAAAGTTAGTATAGGAGATGTAAGTGTCTTACAAAAAAAGGTCTATATAGACAGTATGTTGGTCTCAATCCAAGTGCTAAAATTTCAGAATCAGTGTATGTCTTTAGTCAGCCTGTGATATGGATATAGACTCCCAAGTTGCTCCAGTATTATGCAGTAAATAAATAACACATGAGGCAGAAAGATCCTCAGACATTCAGCCAGAACAAATATAAAATTGATTTGGACAGATACATCTCAAAAGTAGGTCATTCGAGATCCAAAAAGAGGTGATGTTGAATAAGAAAATAGCCCCAAGCAACCTCCCATGAATATGTATAAAATAAAAATATGACTTTCATACATCAGTATAATTAATCTAAGAGAATTTAATAAGCAAACTTATGAGAATGAAACTGTAAATGTGTAAGGGGTAGTTAGAATAAGAGGCAATAGTGGAAAGGCCAGATTTTAAAATAGTATATTGACATTAAACAGACACTGAGAGGATAAGGCCACTAAATGGCTTAAAGCACGGATTGTGTAGAGCTAAGAATGAGAATTAGAGTACATGACAACTACACTTTGCCCAGAATGCAACACACAATTTCACTAAGATAAAATATTAGGAAAAGCTGAAGAAACATAGAAGGCTGAGGGTCTAGTGGATATCTAGTTGAATTTATAAATGGAATAAAGATAAATACACTTGATGAAAACAAATATTAGGGAAATATTTTCCTAACCTTGTGAAAGACTTGATATTTATTGTGATTTGAATCCTAGTCATACCGAAATTGTTAAATATTCAATATCACAAAATAGCTACACAATGTTAGTCTAAAGTGACTGACCTATGACTCCCTAAGATTAAAATACATTGGAAGAATTTGGAGTATCTTTTCAGTGTAGACACAGAATTATGATCTATTTCATCATGGATTATTATGCACATTACTTATGTATATACTATAGTGCATGCATGCATATGTTCTTTCTATATGTGATGTATGTATTATCATAAACATATTACATTATACATGCATATTAAACATATATAAAAATACTCTATACAATATGCTATTACTTTAAGGAACATTGAAACTGTTGTTTGCATTTCATGTGTATGTCACTTATCATTCAGTCCCTTAAGATCTCTAGGCTATAAAACACCATGCTCATCAAATCCTTGACTCTCCAGAGTCAGTTCACATCACAGTCAAGACTGAAGTTAATGTAGTCGACATTGGACACAACTGGCATATCATCTTCCTTGTCCTATTGTCCCTCACTGCTTCTTATGCCATAGCACTGTTATGGCAGTCTCCTCTGCCTGCACACCTATTAAAACTCAGCTTTCCCACTTGTCACATTAGGGAACTATAAATATTTTTCAAAATTCCAGACTAAAAGCTCTAGTGCTGTTGACATTTTACATGTTCTCTCCCTTTCCTTCATATATGTCCTCAAAGATGATCCTTCTCCCAGGTCTAATCACCATGTATTTTTACCATCTTGACAGGAATGCATACTTTGTCTTCAAATTGATGTGGCTTTACATAGGTTTGAGTTTATAACTGATGATTTTTTCTTGTTTGTATATTTGATTTTTTTTCTGTGTCTTGCAGCACTAAATTTCAAGAAGCCTCTCTGAGCTCTTTACATAGGAGCCATGTGTGTTCCTTTATCAAATTGCTGTTATTTCTGAAATATTTTCTTTAGTCCAGATGTCTTGGCTGAGGACTTGGCCCACATGCTAAACTCTCTTTGAGATACAATCTGCACCAACTAAATAATTGAAAATGGAAATATTTTTGCTTCCAAATATCCTGTTTATATCTCAGAGAAAGATTATGAACTTACTTGTTTCATGGTATAAAACTTTTCACACAGTCCTTTATTATTTCTCTACCCTCCTCATAAACATATTCATCCAGGCTATCACACTTCTACATCTCAGCCTATATCAGATATGCCAGCCTCCTTCCACCAACAACCATATCTACAAAAAGCATAAGCATAAGCATTCCTCAAACTATTTTACCTCAGCTGCCTTCTAATTACTTCCCTCTCTCCAATATCACCCATTATGAATCCTTGCCCCAAAGAGATACTTTAAAAACACACACCACAGCATGCCTTTCCCCAGTTTAATATTGCCTGCTTGTTATCTCATTGTCTTTAGAACAATGTACAAATATCATTAAACGGTTTACAAGATTTCTCAGGAGAAAATTTCAGCTGATTTCTCTAGGCTTAACTTCAAGTACTGTTCCCACACATTTAATATGTTCCAACATACTTAATTACATTATTAGTTATGAAAATGCTTCTACTATTTATAAAGTAATGAAGCTACAACTTTTTATTGCTATTTATCTTTTGCCTAAAATAAAATTGTATAGCATCTTAATCTTTATTTGATAATTGGGTTTTTATTTTTAAAAATTACAACAAAATTCTCTGGCCTCAGTGAGAGAAGATGCCCCTAACCCTCAAGAGACATGAGGCCCCAAGGAGTGGGGTGGTCTGGTGGGGTACGTTGGGGTGGAGTGATGTGGAATGGATTAGGAGGTTGGAAACATCCTCTAGGAGACAGGGGAGGAGGAATGGGATGAGGACAGATCAAGAGGCGGATAATGACTGGGCTGTAAAAAATGATTAAAGATAATTCCAAAATTTAATTGTAGACAGGATAAATTTTGGGCCTGAAAGCTTTGTGGCTAGGTTGGTATTTCAATCACTCCATTGGGATTCTTGTCTTTTTACAGGAGATGACCTCTCCAGGTTCCATATCCCCAATGTAGTGAGTCACAGCTAGACGGGAGCATTGTCTTTTTGAGAGGCTTCACCCAGCAACTGATTCAGACAGATACTCACACCCTCAGTCAAACAGTGGATGGAGCTTGGGGACTTTATGGAGAAACAGGAGGAAGGATTACAGGATCTGAAGAGCATAGGAACTCCACAAAAAGATAAACACAGTCAACTAACCTGAACCCCTGAGGTTCTTAGAGTCTGAACCACCAACTAAAGAATGTAAACAGGCTGTATTTAGGTCTCCCTGCACATATGTTGCAGGTGTACAGCTTAGTGTTCATGTGGGTCTCAAACAACTGAAATGGGGGTCATCCCAAAAGCTGTTGCCTGTGTGTGACATGCACTCTTCTAGCTGGACTGCCTTGGCTGGCCTCACTGGAAGAAGCACCACCTAGTCTTGAAGAGACTTGAAGTGCCAAGGGAGCTGCTACCTCCTCACAGGAGAAGGGGAAGTAGGAAGGAGTATCACTATAATATTCTCACAGAAGGCGTAACTTTATATAGTCAAGCAAAATAATAATGGGTAAATAGTGCTGCAGATCAGTACAGTAATTTTCAATATAATTAGCCTAAGGTAATAGACAGTAACCTCAATTTTTTTTTTAAAAAATCTGTTTGTTTTGCACTTCTATATAAAACATTATTACAAATGCCATTAGAAAATTGAGCAAAAATGGCCCAAATAGTTATACTTTAGCAATAAAATGGCAACTCCATTATCTCAGAATATAAATGAATAATCTTAATGAATATAATTATATATTAAAAACAATAACATTTTGATTTAACTTTGTACTTCACTAAGCTGTTTTCTGTAAAGTTTGGCTTCATAAAAGAGAACAGATTCTTCAATCTGCCTCAATTTTCAATCTGTTGTTCTATAATTGACTTGTGCTATATGAAGTGTCTTTCAGAAAACTTTATTATATATATTTTGAAATTATAAATATCTCTCTTGTTCAATTAGGCAGACGGTTCTGCCTTCATAGATCATTTAAAGATGTTCCTAAATATTCCTTTAGGTTTTAATGCCAGGTTTGATTATTTCAGAATAGTTATTAAAAACTTAGATTTTAGAACTAGACATGCTAAATGTCCCTTATCATCACCATTTGCTAATTGTCTGTCTTGAGCCAAGTTAACCTAAGTGAATCAAAAACTTCTCAAACACAAAATGAGATTGAGGAGAGTAACCACTTAATAATTATTTCCAGTTCAAATGAACTCAAAAACTACTACTGAAAACTATTTTAATGATGATACAATGTCTTCCTCTAAAATGGTTATCTGTGTAGAATTCACTCTCATTTGTATTTCCAACCACAAGTTTTTTACACTTCTAGATAAAGTAAAAAATATATTTCTATTTTTAAAATTAAGTAGGATTTTATGTTGACATATACTTTAGTTATCCACTGTTAAATGCCTTAGTCACTGTTCTTTTACTGTGAAAGGACATCATGACCAAATCAACTTACAAAGGAAGCATTCAATTAGGTTCTTGCTTAAAGTTTCAAAGTGTGAATTGTGATCATCATAGGGGGAGTCATGAACGCGGCAAACAGTGAGGTAAAGCCATGGAACAGTAGCTGAGAAAAGGGGGAGAGAGGAGAGAGAGGAAACAAAGATAGGCTGAGGGGAAAGGGAGAAGGGAGGCTGGGCAAGTTGGATTGAAGCATCTTAACATGAGCTTTCTTCTTGTTAAACTTCATAACATTCCATGTGTTGCATCATGGATATTCTGTACTTTTGGGCTAATGTCCATTTAACACAGTAACCAAAAAAAAAAAAAAATCATTGGTAGACATGATCAATATGCACAAAGAAAAGGAAAATAACCCTTCATTTAAAACTAGGAGGAAAGATCAAGAGAATTATGATATCTTGTGTCATGCTTGGCTACATAGCAGTAAATTGGGTCAAGTGTATGTAGAAATAAGGTACAGAAAAGACATGACATAAAGATTAATAAAAAGATATTATAGTAATAGACTGAATATATTTTTAGTGAATGTATACTTTCTGGCATCTTGATCGAATATTATGTAGATATTAGCTCTTTTGCTATCTGATGCCATTTACTTGTGAATTTTTTTCTGTTTATGTTTTGTTTATATGGCATATCTATTAAAAATGCCAAGCATTGAGATTAACTGTTAGTACTGAATTAAGGTTAATCTTTATCTTGAAGCCTTACTATATGCTTTGTAGTAGAAGTGGGTATACCAAATTTAATGCACATATATTTAGGATTGTAATGTCTCTTTGCTTCATTTTTGTTGATCATAATGACCTGTCCCTCTATATTTCATGTGATAAATTTTAATGTAGAGTCTAATTTGTCAGATATTCGCATAGCAATGCATAGTTGATTTCTTGTTCCATCTTCTTGGAGTAATTGATTTGCTACATTACATTCTAAGGTTGCATATATTCTTGGATACAGGATGAGATTCTTGTAAGTAGAAAAATAGAGATCCTGTTTCTTAATCCATTAAACTAGCATAAGACCTCTCCAAAGAGCAATTTTTGATGATAAGATTTTCAGTACCCTGTGGTTATGAGACTTCAGCTTAAAAAACATCTGTGAAGGTAGGCAGAGCAAAAGTAGGCCTACCTCACTCGGGATGACTTTTTCTAACTCTATTTACCTGTGAATTTCAAAATTTCATATGTTTTTAAGCAGTTGGATAATAGTCTATTGTGTAACATTTTCTATACCCATTCATCTGTTGATGGTCAACTAGGCTGTTAGTAATTTCTGGCTATTATGAACAGAATGTCAATGGAAGTGGATCAGTATCTTTGTATTAGGATATGATGTTGAATATCATGGATCTCGAGATACATCGACTGGATCTTCCTGAGAAACCACAACAATGAATTTGTTAGTATTTATACAAGCTTGCATTTCTACCAGTAATGGATGAGTATTCCTTTTACTCCATATTCTTACTAGCATAACATTTATCTTACTGATAATGGCTATATAAACCAGTTTAAAACAAAATATCTCAGTTGTTTTGATTTGCATTTCCCTGATGACTAATGATGTTGAAGATTTCTTTAAGAATTTCTCAGCCATTCGAATTTTCTCTTATAATAACTCTGTTTAGTTTGTACCTTATATGTAATTCAGTTATTTGGATTTTCAATATAATATATTTTTAGTCTTTTATGTATTTTATATATTGATTGTTAAATAAGTAGTTGGTAAAAATCTTTTTCTAATCAGTAGTCTGTATTTGTCTTCTGAATGACATTATCCTTTGGATTAGAGAAAACTTTTTTAGTTTCATGAGGTCCCATTCATTAACTGTTGATTTTTGTGCCTATACTATTGGTGTTTATGACAACCGTTCTTGATTGTCAAATCAACTATATCTGAAAGCAACTAAAACCCAGAGGCTGGGTACACCTGTGAGGGGGGGTGTTTTTCTTAATTAGCCATCTTTAATCATAATCTTTTTAGGTGGGAAGATTCATCTCATATTTGGCCCATACCTTCTGCTTGTCCTTTCACTGTTTCTGGGAAGTTCATTCCTTCATTAGAAGTAGACTCTACTTTCCTGGAACTTCTGGCATCTACTGAATACCAATTAAGATATCTTGCTTCCTGAATCGGACTGAAATTTTGTATTTTTATTAGGAGACTTCCATTAGAGTGGTCTCTAAGCCAGCCACTTTAATAAATAAATACACACACATGCACACATACACGCACACACACACATTATATATATATATATATATATATATATATATATATATATATATATATATATTGTTTTTAACAGTTTTAAACTCAGAAGCCTGGGAGTGAATGTAGTTGATAACCTGGTGACCTTTTTATCTATAGAGTCAGCCTTAGCCTAATCCTCCAGAATGTTTATGCCAGACTCTCCCTCCTAGGCCCTTATACTAAAGAACCAGTCTTTATAGTATAGGTCTCATGTACCTTGAGATGAATTTTGATATAATTATGCATCTTTGTGCATCCTTGGTTTACTGTGTATAAATATACTTACAATAAACTTATCTGGTCTCTGACATTAGAGAAGTTTGAATCAGAACAACTCAGTTGGGTTACACTGAATTTTCCTTCTTACCAGGATCACCCCTTAAGCCAATTCTTTATTCATGTTCTACTATTTACAGGCTCAATATTGGGCAGATTCAGTTTAAGCCCTCAGATCTGATTTATAAATTCAACTATTATATCTTGTACAAAAAGAGGCATTTAACAGTGTTTTTACCTATCTTCTGGTTTTTATATTGTTCTCTCTTTATCATGTTCCTGAATGCCTTGTAAGTGATGGTATAAATGTCTTTTTTAGGGATGAATAGTCAACAATACACCCACTTATTCACATTACCCTGATTGACAGATAATTCATCTTTTTTCTTACCATTGCTCACTTAAAAAGGGGGATTTTCTCCAATTAAAACTGAAGAATACTTGTGGTGGTTTGAATATGCTTAGCCCATGGGAATTTTAGGATGTGTGGCCTTCTTGAAATAGGTGTGGCCTTGTAAGTGCATCACTGTAGGAGTAGGCTTTGAAGCCCCACATGCTGTGGTATAGTCAGTTTCACTTGGCTGCAGCCAGATCAAGACTCAGAACTTTCTGCTCCTTCTCTAGTCTTCCTGTGTGCTATCATGCTTCCTGCCCTGTTGATAATAAATTGAACCTGTGAGAGTATAATTCAACTTCAATGAAATGTTGTCACTTATAATAGTTGTTTTTATTTTTTTACTATATTAATCCTGCCAATCCATGAGCATGGGAGATCTTTCCATCTTCTGAGATATTCTTCAATTTCTTTTTTCAAAGAGTTGAAGTTCTTGTCATACAGATGTTTCACTTGCTTGGTTAGATTCACACTGAGGTATTTTATATTATTTGTGACTATTGTGAACTGTGTTGTCTCTCTAATTTCTCATCCTGTTTATCCTTTGAGTAAAGGAAGGGTACTGATTTTTTTAGTTAATTTCATATTTAGCTACTTTGCTTAAGTTGTTTATCACGGTTAGGAGTTCTCTGGTGGAATTTTTGTGGTCATGTAGGTGAACTATCATATCATCTGAAAATAGAGATATTTTGACTCCTTCCTTTCCAGTTTGTATCCTTTGACCTGCTTTTTTTGTCCAATTGCTCTGGCTAGGACTTCAAGTACTATATTAAATAGGTAGGAAGAGAGTGGGCAGCCTTGTCTGGTCCCTGATTTTAGGGGAATTGCTTCAAGTTTCTCTCCATTTAGTTTGATGTTGGCTACTGGTTTGCTGTATATTGCTCTTACTATGTTTAGGTATGGACCTTGAATTACTGATGTTTTCAAGACTTTTATCATGAAGTTGTGTTGAATTTTGTCAAATGCTTTCTCAGCATCTATGGAAATGATCATTTTTTTCCTTTGAGTTCATTTATATAGTGGATTATGTTGATGGATTTCTATGTATTGAACCATCTCTGAATCCCTGGGATGTAGCCTCTGTAATCATGAAGGATGATCGTTATGATGTGTTCTTGGATTCGATTTGCGAAAATTTTATTGAGTATTTTTGCATCAATATTCACTCCTCCATTGTTGGTAGGATTGCAAGCTGGTACAACCACTGTGGAAATCAGTCTGGTAGTTCCTCAGAAAATTGGACATAGTATTACCTGAGGACCCAGCTATACCACTCCTGGGCCTATACCTAAAAGATGTTCAAATACCTAACAAAGACACTAGCCTTGCTAGTCCCTTGTCTTCTCCATTTCCTCTCTTCTTAGTCCCTCCTATTTAAATCTGTAAACCTCTCATTCTTGTCTGTTTTCATGTTACTTATGTTCCACTATTTCTCTCCCTTTAGGCATTGCACACACACTGGTTTCTTTCTAGTGTCGTGGCTTTTAGTGGTACTCCAGAATCATCAAACAAAATTAGATTGGAAGCTAAAATTTGCATTTTAGAGAAAGATCAGGTGGCCCTTCTCTCTCCAGGTTACATCATTTGGCATTTCTTTTCTGTTTTCTTCATCTACTTGCAAATTGCATGATTTAGTTATTCCATTACCTTATCCATTCATCAGTTGGTAGACATACCATCTAATTCAATTTCCTCGCTGTTTTAAAGAGAGTGGCAATGTGCATGGGGGTTGATAGTGGCATCCATATCTTCTGTTTTCTTGCTAATAATGTGGAATCATTTAGTCAGTTCTAAAAAACAAATTTCTTAGTACATTACTGAAATTGTTTTTATGACATGAGTGGCTGATGCTCTATGATTAGGCTCAAATACTGTGGATATTTTGCTTTCCTGACCCTTTTATATAATAACTTAACTATTTTTATCTGTACTGATATTTTTGTGTAGATATTAATTTTAATAGTATTTTATTATTTTTATGAGTTTTTTACAATGTCTTTGGATACTTGCTGCCCTCACACAACACTTCCCAGGAACACTCATACCCTTCTTTACTCACCTAACTCTAAAATTCTGAACTTATCACATCAAATTTGAGCTGCACAAATATCATTGCGTGTTTTCTCCAGGAGCACGATTAACCTGCTAGGGAATTATTAGTGAATGCATCTATCTATATGATGGGAACTTATTTGTATTATCTTTCTTCTTCTCATGATCTGTGGGCTACATCATGTTCCCTGGGTTTCCTTTTTATCTTCATGATATTTTGTTTATCATGCATATCATATAAATATCACACAAGCAACTGCTACATTATAAATGCAGTGTTGCAAACCCTTCTTACATATTGCACATGGAGTGTAATTGTTACGTAACAGGTTTCTACTCTGTCACTTTGTTACTCCTCTTTTTCTGGTTTCAGTTCCCCCTCACTTGCCCCTCCTGATTTTTTTTTAATATTTATCATTTATTTTTATCTAGCTGTGTGTGGGGTGGGGCAGGAAAGGGCTTCACATTTTCTTAGCTGGTTGAAGTGGTTGTGAGTTGATGAACTTGGTCCTTCACAGGACCAGTGTGTCCTCCTACTCACTCACTACCTTCTCTTTTCCTTGTGTGGGATGAACCTATTTCAAACATTTTACTACTTAGTTACTGCTTATTTTACTGTTGTAATTTTGAAGTTGTTCCTTTAATTGCACAACTAAACTACTACTTTGACTCTGTCCTACTACAAATAACATTCCTTATCCGGACACAAGTTTATCACCAATGCACCCTGGCTTTCTTGTTATAATTTTTATGTACATCAGACTTACAAGGTTTATAACACTAAAAATTACACTATATATTTAGTTCAAAGGATACTAATATTTCAGTGTTAAGAAGGAAATAGTGAATTAATTTTTGCATTCATGTAGATATTTGCAATGCTCTCTCTCTCTCTCTCCCTCTGTCTCTCTCTCCCTCTCTCTCTCTCTCTTTCTCTCTCTCTCTCTCTCTCTCTCTCTCTCTGGATATCTCTTTTAACACAAACTCAGTTAACTCCTTTCCTTGACTTTGTATAGCTGCCTTTGTACCAATCCAGGTTTTAATCAGTTTTCTGCTGACAGGGCTGAACTATGTGGGAGAATCCTGCACAATCAGCAGAAATAAGACTGAATTTTAATGTTTCTTCCCATGTTTATGTTAAATGTCCCTGGAATGATGAGGTTCTTTACTGGGATACCCTACTTCAGAACAGCAATAGTTAATACAGGATTAGAATATGAATATAGAAAAGCCAAGATAGTAGAACTGCGTGTCCTAAGAAACTAATCTTTCCTTAAGATAATGTTGCCTGAGCATTTCCTGGTCAAACCTAGCAATACTATAAATTGTTCAAATCAAAGAACAAATCTGTAGATGCTAACATTATAAATTCCTTACCTCACTACTCTGGTGACATTTAATAATAACATTTTAGACTTCACTACTCCACTGGGTTTTTATCAATTTTGTAATCAGTCAGTACAGTAGAAAACCAGATGACATACAAAGTGCTGTCCTTATTAGAACCAACCTTATTTTGAACCAAGAACTTAAAGGATACAGTCTGATCTAGTCTACTTAATCATGATCTGAGGTAATTTGGCTTCACAGTTTATGAATAATGATGGAATAAAAATGTACCTTTTGGAAGTACATTCAGGATTGCAGGTACAGAAAACAGTTGGAGAGTTTTGAAATAGAGGTTGCAATGAAGAAGGGAATTTTATGCAATTCAGTGTTTAAAATTACTAATGTAAACATTTCTTCTTGTGAACAATTGTTTGTACTTTTCCAGTTCAATATGTCGCATTTGAAAGGATACTAAATTTCTTAAATTACAGTAATTTGAAAATTATATGGCTAAAAAAGAAAGTATCTAAACCTTATCTTGTTTTTTTAGAGAGTCTACTTTGCAGTAAGAAGAAAAACAACAGCAGCAATAGAGCTAAAATAGTGTTTAGCTTCCTTGTGTCAGATTTACCTGCTGAAGTGTGTAACACCTAACCTAACCCAACCTCATATGTAAGGTGCAGTTATGTCACTGTGATACCTCATTCTCACTTGTGGCAGCTGAAGAATGAGAATGAATTAAGATTCATTCTAAATTAGCAATAAACTAGTCATTCTAAGCTAGAGAGAAAGCACACAGGGTAATTGGCTTTGCTTTTCTTACAGAAGACCTGACATTGCTTCCCAGGTTCCACATTGGGTCACAGTCATTTTGTAATTCCAGCTCAAAGTGATCTGGATTTCTCTGTCATCCACACATACCTCTGCACATGTATGTATGTACCCACAAATGTGTACATAAGTCACATGTTGACATCTGTGAAAATACAAATACACACACACACACACACACATACACATCTGCCTAAAACTAATTATTTAGAGGTTTAAGAAAAAAGAAACTCATGTTCGTACTTTTCCATTTCTCAAGTGTTAACCTAGGATATGGTGCTTTCTTCCCTTATGTGTGCCCTTCCCTATGTTGTGGTCATATTGATATTTTCCAAAGTTAAGAAGCCATTGATATTGAACTGATTAAGCTCCTGATTAACATTTTCAAATAAATGAGACTGAGTAAGACTCTATAAGGCATTTGAGACTGTAAATTTTCACAGTTATGAGTGTTATTTCAAATGTTATATACAGTAATATGTGATATAATATATTCCTAGAAATTATTCAAAGGAAAATAAATCACATCAAAAATAACTGAGATTCCACCATTCAATCCTCAAGTAGAAAAACAGAAGTCTAATTAATTCTATAGTTTAAATTCGACTGTAACATAATTAAACAAAGTAAAAATTTAAAAAGTAGACATCTAAATTTATTTAGAAATATTCTTACAGTCGTAAATGTAAGAGCAAGTCATTTGTCACCTGCAGAACACAGAACATCCAATTCCAAGAAACATAAGCAGAAATAAAATATATTTAAAGGTTGTGACTTGGATAATTTATCTACCTGACAACTGATTTGTAAAGAGAATTTGTAAAATAATTATATACATAAAAGGACAAAATATTTTTGATGGTTTTCTGTCACAGGAAACACTTAAATGAAGGTCGAGTTCTTCACATGAACTTAACATGTCAAGTCATATTTCAGTCTATATAAATTATTACTCTCAAATTAGGACTTTATTTAGGCTGACTTGAATATTTAAAATAATGTCTAATATGAAACCTAATTTTTAGAAGACATACTAAAATATTAACTTTCCTTTTTTCTACAGGAGAAGCATTTCATTTGGAGAAAAGAAGAATAAATTTTAAAATCTTGATATATGTTCTAAGGACATGGTAGAGCAATTTACTCTGGGGGTGTTTTACAATCACCAAACACACTTTATTCTTCACTTGCCCAATGAATAGATGTCTTTGCAATTGCTCAAATAATCTGAGATGTTTAAAAACAAGGTTACTCACGCACCAGATGGCATTTTAAAAGCAAACAAATTTTTAGAAATCAGATGAATGTCATTCTTGTTGAATGGTTAATAAGCTCTCTGATGACTAGCTTAGAAGCAAATGTCACAGAGTCACATGAGATGGCTAAAACACCCACTTACTTCGGAGACTGGGTGAAAAGCAGGAAGAGCCATTCTGGGTGTAACCTTGAGCAGTCTGTGATCCAGTGGGTGGTGATGATTTTTCCCTATGTTGGCTATGACCAAACAAAATACAGCCATTTATGATACCTCTGTGTCTCTCTGTTTTCCTTTCTGTTGCTGATTAAGCCATCTCAAGCACTTTCTTTGCTTTGAGTTGAATCTCAAATAAAGCTTCTACATCTCAAAAAATTTATGTACTTTACACAGTAGAAATATAAATTAACTAATGTACCATGTGTCAAAGGACAATGAGAGGAAGGAAAAGACAGAAAGAGATTAAAGAAATTGAGAGTAACAACACTCATTTATATTTTCTAAAATATTCTATTGTAATTTTCTCAAAGTGATTTTACAATCTTCAACATTATTTGAAAATGAATCTGGACATTTATCTTGTATGTTTTTCAGTTTAAATTTTATTTTATATGCTGAATTTAAACAACAAAAATCACAGTGATCAAAAAAGTACATTTTGTGTATATTATTAATTTTTATTTATTTTTAATGTCCCTTACATGGTTGAATATACTTTCAATCCAAGGACATGAAAGATAGCAAAATAAATTTTAATGTAACATCAGGGAGCTTCTTTATATGAGGGGCATATTTGATGGATAGATACATGGCTATTGAACATGTTGAGCATGAGACTGACTGTTCATTGCTAAACAGAATGTTGCACCACATCCATGGAAGACAAACTAGAGAAAGCAAAACAAACATAAGAGAAGACAAATGGGATACATACTCTGAAATGCTGTCATGGGAACAGAATATGGCAGTTGCAATCATGAAGTCACAAAAGTTGGGCCTACCTACACAAGACTTTCACAAAATGAAGCCAGTCAAAATTCTGACATCAGTAAGCGAGGCTCTCTTTAGTCCCCAGTCCTTACTGAAGAGATAATAGCACTTGGTAGTTGCTGGGGAAGGGGAAATTCACTCTTTTCTTTGGATGTGCCCTCAGTATGTGTTCCATAGTTTGGTGGATGTCTCTGTATTCATGCACCAATGGTGAACATTTACTGGACTATTATTTGATAAAACATATTATTAGTTAAAGAGATACAGTTGGGGTGGCATACATTGAGAATGATATGTGACAGATATGGCCATATTTCCTGATCAGTTTGAAATTATCAAGAAGAAAGAAAATTTACTTTAGAAAACCATCCAAATTCACTCTCAGGTACATAAAACTTCAGAACACTTTGTAATACATACTATATTACCTCAAATAAATAAATAAATAAATAAATAAATAAATAAATAAATAAATAGTAAATTAAGTAAAGCTTTCTTGTTTTAAATAAGTTTACAGAGAAAGAGAAAACCAACTGATAATTCTAGAGATATAAACCAAAAACCAATACAGATGAAAATGGTAAAGCTCTGAACATGTGGCTGAGAAACCACAACTTAGACTCTTTTAATATGTATTTGCCAATACTAATACAATAAGAGACTTTACACTGTATTGCTGGATTATAACATTCACATTTTGCTGTTAACCAAGAATACTTTGATAGAGACAATAATCAACTAAAGCTGTTCTTGAAGGATGTGTCAATTTTAGGGGTAAGAATTATATGTGTGTATTCAAGTGGTAACCCATCAACAAGATGAGTTACTATGTTGGAAGGCCACTTTCATCATGTGTAAAGTAATTGATGCTATGTATTGTTCTTGTCTTATATATAAACAATAACATTTTAAATTATTACTTATTTTTTAATGATTTATACTCTTACCATTCTGAACTAAGACTAGGTCAGGATGGGGCTGGAGAGATGGCTAAGCAGGAAAAAGCATATACTGCTTCTGTAGAGGATTTCAGTTTGATTTCCAGAACCCTTGCAATAAGACAGCTAGCTTGAAACTGTATTTAACTCCAGCTGAAGATCTGATGCTGTAACCTGGCCCTTGTGGTAACCACATTTACATGTACTCCCCATATAACAATTAAAAAGGAAACAAAAACAAAATTTAAAAGAACATAAATGTGGCTGTGATCATATATCTGCTTTTATTCCTTTTTATTAAAAACCTGATGTTAGATATTAGAATGCAGCACTACGAATTTTAAACAAAACTCATAAAAATTCACATTGAGTCTAATGCATATAACTATTTATGAAAATTTCAGGGTTAGTCATAACATTTACAAGAGATCACTTAAATATCATACAATCTGTCCAATAAATTTTTTTTCTGTAAAGTCTTCAAAAATTATTTGGAAGGAGACTTTGTAACATATTCGGAATGATGTGTGTAGGGTTGTTGTTAGGTGACATACATCCCTTTGTCCACATCATTGATATACATCATTGTCCACAGGCACAAGGTTGATAATTCATTCCTCTTACCTTGTATCTTCAGGCTACAAAAAGCAAATTATTTGAGTTAATGTGACTATGACTCTAAGGGAAGTAAATCACAAGGGCTGACAGCAATAGCTGAATTGACCTTGAACACAGGGTCGATTTTGCATGTCACAATATTCATCATTAGAAAACTCACTGTTGCATAATTTGATCCTTGTCACAGAGTGATGTAAATAAAATAGTAACCATAGAGGCCCCTTTCTTCATTAGTCTAATGAAAAATTCAGCTTCAGCACTGAAATGTTTGAGTCTAATAAAGTTTTATTTTATCAAGGAGCAAAACAAATCAAGGATGGCGATTGAAAACACAAAGAAACAAGAACTAATACATTATTTAAAATTAAAAAAAAAAAAAAAAAAACAAACTTGTCTACTTGAAGATTTTGCCAGAAGTGTGAATATGATGAATGACCACCTGGAACCTTTTGGTCATTTGCATTCCTTTTAGTTGAATTATTTTTCATTATGGAAATTCCAAGAAGGATCATTATAGTTTCAACTGAGTTTCTTAAAACACCAACTCTTTTGGGAAAATACTTTGTATCTTTGCAAAATGGAAATCAAATTTAATTTCGTATTCTGTACATGACATGATAATATTGTTTTTGTCTTAGTATATTCAATCTCAGAATACATACTGTTTGGCAGAGTCACATTTAGGACTGTGTAGAAACATTTATTGCCTACAATTTTAAAACATCTTTGTCATACTTTACTTTATCAATACAGGTCTTTAAATGAACACTTATACTAGAATATCCCAAGTTATATGTATGTTTTTCTACAGCTATGATTTTTATTCTATTAGTTATATTAAAAGTTGTTTTTGTAGATTTCTCTGTACATTAATATTACATATTTAAATACAGCATATATATATATATATATATATATATATATATATATATATATATATATGATAGAAGACTTTACACTACCACTACTACTAGTAGTAGTACACACACACACACACACACACACACACACACACACACACACATTTGGTTTCATTAGGGATATGTTAGGTGACCTGGACATATTTAAATTTGTTGAGACCTTTTCCTTTTAAAGGGAAGAGTTTTCTGGACACTTAAAAAGCAATTATATTCTTTGCTTTCAGTGCAGTGTCTCCAACTGTCAATTAAATAAAGATTGTTGTTGTTTTTGTGTAGACTCCATCCTTGATAATGTGTTCTCTTTGTTCTGTTAATGATTTAGAAAACACAAAATTTAGTGAATTAAATTCCTGCTTTATATACCTCCTTGCTGGCCAACCCTTAAGTCATGTCACGTAGTACAAACATTCGTCTTTGCCAGTTTGATGATTGTGATCTTTTGACAGAAATTTACATTTTATTCACATGTAGAATATTTAGAATTTATCTATAAGCCTGAACTTTAGATGAAATTCAAACTTTATCTTTGGCAACTTTAATGCTTTTTTCAATTTTTCCTTGTTACTGAATTGGTTATGATTCATATATCTTTTCTTAATGGTATGTACAGATTTATAATTTTTATCATTCTGTGTGTTTTGTGTTTTCTGTGGCTGTTAGTTTTGCTTATTTTAATCTCTCCAATGGAAAACATTAAATTTCTGATGTATTTCCAATGCTGAAGCTACAGCTTCTCATCAATTAACTGTAGTATTTTTTTTTCTTTTCAGTCAATTTTCTGTCCAATTTTCCACTTTCCATTGCTAACATTCAAGTTCATTCAACTTTTATTTTTCTCAATATCTCAATCCTATTAATTCCATGGAATTAATTTTCCATGGAATGTTTCCTCACATACCCTAAATTCCATTAGAACTTCTGTTTTTGTCTTCTCCTGTCTGTTAAATTTCTGCCATATGAGTGCTCACTCTGTCTTCTAGCTTTAAGCATTCAGCATGTATGTCCAATCATGTTATATATTTATTTTCTAATTCTATCCGCTGTAACTTTTATCTGTTCCACAGGATTTCTTGATTTTACTATTTTAATTATTATTATATTAGTTTTATCTGGGAATTTTTCTTCAATGAAAAAAAACTTTAGAATGCAACTTATTGCATTTTGAGGTGGCACACACTGGTATAATTTGCAGAAAGTGGTGGAGGATCACAGGTTCGAAGCCAACCTGAGCTATACATGTTTTCTCATCTCCTTTGCCTTCCTCCCACTTATCAAACCCGCCTACCTGTGCTTCTTTTTTTTTCTGTCTCTTCTTTTGACTCTTCTTCATCCCAACAGCCCTTTTTGCATACTATTCCTTTTGACCAACAGCCCCTGTCCAAACAATAGGCCCCACAGAAAAAAATAAAAAAATAAATGCAATTTGTTGAATGTCAGAATATTTTTATTTGTAAAATATTCTAAATTAGTATATTGGGAAACAATTTAGTCTTGATTTGACCTTCAGGTTTTCTTTTAAAAAACAATTTTATGTTTATTCTGTGTATGTGTTTTATCTGAACATATATGTGTGCACCATGTACATGATTGATGCTCATAGTGTCCAGAAGAGGGTATCAGATCTACCTGAACTTGTCCCTACAAAAGGAAAAAAAAAATGTGTGTAATCTCTAAGTTCTCCGTCCAGTTCTTCAAGATTTCTGAAGTAGTAGTAGGATGTTTAGGGTTTAATTTCTCCTACTACTAAGAACAATTCCTTCTGAGTACTAGTATTTAGGCATTAAAAGTAGTTTTAATCCTATCTTATTGGAATAGACTTCTTTTTACAATATGTGAGTATTGAGTTAAAAACATGGCCTCCTCAAAATTGTAGATGATTCTCCATCCCAACTCAGGTACTTACCATAAAAACTATTTGCTTCCCAATGTTCACCTTAATACTAGTGCTGAATTCTCTGGAGAGGCTCTGAGGGTTTACTCTAAAAGTATTTGATGTTTCAGAAAGACTTGAAATATTTACACCTAACTGTGAATTTGTTTTTTCTAGTACCCAGGAATGTGCTTCTAATTAGGAAGCGAAAAGAAAGACTAGAATGTATGACAGTTGACATGCTGATGGAGTGAAAGAAGAGGGATATGGGAATTGGTAATGCTTTTGTTTTCCGTATTGGAAGATCAAGTCATGGATATATCTCTTTTCCTGAGCATGAAAATTTCAAAAGAACTGCATTGTCTGTGCTCACTGGCCTTGAGGAGGAGACCAGCTGTTGCCTAATGGAAGAATGCTTCTTAATGCTCCTTTGTTCAGAATTTTTCAGATATAGCAGTGTTATAATAAGAAGTAGAATGGAAATTTTATAATATATAGATATGCAATATGTGTATACATGTATATATTTGTGTGTATATTTGTGAGTGTGGGTGCATGTGTGTTTATATATCTCCATATATATTAAATATACAACTATATCACATATGTGTAGCATATATAATTTATACTTGAACTTATTATTACCTTGCCTGTTTCCTCTCTATTGATATTATAGGTATACACCACAATACTTTCCTCCTTTCTATTTTGTTTTACATTAATTTACTCTATCTCACTTGTTTGCAAGGTTCAGTTCAGAGTAGAGTACTTTATACATAGAAACAGTGTATTTCTGTATTGAAAACCCAATTCTTGTTTCTTGAATAGATGCCATTTGTAGCATTTAAAGTTAAACAAACCAACAAACAAGAAGCCTGTTTTCTCAACCACAATGTTACTTCTGGATCCCCATTTGCTCTTGAGATATCATGCTAAGAAATGACTGGCATTTGCTCCTTAATGTAGTCAGTATACTTACATGCTTATGTGCTTATATGATAGAGTTGTAATAAACATTCAAGCTCATAACTGGTTAAATCAATGCAATTCTTATAATGAAGTGCTAAGTTGAAAGGGCTGAAAATATCAGCAAAATTACACACTGACCTACTTTTAAAATTCTCATTTGGATTGACATCACTTTTAGAGGTTTCAAAGGATCTGCCCTATATATTTTCAGGTTGGAATAACTGTTGAAGCAAGGGTTCTCCTGATGGATAAGCTAATTTTGCATTTCACTAAAGCACAGTTATAAATAGCTACTAATGATTTTCTGGAAGCCTTGATAGTTTTAGCACACTATACATATTAATTATCCAATCATTCTAAGCTCTTTGATTTTTCTCAGGAGGAAGTTGCTACAGGAAGTCAAAGAGTTTATATCTTGAGCCTGTAGGTAGATTGAATTGGTGTGCAAACCATGGACCATGTGACACAGGAAAGCTGTCAAAGTGCTCTCTCATTATCCACACTGCATTAACCAGGATCTTTGGATTCATAGTTCAAACAACGTGTATTATAAAACGGTATTAGCATTCTGAAGCATGAAAAAATTCTTAAGACAGAATATAACAATATATTACTAGTTAACTTCATTAAGTATCCCAGATAAACCAAACAAAAATTTTCTCAAATGCCAATGACTTTCCAAAAATACATCTATTTAATCACATTATTATTATTATTATTAGTAGTAGTAGTAGTAGTAACTAGTATTATCAATAAATATTATGCTGCATTTGTTCCCTCAGTTTTTGAAACTCTTGGGCTATGCATCTAGAATGTTCTCTGTCTAATGTTAGATTCTACTCATCTAAATTTGTGCTCTCTTATTTTAAAAAAAGTTAATATAAAAATGAATTCCTTTAGAGTCTGATAGAGGAATAATAGAACTTAGTATATGGGTTTTATAATAGTGGTGAAATAACTGTGATAAATGCAACCAAACATTTTCAGACTGAAGGTATTTAAGTCATACTGATTATGTTTTAAATATGGAGATACTTATGCAGGTTTTGGGCAGACTTTGAGAGTCAATACAGGTGCTCTGAGGGCTGAAGAATGAAGATGACCAGTTCAAGAACATCCTGAGGTAACAAAGAAGAGCCTGTCAAAATGAGTGATTGAAACTTATTTGTGTTAACTCAGTAGGAGAGTCTTTTCCCAACATATGCAAGGCCTTATGTGCAATCCCCAGGACACAAAACAAACAAACAAGACAAAGAAATAAAAAGCAAGGAAAGAATGGAGGGATTAAAAGAAGGGCTTGTTCTTTCTCTACCCATAATAAGCATTCATTTAATCCTAAATTTTAAAAGAAAACAACTAAAACCAAACCACTCTTCACACCTGTGGTAGTCTCTAGGTGCTTGGAGAAGAGCTGATTCAGTTTTTCATGGGTTATACTTTGAAAGAAAAGTGTGTATTTCTTTCATCCTAGAGAACGTAGGCCTGGTGGAATGTAAGGAATCTCTCTGTTAAGTGGGTATACTGGCTCTATGTGACAGGAGGCAATGTGGGTAACAGAATTTTCTAAGAATATTTTCTAGAATCGAAGATTCAAAGGCAAAAATAAGCATTATGTTAGTTGAGGTAAGTCAGGAAGGTAAATTTTAAACATCAAGTATGTCAAATAGTAAATCTCTTCTCCCATGAAAGGGTTTGGGATGATCCCTTTCTTTATTTATGTATTTATTTATTTGCTTTATAACTCAATCACAGCCTCCAGTACCTCCCCTCACCCAGGTCCTCCCCCATATTTCTCCCCTTCTCTTCTGAGAAGGTAAAACTATCCCTCAAGGAACCAACTCACCATAGTATATCAAGTTACTGTAGGGCTAGGCATGTTTTCTCCCACTGAGACCAGGCACAGCATCCCAATTAGAAAAACAGGATCCACAGTAAGGCAATAGAGTCAGGACAGCCCCTATTACAGTAGTTGTAAGACCTTTATGAACACCAAACTGCACTTATGTGTGAGGAACCTAGTTCCTGCCATGTATGTTCGCTGGTAGGTGGTTCAGTAGCCCCCAAGGGTCCAGATAGTTGACTCTTGGTCTTCTTGTGGAGTTCCAATCCCCTTCAGGTTCCTCAATCCTTCCCTCAACTCTTGCATAAGACTCTCTGAGTTCTCTCTCTAATGTTTGGCTGTGGGTCTTTGCACCTGTTTCAGTCAGCTTCTTGGTGAAGCCTCTCAGAGGACAGCTATGCTAGGCCCCACCTGCAAACATAACAGAGTTGTCATTAATAATGTCAGGTATTGGTTCTTGCCCACAGGATGGGCCTCAAGTTGGGCATACCATTCATTGGCCAGACCCTCAGTCTTTCTGCTTTCTATCTTTTTCCTTGCACTTCTTGTAGACAGGCTTAATTTTGGGTTGAAAGTTTTGTGGGTGGGTTGGTGTCCTTATCTCTCCACTGATAGTCCTGCCTGGCTATGGGAGGTGGACACTTCAGACTCCACGTCCCTATGGCTAGGAGTTTCAGCTAGAGTCACCCTCATAAATTCTCTGGAGCCTTCCCTACCCCAGGTATCAGACAAGTCCTGGAGCTACCTCTCTCCCATTTTCTATTCACTCTCTCAACTCTCTCCATGGCTCTCTGTTCAACTGATCACACTCCCTATTTCCGTGTCCATCCTCTCTCCCAGTTCCCTTCCTCCATCCACATCCTTTGACTATTATATTTACTTTTTTGAGTAACATTTAAACATCCTCCCTTGAGCCCTTCTTGTTATTTAGCTTCTTTGGATCTATGGATTGTAGATGGGTGTCCTGTCCAGCAGGGCATTAAACAGGGATCCAGGGAGGTCATCTGAAAGAGAAAGTGGAGAAAACAGGCCAACACAAAGAATGGCAATCAGTTTATAGTCTGATCAAATAGCAATTTTTACTTTTTCACACAGGGGTTATATACACAAAAAGGCAGGATGTGGGGAAGGGGATGACACAGGAGCATAGATGTTCAGGGGGAGAACAGATGTCTTCCAGAACAGAGTGTCAGCTGGGTGAAGGTTCAGGAGACAGATCACTATGACTCTGCCTATGATTCACTTGTCCTTATCTAAGTTGGTACTATCCACCAAGGTTACCTATCTACAAGGTCTATGACTATTCAGCCTGGCAATTTTCCACCAAAGCTTCTTGTTTACAATAGCTTCTAGTCATCTGTTTCAGTGTTTTTCCACAATGACCCAAGACTTTGTGTTAGCAGGCATATATGTCAGGCCTATTGCTGGTTTTTTTGGCCTATGGCTGATTTCAGGCCTTCAGTGTATAAGCAGGGCTTCTCCTGATAGATGGGTATCCTATAGTTTATGGCTAATATGCACTTATAAATGAGCACATACAATGCATGTGCTTTTCCGTCTGAATTACCTCACTCAGATGATCTTTCCTAGTTCCATTCATTTACCTGCAAATTTAATGATATTCTTGTTTTTAATAGCTGGGAAATACTGTAGGGAGGACTCTTTAGGCCCCCAAATTCTACAAATGATATATTTTAAAATTCTGTGATTTGTTATATATTTTTCATATGTATTTAACACAGAAACATAAACGATTAAACAGTATATTCAACTGGTTATAAAGAAAGTTATATATTATATTAAAATAATTTATTTTTATGTAGTAGAAATACATCACTCCTTAAAACAATATTTCATGTGGCATTTAGCCATACAGTCTGGAAATGATTTCTAAGTAGATTATAGAACCTCCATTAATCTTCCAAGTATATGAAATGCAAAAAAATAACAATAGATATTCAACTTTCAAAGTGTATAATGAATTTAACTTACTTGAGAAATGAATTGCTTAAAGCCATAGCTGATACAGTCAATGGATTATTTGTAACTAATAAATTAGTTTATAGACTTTATGGCCCTCTGAATGTACAGCAGCCTACAGAAGATTAAAAAGATTTCAGCTCTAAACTCTTCATTTTTAATTGAAGCAATGTTTGAAAATGTTATCCACTGATAAAATTGTGAGCAGAGTTCAGAATTAGAGGAATAGTTCTAAATACCTACAGAGAATATACTATATTAATTTACAGTATCCAAGATGCAGAGTAATCTAGATGTTCAGAAACAAATGAACGGGTAAAGAAAATCTGTCTTGTATACACAATAGGACTTTATTCCTCAGTAAATAAAAATAAAAATGAAATTTGGTAACCAAGCCTTAAGTGAAATAAGCCACACTGTATTATTCAAATACAGAATCTACAGGAGGCACAATGCTGTTGGAACAGATGCACTTATATTTTTCTCTCATATGTGAAACATAAAGGAAAGAAAGGACTATTTGAGGGATGAGGGGTTGAAGGACCCATGTTGGATATGGGCAACAAAGTGTAATGGGTAATGCGTTTCAAATAAACATGTATAAAATGTCACAATAAAACTTGATATTCTTGTTTTAAGTTTAAATTTAGTGCTTTAAAGATAAAATGAGTAAAGGATGTTCAAAGGCCAATTTCCTGTGGGGTAAAGTTTCAGAAAAGAAATGCACTATTCATCGTTAAAACATATAAATGAAATTAATGAATAGAATGAACACAAAGTAGCAGCTATCCTTTCAAAGCAGAGATATTTTTTTAAAAAAGCAGAAAAACAATTTTGTGTAGATGAGTCATTAGATTAATTGAAGAAATATGTTCAAAGGTTATTCAATAGCAGCTAGCCAGTGGAAATTGGGAGTCTCAGATGACGTGACTCACAGAACTGGAATACTGAGAGGTGCAGTATTTGATAATGGAACCCACTCCCCAATTTGTACTTCTAAGATATGTATGTCTTTCAGAATTTATAAAACTTACCTTTTTACATAAACTTCGTTATTTTAAAAAATCCACCACTGAGCATCAAGATGAATGTTTTTAATCCTCACACTCTGGAGGCAGAGGCAGGAGGATCTCTGTGAGTTTGAGTTCCGCTTGAACAAGTTCCAGGACAGGCAGTACTATGTAGAGAGATCCTGTCTCTTAAAACCAGAATAAAGAAAGATATTCAGCCCCCCGACCCCCACCCAAGCATAGGGATGCCATTCTTACATCCTTGTACTTGGATTGGGAGTTCAAGGTCACTCCTTGACACAGCAAGATTGAGAGCACTATGAGATAATTTGCCTTTGAATGAAAGTTTGGATCAAAGCAGTCAAAACAGTTCTTTCAAAAATAAAAGTAGGTCATGAAACTAAGGACATTTTGCTGATAAGTTTGCTAAGAATGAGTTTCTCTAATTTTGACTATTTTTTATTTATGTCTAAACATCTATAGAAGTTTTTGGTTTCTTAGTTTCTTGGCTTTCTGGATGTGACATTTTAGCTTGGAGATTTTTATTTGAAAACAAGCAAGTAGCCTTATATCTGTCATGGTACAATTATCTCTGGACCTAAGAAATACAGCCTATTTGTTCCTAGCAATATCTCTCCTGGAGATACTGGAGCCCCAGTGATTTGATGCTGTTCCTCAAGTACATTGCTATAGTCTGTAGTAGCAAACACAAAATAGATTCACTTTTATCATAACTAGACTATGTCTTAAAGTTTATTTACATCCTGTTTTTTTCATTACTATATGTGCCCCCTCTTCTGACCAAATATATATGAGTTTTAAGTTTCTGAGTAGATAGATCCTGTAAGTCTCCTGACCTCTAAAATGGGATAACAGGCCTAATTTGTATTCCTCACACCATACACTAGGCATCATACTGGCTTACAAGTTTCTGCTTTCCTTTTCACACTTTGCCTTAGAGTACAAGCTTAGATCCTTAACACAACATTCTCTTTGAACTCACAGAACTTATTATTTGTAGGGTTAGGAAATAATACCTTGTGAACATTTAAAACATGAAATAAGTGAATTATGTGACTTGGTAAAATTTATGTCCTACTGTATGATTTTGTATTCTTACTGGGTTGGGTGCCCTAACCACAAAATATGATTATTTCCAACACCTCGTTTTATGAAATGGACATACAACTTTTCTAAGAATCGTGAATTCATGATACTAGATGGTAAAATAAATGTATTGCCATGATCTGAATGCCTTCGCCCAAATTAGAGAACTAGACTCAGTTTTTAATACAAATTAGAGTATTAGACTCAGAGTTTTTAATACAAAGCCTTGAGAAGTGAAGCCATACAGAAAGTGAGGATTTCTCTGCCCATGGATACACATAAATACTGTAATAAAAAGGGTTTACAGAAATCAGTGCACTATTTCGGTCTTTTTTTTTTTTTTTTCTTTTGGGGATTAACTTTACTCAAGGGGTCATATTGGAAGGAGGCAGAGATCTCACTAAACACAGAGATTTTAGGAAGCTTGGCCTTATTATAGACTTTAGCCTTCACTATGAGAAATGAATCTTAGAAATAACCCACTGTATGACCCTGCAACACAACCACAAACTGCTTAAGACAGAATTGATACAAATGTGATGCAGTACTGATCTCACATACTTTAAAACATAAGGACAGTTGAAGAATTGCAAAAAAGGATAAACAGTGATCTTAATGTTTTATTTTACACATGTGTTTATTTGTGACGTTTGATCTGTAAATCAGTCTTATTGGATTTAGAAGGGCTTAGTATATAAAGTAAACATTTAGTTATGTCTGTGAGAGAAACGCACATTCAGAGATGATGAGAATGAAAATTATTTTAAAAATAATAAATGTATCAATGGAACAAAATTTGAATAGATTATATGTAGTTGGTGATACTGTGGAAGATGGAGTGCATTAGAGGAAATGCTTCCCTAAGTAAATTTGCTGGGCTCTTCCCCTCATGGCTTTCTTCTGCTCTGATACAGCCTCCCTTGCATGATCGATTAAAGCTACTGAAATTGTGATAAAAGGATATAAATTTTTTTTTCTTAAGTTAATCTGTTTTAGTCAATCAAAGAGAAAGTGAAGCTATCACATAACACACCATATATTGGGCCTGGTATTTCAAACTCAATCTTTTTAGGAGGTGCATTCCTACTTACAGCTAAGTCTTTCTACACACTAGTGATGGCAGAGAGAAAAGACTCCCTTTTATCTTACATAGTTTTACATGGGTATCTCTCTTTGACTTCCTGACGTGATCAATTCATAAGAGTGTTTTATAGATTAACATCTTACTTGCCTTTGGGTCTATTTGAATGTCAAGGACAACATTACATCATCATAATATCATGTAGCACAGGCATGGATGTATTATTGAGATCCATGGGACACATCAACCCAAACTATAAATTACTCAGTTGTGACCCTGTTAAGCAAAAGTTTGTCAAATTCTGCACATCAAAGTGACTCAACAGTTTAAAAATACAACAGACACAAATAGTTCCTCAACCTAGAACTGACATTAATACCTGCATGTAATTAAAATGGTATAAAAGCAAAAAGGAGGAGGGGGATGGGTTAGGGTGTTTCTTGGGAGGGGAAATGGGGAAAGGGGATGTGATCTGAAATGTAAATAAATAAAATATCCAATAAAAACGTTTATAAATATCTGTTAAAGATAAGCTTTCTTTATTTCTTGACTGCCTATCATTCATTAATCTTAATGAAGACATTTGGCAATTATGATAGTAATGAGGCACTTATGTGTAATAATCAACAAAGCAATGCTTGAGGAACACTCCCATGATTGATAGTGAGTCATTTACAACTGTCAACTTATGCCATTTTATTTACAGAATAAAAAACTTCATGTAATATATATTTTAATATCATAGTAAGGATCTTGCCTACTTCACCAACAGCATGCTATATCAGAATAATTTTTCTATTCTTTTCAACAATCTATATGTTACAACTTTGTTCAGTTTCCTATGATCTACTAACGGCTGACAGCTGTCAGACAAGGTCAAACAAACTTACTCATAAATGCGGTTCTATTGTTCTTTTGTTTTATTTTTTTAAGTGTGTGGTGCTTTGAATATGAAATAATCCCCAAAGCTTCAATTAGAAATACCCCTCATAGTTTCATTTCTTTGAACACTTAGTCTCTAACTAGTGGTGCTGTTTGGAGAAGAAATCAAATCTTCAAGAGGTAGAGCCTAGGTGGAGAAGTATGTCATGGGGAAAGGTTTGACAATTTATAGTCTTGACCTTCTTTTTGTTCTAGCTTTTCTGTTGTCTAGGTGTGATTACAATGTGTAAGACTCCTGATCCTGTTGCCATGTCTTGCCCTCCCATCATGGTGGACTCTATCCCTCTTGAAACAGAAGCAAAACTGAAATTTCATACTTAAGTACATTATGGTTCTGATTTTTTTTAGCACATCTAGATAAAGGTAATTATAGAAACTCAGTTTGTTACACATTGAAATGTTATGGAAGTGATCACATGCATTTCAACTGTTTTCTATCTCGGAGCATTTTTTTTTTCTGCTCTTTTTAGCAATGCATATGTTACAACTTAGTTCAGTTAGATATTGTCCATTAACTCTTGACAGCTGTAAGACAAGGTCAGACAAAGTGACTCATTAACATCATGTTTCCTACTTTTTCAATGTCTGTTGACTCTTTGATGACTATAGTCAGTTCCTGATGAACCATTTTGACAATAGTCTTTCCTGGTTTTGCCTGATGAGTTCACTGGGAGGCACTTACCTATGTGATGACACTTTAGTCACACTAGAGTACATCTTCCATTCCTAATGGAGAAATTTTTAGCATCCAAGACAAAAAATAAAGGTAATTTAGGTTGATTTAAAAATTCTCTGTCAGCATACAAAAAGAAAAGTTTTAAATATAATGTTGGCAACCTTAAACATTATAATTTATAAAATTTAGTTGAGTTTTATTTAACTTGATTCATTTTATTTAAGAATTTCCTAGTAACTAAATATTTTTTAAAATAAACTTTTAAATAAAAATATAACACTAATGTTTAGGTAATGGGTCTTATTTACCTATAATTTGCATCATGACAACTTTTTAGTTCTTCTTCCTTAAAATTCAGTGATAATACTTATATTCTTTGAAAATTCTCCCTATGTATTTTTTAGGATATTTATAAAATATGTTATATAATGCATGCTAATAGTACAGCCTACTGCTTTTATCATATACATTGATTCAGGTTAGTCTTACATTTTCTGGACACCTTGCATTACCTATGACAGATATTCTCCATGGTCAAGTTGACTAGGTTCAGAATCACATAGAATATTGAAACACTTCTGGTAATGTCAAGAAAAGCATTTTTAAAGTATTTATGCAAGGCTAAAAAAAACTTGCAGTGAATGTGAGTGATATGATACCAAGGGGTTATGGCTCTGGATAGAATTAAATACAAAAGATAAGAAAACCACCAAATGTCTCCATTGCCCTTATTGGCTCCTTTTCTGCATTGTTATGAATAGTCATTATCCACCACATTTTCATTGTCTTAATGTGATGCTCAAGAGCCTCAACCACCATGGAACTGAAGCCTTTTACATTATGAACAAAAACATATCTCTTCTCCATTTAAGTTTCTTGTCAGTCACATGTAATAAGTATGAAATGTGACTAAGAAATTCTCACTGAGCTGAGAAAAAAAAATCATTGCATTCAAGGAGCAGAAGCAAGGATCCACAGGGTAAGAATGATTGCTATACAAACACAGTGCAAGTATCTGAGTTCAAATACCCAACACATGGGGCAAAAACTTGCATATATTCCAGCCATGGAAGTGGAGACAAAGGGAAACTAGAATCACATTGCTTGTCCATTCCACCACAAACAAGAAACCATAAGTTCCATATGGAGCCCTATGTCATAAAATCAGGTAGAGAGTAACAGAGAAAAACAATTAATGTCCTCTTCTGTCCTCTGAATATTACTGCACAGGCAAGGGAGATACAGGAGAGAGGGCCAGAGAGACAGGAGAATAAATGGAAATTGTCAGCTGGCAGGGGTTGAGTGTAGAGGGCATCTCTCTAGGACTTGTCAGAGACCTGAGATCAGGGAGGCTCCCAGGAGTCTATGGTGTGACTTTAGCTGAGACTCATGGTAATGGGGATATAGAATCTGAAGTTGTCATATCCAGCAACCACATAAGACACCAACCCACCCACATAACTTTTGACCCAAAATCTATTCTCTCTACAGTAAATTTTGGGACAATGACTGAATAGAGACTGGGGGCATGGCCAACCAATAACTGGCTGAGTTTTTCATTTCTAGAGGGCTGTTACTAGTCCACTTGAACTGATAGCTACTGTATTACAATGAAGAGGAAACACAGATGTGTCTTCATTATTAAAATGAATACTGCAAAAGCTTCAATGAAGGATTGCAGAAATTTCTGATTCTGTAAATAGATATGTAGTTAAAATTAATAGCAAATGCTGTGGTTTATATGAGAATCTTCTATGTAACATTTAAGTCATATTTTTATCTTCTTAGAAGTAGGTTCAGGACCTTGATCTAAATGCAGAATGAGGTAAAAAAAAATATATGATATGTAAGAATACTAGTAACTGTAAAGAAAGCACAAATGAATATTAGTATCATTAATATTTTCTCAGGAAGAAATATATAGATTCTAGTCTGCTGACTGTAATTCACATGCACAAAGAAGTTGGCTCTCTTCAGCCTATTAATTTACTCTGATTCTAGGTCACAACTCAACTTTTTCCATTTAATTCACATCAAATGTACTATATTTTCTTGCTTAAGATGGGAAAATATGATTCTTTTAAGATTTTACATATTTACTTTATATTTTATGTATGAATGCCTACAACTATCTATATAAGCCATCTGTGCACAGTGACAGAGGCCAGAAGGAGGTGTGGGATATACTGGATATACAGAGGATTCTTAGTTGCCATGTTGGTATTGGAAATTAAACTAGAATCCTCTGCAAGAGCATAACTTGTTCTTAGCTGCTGAGCCATCTCTCTAGTCCTAGAAAGATTTTAATGACAATATAGAAAATTATTCTGAATATGTACTTATGATTTGTAAAAATTTATATAAAGTCAAGCCAGGCATTGGTTTCCAACACCCATCTCAGGCAGTTCACAATTGCTTGTGTGTCCGACTCAAGGATCCTTTTCCTCAGGCTTCTCTGTAAACCAACACATAGCACGTACACACACACACACACACACACACACACACACACACTTATATAATATACATTTGTTTTGTTTTGTTATATTTTCTAAGAGTTGAAAATTGTTTTTGTATTCACAAAGATTACATTTTTCTCTAAAGGGGCTCTAAAAAGTAGTCAATATAAAGAGTGAATACCTTTGCATATTATGAAAAAAATAACAAGAACAAGTAACATGTAATAACAAAACCAAACCTAAAACACTCAAAAGCAAAGCCCCAAACCAAAAATTAAGCAAAAAATTAAGCAAACTTTAAGCCAAGCAGCATTCTCCCTCTGCAGATTTAGCAATACAGAACTATATTAAAAAAAAAAAAAAAAAAAAACTTTCCTACAAAACTATTGTCTGTTTCATGTGAATTAAGACAAAAAAAGACACTGACTTGTGACCGTCAGATATTTTAGTGCCTTCAAAAAAGTAATATCAAAATTAATTTAGATTTTTATTGAGTAATTTTTTTAGAAAACTTTATGTGAATATTGTCCAGTAACCTTTACGTGAAGAATGTTATTTTCTTTATTCTTAATTTTTATTAGTTTGTTCTATTAAATAATATTGGCCTCTTGAAATAGGTAGAAAATCTTACTTTAGGAGCCCTCAGTAAATAATAGTGGAAAAAAGAACATTTAAAACACTCCCATTATGAGAAAAGATTAGAGGGCTAGCATCTGTGTTCCTTTTCCTTTAAAGTTTGCAATGTGTTATATACCAAACATCTATATGGGATGCTCTGGGGTAAATCTGCAAACAGAAACAAATAGTGACATTTATAGCTATTTGCCAACACTCAGCTAGGTTATTTCAAGGCTGTTGTAAATTTGTAATGGGTCACCATCTGTGACTATTTAAAATTTATAGCAGGAAAGAAAAAAAGAAAATAATATGTCTCCAGACTTTGAGTGTTTTCTCTCTAGTCATATTTCTCTCTAGTCATCATTTCCTTCAAACCCTCGGATCATGTCTGCTTGTCATTTCCAACTTGCATAAAAATTACTAACAAACACAGGTAAGACCACTCACAAATCTGCATTTGCATTTAGGTCCTAATCAACAATTGGGGGATTCTCTTACATTTTTGCTTTATTATCTTCTTTTCTATGAATGTAGATTTGCTTTTGTAACAGATCATGTAATTAGCAAAAGTTTAATTCCATTCACTTACTGAAGAGTATTCAGTAGTTACTTAAAGCCTAAACAATGTAACTGAAATACTAATGTAATATAGTTCCCTTGTCCTGAAGAAATTCTATAGTAAATTAAATTTATAGTCATTTAAATGAGAAATGAGTGATTTTTAATTTAACATCACACAAATTGAGGGAGTATACAAATTAAAACTTGAAAAATAAAAGATTTCATTTTCCTTCAAATAATTCGCCCTGTTATATAGGATTGACTACTTATTGCTTGGGGGAGAGTCTATATCTTAGTAATAGCGCATTTGTGTAGTATTTGTGAATTGGGATAGACATGCAGTGAACTGGGAAAAAGAGGTGGTTATTTTCTGGTTTTACTAATAAGTTATTTAGCCACTATACAGTAAAATGCATCAACTGTAGCCTCACTTCAGTCTCTCTCTGTCTCTCTGTCTATGCTAGGAAAATCACAACTATAGTGATCAGATTAGAATTGTTATTTTTATCTTTCAGGATGTCAGAAGGATGGATAGCTTTATTTTAATTAATGTATTTTATTATCGCTGTACTTCAATTCTGTTTGATTTCCAATATCCAGAGGTTAAATAAGTGATTGTCCTTGTAGGTAAAAAGTCTCTGGACCCTGTGTTTTATGTATAAACTTTCCCCACACTCTGAGCAGACTGTCCGGAAAGGTTCCTAGGTTTCTTGCCTCCTGCTCACATCTTAGTGCATTGACTTACAGGTCTCCTTGCTTCCAGTGCATAATTTTACCCTTCTCAACCCACTCGGGTTAGACAACTCAAAAGTCACTACAGCAACTGCCCCTTTCATACTTTCATACTCTGAACACATCTGGGATGGGCAGAGAGAGCCCTTTGGAGCCCTTAACTTCCTTTGCCTCTTCAGGTGTTACCCTAACAGCTGAAACCAGAATATCTCAACACACAGTTCTACTCTGTAGACACACCTCTGCTGCTGGGAGCACATCTGGCATGTACATTACATCTTATCCACACAATGTTCAGAGAACGTTGGACCCATCACCAATACGAGAACTATAACACTTTATAAATACAGTTGCTTGAGATCAGAGGATACTGGAAATTCATCAGAGAAACTCACAAGGATTAGAGTTATATTCCAATGGAAACTTTAAATGAAGACCAAAATATCACTAATAGTTGTATTTCTTAGACTTGGATATCCTCATAACAGTCTAATTAAGCTAGCTAATATGTAATAGTTTATGACAATTTAATGCCTTACCTATATCCTATAATTTAGTGAATTATATTGTCTGCATTTGCCATGAAGCTTTACTCTCACTTTCATGGCATAAACTGTACTAAATGTTATTTAAATTATCATGATGAAGAAATAATCTTCATTTACTCATTATTACCCCTCAATACCTCAGATATTATATGAGCTACATATTTTGACTAAAGGGGTGAGCAACATGAGCAACTTTCTCCTCAGATATTTATGTTGTTATATTCTGGTTTCATTTAGAGTTCCAACATTTCGTGACTGATTTTCATTGTTTAGAAGTATTCATATTATCTCAAAAACACAAAGACATTTATAGTTTGTTTTTTTATTGTTTTTCTGTTATATTTTATTCCAGTTCCTAAAATATTTTGTTCTTCATATTTAGTAAAATTAGTTATATTAGGCTTAAACTTTTGTTGTTGTTGTTTGTTTGTTTGTTTGTCTGTTTTTCAAGATAGGATTTCTATGTATAGCCCTGGCTGTCCTGGAACTCACTCTGTAGACCAGGCTGGGGCTTAAACTTATTTCATTCAATGTTAATGTAATTCTTGTTCTCTTATAATTCTTCAACTTCACTGGATTTTGCAAAACATTTTTTTATTTTTATTGGTTATTTTATATATTTACATTTCAAATGTTAACCCCCTTCCCAGTTTCCCCTCCATAAAACCCATATTCCCACTCCCTTCCCTTCTGCCTTTATGGGAGTGCTCCACCACCCACCCACCAACCCACTCCTGCCCCAGCTCCCTGGCATCCCCCTACACTAGGGCATTGAGCCTTCACAGGACTAAAGGGTCTCTCCTCCCATAGATGCGCAACAAGGGCATCCTCTGCTACATATGCAGCTGGAGCCATGGGTCCCTCCATATGTACTCTTTGGTTGGTGGTTTAGTCCCTGGGAGTTTGGTGGATCTGGTTTGTTTTTCTTACCGGGTTGCAAACCCCTTCAACTCCTTCAGTCCTTCCCCTATCTGTTTTATTGGGGCCCCCAGGCTCAGTCCAATGGTTGGCTGAAAGCATCAGCATCTGTATTGGTCAGGGTCTGGAAGAGCCTCTTATGAGACAGCTATTCCAAGCTCCTCTCAGCAAGTGCTTCTTAGCAATAGTGTCAGGGTATGGTGTCTGCATATGGGATGGATTCCTAGGTGGGGCAGTGCTTGGCTGGTCTTTCCTTCAGTTTTTGCTCCACTCTTTGTTCTTCCATTTCCTTTTGACATGAGCAATTCTGAATTAATATTTTTAATATTAATTGGGTAACCCATCTGGACCATGTCTATCCCTGGATATGGACTCTACAGGTTCTATCTTTCCTTTGTTGGGTATTTCAGCTAATGTCATCCCTGTTGGGTCTTGAAAACCTCTTGGGTCCCTGGCATCTGGGACTTTCTAGTGGCTACCCCAGTTCCCTATCCCCTGCTGCTGCTACAAACCTCTGTTCAAATTCATGACACCTCTGTACTTCTCTCTGTCTCCTCCCTCAAGTGATACTGCCCCCTCACATTTCCTTCTTTTCTCCCCACAGGATACCTATCCTTTCCTCTTCCTCCCATGATTATTATTTCCCCCCTTCTGAGTAGGACTTATGCATTCACACTTTGGCCTTCTTCTTGAGCTTCATATGGTCTGTGAATTGTATCTTTTTTGGCTAATGTCCACTTAACAATGAATACATACCATGTGTGTTCTTTTGGCTACCTCGGGATGATATTTTCTAGTTCCATCAATTTGCCTGATAATTTCATGAAGTTAATGATTTTAATAGCTGAGTAGTACTCCATTGTGTAAATGTATCACATTTTCTGTATCTATTTCTCTGTTGACAGACATCTATGTTGTTTCTAGCTTCTGGCTATTATAAACAAGGTTGCTATGAACATAGTGGAGCATGTATCCTTGTTATATGTTGGAGCATGTTTTGTCCAGGAATTGTATAGCTGGGTCCTCAGATGGAACTATTTACAATTTTCTGAAGAACTGCCAGACTGATTTCCAGAGTGGTTGTACCAGCTTGCAATCCCACCAGAAATGGAGGAGCATTCCTCTTTCTCCACATCCTTGTCAGCATCTGCTGTCACCTGAGATTTTGATCTTAGCCATTCTGATTGGTGTGAGGTGGAATCTCAGGGTCATTTTGATTTGCATTTTCCTGATGACTTAGGATGTTAAACATTTCTTTAAGTGCTTCTCAGCCATTAGAGATTCCTCAGTTGAGAATTTTTGTTTTGCTCTGTACCCCATTTTTGGTCTATTTATTTTTGGATATTTTATTTACATTTCAGATGTTATCCTTTTTTCCCATCCCCACCCCACCCAGAAACCCCCTATTCTATCCCCCACCTCCTGCTTCTATGAGGATGCACCCTGCTCGCTCACCCAACCACTCTCATCTCCCTGCTCTTGAATTCCCCCACACTGGAGCATCCATAGGGCTGTCTGGTTCTCTGGAGTCTAATTTCTTGCTTTTTTTTTTTTTTTTTTTTTTTTTTTTTTTTTGATTTTGGATATTAGACCTTTATCAGATATGTGGTTGGTAAAGATCTGTGGGTTGCCATTTTTTCCCTATTGACAGTCTCCTTTGCCTTATAGAAGCTTTTCAATTTTAAGAAGTCCCATTTGTCAATTCTTGATTTTAGAGCATGAGCCATTAGTGTTCAGTTGAGGAAATTTTCTCCTGTGCCTAAGTAGTCAAGGTTCTTTCTACACTTTCTCTTCTATTAGATTCAGTGTATCTGGTTTTATGTGGAGGTCCTTGATCCACTTGGACTTGAGCTTTGTACAAGAAGATAAGAATGGATCTATTTGCATTCTGCTACATTCTGACTGCCACTTAAGCCAGCATCATCTGTTAAAAATGCTATCTTTTTTCCACTGGATGGTTTTGGTTTCTTTGTCAATGATCAAGTGACCATAGATGTGTGGGTTCATTTCTGTGTCTTCAGTTCTATTCCATTGACCTACCTGCATGTCTTTATAGCAATACCACACAGTTTTTAACACTATCTTTCTGCAATACAGCTTGAGTTCTAGGATGGTGATTCCTCCAGAATTTCTTTTATTGTTGAGAATTGTTTGTGCTATCCTGAGTTTTTTGTTATTTCAGATGAATTTGAGAATTTCTCCTTCTATCTCTGTGAAGAATTGAGTTAGGATTTTGATGGGGATTGCATTGAATCTATTCGTTTTCCTTAAAAGTCTTCATTATGCATTGGTTTGCTGACTTTCCATGTAACCAAAGGTACTTTCTTCCTTCTATAATATACCGGTGTAGAACACATTTGTACAGTGATTGCCCACCATTCATGAAACTCTTCCACCACCAAAATAAAGCATAGAATTTAGAGAACATCTTGATTATTTCAGTGCCCAAATATTACTCAGAATATAACTTGAACTTCACTTGGTCAGTTATTACATAGCTATCAGAATGATGTATTTGATCTTTGAGCAACTTCTCTGAGGAGGTATCTATTCAGGTCTTTGTCTTATTTTATAATTGTTTTGGCACTATTAAACTGTAGCTTGTTCTATCATTCTCAATGCACATTCATTCCAAACAAATGTATGATTTACAAATATTTATAACATTTTGTGAGATGCTCTTATTTTCTATTTTACATCTTATTGGCAAGATATTGTAATGACCAGAAGTTTTAATTACTCTTCCAATCAATTTGTTTGTATTTTTTCTTGTCTGTGTTTTGGGATTAAATTCAAAATAAACAAGAGAAAATAATATGTCAAATGTTAAGATTTTACACTATTTATTTTCTACAAGGTTTTTAGTTTTAGCTCTTATGTTTTAGCCTCTAATTAATTTTGAGTTACTATTTGAGAATTCTGTAAATAAAGGTTCAACTTATTTTGTTATGCAGGTAGAAAATCCATTTTCCAGAAGTGTTGTTTGAAAGCCTGTCTTTTGTTTTCTGGGTAGTCTTGATGGCCTATTTAAAATCATCTGACCGTATATTCCTTTTCTATTTGTAGTCTTCTAGTATGTAGACATGGCTGGAGAGGCTATCTGTTATCATCATCACCTGTTATGTTTACAACTTTATGTAACATATTGAAATCAGAAAGCATAAGACCGCCAGCTCCTGTCTTCTTTTAAAGGATGGTTTTGGATATTCACAGTCTTTTAAAATTCTAACTAAATATTGGGGAGGATGTGTTTTTCTGTTTCTAAAAAAAATGAAATGCTTGAAATTAGATACAAATTTATTTGAAATTTGAATAACTTAATTCTTCAAATAAATGAAAAATATTTTCTTCTACTTACTGGATTCTTCTTTACTTTTTCACCAGCATTTTATAATTTTCAACTTACATATCTTTTTCCTACTTGGTTTGATTTATTCCTGTTTGTATTTTTTCTTCTTTGTTGTTGTAATGTATTTTAGTCCTGATGCAATTTGAACTTATTATTCTGAATTGGTTTTTTTGGTATTTTCAATTTTTTCTTGTGTTTTATTTATTTTGTATCTGGAAGCTTTTCAGAGGTCATTTATAACTTATTTTGTTTTTTATTGGTAAAAAAAATATTTTATGTTTTTACTTAAATTTTTGTTTTCCATAAATTGATATTTTATTACTAAGAAATATGATTAATGATATTATTTTAATTTAAATGCAATCAATTATACTAATAGTTTTTATTCTGTCATTAGAAGGTGTTCTGGTTCTAATACTATCTCTCACACACACATATACACACACATACAAAGAAAAACAAAGAACAACAATAACAAAAATATGTTCATCCTAATCAAAGTATATCTTGTGGGCTGAACAAATGTCTCTCTAGATAGGAACAATTGCCGTACTACATGACATGAGTTCAGTCCCCAGTGCAGTCTGCTGGCTTACATACATATAAATAAATAAAAATTAATTATTTAATGTTACTTTAAAGAAAAGCTTAATGCTTTATCCTGTAAGAATAGTTTCTGAGATGGTTATTTTATTTTGTTATTTCAGAAAAAAACAAAAAAACAAAACATGCATGCACTGTATTGTAATACTTCTGGTAATGTCAGTACTCAATGTCTCAAGGCATGGGGACCACTCTCTCTTCAAGTCCAGAGGGCTAAGTGGCAAGGAAACAAAGAAAGATGCTACAAGGAAAACAAAGAAGGAAAGAAGGAAACAAAGACCTTTCATTTGTACTTTACATGAGTGTTCCTAGCTCCCATTCTTCCCACATAGACAAACAAGCCTTGGCTCCTACAACTTGTTCCCATTGTATATTAGTTCCCTAACCTTGGTTATATGATGTTTCTTAATCTTTCTGAAAGAAATTCAAAAATTCTATGAGTGTAGTCTTTTGGGAAGTGGATACATACCAACAAATAAAACCAGTGTCATCTTAAAAATGTGTTCTTTATGAATTAAAAAATATATATTTTACCAAACTTCACACAGTTTAGAGTAAGATTTCTTTTGTCTTTGAGGCATGTAGTTAGTTATAAAGTAGTGAATTTGTACTTGAAAAAGATTTCCCCTTGAAACTTTTAAATATGTATGAAAACCTGAAGCATAGAATATGGTACATCAACTTCACAAATCAATTCTGTCTGTACACATTTAAGTTTAATATTAGGTGTCTGTCCTGAAATATTCCTGCAGATATCTTATTCTATGACATTTCCTAGGAACTCATTAACAAACATCTATTCATCCCATACAGGCCACGAGGATGAGACAGATGAGAGAAGTAGTTCCATGCAAGTTCAGGTACCTAACAGAAGCACAGCATCACCAATGAGCCCAGAAATGTAGGTGATGTCTTTCACCAAGTCACAGGGCTCTCAGCTGGCAGCCAGCTCCACTAGAATAGCTTCTCTTTTTCATAGTTATTTCCTGCTAATATAGACTTTCAGAGGAATTTCATAAATATTGTATTTTTCTGAAGTTTGTGAGTTTCTTAAGCCTTATGAGATTTTTTTTCCAGGATTGAATACTGAAATTTAGTTGAGATAACTAAACAACACACATTATTGCAAGTAGACATATAGGTATGGATGAATGTATGTATATATATATATATGTATATGTAAATACTTTATCTATGTAATATTGATATTTTGAAAAATGCAATAAAGGTAATATTTAGGTGAAAGAAACTACAACAATAAAATTAAGTAATATTTGTTTATTTTAAAGTAGAAATTTGATTAATTTTAAATATCCCAGTTTAGTATGCATAGATCATTTGCTTATTTTGTGAATATTATATATGGACATTTGTTTATCTGAATATTGTCTATATACATATTAATAATAAGATGATTTTTTTTCTTAAAAATACAAGTCATGGAAACAAAAAAATCACTTTCTATGTGTGTTATATCTCAGGAAATGGTTTGGTATAAAACTACTCTAAATAATTTTTTTCAATTAAATCATTAAATTTTAATACTCAAAAGTATAACTTTTAAAACATATTTTCTTTCTGCTACTGCTGATCCTACATATAAAGACAAGACCTAAATGTATGCAGGCATAAAGGTAAATGGACTTGAAATAAATTTCAAGGTGGTTATTAAAAGTAATTATTATTTAATATTGGCAAAGTCTATAGATAAGCTTTACCTAAGAAATATATCTGAGTCATTTTAAAACAATTGTACTGAATATATTTATATAAAGTCTCCACTGTATATTTTAAAGGATCATTAACTTCTTTGCAGAATTTAAGCAAGTGCTATGAAGAGGAGAGACGCATACATTAAGAAAAATTTTCAAAGCTAAATCCACAGAGACTCCTACCATGAACATTACTCTCTAGAAGTGTAGGAAGTAAACATAGTTACTTGATTTGATTTAGCAGTTACTCAGGTGATATATCTATGTCTCTATGTTTGAAGACGACAACTTTTGGTTTTATATCATATATGATGTTGTAAAGCTGAGATAAGCTGGGTACATTTGAATCTGGATCAATACTGATGATCTGAAAATTCTCTTCCAAGGTTTTAAGAGATATTGTTAGCATTGTACTACTCACCATTGCATAGCCATGGTTATGCTACATTTAATTTTAATTGTGCTGGACATGAAGAAAGGGAGACCTGAAGGAAACCTGATATGGATCATTGGCTGAATTCTATGGAAAGTGCTTTCTCTGGGCCTGCTAAGTTAAATGGAGCTGAGAAAGGATAAAAAAAAAAAAAATGGTTCTTATAAACCACTAAAACCCAGCTATGGCATCATCTAATCCAAGACACATTAGCCACTAATTTTTTGTAAATCTCAAAAATAAGAGATTAAAATCTGAAAATGTGTGTGTTTGTATGACTATATATATTTGTGTTGATATGTTCTGTATAAACATGATATACATACATATATGTGCAATGAAAGATCATTGACAAAAATGCCTTTGATTCCAGTATATAGGTGTCATGGAGCTACATGCACACTATATCACAAAAAAAGAAGTTATGACCAAGAAATAAGCCTTGGAGCTGAGGAGATGAGTCTGTAAATGATAGCATGTTCTTCTCATGCACTGATCTTAGTTTGCTCTCCAGTACCAATAGTACCAACGTTGAACAGATCATTACTGCATAGCTCTTGTTCTAGGAGATATGGCACACTCATTTGCATTCATTAGGCACTGGTACACACATAGTATACATGCAGGCACTAAAGCCACAGACACACACATATATGTAAGAATATATATATATATATATATATATATATATATATATATATATAAAATCTTTAGAAGTAGGGTGATATCTTTGCCTTTGTAAGCAACAAGTCTTTGGAGGTTTTATTGCTGCATAATGTATTACATATGTAGAACATGTGTCATATATAAGGACACTCTACAGTCTCAGTGATCTAATAAATTATGCTATTGAACAAAGACAATTATAAAACCACAAGTCAAACTTCCTACCAGGAAGAAATAGTATTTTCACAATAGGTTCATATACTGTCTAGCAGTGTGGCTCCTCACATTATAAACTATACATCTCCTCTTGCTAAATAAGCAAGAACTAGGAAAAAAAGTACAGCTTACAAAATCTTTTTAAGTAGGTGAGAAGTTATTCTCATAAAGCTTCCTATGCACTCTTTGCTCATGAAAAATTTTATTAACAAATGTAATGACCCAGATTTTTATCCTAAAGCACTTGTTAATGAGCTGTAATTTGAGGTCTTTACTTGAGTTCTTATGATCCTTTTAAAACAAAAAGTCTAACAGCTAAATGCACCACTGATCGCTCATCAAGACACAATTTAACTAATCACCCAGATGCCAGCCCTCGCAGCTCAGTCTCTTCTGTAAAAACCTATCATCATTCTACTGCCTGCATTCTTAGAAATGATGGGTAGATGGGAGACATCACCCATCTCATAAACATCTCAAAAGAAATAGCCAAGGCTTCCTCAAAGCTTCAAAAATCTTTTATTAAGTTTAGCTTACCTACAATTCTTTTCTAGAATCTCTGCATGATTCTTCATCTATATTTCCTTTCCTTTCTTTCATTTTCCAAAATAATTTGGCTAATATAAAGTGTTTGGTTTTTTTAAAACATATATTAAAATTATTTACTCCATGCAACTCACTTCCACTAAATCTTTAAGTCAATGTTTATAAAAGTAACAAAGAACTGTAAAAGTTGCATGAGAGACTGTCTGCAATTCAACAAAATATATAATTTTCCCAAATTTCTAAAATAATCTCTCTGTGCTACAGGAGGGTCTTACAAACTATAGTTAAAGTATCAAATAAAATGTCACAATGCACAGTTCCAGATTACCTTGATATGTATGTACATTCTTCATTCTACACTTCACATTTAATGCCATAGAATCATTCACTTTATTTCTTAATTCTTTGCAAATTTAATTTTATTGTGTATGAAGAATTGAAAAATCTAACAAAACTATAGATTCAAAAAAACCTTTATTTTGTGCTTACATGTGAAGAACAGAAATAGAATTATGAAATTAATAAACTTACTAAGATAATCTTTATTTTGCTTAATCAGCTCATTAGAAACCTTGAATAAAATTCAGAATACAAATCTTTACATCCTAATATACACCTCATAGGAAAAATTAGTCAATCCCTTTATAAATTCCTTGTCAAATTTACCTTCATGTAAAAATTAATTTGAATATAACTATGATTATATACTCTAAACTTAATTAATTATTCAGAATATAAATCATGTTTTAATACATAAAAATAATCTCTTTGTGGAGACAAGGGACAACTAGCAGAATGTACACATAAAAGTGAATGAACCCTCAAAGAAACTGTGTTCCTTACCATTCTAATACTTCCCAAGAAAGGAAGCTGTGAATTGAGCATGCATTCATCAAAATTTAATGCTCACTTAATCTAATCATGATTGCTAATTTGTTCAGCTCTGTTTATTATTTGAATATGTTTTTAGATGCCACTTAAGAATTCTATTTACAGAATGAATCAGGCATTGCTATGTAGCCAGTGGTGGAAGATCAAGGGCATAACTCAAAGATTCAGGGTAGAGAATTAGAAAAAGTCACAGTATGGAACCAAATTGTTATATATGGTCTATGAAATATATCATTTATCTTAACATGGAGCTGGAAATTAAATCATAAATAAAAACCTATTTGTCATCCTGACTATAAGAGAGCTACTTTAGTCAACTAGTGAACAATGGCCACTCCATGGCAGAAATTCCTTTTGAATGTAAATAGTTTCTTGTGGTATTAATTATGAGAGACCATATGCTGAAGAGAGCAACAATTGCTCTTAAAAACGTTTGATATTTATTATCACACTTCTATATTATAAGTGAAATGATAGAGATCTCCATTACACTACATGAATACTAATAAACTGGACTGATCTGAGTGTGTGGTGTGATAACACTGAATATATTCTTAAACTACATAATAATTTTGCAACATATAGCCAAAGGGACTCACTGTAGTGACCAAGGTGGAATGTTGACATTCACCATCACCCTCTGCTTTTTCTTCTCTATATTAGTTTGCTAAACTGCTATTTTTACTGTGTTAAGCTCCCATTTCATTTTTTTAAAAAAATAAAACTTGCTTCAAAAGGACATGATGATCTTCTGATTTTTTCTTTCAATTTCAGCCCACATATTGTTTACAAGCTATCGATATTGGATCCTTCCAAAGACTTAGTAACAGTAAGGAGTTACAACTTCTCCAACTCATTTTGCTTAGGAAAAAAAAAATGCTGTTGTCAAGACAACAGAAAAGCATAGTACACTAAAAGGTTTTTTGAAATTTAAAAGTAGTTCTCTTGTCTATTGGTATATGACTGGTTAAGAAATTTTAGGCGATTTCAATATTCACTGCTCATTTGACCTTGACACATGATATTTTTGCATGCACCTTGCTTATTATATGCCATTAACGAGAAAGCTATTCAGGATTTCAGGATTTAAGTTGAATAGAATGACTCATCATTCTACAATGCCATAAATTTCTAACATAGATGCTAATGCAGGGTAGATGGAAGCCAATGCAAAGTAAGCAAATGCTGTACTGTTGTGGGGGGGGTATGGGAATTAAGATAATATTAATATAAATAGATACATAGTTCACAGAAACACTGGTATCAAACACACATACAAACACACAGACAGACAGACAGCCACACAGAGAGACATACAGACACACAGACACTCAGACATAGTTTTTTGTGATGATAAATATTGGCTGTCAACATGGCAGTATCTAGAATTAATGAAAGCCCTGACTCTCAGCATGTCTGTAAGGAGATTTCTATATGAATTAATTTAGGTGGAAAGACCCAACTTAAATGTGAGTAACACCATTCCATGGGCTGGAATCCCAGAATCGATAAGAAGAAATAAACTCTTATTGCTCTGTCTCTGTGATACAATGTGACTGCTTTTTCAAATCTTGCCTTCATGGCTTCCCAGTTGCAATGCACTGGGAAGTTGTGAACCAAAATAAATATGTCTTCCTTTAGGTTGCTTTTGTCAGAGTATTTTATCATGGAAACAGGCACTGTATCTAATATATTCACCTTTTATTGAAAGTCGTATGAGTAGACAAGAAGGTTTTATTCTACCAGAAAATTAAAAAGCAGACTGATATTTTAAAGATCACACTTCTGTTGAGATAAAATTATATTTCCTGTGGCAAATGCTGAGAATCATTGCACCTTATTAACCAGCGAACTCATTTAGTTTGTATTTATAAATATAAGCAGTTAGTAGTAATTAAAATCAAATGAATGCCTCATTAGAGACAAAAATATATTTATTAACATATTTTTTATTCTTTAATCTTTTTTATAACCCAAACTTTATCCCTCTCCTTGTTCATTCTCTGACTGTTCCACACCTGACACCTCCTTCCCACTCTTACCCCTGTATGCAAGAGGATGTTCCCACCAATCCCCACCACTCCAAACCTCCCTACTCCCTGAGGCCCCAAGTCTCTTTTTTGTTATAGATGTATTAGTGGGTACTGGAAAGCACACTGTCAGTACACTGTATTTTGACCAGGTGGGGACTTCTGTAAAGGTTTTCCTTGACTGCAAAATTAAACTTTGGACCTTCTCCCATAGGAATCCTTATACTTAACTTGTAATCCCCAGTTATTCAGGACTCTATACAACACCCTATTTGTAGCACATCACTGATGTACTTTCTGTTTATATAAGTTTACTAGTTTTTAATGTCATATGAAAAAAATCATAGACCCAAAATAAGACTCTGAAAACAAACATTAGCAAAAATTTTTTGGCATATATAGCAGTCAAGTTAATGTTAATTTGTCATCTGTTCTAGTTTGCTTCTCTATTGTTATGGTAAATATTAGCTAGCTGAAAAAAAAAATTCCGGGAAAAAAGATTTATTTAGTTGCAGTCCATCATAAAAGGGCAACAAGGGAGAAATCTTGAGATAGGAACTGAAGCAAGAAAGTGTTAGAGAAGCAACATTTATTGGCTCTGAGACTCACATTCAGCTACATTTATTATACCACCCATCCCACCTGCCAAGCAGCCTACAGTGAAATTAGCTGTCCTATATCAACAAATAATCAGAAAATGGCACACAGGCATGCCCATAGGCAATTTCATGGAGGAAATTCTTCAACTGATGATCAGTCTTCCTGGGTGGATCAAATTGACCCACAAAACTGACCAGTACATAGACTTTGGATGATAAGATTGTCTGTTTTAAGGGCAGGGAACTGGGTCATAGACAGTCCCTGCTCCAGTTGTTAGGGGTTGCACATAAAGACCAAGCAGCACATCTATTACCTGTGTATAGAGCAGCTAGGTCTATCCAATTTATGCTCAGACTCTGTGGACCCCTATTGGTCCAGGTTAGTTGATTCTGTATGTTTTCACATGGTATCATTGATCTCTCTAGCTACTTCAGTGATTCCTCCTCCTCTTCCACAAGATTTCCCAAACTTTGCCTGATATTTGGTGGTGGGTTTCTGCATCAGCTGCTGGGTAAAGCATCTCAGAGAACAGTTTTGCTAGGGTCATATCTGAAAGTATAGCAGAATACCATTAATAGTGTCAGGGGTGGCTCTCTCTTGTGGGATGGGTCTCAAGTTGAGATATTCATTGGCTAGCCAGTCTGCTCCATCTTTATCCCTGCACATCTTATAGGCAGGACAAATTTAAAGTCTATGACTTTGTGATTGCATTGTCTAGCCTCAATAGGAGAAGATACACCTAGTTCTACTGCAACTTGATATGCCAAGGCAGGTGGATGTCTATGGGAGGACTACTATTCTCTGAGGAGAAAGTGAAGAAGACTTGGGGGGGGGGGTGGAGAAGGACTAACTGGGAGGAGAGGAGGGAGAGAGGGGAAGCTGCCATTGGAATGTAAAGTAAATAAATATATTAATAAATGAAAAAAATCATTTGTTTAAGACACTAGGCATCCAAAGATGCCTACTAATGGCTAGAGAGAAAAGTTGCAAGGTTAAGTACACATCGTACTCTTGCAAAGCACATGAGTTCAGTCCTTGGCACACAAGTTGGGTGGCCCACAGCCACTTAAAACTCAATCACAGTGTACAACTCTATGCACCCTTCTCTGGACTCCATGGGTGCCTCCAGGCAAATGTTCATATATATATACACCTAATACACATAAATAAAAATTAAAAAGTCCTTAACAAAAATTAAATAAAAAGTATTTATAAAATTGTTGAATATATGTAAAATGTTAGTAAGCATAGTGCACATGAGAGAACATAGTAATATATTTCAGACATATGCATGAGCAGGAATGATTTTATAACTATAAGGCAACATGCACACAAAATATCATCTACAGAAATAAATCAATTAAACTAAGCAAAATATTAAGCCAAACCAAGGTAACTAGGGACAAAGAATTCACTTCTAGGGAAAATAGAAAACCTGGGTAAGATGAAATATTAAAAGCTCCTAATGGAAAAGAGAGGGGTTTGGGAGGACCATGCATTTTTGTTGTTTTTTTTTTCTAATTCTCTGAATGAATGACTGACCTAAAAAAGGAATGCAAACTAACATTCTAAAAGAAATATCCTAGCTGACAAAAGTAATCTACTTTTTTTTCAGAAATGCATGCATAAGGGAATCGACAAAAAACTTTACATTTGACGTACTGGGTAATTTAAACAGAATATTATAAAATATTTCACATTTAAATAATAAAAGAAGAATGTTCCAGCAAACATAAACCTTGTGTGAGAAAATAAAGCCATATATCCTGAGTGCATGATAGGAACATTTCAAATGACATTATTCAGAAGATCTTCTGAGGATAGTTGTTACATAATTTATCTATGATAATAATAATATAGTTGACTACAAATAAAATGATGAGAGTTTATAACTTCCTCCAAAGTAACTTCCAGGTAAATTGGCAGAGATACAAAACCGTATATTAGAGAGAGTCATTCATCTGATTTCAAATTATGAAAAGTTGTTTGTTAGTTTGTTTTATTTAAATCATAATAGCTATGAATAAGACATTGAAGCAAAAGTTGGAAAAACCAACTATAATCAATATTTTAATTTTATAATTTAACTTTTTTCAGGATAAAGCAGATTACCTGAACAATGGTTGTGGGGCAATGTTAAAGATAAATTTCTGAAGAATGTATAATTGGAGACAATATTATAAACGTACAGAGAAATTAATAGCATAAAATATACTACAAGTGACTGCTGCATGAATGCTGGAGAGGAGATTCTTTTCTTCAACAGTTTCATGGATAAGAACGAAAATTCTTTTAGGATAGAATTCATGTATATAGAGATATATAAAGTCAGGGTTTCTGACTTTTTATTTTTTTATTTATTTTTTATTATTTTATTATTTTTTATTATTTTTTTTATTAGTGAAACTTACTGGCCAGAAAAGCAGGCATTCCAGGGGAACCTGGCTGGCCAGGAAAGCACTTAATCTAACTATTGGTATCCTCCCCTTCCCCCTCTCCCTCCTCCTTCCCCTTCTCCTCCTCTTCTTCCTGCTCTTCTTCCTCCTCCTCATCCTGCTCCTCCTCCTCCTCCTCCTCCTCGTCTTCATCCTCCTCCTCCTTCAAATTCATTCCTGAGTCTTCTGCTCAGCTCTGTATTGAGCCACCTGCTGCAGTCTGCCCTTCCGCACTTCTCCCATCTCCAGACAATCACAGAGATTTTCCCATACAAATTTCCGTCCTCACATTTTATCCCATGATGCAACTTCATCAGGAATTCCTTGAAAAACCACAGGTCACTCAGGACAGGGAAGCAAGTAGCTTAACCTGAGACTTCAACTTTCCCTTCTTTGTTCCAAAACTAATACACCAGACTAACTCCCTTCCCTTTAGTAGACCACCTACTACTGCCTCACTTCTTCTCTATGCCATCATTAAAAGATCATGCAACTCTTAACTGCCAGTCTTCTTTCCCACTCTTGTTATCCCAGCTCCAAACCCTGTTGTCTCTTCACTCTTTGCCACCATACCCAAGGCACTAAGCAGATTCGCATAGAACACTGGTTTCCACACACCCTTGGAAGCCCTCAATACCCCTTCCTAGGATTTGAATCTCTAAGTATCAGCCCCCAATACCTAGAAGCAAAATTTCCCAGGAACAACCAGTAACCTTACTGAGAGAATTCCCAGTAGAATCACATACTAGACAACACACAGCCACCATACATTCTAAGGCTGAGAGTGGACAACCGAAACCAAGAAATAATTTAACCAACCAACAATACCTATCCAGTTAAAAAAAAGACAAGGTATTAATACCTAAAATTACAAACTTCACAAACACAGATGCCATGACACCACTATTAAAACATATCATTTTTACCCACCACAGTGTCTCCATTACAGCCCAGAAACTCAACCACTGCAGGCTCTGAGAATTACAACATAGATAGAGCACAAGTCAAAAACCTTAATGTAGCTTTTATGGATATTATAGAGGTTCTTAAAAAAACAAATAAAATTATTTTTAAAAAATATGAAATCACAACAGTGGAAATCAATAAAAAAGTTTGGGATTTTAAAATGAAAATAGAATTGAATGATTGATTATAGAAACTTGAAAATCCAAACTATGGAATAAAAGATTTAAGAAGATTCTGCTTCAAATATTAAAACCATTAAGGGATGAGGGATGTAGCTCAGTAGTAGAGCACATGCATAGCTTGTATGTTATTTTACATTCAATACCCAATATTGAAAACAATCCAAATTGTTTCAAGAATAGACATATATTACACATTCTATCTCATGAATGCCTCCTTCTGAAAGAAAAAGTATTGGGTTAGGACCCCCAAGACCAACTTCTCAGCACAAAGGAGATTTATTTGCCCTACAGGGACAGAGGGCTGGAATAAGGGAAAATGACAAGTGATAGAGGAAGATGAAGAAGAAGAAGAGGAGGAGGAGGAGGAGGAGGAGGAGGAGGAGGAGGAGGAGGAGGAGGAGGAGGAGGAGGAAGAGGAGGAGGAGGAAAAAAGGAGAAGGAGAAGAAGAAGAAGAAAATAAGGAAGAGGGGGCAGTTTTTGTTCCAGAGGGTAATGGGACAACAAACTGCCTCTGGATAGGGAGGAAACAGATGTGGTTCATAGAAAATGGCAGTTTATAAAAGAACTCTGGGTTAGGTTTGATTTTAAATTTGCATGTTAATTAGGTGAGACAAGGGAGCCTTTTGATCGCTGGAATTTAATACTTTGATAGCTGGACCTTGATAAAGAGACCTTGAGGGTTAGTTTAGGAACGTAATCTGTTTGTAACAAAGCAGAGGGAATGGGAAAGAAGGGCAAGGGCTGCCAGAGCCATGCTCATCATGACAAGCTGTCCGGAGTCCCTTCCCCTTCCATTTCAGAACACTGATTTCCAGCCCTAGTTCCCCTCTGAATAGTGTAAGCACAAATCATCTTTAGCTACTTTTCTGCTGCCTCAGTCTTTAGGTCAGAGCAATATCATCTCCTAGACTAATTACTTCTGGTCAGATAAAATTATGCTAAAGCCCTGAGGACCCTCCTCATCCTTTCTATCAAGTTTTGCTAACCCCCCTTTTGACTCCAGGAACTACAGAAATTTATTCCTGACCTTATTTCTTAGGCTTACAGAAACATATGAAGTTTCCATGTGTGTAAAAGAAAATGGATATTTTAAATTAAAAAAGCTTGAAAAATCCTGGGTGTGCATTTTAATACTTAAATGAAACCATTGGATATAAAAGCATAAAAAATATAGAACATAGGCCATAGAAACAATAAAAGCATAGCATTGCTAACATATATTAGTGTGGAGAAATAACATATTTGAGTTGGTGCTATAGTCTAAAGATGATTAGCTGAGAATCATCACACTTTTGGATTCAAATAATTTTCAGTAAGGAAGCTCAGACATAAAATATTACAAATAATATTTGTATTGGGAGAAGAAAATAGATAAGAGGTATGATGTATCTATGATATTTATTTCTGTTATAATAGGAAATTTTAGCATCACCCAGTATTTTATAGTAATGTGTATTTTATATTAATATAAATTTATGAGTAATATAGTAATATAATATAATTTTATAGTAATATAATATTTATGAGAAACTAAAGCTCTGAAAGTGTTGTTCTGCATGTGCCTGTCATACCTCTTTAATTCAAGTGATACCTTTATTTTGATCTCTATTTTTGCACTTGTGTTCCTTGTGGTGTCGATTCTTTGCAATGTTTATGTTCAAGGGGATTTTATAACCACATGTTAAATCTGCATATACATTAAACATTGTATTTTCTAAGACTCCACACAGACATTTACAAAGTAATTTAGTGGGATCTATTTAATGAATCTGATGTTTTTGCAAACATTTCTTTAATAGTTCTTTTTAGAAGTGTAAAGCACTTTTTAAAAATACATAATTATATTGTTCACTTTAAAATATGAGACCTCTGAGGGACAATTATTCACTTAACATGTCTTATTTTTATAAAGAGATCAATATCTCCAAAGAGATTTAAATTTGCAATGGTTTCTGAGGAACCTTAAATTTAGCATATGTTGGTGTCATTCAATTAATTAATCTCGTTTAAAATATTCTGTGAAATGGCATTTATTACAGAAACTCATGAATGTTGAAGATGCTGAGAATATATTATGGTTGGTAGCCCAACCTTAAACAAGACTTTCAGGAGTCTTGAACGAGGAAAGAATAATACTTTATTTCAAAAGAGCTGAAAGATAGACATGAGAATCATGAAACACCATGGTCTATACATGAAATATTCATAACAATCATGAACTGACAACAGCTACAATTACTGGTACTGGAACTGTACAAGACTGTCCCATGAACAACCATGCATACATAGGTATCAGTCATGAGGCCCTAATACTCACTGATAACTAATGGTTATTCATAGATTCCAGAAGCGGGAGTCATATCAAGCTGTATGTCCACTACTGAGATTACCTGGCTGTAATGGATAGCTTCCAACCAATGGACCTGATTGAAATTCTAGATCAAAAATCAAAATAAATATAAGGTAGAGAAAATGTCTCAGCATTTAAGAGTGCTTTCTGTTCTACAGAACTCAGAATATACATTAAATGACAATGTGCTATCTTAAAACTAACCAGTAATTCTTGTCCATTTTCTGACCTCCAAAGATATCAGGCATACATATGATACACAGACATACATGCAAACAACACACACATACACACACACACACATTTACACACACACACATACACACACAAACACACACACATTTACACACACACACATGATAAAATAGAGAAAAATGTGAGAAGGATATTTGTAAGCAGGATGAGGACTTGAAGTGGCCATAAGACCAACTGAAGAATGTGAGTGATAATTATTCACTATGTACACAAGGAATCACCGATGGATAAATTTAATAATTTAAAAATTACACAAAATTTTGTCTATATCATAGAATACCAACCTGACAGCCTTGACTAGAATCTTGCAGTCCTTGTCAGAGAAAGCTTATGTACAAAATTTTCTGATAAAGCTATCCAATGTTTGCATGAATACTTTTTTAAATTTTTCATAGCAATCTTCTTTTATTTGTTAAAAACAAAACCTGTTTGAAGCAAAGAATTTTAGAAATGTTTGATCTTAAGAACAAAATTATCCTCATGTACTTTCTACTTCCTTTGCCTTGCCTCCCCATAGTTACATGAATTTCTGAACCATGGAGTAATCTTGCAAGTTTGTGAGATCTGCTCTTAAAGCACACACAGCTCTTGCTCTCTATATCCCCATGTGCATTCACATGAAAATGTACATGGGACCCCATGGAGGTCAGCTGAGGTTCATAGATCCCCCCAAGCTGTAGTGAACTAAGTTTTGAATGGTCCAGTATAGATGCTTGAAATCAACCTAGGGTCCTCTGCAAGAGCAGCATGTGTTCTTAGCTACTGAACTCTCTATTTCTCATCCCCTTACATCATCCCAATTCCCCTTTGATGCATTATGAATCCCCTCCAGTGTTCTCCATCAATTACTAATAAAGGATTCAACTGAACGCTGTAGCAATGATCTGGATATTATAAAACATGTCAGTATTTCCCTTATTTCTTGTTCCTTCACTCTTTCTCTCTCTCATTCCAAATATAAAAAATGGCCACACTTATATCATTTTCTACATTTTATTAAATCATTATTATTAAAATAATCTCACAAGTAAGACATTGGCATTTGGCACTGCAAAAAGAATAGGAAAAATTAAATTAGTGAACAAGAACAGAAATAATGTGAGCATAATTCTCTTCAATTTCCATAATCATGATTTGCAATATTAGACTCCTGGGGATGATTTTAATGGGCTACAGTTTAGAATTGTAAAGAACAGTACACACAAGGCTAAAAAATCACTGCCTGACCCAGAGTACCACATGGTAGAAACTGCTGAAACATACATAGTTGCCATAAATAATAGTACTATTTGTGACTATTTTTAAATGAAAATAATTTTTTAAGGTAGGAACTAATTCTAGGATTAAAGGGAAACAAACTGTGTAATGAGTTGAGCTAAAATATTTCTTTAGAAATTAAAATTACTTTATTGGAAGAAATTGGTGTATAAAAGTATCCTACAGCTACACTGAATCGAACAATCTCAGCCAGTCTCAAATTCTATACATCTTAATGCACTTCTGTATAGTTAGACTATAGTTGTCATGTTTAGTAATCAACATTTCATACACAAGGCATATAAGAATCTTCAAATAGACATGAGAAGAATACCATAAATCATGGGATGAAGAAATACAATCTTTAGAAATTATGCTAAAAAAACAACAAAAACCATATGAGGAAAAACCAAATTTACATGCCAAAGCAGAAATATCAGAAATAACTCAGCCTTTCCATCAGCAGCCATAAAAGTCACAAAATTATGGAATACTATATTACAAGCTCTGAGAACAATAATGGTGACCCTGGAATACATTCCCAGTAATGTGAACACTAATTAAGGCAAGTAATGGCAACTGAATAGCACTGTAGAAAATTCTTATACAAATAAGAATACAGGGACAAAAAAAAAGAAAGATAGACTTTTTAAATGACAAATCATGAAGGTATATGCTCCACGGTAGGAAAAGATTTGGGGGCGGGGGGAGAAAAAACCAATCACTTCAAGTTGAGCTAAAATAGTAAAAAAGATTTACAGTTTAAAATATGCATTCTATCACTAGAATATGCACTGAGATTATTGGGTGCATCAATCTACATAAAAATAATGTCTCTGCTTTTTCTTTTAGTGGTGTGATTGAGCCCAGGGCTTTTACATTCTGTGCCTGTCCCCTACCTCTGTCCTATAGAATCAATATCTATTCTTAATTTTAAAAATATCATTTACAGAGAAATTAAGCTTTGTATAAAGAATTTTAATTTCCTTACATATAAAATGTAAATGATACTTATGGGTATTTTATTTTAAATTATATTCACTCATTTTTTAAAAATTTATTAATCATTCTACTCATTTACATCTGTAATGATATCCCACTTCCTGGTTATCCCTCTACCAGCCCCCATCCCACATCTGCCCTTCCCCCTCCACTTTGCCTGTATGAGAGTACTCCCCCACCCACCCACCCTCTGTGGCACCACCACTCCAGCATCCCCCTATGCTGGGGCTCCCCAGGACCAAGAACCTTCCCTCCCATTGCTGTCAGGTAAGGCCATCCTCTGCAACACATGTATCTGGAGCTATGGATCCCTCCAGGTACACTCCTTGGTTGGTGATCTAGACTCTGGGAGAACTGAGTGGTCCAGCCAGCCCATGTTGTTCTTCAATGGGGTTGCAATCCCCCTCCTCTCCTCCAGTCTTTCTGCCAGTTCCCCATCTGGTTCCCTAGCTCCAAGCATCCACATCTGCATTGGTCAGTTGCTGGTTGAACCTCCCAAGGAACCACCACACCAGGTTCTTGTCAGCAAGTGCTTTTGACCATGGCAACAACATTGGATTTGGTGTCTGGAAACATGATTGATCCCAGGATTATCTTTAGAAAAAATAATTACAGTGCTATGCTACAAGTGTGACTAAGAACAAGATTGCAGTAAGCTCAAGAATTCTGACTTTGCTATCATTAACATACAGATAGCTGAACGATGGGCCTTGACTTTGATATGATCTGGAGATATTAACTGTTGAAACACTGTTAAAACTTAAGAGTATAGAACAGTTTTAAAATTAAAAAGCATAATAAATCAAATTTTGAACATTTTATAATTAATTAATCAATCATAAATTAATTAATTTGCATAATAAATTATAGCAATGTATTGTTTAATAAATTTAATTAATTTAATTAATAATTAAATTAATTTGCATAGTGTATTATAGTAAATAATTTATTTACTATAAATTAATTGATTTGCATAATATATTATAGTAAATTCATTGTATGGACCTGACAATTCCATTGAAAACTTTCAAAATTAGTTATGTATAATAAGCTCAAAGAAGCTTTTATATGTTTGGTTTTTTTCTCTCTCTAGTGACCATATTCTTTACACTCTGGTCTTCAATCAACAGCTAGTACAAATTACAAACACACAAAACTAGATGCACATGAATCATTCTGAAGACTGTTAAAAACTGGAATTACACTGATTTGACTTTATAGAACTATGTGTTACTGACTGCGATAGGTAGAAGCTTGTGAAAATGTCATTCCTCTTTCTGTTGACTATTTCAAAGTCAACAGTTACTTTGACTGGTAAATATTTTTTAGTGCCAGACAAATCAGTGTGTTAGGAGCCGCGTGAGCGTGATAGCATTCGCCATTACAAGATGGCGTGGGCATCTTGTCCTCCCACAAGTAAACAACTAACTACGCAGGTGCAAAAGGCAAAAAGCATGCCAAAGTCACTGCCCATCCCGGGGCATATTATGGGTAATGAGTGAACAGCCAATCAGAAGTGAACACGCCACTCTAGGGTACATATAGCAGTGCCTTTTCCGGGGTCTGCTTGGGGTCTTTCTGCTTCTGCTGATACAAGAATAAAGCCTCGCTGTGGTAACCACCCGAACACTGCCTCACGTGTCTCTTTCGTGGGCAAAGGAGACACGGAGGGGCTCGGAACATCAGTGGAACATTAAATCAGTTAATTTTCCAGAGTTGTCAGGCATATAAGCCTAAACTCTATTTGGAAGACTGTGATTTTTATCTTGTGATTTGACCTGAAAAGTTGTCTCTACTTTTAATGTCAAATTTGAATTTTCTACTTTACAAAGTCTTTAATGTAATTTTAGGCACCTTGGACTTTTCCCCTCTAGGAATACAGTGAAAGAATGATTCTACTGTGAGAACTGAATGAAGTTCATCTCTGAATATCACATATATTTTATGTTGAGTTCATCCCATGATTTATGTATTCACTTCCCTAATGGTGCATGACAAACATAGTGGTTTCCTGTTGTTTGAGTCTCTAAACATGCTTCAGTAAAGATGCTTTAATACAGGCATTTATGTACTTTTGGGTTTTTTTTTTTTTTTTTGGATGTATACTCTATCTCTGATATATAGTCCATATGTTAAATAGCTAGCTTAAAGATTATGTAAAATATGAACACTTTATTTCTAACAATGTGCTAAGGATAGGATGTTCTGGGGTTTCCCAATATGAACACTTTATATTTTTAGTTTAAATTTACTTTAAAATTCTGAGTACATTAATCAAAGTTCCAAAATGGTTCTAGAGCAGAGATTCTTAAATGTAGTCTGTGACCCTTTTACAGGGGTCATCTAAAACTACCAGAAAACACAGATATTCATTACAAAATGACCATGTTGACAGAGATAGGGATTATGCTTGCACTCAACAACATGGACTTCTACTCACCAAGACCTATCCCGTTAAAGCTACAGCTGAGTGCCAGATCTGTCAACACCAGAGAACAACACTTAGACCCATATATAGTACCATTCCCTGTGGTGATCAGCAAGGAATCTAGTGGTAGGTTGATCACGTTGGGCCAAATCCTCTATGAAGAAGATTATGTTTTGTTCTTACTGGACTAGTTATTTATTCTGATTATGTATTTGCCTTTTCTGTGCATAATGCTTCTACCAAAACTACCCTCCATGGACTTACAAATTGCTTTATCCACATCATGATAGTCCACACAGTCATGCTTCTAACCAAGGAACACACTTCACAGTCGGAGAAGTGTAACAGTGGGCACATGATCATGGAATACCCTGGTCTTAATATGTTCCCCAGCATTCCTGAAAATGGAATGGCCTTTAAAGAAGCAATTACAGTGCTGCCTGGAAGGATTTGTGTAGTTTTCTAGAAGTTATATGCCTTGAATCAGTGTCCAAAATATGGTATAGATGTTCCAATAGTCGGAATCTGTGGGCCCAGGAACCAATGGTTAGAAGAAAATAGTTCTGCTCACTCCTACTCCTAGTCACCCACTAGGACAATATTTGCTTCCAGTTCCTTTCATTTTAATTTCTGATGGCTTAGAAGATTTTGATTCCAGAAGGAGGAGTGTTCCTGACAGGAGCTACAAGAAATTTTACATTGAACTGAAAACTCAGAACCTCCCCCTGGTCACTTTGGCCTTTTCATGCCCAGAAGTCAATAGATTAAGAAAGGAATAACAGTGGTAAGAGCAGCGATTGATCTATATTACCATGGAGAAATAGAATTGATTCTTTGCAATGTGTGTAAGAAAGTCTGTGTGTCAAGTACAGAAGATCTTTTAAGATATCTCTTAGTGCTACAGTGTCCTGTGCTTAAAGTTAATGGGAAAACTATAACACCCTAATCCTCACGTGGGATGACAAAGGGCACTGACATATCAGGGAAAAGAAACAGGCCATTCTTGCAGAAAAAGAGCTAAGATCTGATGAGGTGCTCATGGAGGGTGGAGAAAATACAGAATACATAGTTGATTCTAAATATCAACTAATGGCAAAGGACAAGTTGCAGAAAAGAGAATTATAATTCACATGAGTGTCTCTCTCATATTTTGTTAAGAACATGTTTGTATAGATATTTGTGTTTTCTTTCCTAAATTTATTTTGCATCTAATGGAATCAATTGAGAGAATATCAATATTAATCATATTTAATTTGAAATGCTAGAATAATGTTATTCAAGGGACATTGCCACCTATTCTAAATTTATAATGCATTCGTGCCGATAAAAGAGATAGTTATAGCATATAATGTGTAATTATCATCTGGTCCAATATGCAATGTGTTTGATTGTATGTAGCCTTGTTATAAATTGTACATAAGTATTTCTTTCTGTCTACTCACCTAATAATGACTATTGTAAACTTTTAAGTGTACTGTAAAGTAATATTATAGACATTTGACTAGAAATGATAATTTGCAAAATTTTGTTTAATTATATATTATGTTATAGAGATTAATTCTTGTACAGTGGAATCTTTATGGCATCAAATAAGATGCATATACATGTATCTCAGTGTTTGACACATAGTAAATTCTAAATAAATAATAGTTATTCTATGATAGATACTACTGCTCCCAACATACATATTTTTTTAATTTTATTTGTTTATGTAAATGGATATTTGTTTCCCTGCCCGTCTCTGTGCTACATATCTGCCTACTTACTAACCACAGAGTCTAAAAGAGGGCAACAGATACCTTAACATTGGATTAGGGGTTTATGAGATGCCATATGAGTTCTAGGAACCAAGTCCAAGTCTTCTGGAAGTGTATGTAGTGCTTCTAAAAACTGCAATATCTCTCCATACCTTTAGCATCCTTTGTTCTTGGCATCTCGCTTTAAATCCAAAAAAAATGAAATTCTAACTCTAGCATTACTATAATTTAAAAAGCAACTTTAACAGCTTATTGTCTATGTTGTTATAGTTCCATCCAGTATTAATGTGTGATTTGTTCTTTCTTTATAAACTGGGCAGCATGCATCTTTTATCCTGGCATCTAGATGCAGAGGCAGATAGATCTCTGAATGCAAGGCTAGCCTGGTCTACAAAAAAATTTCCTGAAAAGCCAGAGCTAACCAGGTAGATTTTGACTCAATGTCTACCCTACCCCCCCCCTTCCTTCTTTTTTCCCACAAATCCAGAATTGAAAAAGTCTTTTGAAGCTTTTTGCAAGAGACTTCTTAAATAATCTACTTGTCTAGAACATTTTTGGCTTTGACAAACACTGACAGAAGTCAGAAAGCTAAAGAAATGAGAAAATGGTATAAACTCATAGAAAAAAAATTAAAAGGAGTTATTTTATGTGATAAAAATAAATGATCTGGAAAGGCAGAAGCACCCGGACAGAACAGCATCACAATTAGGAGGAAACCATCACCTGAGTCACAGAAGAGGCACAGCTAGAGGGACTCCAAAATGTGATTCCCCATCAGAATCATGCCTACAGAAGCCATGTTTGCCCAGCTTCCTGCCACTATTAACTGAGCCAGCATGTATAAATAATAATCCATTTGCTAGTGACCAACAAACCTGAATTCTCGTCTGTCATCACCACATACCCAGTAGCATGTACTGCAGGCAATGGGGAGAAAAGGCAAGCAGGAGCCGACTGTGTTTGCATAAATGTCATCAGTAAGGCAATTTGCCTGTTGAGAGAATAAATGCATTAAAACTCACCAAAAGGCAGAAATAATGAAACAGAGTCCCTGGAATTAAGAGAAAAAGTTCATCACCAGAAAAACGCTGAGGAGTTAGGAAGGACCAAATTTTAAGTTCTCGTCAAAATGCATCCTGTCATTTATAGTATGAATGTTAATACAAGTAAATATTCTTCAAAACTTGTGAACAGGGGAAAAAAAAAAAGCCTTGTGACCAGGATGAAAGGCTGTTTGTAAATGAGTCAGGATGAAATGATCTGACACTGGTCAGGCTCTATTAGAAGTGCTTCAGAGGCACACTGGAGTTAATGTTGTTCAAACATCTGGATGTTAGACCAGGAAAATATTATACACAAAATTCAAACAAAGCCCAAAAATATAACTGGTGGACAAGCTAGAAAAAATATTTTTCTTAAGGAAATAAGATCTTCTGAACAATGTGTTAAATTAGCAATTAGCGTAAAGTAGATAATTTAAAACGTTTTTTTCCTCTATGCTATGCTTTTAACCCCCATTCCAAGGCATACTTATGCAGTCCAGTCTGCTTTGAACTCTCTATGAAGCCAAAGATGACTTTGAGTTTGTGGTTCTCTTGCTTCCACCCCCCATATGTTGGTGCTGTGGTACCATGTGAGACCATAACAGGGAAAGTGTTCAGACAGAGTTTCAATCCAGAATAGCTCAGATGAGGATGGCAGGCTTTGGCTTCCTCCCACCTACCAACCTGGCCCATAAAGTCACCTGATCCATTATCATTCTTCCTGAGAATGTACCTCCTGGTGGTTATCAGACTTCAGTCCTTGTTTAACCTTATAAGGTCCCTATAAGGTCCAGTGCTCACTACCCTAGAACCCCTGAATATGCAGATGAAGTATCTTTTAACACCCCTGTCCTGTTCCCCCTCCACTAAACTGAACAAGTTCTCCAAAGTTATTCCCGTGTGTGTGTGTGTGTGTGTGTGTGTGTGTGTGTGTGTGTGTCCTTTACTCACAGGGATTCTACCTGAACCCTGTCCCTGCACGTCTTGTAGACAGGATAAATTTTGGGTCGAAAGTTTCGTAAGTGGTTTGATGTCCCTATTGCTCTCTCGACCTGGGTTCCTCTCTGATTACTGGAGGTGGCCTCTTCAGGTTCCACACAGTGAAGGTCACCCCTATTGGGTTCTTGGGTCCTTCCCTTATCTCAGATCTTTGTTGTGCTCTCTGTCTTGTTTCTCTCCATTTAGTTTGATGTAGGCTATTGGCTTGCTGTATATTGCTTTGATTATATTTGGTTATGCATCTTCTATTCCCAATATCTCTAACACTTTTAACATGAAGGTGTGTTGGATTTGTCAAAGGCTTTTTCAGCATCTAATGAGATGATCATGTGATTTTTTCTTTGAATTCCTTTATATGGTTGATTATGTTGACCGATTTTCATGTATGAATCATCCCTGCATCCCTGAGATGAAACATACTTGATTATAGTGAATGATGTTTTCATGTGTTCCTGGATTCAATTTGCAAGTATTTTAGGATCAATGTTCATAAGAGAAATCAGTCTGAAGTTCTCTATCTTTGTTGAGTGTTTAGGTGGTTTAACTATCAGGATGACTGTGGTTTCATAGAAGCATTTGGCAGTGTTTCTATAGTTTGAGGAGGGTTGGTAATAGCTCTTTGAAAGTCTTGAAAGTCTTATACAATTTTGCACTAAAACCATCTGACCATCTGACCCTGGGCTTTTTTTTTTTTTTTTTTTTTTTTTTTTTTTTTTTTTTTTTGAGACTTTTAAAGTCTGCTTTTATTTTTAAGGGTTATAGGGCTGTTTACATAATTTACCTGATCTCAATTTAACTTTGATAAGTGGTATCTGTCTAGAAAACTGTTCATTTTGTTAAGATTTTCCCACTTTGTAAAGGCTTTTGAAGTAAGACTTACTGATTCTTTGACTTTCCTTAGTGTCTCTTGTTATGCCTCCCTTTTAATTCCTGATTCTGTTCATTTGGATACTGTCTTTTGTCTTTTGGTTAGTTTGGTTAAGGGTTTGTCTAACATGTTGATTTTCTTTATTGTTTATTCTTTATTGTTGATTTTTATTATTTCCTGTCTTTCACTCCTTTTTGGAATGTTTGCTTCATTTTTTTTTCTAGAGATTTCATGTGTACTTTTAAATTGCTAGTATGAGAACTTTCTAATTTCTTTATGGAGGTACATTGTGCTATGAACTTTTATTTTAGCATTGCTTATATTGTGTTCCATAAGTTTGGGTCCCATAAACATCGGGTCCCATAAATGTTATGCCTTCATTTTCAGTGAATTATAGAAAGTCTTTAATTTCTTTATTTCTTCCCTGAGCCAGAGATCATTGAATCTTTCCATTTCCATGGGTGTATAGACTTTCTGGTGTTTTTGTTGTTGTTGAATTTCAGCTTTATTCCATGGTATTCTAATAAGATACAAGGCATTATTTCAATTTTCTCCTATCTTTTGATACTTGCTTTGTGAGTATATGATCAATTTTGGAGAAGGATTCATGATATGCTGAAAAGGTAAAGATTTTTGTGTGTGAGTAAAATATTCTATAGACATCTGTTAGGTCCATTTCATTCATAATGTCTGTTAGTTTCATTATTTCTCTAATTAGTTTTGTCTGGATGACCTGCCAATTGGTGAGAGTGGGTTGTTGAAGACTTCCACTATTAATGTGTGGGCTTCAATATGTGATTTAAGCTTTAGCAATATTTCTTTTACAAATGTGGATGCTCTTGTGTTTGGGGCATAGATGTACAGAATTGAGATATAATGTTGGTAGTATTTTCTGTGGTGAGTATGAAGTGCCCTTCCCTGTCTCTTTTGATGAATTTTAGTTGAAAGTCTATTTTATTAGATATTAGAATGGCTACTCCAGCTTGCTTCTTGGGTTCTTTTGTTTGAAAAATTTAATTCCAGCCCTTTTCTCTACCCTGAGGTAATGTTTATCTTTATTATTGAGGCCTGTTTCTTGTGTGCAGCAGAATCATAGATTCTGTTTTCGCATACATTCTGTTAGCCTGTGTCTTTTTATTAGGGAATTAAGTCCACTGATCTTCAGAGATATTAATGACCAGTGATTGTTATTTCCTGTTATTTTGATGTTGTTATTGTTGTTGCTGTGTGTGTTGGTGTTTCCCTTGTTTTTGCTGGTATAGAATTACTTCCTTTGTTTTCTTGGCTGTGGTTATCCTCCTTGGGTTAGAGTATTCCTTCTAGTATTTTCTGTAAGGCTGGATTTGTAGATAGATATTGTTTGAATTAGAATTTGTCTTGAAATATCTTGCTTTCTTCATCTATGGGGATTGAGAGTTCTGCTGGGTATAGTAGTCTAGGTTGGCACTTAAGGGTTTTTGAAGCTTTTAGAGTCTCTGTTGAAAAGTTGGGTCTAATTCTGATTAGCCTGCTTTTGTGTGTTACTTTCCATTTTCCCTTGGTCCTTTTGGTCCTTTTAATCTTCTTTCTTTATTCTGTTGATTTTGTGTTTTGATTTTCATTTACCAGGAGGATTTTCCTTTCTGATCCAGTCTAACTGATGCTCTAGAAGCTTCTTGTTTGTTTATTGGCATCACTTTTTTAGCATGGGAAAGTTTTCTTCTATGATTTTGTTGAGAATCTTTTCTGGGCCTTGCAGCTCTTCAACTTCTTTTATAACTATTATTCACTTAGGCTATGGTATCTCAGATTTCCTGGATGTTTTGTATCAGGATTATTTTTTAGATATAACAGGTTTTTTTTTCCTGGTGTATCTATTTCTTCTATTGTATCTTCTACATCTGAGATTATCTCTTCCAACTTCTATATTCTGTTGGTGATGCTTGCATCTGTTGTTCCTGTTCTCTTAACTAGATTTTTCATCTCCAGGATTCTCTCAGTTGTGGGCCTTTTTTCTTGCTTCTATTTCCAAGTATATAACAGGCTGGGCTACCCCAAGTGGGAGATTCAGAAAGTGGCTGGCAGTACTACGTCCAGTTTATGTGAGATCTGAAATCTAGCAAAAGGCTTTAGACAACCTAAAAATCTCTTTATTGACTGAGGTACAACCCCAGCCTTGCATGCATTTTCTAAATCTTAGAGAACAACATCACTGGTCACAAATGCAAAATATGCAAGAATCAGTTAACTGTTGTTTCAGATTCCAGTTACATTAAATAATCTTATTGAATATATAATATTCAATTGGTAATCAGAACATCTGTTTTCTAACATAAACAAATATTATTATAACAAGAATAATAACAAAAGGAAGTTGAGATCCATTCCTCCAATATTTAATTCCTTCTAAGATACTTTAATTTCAAATAAGTTTCATCAAATGAGAATGTTCTTAAAAAATGAAAGTCTGATATTTTCTTTCATAATTAATAAACAAAACCATAATCATTTTGAAAAGACATTATTTGTCCAGATTCATTACAGAAAAGAAATTATAAGCCCTTATTAAAATGGTTTAAAACCTGCAGTGAAATAATAAAGAAATATTTAAATACTATGTGTTTTGCAATTGTATTGAGACAAGTTTTTATCACAGCTGGAAACAAATGTTTGTATAACAATGTGAAACACAGAGAAACATATCAAATAATTTAGGTAAAGCTATGAAATAATCAATCAGAAATTAAATGTGATGGGAAAAGCAGATTATATTTGCCCCAAGTTCATAAACAAGGCAAAGAAGGCTTCCACCTCCCTAACCATTCAACATGCTACCAGAAGCATTAGCTAATACAATTAGAAAATAAAATCAATTCTGGTAAAATCATTTATTGTACAAAGAGTAATTAAATTTATTCTTAGTTGCATATTGCCTGATAGTTTTCTGAAAATCTTAGAATCAATGAAAGAGCAAAGTCACAAAGGAAACAACTCTGAAACTCTAGTAAACTGTGGCTTCAGATTTTCACTGACTTTAAAATTTGAAAAAATATATGTGGTTAGTCTTGGAGTAAATATAGCCAATTTAATTAGAAAGTGAAATTTTAACATATCTAAAAATACACTGAAAATTGAGGAGAGGACATACATGTCAGAAAACCATCCTCCAACACCAACAGGCATACCTGTGAAGACAGCAGCTGAACAGGACAGTAAAAATAAGCAACATCATTAGAGATGATGGAGCCATCAAACCTCCGGAAATAGAGGAAAAATAGAAACCAAGAAAGACATCCAACAAAGACAGAGAAATCAGCTCCAAGATCTATAATACCCTAAACCCAGATGCCTAGACATCAGTGTACAATCAGTGACAGCCAGAGCAATATGTCTCTAATAGAGTTCAGTTATTCTACCACATAATATCCTGACTATTCCAACATACCTGAAGCACAAGAAAAAGTCCTTAAAATCAACTGTATCAAGATGATAGATATCCTGGAAGAGGAACATGATAAATCCCCTCAAGAAATCCATGAAAACACAAAGTACTAAAGAAAATAAATAAATCTCTCAAAGCAAGCCAGGAAAACACAGATAAACAACTGGCAGAAATTAAAAAGTCTGTCTTAAAAGGCCAAGAAAACACAACCCAAAAGTTGAGGAAAAATGAATAAAACTGTTCAGAACCTGAAAATAGGTGCAATAAAGAAAAGTCAAACTGATAGAATTATGGAAGAAAAAATTATACATGAGAACAGGAACTACAGAGGTAAAATTCACCAGCAGAACACAAGAGATGGAAGGCAGATGGAAGAGACGTTCAGGTACTGAAGATATTATATAAGAAGTAGATATATCTGATATAGAAAATGTTAAGTCTAAAAAATTCCTGATATAAAACATCAAGGAAATCTGGGAGAGTATAAAAGAATAAACCTAAGAGTAATATGAATAGAGGAAGATGAAAAAATCCAGCTCAATGGCTCAGAATGTATTTTCAACAAATTCTAGAAGAAAATTTTCCAAACATAAAGGACAAGATTCCTATAAGAGAGCAAAATTTATACAGAATAACGAATAGATTAGATCACAGTGAAAGTCCCCTTCTCACATAATAATCAAAATAATAATTATATAACAAAGAAAGAATATTACAAGATGTGAAGGATGAAAAGCCAGTAACATGGGAAGCGTAGCAAAATGATACATGACTTCTCTCTCAATCAAGATTCTAAAGGCCAGAAGGGCCTAGAAAAATAGATATGCTGTAGACTCAAAAAAAAAAAAAAAAAAAAACCCCACAAATGCCAGCATAGACTACACTATTCAGGAAACTGTTATTCACCATATATTAAAAACAAATTCCACAATCAGGTCAAATTTAAACAATATCTACTTTCAAATTCAACCCTACAGAGTCATAAAAAGAAAACCAAATTAAGGAGGTTAACTATACCCATGAGCATAGGAAATAAATAATATCACACCAGCAAAATTCAAAGAAATGAAGCAAACACACACACACAAACACACAAACACACACCCGTGCATGGATGAACACAGGCATGTATACCACCATCACCACCAGCAGCAGCAACAGCAATATAACAGGAATCAACAATCATTGGTCATTGTTATCTCTCAATATCAATGGTCTCAATTCCTCAGAAAAGAAGAAACAGACAGAAACAATGGATGTAAAACCAGAATTCATTCTTTTATGTATCTAAGAAACATACCTCAATATTAAGAATAGACATTATTTCAAAGGAAAGTTTTAGAAAAAGATATGTCAAGCAAATAAAACAAAGACGAAAATTGGTTAGCTATTTTAATATCCAACAAAATGGACTTTAACCTAAATTAATCAAAAAGATGAGAAAATATATGGCATATTCACCAAAGGGAAAATAAAGCAATATGATGTTTCAGTTCTTCATATATATCCCCCAAACACAAGGATTCCCAAGTTAGAAACAAACAAACAAAAATCCCCGCAATGACAGTTTAAATCACTTAAATCATATATTGACCCTCATGCACAATGAAAGATTTTAATATCCTCTGAAAGGCAGCTATGGTCACCACTATACCACCAAGACCTCAGTGGGAAGGGAAGTACCTAGCCTCACAGAGCCTTGAAGTGCTAGTGTTGGGGAATACAGCAGGGTTCCCACCCACTTAGAGGGAAAGGAAAAGGAAAATAGAGAAAGGATTGCGGGAGGGGTGGCCAGGACGGGGGCAGTGAGCAAGATATAAAGTGAATAAATAAAAAAAAAAGATTAAATTAAATTAAACTTAAAAGATTTCAATATTCCCCTTTCAACAATGGACAGGTCACGTAGACACACAATAAACACAGAAATATTGGAGTTAAAAGATGTTATAAAATAAATGATCATAACAGATATCCACAGAACACTTTACCCAAACACAAACTTTCTCCTCACATATGCATTGAATTTTCTCCAAAATTGATCATATACTCAAACACAAAGCAAGTTTTAGTGGAAACAAAAGTTGGAATATTGCATCCCAACAGATTAAAGCTGGATATCAACAACAAAAACAAAAGAAAGATAACAAACTTACAAAAAATAAAATAGTCTGTACTGAATTAAAAATCAGTCATGGCAAAAAAAAGAGAGAGAGAGAGAGAGAGAAAAGGAAAATTAAAACATTCTAAATTCAATGAAAATAATTATACAGCATACATCCTCCCATCCAGATTCACTACATTTCTGTCTCTAACTAGAAAACAAATCTTAAGGGAATATAATATAACATAATATAATATAAACTAACACTTTGCAATTTGGCAAAATGAACAGAAGGAAGAGAAGGCAAAACAAAGACATACGTGTTCACACACACTGGAGTTCCATTAAAATACTAAACTGGAGGATAAATATTCAATGAACCTAGTATAGACCCATACAGGCCCTGGCAGGTTGCCCAATCTCTGTTTGTCATGATACCAGAAGTCCAGTTCAGAGGTATAAGGATACCAGAAGTTCAGTTTAAACGTATCACCAAAAACAAATCAGCAATGGGCTCATGATCCATCAGAAAGCTTCAGCACAAGTTAGCAGGGACAACGAGGTCCAGTTCTCTGTCATAACTCTCTCAATGAAGTGAAGATCAACAAAGACTCAGACCAAGAAAATGTTGCACAGGCTTATGCAAGTGTGCAACTCAATCACTATCTATTGAGACTTACTTATACCCTCTACAAACATCACAAGTTCTCTCACAGGTCTTGCCTCAGCAAAACACTATGTGAGTCTGCATCACATGATACTACCATAAATTTCCACTTCAAGAATTTCTTTAAATTACAAGAGGGTAGGAATGAGATAAGTGGCAATGCACATCTCAAAATCAACATCCAGAGCCAGAGACCATTTCCTTCTGGTGAAAAAGGAAGTCAACTGTGATTGCCAAGTTGTAGTGGAAATCTATGTTTTCCCAGCACCTGTGTATATCTGTGTATATCTACTACCATGTGTGTGTGCTTATCCCATGCAGAATAAAAGGATGCTCATCCTGAAATGATTCTCTCTAACCAAATATATTTTGTAGTGTGTGTATACACACATAAATACTAATAAAAAGTACTTTTACTTTATATAATATGTAAAATATCTTGGGATATTTAAAAAGCAATAGAAAACACTAATATAAATTTATTTTAATATCAGACAAAATACTTCAAAATATTATTTAAGTCTCTTACTATATATTTTAACATGGTAATGCTCCTCAACACTAAATACAAGTGAATATTTTAATGAAGCTTAATTTACCACTTAAATGTTTTTTTTAATATAAATAGTTTTGCTTTGTTCAGTTTATATTCACTGTCTGTGCCACAGGAATGAACAGTCATAGTACATTTTTTTTTTATTTTTCCACTAAAATGACTGGTTCTTTGAAGTTGCAGTAGATTGGATGATTTGTTTTCAAAAAATGCTTTGTGTCTGAAGATTAAAGTTACTGTTCTCTGCAATGTTTTCATGGTGGACTGCAATTTTACTGCTATTGCATTTAGTTTTTAAAAAACTTGAGAAGACAAACCACAATGTTCCTTTAAAAATGGAATACATGTTACTATCAAATGCAAAGGTCGTTTTTCTGAGTATTCATATTATTCTAAAAATTTTTAGTTACAATAATAGGGTCCCATTAGTAAAGACGCAGTGTCTCTTCATTCTAAGAAAGGAAAATATTCTTATGGAACTTACATGTGCTATAAAGAAAAGACATATGTATTTTATATATTTTATGCTACATTTACTAACATATATCATACACCAATACAGAAATTTTTATATTGAGGTCATTGGTTTGGATATACATGTAAACCTGCTTTACTATCATTCCTATGTGCTAGTACTATAACTAAATATTAATAGCTATACACACTCACACATGAGTGACATTTTCAAACATGTGTGCACAGTAAAATAGTACTTTTATGATATTTTGAAAATTATCATTATTAATAATGATATAGTGTACTTGTAAAAATGCTTACCTAGTTAGTGTACACATAGCCCTATATTCTGTAACCAGCACTGTATAAAATCTGGAGTGGTGTGAATAAATAACCCTACTTCTTAAAAAGTGGAGATGGAGAAATAAGAAGGTTAAGAAGGTTATATATACTCAGCTACATATGGAGATCCATGTCAGCCTGAGCTACATAACACTTTCTCATAAACAAACAATTCAAAAGTACAGCTGGAGAGATGGCTCAAACACTTAAGGAATAATCGCTCCACAGATGGTCCTAAGAACCAATGTTTACCACTCAAAAACTCTAGCTGACCTGTAGCTCTAGCTCTGGGGAATTCATTGCCCTCTTTAGGCCTTCGTGGCACCAGCATTCATTAAGTAAGTATCCATACAGATATATACATAAAAGTAAAATCACATCTAATCAAAAGGCAAAAAAAAAAAAAAAAAACAAACCAACTGAAAATAGAGTGCATCGACCTAGTGGATATATCTACATCACAATTCATGTGTATAAAGCTCAGGGATCAACACAAAAGAGGAAGCAGACTGTAAGAGGTCAAGAATCACAAAGTTTCCTGTGAGACTGTTTCTCTTAGAAATGATGGAAAAGCTTCAGCCATGATACAACAACAACTTCTGAGTAATGAAAATATTAATAAATATACTATCACAAAAACAAAACTCTTACAGGCCCCAGGATGAAGGCAGTGGTTCCCAACCTTCTTAATGCTGTGACCCTTTAATACTTGTAGTGAAATCCAACCCTATACTTATTTTTATTTTGCTTCTTTCTAGCTTTAATTTTGCTACTGTTATAAATTATAATATAAATACTTGTATTTTCTGATGGTCTTGGGTGACCCTGTGAAAGGGTCATTTTACCCCAGAAAAGAGTAGCAACCCACAGAATGAGAACAACTGGACTAAAGGCAACTAAATTTGTTAAAAGGAAGGAGGCCAGTCATTACTAAGTATTAGCCCCCTAATTGGTCATCCAATTCTAAATGATCAGTCCTAAAATCATATACAAATAAGCAATACTTAACAGACTCAGCAGCTTGTATTTATGTAGCTATGCTTTTGTACATGGGTATAACAATAATAAAGAAAACAGCCCATAAATTTGAAAGAGCATAAATGAAGAATTAATGAAAGAGTTGGAAGGAGAAAACGGAAGGTGGAGATGATGTAATCATATTTTAACCTAAAAACACATGTAAAAATAAGTTTTTACAGTTAAAAAATCAAACTGAATATCTATCTAAAACAAAGCTTGTGAAAATGAAATGTACATATAAGGATACATATCTTTCTGAATCAACTATAATCACAGATTGAATCTTATGGTTCACAATTCTTTTTAATGATACATAATGTTGTTAAATACATTTGAATACCTTAATGAGACATTTTCTTCCAAGGACAATATGTATTGCTAAATTGGAGTCAATGGATCCCTTCGGAAGTCAGAAGTTCTCCACTATCAAGGTTTGTTTGCCTCTTCTCCTGATAACATCAGTTTAAGAAGGATGAAAAGGAGGACCAGGAGGAGGAGGAGGGGGAGGAGGAAGAGGAAGAGGAGAAATAGAGGAAAACAAAACTAAGACTGACAAACCAAAGCTGAATAAAATCATGAATGAAATGTGGCAAGAAAACTCTCCTCTATATGTGTTGGAAACAGCATTTCACCAGCAGACATGAAGAGCAGGAGCTGAAAGTTAAATCAATGGACAAAGAGGATGAGAAACATTGATGTCTCCACTCCACACTCCTGTGTTGCTGAAGTCTGTACTGGGGCAGTGTAGCTGAGCAATGGAAAGCCATGGTACAGCTTCTCATGGGCTCCTAGTTCTCCATAAATACTCACACAGGCACCACCAAATATAAAAGTCTACAAGTAAAACCCAAGGATCCCAAGAAACCTAAAGTGGATTAGTACTAATTGGGGATTGAAAACTGAGATGACATGGAAATAGAAGCAAAAAAAAAAAAATCAGAAAGAATTTTACAGAAGATAGAAATCCCAGAGGATGCCAAAAGATGCAGCTGTAAAGTAACAGGTGGTCTATGATAGAAAATTCACAGTCAACTGAAGCTTTGCCCAAAGACCAACATACCTCAAACATCTTTCTTCTTTCAAATGACAGTTTTTACTTATTCTTTTGAAATTCCATGTTTTACAATGTATTTGGATCAGATTCTCCTACTATTAACTATATCCTTCCAAGTACTCCTAGAATATTCTATTCTGACTTTCTCCCAAGTCCATGTCCTTCTTTTATGCTGTTGTTAATAACCTTCTAAATACAATTAGTACCAGCTGTACAAAATGGTATATGTAGCCATCTACTGGGAGGTCAACAGATCTTTTAAAAAGTTAATGCAACGAAGCAAAAGCCCTGAGATCTGTATCTTCAGATCAACACACATCTACACAGTAGACTACATGGCTTTCTTCAGCAATCTTTAGTTTCCTTAAAGATTTGTGGCAGGAGTTGCTTGTAAGTTTTCTCTTTAGCATTTGGGGATTAATGTCAATTATCTGACCACATATACTTTGTTTTATAATTTTACAATATTCTAGGACTTCACTGAGATTAAGATGAGATGTTTGAATTAGCTTATGTCTGTACTTTCAGCAGGATGCATATTGTTCCTGTCAGAATACAATTTTGGTAATAATAGTTATACCAAATATAATTTATTGTGGATATATTCATCTGTAAAAAAATTATTTCATCACATGATGAGCTATTTTCTAACATTTAATTCATCTTTACACATTAGGCACCCATTCAACTATACTGCTGTTTGCCCATTACTACATCAATGGCTAGATGTGCTAGTCACTCTCTAATAGTGCCACACTGTACCTAACATCTACTCTTGGCTCTTAGAAGAATTTCTCATTCAATAGGCCTAACCTGAATTTGAAGAACCCTTTCTTTGATTACAGACTCCTGTGACTCTCAGTTCCTAGTGTTCCAGGAAATCAAGATGTGAAAGGAGCCAGGGATATTCTGTAATTTTACCAGAGTCTTGGGCCCTTTTCAATCTTCTGATGCATCTCCAGGTCTGACAGGAGCTCATTTTTAATCTCAAACACAGAAGAACTGATTACTTTGTCTGCCTATGCTATTGTTCACTTTGATTGATTCCAAGTAAGTTCATACCATTTGTAACAAGAAGCAGTCTGGTTGCTTTTTCCAATATGACCCAAAACCACCAGAGAGCAGTGATTATCATCCAATTCAGACAAAAGAACATGATTACTGGTCAACTCTCTACTTTGGAAGAAATTCATTCTCTCTGGTCCATATCTCCTTAAATCAGAAAGAACACAAGATTAATTAATTAATTAATCTCTGACAGCTTCTCTTCTCTAGAGTCAAACCAATTAGCTCTATCTCATTACTTAGTTTGTTGATATGACAATCAGCATCATATTTCAAGGTTTACTTTGTTTCTCATGTACAAAGTGGATTAAATGTTAAAAAAGACCCTCATAAACATTTGTTATGCTATGATTACTCTTTCTCTTGTTAATAATAATTATCATAAGCTCATACACAACTGGATGATAGAATATAAATATTAGTTTAATAAAAATGTATACAAGTATATTATTGTTATTATTGTTAAAAGAATATCAAACATACTATTCAATTTTCAAATTTGTCCAAGCATCTAATTCTATATGCCAAACCATCTGATGCATCATTTACATTTTAATTAATTTTGACTTGGTTTTTCTAAAATCACCTAAACAAACACTTTACCTAATTAATACAGCAAAATATCACCTTCATCTGCAAACTATGAAGATTTTCATTATTTATATCTAGTTTAATTTTTAAAAATAAACAGTTCCCCATTTCTAGTAAAATTTCAAGTTTTTATGACAAAGAGAAATGAACCATATAATATAATAAATGTCTGCAACACCTACTTATATGTTTAAAAATAATAGTTACAGCTCTATAATTTATTTATCTTCTTATCTTGTCCAATACTGACCAGTATGCAGGATACATTAAATGAAATAGTTTGGAAAAGACCAGTATAGATAATCCTCCAAAACAAAGTTCAAACTATTGGAAACCTAAAAGAAAAAAAATCAAGATATTATTTGCTTTTTAAATTTGTTTAGTTTTTTTCTTTTACATTTGAACCAATTAGAGAAAAATAAAAAGATCTATTTCACTCTATCAAAGGATACTCCTTCTCTCTATCACTCTTTTAGCATCCTGACCAAATCTCCCATTACTACTCTTGTCTCAGCCCCAACTCAGCTGGAAACTCCAAGCTTAACAAGAGGCCATGCCTGCCACCAGAAGTCCAGCTCCCAATTTGAATGGAAATCACTACACAACCACAGACCAGAAGACCAGAGAAAAAGTTAAAACCAAGGAACAAAATCCCCATCCAACAAAGACAAATCCAGAAATTAGAACCCAGACATATAGATACCCTAAACCTAAGACACCAGTATAAGAACACAATTGTCAGCAAACAAGTTAACGTGTTTCCACCAGAGCCCAGTTACCCTACTCTAGTAAGTCCAGAATATTTCAAGACAGGTGAAGTACAAGAGAATGATCTTAAAATCTATGTAATAAAGATGATTAAGATTCATGTAACAAAATAAATACATCACACAAAGAACTTGAGTAAAAATCAAACAAAAAAATTAGAAGTGAACAAATAAGTCCCTGAATGAAAGTTAAGAAAATCATAACAAAACAGGTAAAGGAAACAAATGAAACTGTTCAAGACGTGAAGACCTGAGAATGAAAATAGACACAATAAAGAAAACCCAAAATGTGGAGATTGTTTTGCAGACAAATGGATGGAACCAAAAAAATATCATTCTGAGTGAGGTAACTCAGACCCAAAAGGTATGACTTCACTAATAAACCGATATTAGCCAAAACAGTACAAATATCTAGGATAAAATCCACAGAGCTCAAGAAGGTTAACAAGCAGAAGGGCCCAGGTGAGAATGCTTCAATCCTACTTGGGAGTGAGAAGAAAGCAATCATGGGAGACAGAGAGAGGGAGGGACATGGGTGGGAGAGGGGACATGGAGAGGAAAAGGGAAACATAATCAGGTTTGAGGAGAACAGAAGAGAAGAACTGAGGGCCATGCATCCTCTGAGGGTGCAGGGGTGAAACGTGAGAGTACCCTCTAGAAAGTACTAGAGACCTGGGAGTTGAGAGACTCTCAGGATTCAAAGGGAGGGACCTTAGATGATATGCTCCATTATGTTCATAGCAGCCTTATTTATAAGCTCACATTACTTCCTGTTGTTTCTAAGGCCAGTGTACACTTTCCTCACTCTCAGCCACACACCACACCTGGGATGTTCATTGTGCAGTGCATTCTATTTTAACTTCAGATGAAAAAGAATGAATGTCGAATATGACCTGTGACACTGTCCTCCCAAATGACATTGTTTAAAAAAAAAAAGAAAAAAAAAAAAGAAAGAAAGAAAAGGAAAACATTCCAGAATCTCCTGGTTTAAAATTTTCTTCCAGAAGGAATTTTTATATTTTTCTTTAAATTGAGCAGAACCAGCAGGTCTTGAGAGTGTATTTGTGCTGAAATTCTTTCTAAAACAGAAATAATGTTATAATGTTCTCTGTAAGTAGATAGATAGATAGATAGATAGATAGATAGATAGATAGATAGATAGATAGATAGATAGACATGTATAGATAGATATGTATAGATAGATAGATAGATAGATAGATAGATAGATGATAGATAGATAGATAGATAGATAGATATAGAGATAGATATATATTCAAGCACATGAATAGTTTATTTTAAAATACTCATGGAGAAAGTGTGTGTTTGTGGTATGTAACTTTAAAACTATATAGCCTTGTTTCTCTAAATCAAATTTCTTTCTTTATAAATTAAGAGTTTAACCAAACACTAGTAGAATTACTGTTATTGCAACAAGCATCTGATTAGCACATTATATTAAATATATATAATAAAGCAGTTTCTTAGGATAAGAATAAATTTAAAAGGAGAACTCATGGTTTTCAAATACTGTGAACCTGTCCTTGTGGAGAGAAAACTGTATGAGTTTTTACTGACTTCCAGCCTGGGAGTGGGGAGCAGATATTCTGTGTGGTGTGCAGACACTGGAAAGAAATAGCTACATATCATATCACTGTTGAAGCTGATGTTGTAAAAACTGTAATGTTATTATTAATTTGGATAAGAAATTTTCACCATAGTTATTTATTATTGATGTTTATGTCATGGTTTCGCTTTACTTTTGCCACTCTGACAGTGATTTGCTGATTGTATTGCATGCTACCCATCCTTGTCTGCGCAATAACAACACCTTGGTTTTGATGATCATATAAATAGATTTGTTTCCTGTTTTATTTAAAGTAAGTCATTTTTGGTGTTTCTTTAATAAGCTATAAGAAAGGACAGCCCTCTTTGACAGTGGTCCATGTTCATTTTTGGAAAGCGCTATAATGTTGTATCTACTCTATATATACTACTCAAGACAAATAATTTTAAGATTAACTTACTACTTTTAAAAAAGTCTCTTGAGTTTCAACTGGATTCTGACCTCCATAAAAGAAAATGTGTTAAGTACTACAGACTTCTTAGAGGCATAAATCTGCTGTTGAAGTATGAAAGCTGACTCAAAGGAGGGGTTACTCACATAGACCACGGCCAAGTTTCATTTATATATTATCTATATACACATACAAACAGACACATACCCTCCAGTAATCAACCTTAAATCTAAAGCAGTGACTTTTTAATAAATCTCCCAAGTTTCTCAAGAACAATAATTAAGGATTAACTGAAATATAAAATGAATTTTATTATTTATTTTGTAAGAGGAAAAGATTTTTATTTGAACTATTGTGTCATCGCCCCATCCCTTCCCCAAACTAACACCAGATTCTTATAAGTAAGAGAGGTTTGCTTGGAGGCAGTATTCCAGTATGCTGCAGGACCCTTCAAATGTGTAGAGGTTAGAATATTTCTGTTTCCAGAATAAAAAAAGAGAAGTCTTTAGATTATAAAATACTATGATAATAAAGTTATATTTCTGACTAACATGTTGGTCTGTTCTTTATAGGTCAAGTGGTTTTAGAAAGTCATGTTTATTGTTCCACTAACAAAAAACACAACTATACTTCATAAATAAACTATGCTTTTTTTATACATATACATATATGTGTGTGTGAGTGTGTGTGTGTGTGTGTGTGTGTGTGTGTGTGTGTGTGTGTGTGTACACTTGCTCAACTACGTTCATAGCAGCTTTATTCTCAATAGCCAGAAACTGGAAACAATCTAGATGCTCCTCAACTGAAAAAAAAATGGATAAATACATGTGATACATCTATACAATGGAATCCTATTGAGCTACAAAAAACAAAGACATCATGGATTTTGAAGACAAATGGAGAGAATTTGAAAATATCATCCTCAGTGAGGTAACCATTCCCAAAAGGACATTCATGGTATGGACTCACTTATAAGTGGATATTAGCCATAAAGTACAGGATACTCTTGGTATGCTCCTTAGACTCAAAGAAGGTAAACAAGAAGGAAGGCACAAGGGAAGAACCTTGAGTCTTACTTAGAAGAGGAAGTAAAATAATCAACTAGAGGGAGGAAACTCGGAGGGAAAAAAAATAGAAAGTGGAATGGGGAGTTTAGGATCAGTGTGGAGAGGAACAAGAAAAATTTGCCAGATGGCCAGGATAATGAGTGGAAGTCATGAAATGGGGGACATCTCTAGGATGAGACAGAGACCTAGAAGAAGAACATCGACCAAGAATAAATGTGCGTGACCTTATCTGTGACTCACAACATTAGGATATGGAACTTGGAAATACCAACTCTTGAACCCCAGTGTAGCAATAGAGACTCAAATCCACCCACAAAACTATCAAATAAAGATTTATCTTGACTACTAGAGGTGTAGGCATGGAGAACAGAGCAGAGCCTGAGGAAATAGCCAACCAATAACCAGTCAAAATTGAAATCAATCTTATTGAGATGCACCAGTTGCTTACACTATTAATGATACTCTGTTATACTTTCAGACAGGAGCCTAGTATGGCCATTTTCTGAGAGGCTCCACCCAGCAGCTGACTTAGATAGATGTGAATACCCACAGCCAATCATCAGATGAAGCTTGCAGACTCTTACAGAGGAATAAGAGGAAGGATTGCTGGCCCTGAAAGGGATGAGAGCTCCACAGGAAGACAAGCAGAGTCAACTAACCCCAGTCCTTAGGGCTTTCTGAGACTGAATCCTAAACCAAAACTTACATGAGCTGGACCTAGGATTCCCACACATGTGTAGCAGATATGTAGCTTTGTCTTCATGTGCATCCTGAACAACCAGAGCAGGAACTATCCCAAAAGCTGTTGCCTGTATTTGATATATGTTCTCCTACAAAGGCTGCCTTGTCTGGCTTTAGTGGGAGAAGAGGCACCTAGTTTCACAGAGACCTGGGATACCAGGTAGGGGATACTCAGAGGAAAAATGGAAAGGGATGGGGGAAGGATTGTGTGAGGGGGTGACTGAGAATGGCATAGTGGACAAGATGTAAAATGAATGTTAAAAAAATAAAATAAAGAAATACCAGTTTTCTTAAAAGGCAATTTACAGCAAGCTTATTGCTAACATCAAATTAAATGGAAAAGAATGCAGAGCAATTCCACTAAAATTAAGGATAAGGTAAGGTTATCCACATCTATTTAATATAGTGCTTGTGATTCTAAGTATAGCAATAAGAAAAAGATTGAGGAGATAAGAATTTGAAAGAAAAAAGTCACAGATGGTATGATAGTATTCATAAACAACCAAAAAACTCTAGCAGTGAACTTCTATAACTGATACATACCTTTAACAAAGTGGCTGGATACAAGATTAAGTCAAAAATATAAGTAGCCTTCATATATATAATATATATGAATATATATAATAATATATATAATAAATGAACTGAAAAATAGCTCAGGGATATAATACAATAACCACAAATAATATAATAATATGAAATATCTTGAGATATCACGAGATATCACTGAGTAAGCAAATGAAAGACATATGATAAAACTTCAAATATTTGAAAGAAGAAATTAAAGAAGATATCAGAAGATACAAAGTTCTTCCATGCTCACGGATCAATCAGATCAATATAAGAATAATGGCCTTCTTACCCAAAGCAATCTACATTTCAACAAAATCCCCTATAAAATTCCAACACAATTCTTTACAGTCCTTGAGAAGACAATTCTCAATCTTATATGAAAAATCAGAACAGGAAGGAAGGAAGGAAGGAAGGAAGGAAGGAAGGAAGGAAGGAAGGAAGGAAGAAAACAGAATAGATAAAATGATCCTGAAAAATAAAATAAGCTGGAGGTATCATTTCAAGCTGTACTCCAGACCTATAGACAAAAAGAAAAAAATATGAAAGATGGTATTAGCATAAATCAGACATATTGATAAAGGCAATTGAACTGAAAACCCAGTCATCAATTCACACACATATGAAGACCTAATTTTAAATAATGAGGCCAGAAAAACAAAATACATAAAAGACAGCTTCAAAAAATAGTGCTAGTCAAACTGGGTGTCTACATGTAGAATAATACAAATAGATCCATATCTATCACTCTGAATCGAGCTCAAGTCCAAGTGGATTAAAGACCTCAACATAAAACCAGATAAACCGAATTCCATAGAAGCAAAACTGAGACATAACCTTGAACCCATTGACACAGGAGACATCGTTTTAAACAGAACACCTCTAGTGCCAAAACTAAGAACAATGATCAATAAATGTGACCTCAGGAAACTGAGAAGCTTCTATAAGGCAAAGAATGAGATGCCTGAAGGCCAGAGGGTGGAGCCAATTAAGCATTCTTCCCCATCCCCTCTCCCCTCTTTTCCTCTCTATTTAACTCAGGTTTGTCCTGAGTTTCATAGGAGTGCACATCCAGATTCAACCATCATCTATCATGCCAATAAAGCCATTTTGGAAACCCAAGGACTTTCTTGTGTCACTGGGGCCACGCTGCACTGTGAAGAACCATGGAGAAGGCCTTTAATGAGTTGCCATAGACACAGCCTTCGTGCATAACTTCCCGCCTGGAGGAACCCCCTGCATTCCCAGCTACCCTACCCACAGCTGGGGAGCCCAGAAAGCTGGAATATAGAAAAAATTAATAAAAATTATTCATAATAATATTATACTATACTCATTGATCAGTGCCTAGCCCAATTATCATCAGAAAGGCTTCCTCCAGCATCTGATGAGAGTAGACACAGAAATGAAGTCAAATGATTGGAATAACAAAAGCCCAAATGAAGATCTCCAACAGGTTCCTTTCCTTGGAGCTCAAGGAACCCCATGAAGAAAGAAAGTGTAGGACCCAGAGGGTGGAGAAGACCAGGGGAACATAGTCCAGAGAACCACTTAAATAGGACTCACAGGGGCTCACAGAGACTGAAGTGGCAATCAAGGAGCCTACATGGGTCTACTAGATGGTCTCTTACATGTTATGGTTATTAACTTGTGTTTCTGTGGGACTTGTAACTGTGGGAGTAGAAATATCTCTAACTACTTTGCCTGCTTTTGGGACCCTTTTTCACTTGCCTCAAATAGCTTTGATATGAGGGTTTGTGCCTAGTTTTATTGTATTTTGTTATTTTATGTTTAGTTGATATCCCTGGGAGCCCTGGTCTTTTCTGAAGAAAAATGAAGGAAACATGGATCAGGTGGAGAGGGAAGAGGAGGGGATTCCAAGGAATAGAGATAGGGGAAATTTTGGTTGGTATGTTTTGAAATAAAAGAAAAGAAAGAAAAGAAAGAAAACAAAGACAGAGCTCTAGCATGCTGTGTTCAAGTGCAAATATTTTACAAAATCTTTATGCACTTACTAAAGTCAAGAAACTTACAATACAGTATTATTTAATCTGAAGATATTAAGCTAATAGTGGTCTCACTAATGACCTTATTCAAGTTTAAGTGGTAGGTGTTTGGCTTCCTGGCTCCTTAGTCACCTCTAATCATCTTGAGATTTGGCTTTTCTGGTTTGACATGTTTAAATGATACTGTCAATTTGTTTTGTAAATGTCTGGCTTTCAGGTTGTTTGTTCTCATGAATAAATCAAGGTTCTATGACCTGAGGTGGAAAAACTGAAACCAAAAATACAATGTTTGTTAAGAATAGAATTCACCAATAGGAAGAGTACTTCTTTACCAAAACATCTTACAAAAATGTCATCTAAGTTAGCTTGAGATGAAAATTATCTTAAAATTTTAAGTTGATTGTTTTCCTTAGCTCTGTATCTTTTCATAGTAAAATATATAAGGTTTTTGCTTTGCTTTTTTTTTAGATTTACAAATTTTATATGTATGAATATTTTCCTTCCATGTACATATGTGCACCATGTCCTTGATGCAGAAATTAAAATACACCATTAGAACCTTTTAAATGGGACTTATATATGGTTGTGATTGCCATATGGGTGCTAGAAAATGAACCAGGATCCTCTGCAAGAAGAAATTGTATGTTCTTAACTGCTGCTAGATCTATCCAGCTCCTGCATGTTTAGTCAATAAAGTAGTTGCCATGCAAATATGAGACCATGAACTCATATCTCCAGAACTCACATTAAACTGTATATGGTAGCACATATCTGTAAATCCAGAGATGGAGAGTTAGATGCTATACTATGTGCTATGTGGATAAAGAGAAAAGAGAATCTTTGAAAGATATGAACCAAGAAGCCTAGAGTAGGAGTCAGTGAACAAAAGAGTATGACTGAAACAAAATATGAGATCACACATGGGACATCAGATTGAAACTAAAGTACATTTACAGACTGAGGAATGCAGAGTTCAAAGATGAAAATACACCCTCATTACCCAGGTTTAATTTTCAGTTTACATTGAAATTACATATAAGCCTCCATGGCATTACATGATTTTCTATAAAACAATTTGTATTTTAAATGATGACATATGACTGAGAGTAGACTCAGCAGTTACAAACACATGCTGTTCTTGCAAAGTACCCAAGTTTAGTTCCTAAAATCAACAAGGTCCCTCACAATGGTAGGTAACTCTAATTTCAGGGTAACCAGTGCTTTTTTTTGACATGTACATACATGTAGCCAAAACACTTAGAAACATTAAATACAAACCACTAAAACTTTAACAGCAATATAAACTCTCTAGAAATTGAGATACTGTAAATCTCAGGACTAAGGGAAACTTGCAAATGAAGGAAATGACACAAGCTAAAATAAAATGTTATTTTCAGATCACTTTTGATGACATGAAAATGATTACCTTGACCAATTTATTGAAAAAGCAAAGACAGGAGATGCCTCAGAGGTTAAGAGCATTGGAAGCTCTTCCAAAGGACCAGGGATTTGATTATGTGGCAGCTCACAACCACCTGTAACTCCTGGCTCAGAAGTTGTCCTCTTCTGGCATTCACAGGCATTGTATACACATGGGGCATAAACATACATGTGGGCTTAATAGCCTACTCATAAAATAAAAAATAAAGAACCATTTCAGAAAATTAAGTGAAGATCATTGCTATTGTATAGGTTATTTTGTGTTGCAATTAGGGTTAGATTACTTTGGATGAGGTATAATGGTTATGGATGAAACCACAGTGAAAACTAGTAGTTTTGATACCTCAATGCAAAAGTCTCACTCACAACCTGAGTCACAGATATATGCCATTTCTGCTTGAATATACACATTGACAAATAAACTACTTTCAATTTGTAGTTATAACTGAATTAGTTAAAAATCAAGTATTTTGAAGTATTTAGAAGAATGTTTTAAGGTAAATAGAAAATAAATTTTTACATTAATCAAGCTATTTTTTTCTACTTTAAATCTTTGTAATAATTAGAAGTAATAACTTTCTCTCCTTTTCATTTTAACAGGCACAAAACTCAGCTACTTCCAGTGTAGCTTTTAAAAAATGGAAAATATAGCAATTATTTTTAATTGCTAGGTTCGGAGTAGAGCAATCAAAAATAGCTACAGCTCTTATTTCTTTCCAGTGCTCTAATTTGGAATGAGTCAAATAATTCACTGCTTTGGCAATTGAAATTATAGTAAGTCAATTTACAAATGGAACACTCAGAGAATCATAGATGAGCAAAAAGTCCAGTGAAATAAATAAAGATGAACATAGAAGAATGTTAGAGGACAACTACTTTGGACAGAGAACAACAATAAAATCTTTTGTGCATATAAGAGAAAAATCTAAGAAACTCCAATAATTACTGGGTTACTTGTGTTAAGACTCACTTTTAGAAAGATGGTGGTTATTTAAGGGTACATTTGTCAGTCTAAAATTAATAAAAAGGAGGGTATGTTGGTTCAGTGAAGAGATTCAAAAATGGTTTAGACAACTAGAGTGTTTCAACTTACATGGAAAATATTAAGAAGTTAAAAACATCTTTGTGTGGAACATGGTGTAGAATGACAAGGAGTTCCATTTTTAGAGAAAATAGTGGTTTAAATAGAATCAATAAATGAATGTGACACTAGGTGCATTAGCAACTAAATTAAAAACACGTTTCTACCAGTTGAAAATGGATGAATAAAGTTAAAATTGGAGCATTATCAAAGCTATAGATTTAAAGTCTAGCTGAGTTAATGTTAGGTTAGAGATAAACAGGACCTACGTGTCAAGTAGAATTTTCAATTGACCCTCTAATAAAGTTGGCACGTGCCTATTGCAAACATAAATGGAAATTCTGAAGCTAGAAAACCAATTTATCTTCCTGTTCCAATAGAAACAAACCTTAAGTCCTTTATGTTACAGGAAATTACTACAAACAAGTATGGCCCTTTTCTCTAAATCAAAACTGAATCTGAACTAGGAATTAAGTATTAAAAAAATAACTTTTGTTTCAATTTATCACCTTATTTCCTCCACAAAATAATAAAAACTAAGATTAACAAAATAAAGGAGTCTTTCCATCATAAACAGTCAAATATTCTCCTTGAAATGAGCTGATTTTTACAGGCCCGTGGATATACAGCTCAGGTCCTCTTGAGGGGATTGGATTGTGGATGCCAAGAAGTACTTGCTGACAGGAGCCTGATATAGCTGTCTGAGAGGCTTTGCCAGATCCTGACAAATACAGAGGCAGATACTCATAGCCAACCATTGGAATGAGCATAGGGTCCCCAATGCAGGAGTTAGAGGAAATACTGAAGGAGCTGAAGGGGTTGCAACCCCATAGGAAAAACAATATCAACCAACCAGACCGCCCAGAGGTCCTAGGAACCAAAGCCCCAACCAAAGAGTACACATGGAGAAACCTATGGCTCCAGGCGCATACAACAGAGAATGGTCCCAGTGTAGGGGAATTCCAGGGCAATGAGGTAGGAATGGGTGGGTGGATGGGAGAGCATCCTCAATAGAAACAAGGGGAGGGGGAATGGGATGGAGGGAAACTGGGAAAGTGCATTACATTTGAAATATAAATAAATAGAATATCCATTAAAATTTAAAAAAATAAAATAATAATATAAACATACATGCTCAGGTAACTAAGAAATGTCTTTGGAGTCGAGTCTCGCTATGGCTCTTCAGAATGAACTGAAGTGTTTTCCTTCTATTAGAGTAAAATTCGAGAATATTTAATTTAATGTATTATCAGTTTATGTTTTTGTTGTTGTTGTTGCCTTTTTAAGAAATATGCCATGTTTGGGATTGTTACCGTCACAAGAAATCTTATTGTATAGTTACCAAAAGACAAATACACAATGAAAAAAAAAATCTATACTTTAGTTAAAAAATAAAATACAATTCTTGATACTTGATTTTTAAAATAATTAAATAAAATAGCTCTAATTCAAAGCTAATAAAGACAAGTTAAGTTACTTCTAAGTGTATGTTGTGGGTCCCTGTTCTGGAGGGTTTCCCATGAAGATCTCTGGCCTGGTTGGTTGCGGGGTGGGGGTCCAGGCCAAAGAGATAGAGTGAGAGCAGGGAGAGGGAATTGCCTCTGCTGCTGCTTCCTCCCGTATCAGTCACTCCCAGGTGCTACACCTGTCTCTCCGCACTGATCCAGCCCCCAGCCAAGGCTGGGCAGGTGAGATGCTGGCAAGCAAGGAGGGGAGGGTCATGAAGGAGCTTCAGGAGAGCAGATCTCCTCCTAAGTGTTACTGCTCTTGTGGCAGAGCCTCTCAGACAATAGGATGATTCTCGCACACCTTTACTTCTCCGTCATAGGGCTTTTTTATACAGTTTTGGGGTGGGTCAGGGTCTGGAAGCAGATAACGCCTATTGGCTTGGTCAAGAGCTTGGAGATACCTCATCTACATGTGGGAGAGCCTGAGGCAGTGTTCCCCAGTGACCAATGGCCATAGACTTATCTGTGGGAGGGGCTGTGGAGGGCTGAAGCTAAATGAAAAGAACCAGGGCCTGGGAGCAAAGCCGAACACCTGGGTTCCAGGAAGTCCAGGGTTCCAGGCCTCTGCTGGAGCAGGCGACCAGCTGCCTCTCACAGCCCACCGCCCCACAGTATGTGAGCTATGAATATGAAAAAATACTTGCAAGGTAGATCCAAGAAAATGGTTAGTACCATCTTATATTAAGTGCACTATGTATTTTTATTTAGAAAATGCAAAGTTTTTGCAGTTATAAATATTTTAAATTAATATAAAAGCTCTCTAAAACTGAGTCATTATGATGTAGTCATTGTAATGTCAAAATACTGGCCTTAAGAAAATTCAGAAATTTTAAATGAAAAGAAAGATTGTGACAAATGCTCTCCATTATTCCTTGCTCCCTGAGCAACCAAGTAGAAGTGATCGTAGTAAAATATGATAAGCAAGTGTGGTGACAGAGCTTCTGACTAGCGTACTGCACCTGAGCAGTTATTCATAGACTTACAGCATTACAGGTTAATCTGTGAATCGATAAATAGAAACATAGAGAAAAGTCAACTATTGTCTTCCATATATGACAGGGTAGACAGTGACCAATCATGAAGATCTTTGTGTTTCCTTCATCGAATGTGTTTGGAAGAAGAGGTTGATGCGATCAAACTTTAGTTTAGGAAAGAAAAAAAGAAACCACTTTGAAAAGAGTATGGTGACCAGATTAAAGGTAGAACATGGAGAAGTTTTATGCCAAAGATACTTTAAATAAAAAAGAAGTAAAGACACATGGGGAGAGGAAATGCCATTTACATTACATTACATTAAATATAAGTGAAGAGATAAGGTAGTTATTTGCTGTGAGTGGACTGAAGTCATGAAGAAATAGAAAAATCTTATAGGTAGCACATGAAAAGAGATGACATCTTTTAGATGTGAGGTAGAAAACATGTAACCTCCTGTTTTTTTCACCTGCGTGCTTTGTTCCCAGAAATAATGACTTTGACCTGTCTTATTTATTAATAAATGCTTAACCAATAGCTGCGGCTGTTTCCCAACTAACTTACATCTTAATTACACATTTGTTTTATTCTAAATCATGTCATATGACTGGTTACCTGGTCTTCAGATTTGTGTAACCATCTTCTTCTGTGCCCGGGGAGAAGTTCCATGCCTGACTATTTTCCCAGAGTTCATTTTTCTCTATTGGATGTCCCCATCTACTTTTGCCTCAGTTAAATGATCAATCAACCTTTTATTGACAAGTGATGTTTTAATTTAGTACAACAGATTATCTCTATATTTGCCCCTCTTTAATAAAAGGTTCTTTAATTTATAATAATAAACTATATATAATAATAGCATTATGAAAACTATCAGTTAAGATTGCACTCATAATGTCCATTCCACATACATTTGGCAAACATGGAGAAAGTATTCTATGAACTATCCTATCTGGCCAAGGTTAAAGTTCTGTACCTAAATCAATTTCTATCATAACTTGCATTACCAACCTAAAAACATCTCCTTATACCTTAAAACACTTTCCCTAAATCCTAAACAAATTAATCTTAACTGTGAGACTCTAACCATCTAGTCTTCAACCCCATCAAAGACCTAAGAAAAAAAGAATATTATCGTAGTAAGTTCAGGTAAATAGCTTCCAAAATTACAGAAATGACAAAGAGAGTTGGCTGTCTGGAAAGTTACGCAAAATTCTTTTATTCTGTTAGAGCATTCATCTCTAGCCTTCTGGCCCAGGATATGAGACAGACTGACTTTTTTGTGAAGCAGGAATTTTGGAGAACTGACTTACCTTGTTCTTGGCAGTTGACATCCCTGCATCCATCTTTGTCCATTTGGATAGCATACTGTCAGCAGTTGAAGCAAGGTCAGTTTCTTGCCCTGTGGCTAGCTTTCCACATTTGAAGCAAAATCCATAAGAAGATTCTTAGCTGCTCATCTACTTTTAAGTTGAATTGGCTTACTGTCAGGAGTAGACCTGTCCAAAAAAAAAAAAAAGTCTTTTTAGTAATAAAACATCTCTAAATGTCATACTATGTAGACCTCTGAAGTTTTTGAAGACCATCTATAGTATATCTGAATTGCTAAACAGTATTTGTTCTAGCTACTTACTATCTATTCAGCCTAGAAAATATATTTCTATAATAAACTAGACTAGTATCTAACATGACCATGTCTGATTAACTATTAACTTGAATTTCTTATTCTAAACTGTTTCTAATAGAATCTTTCAAAAACTAGGCATAATTGTTACATTTTCAAGAATTACATAAAGTACTTTAATAGGAGTTAATATATAGAATATTGTCACCAGATATAACCTTAATTTTGTGTCAGTATACAAAGATCTATACCCATGTAAGAATTTTGGGTAGTTGTGACTCTACAGTTTAAGATTCAATAATTTACCCTTTATTCTTATTATTTCTATATTATTCCTATATCATTCCCTTTTCTGTCACCCCCTTCTCCCCAACCCACTCCCTTTAACATTAGATACAAGAAAAAGAAGGATATAAGAAAGAAAAAGAGAGAAATCCCTGAGTTTAACTTCCCTTGTTTTGTTTCTCTCAGACCAAAACCATTAACAGCTTGCAATGACCACCCCCACACTCCAAATATCAATAATCATTGATCATCCCTTTAATGACCAAAACCTGTCCACTCCTCTTCTTGGAATGGGGACATCAACATTATCTTAAAATTGCTTCATGCTGATTTGGGGCTTTGGTTTCCTTTGGGGGTTGGGAAAAATGTTGTAGCATTTCTGGGTCAGTCTCTGCATGCTGAGAAAATTCAGGGTTTAACTGAAGTCCTGACTGAACAGTCTATGATGTTAGACCACCTGGGATCAGCAACTTTCTTTGATGTTGTCCTGGAAGCAGGTTTTAATGAAGCAACTACTAAGGCAGTCTGAGGTTGAATGAAGCAGAAGGCTGGAAGCACCTCAGCTTCCTTAAGATGAATCTTGTCAGAGCTGTTTTCATTGTTGTTATTTTTTTGGTTTTGTTGTTGTTTTTGTTTTTCTCTGTGAATATATAAACTTACAAAGGTATTATACGTTTCTGTATTAATATAAGTATGTAATAAGCAGTGTATATAATTCAGTTAAAAATGATTCTGTTGATCTGGTAAGGCATCTGTGTTTTTTCATATAAGTTAGTTTGGACTGTACAACCAAAGTGTAACTTAAATTTCTATCTATGCCCTTTGAGAGAATGGCATAATACTTCTTAGGGATTCTATAGCCATTAAGATTTATTGGCTATGACTAGCTGAGGTCTGGTGGTAACATTTTATGACTCAACTAATCTCAGAACTGTTTCCATGTATGGGACCAGCAATACAATTTACCTGCTTTATTGGTCATTCTGATTTCTTTATTCTTGTCTGCAGCCTAGATCTTCAGGAGTTCTCCCCCTGTCAAATCTGACTTTTATCAATTTAAAAGGAATCCATTGCTTTTTGTTTTCTGTTGAAACAAGAGCATATTTTCTCCCTCAATGCAACACATTTAGGATCTTCCATTTTGGGTCTATTATATAATTATTCTGATCTAGTTCATCAGTCCTTGCTAAAGTCCAGTGTATTTTAGCAGTTATGTTTTCTGTCTCATTGACATTTAAAACATTTAAAGTCAATAAAGCATTGTTTAATTTATCTTTGAGTGATTCCTTTTCTCCCTTTTGTTCTATAAGGTTTTCCTTTACAGTCATGTTAGATCTCTCGATGATTGCCTGTCTTGTAGGATTATAAGATATAAGATATAAGATATAAGATATGTCTTTAACATGTTCTGTATCTAAATGTATCTAAATGTTCAATATCTAAAACATTGTTGCATTCTAAGAGATAAATATATCAAACCATTAACAAATTCAATCTGTAAAGGCATCTTCAAGATAGCCACCATCTTTAATTAATATAAAATTTCAGAGTCATTTCTTTTAGTAATTAATTCAGAATCCTCTTGGAATTCTAAATATCATTAGTATGGTGTATCAACAAACACACACACATACATACATAGACACACACAAACATGCACACACACATTAATTCTCAAAACTCTAGAAAATAAAATATGAAACCTATTCAATTACACTGTTCTAAGGTAGCATCAACAATACAATCTGGATATTTATTACATGAGTTCCCTTTCTCATTCTCTGATGTTATTTTAGATTCCAGATTGAACTTCACCAAAGGTTCCAGTCTGAAGAATCCTCTAGCCTCTAATGTATCATTTTATGGCCTCTAATGTATCATTTAATTTCCCAGTCTTCTTTCTCTAAATCTGACTAATTATGATCTCTTTTGAAAAAGATATATAACATTGCATTTATTATCTGTAAAAAGCAACCATTTGTGTGCTGACAAGCAATACATAATCACATTTTGTTTCTGGTTTAACATAGAAAATATTTCCCTTTAATCCCTAATTCTCTTCTTAAGGACTTTAATTTACCAAATTTAAATTATTTGTATCTATCTCTGTTGCTTTATACTTAGTCTCCTTCCTCTTTTATTGTTTTTAAAATATATACACTTCTAGTTCAGAAGTTGAGGACCTTTCAGTTCTACCACAGCTCCAAGAAAACATTTTTTTGTCCCTTGCATTTGTAAGCTCCTTAGGCCAACACACGTCTATGGCTTTGGCTCTGTTCCCTGACTACCTCATATCATAATTACCCATTTATTTTATTCTAAGTCATGCCACACAACTAGTCATCTGGTCCTCAGTTCAATGAGACAGTCTTCTTATGTGTCTCAGGAGAATACCTGCACTTGTCTATTTTCCCAGGATTTGTCTCTCTCTACTGGACGTCCCACCTTCTAATCTTGCCTCAGCTCATTGGTCAATCAGCCTTTTATTGACAAGTGATGCTTCCATTAAGTACAAGAGATTATCTCTATAAAGATATATAAATTGTATGAATAAAAAACATTATCATTTTTCAAAGACTAAGAGGTAAAACATGTAATGGTTGGGATATGAACCTGTAGGATCAGAGATGGGTGGGATGCCCATGGATGATGGCCAGGACAAAGTTAGACAACGTATTTTGCAAGTGATTTAAAATGGAATTGGAAATAAAACTAAGATAACTCACAATTTGTCTAAGTGTCAAATTTTCAATTCTGTTAAAAAGACAACTATATTGAAAGAAGCTGAGGTGATATTTTTAATTTAAGAAGGAATAATTAATATAATGCATATAAAATCTGAGATTAGCTAAAATACTTAGATATCTCTCTGCAGACTAACAAATATATTTAAAAAAGCATTCATGAACAATTGAGTATAGTAATTAACTTACAAATTGAGACGACAATGAGAATGAAACTGGGTAAATAAGGGAAATTAAAATAAGAGAAGTAGACATTTAAATTTAAAGTATATTTTAGAAAATGTGACAAACTAAAATAATGCATTTATGACATATAGTAGGCAAACTTTTTTAACATAATTCAGTATATAGAATATAAAACTAAGCTATATTATAAAAATAACAATAGAATTTCAAGCATACAAGAGTTGCCATTTGGATCCTTATGCGACAAATGTTAAAATTTAGTTTTAGAGATATATTATGCCCTAGGGATGATATCTTGTAAGTAGAACCTCTACTATGTAGACACTTAAAGTCAGTATATTAAAATTCTGTGAAGAGATCAGCCCTTTTATTATGAAATATAAATCTCTAAAGCTGAAGGTCACCAGCCGTTCAAATTACATAGTTTTACCCTTTCATATTTCTTAGTAAATTTCACTTAACCTTTCATCATATAGTGAAACCACTCCATGTTCTTAGAATAAGAAGTTCTTTGACTGACAGTAAACTGAGATAGTCAGGATTTAATGCCAGCTCCTTTTGCACAGTCTTATAAGCTTAGCCTTATAAGTGAGCTTATTTTTTTTTTGTTTCATACATTTATATACATCAATTTATTTGTTGAAACAAAAATAACAGCTCAATAATCTTTATTCTCCAATCTGGACGATTATACTAAGTCCCAAGAAAATGAGATTGCAGTTGTTAAATGATGTATATTTTAACAAGCATCATTTACATTATTGCACCTATTTAAAAATTAACATTCTATAAGATAAATAAGAGTCTAGCCTAATCATATGGAGGAATCATTAAACAGGTAGCACGCATAGGTATTTTTAAACATTGGCATCACTCAAAATGGCAATGCTTCATTATAAAACAAATTTTGGGTGCCCTACCTTCACTTATTTATAAATACACAATATAACCCTACATTTAAGGATAAGAAAAGAGCTGGGAAAGACTGTATAAATCAAGGGGACATCTCTAGGCATTGTAGGGTACTTTTACACATGAATTATTACCAGCATGGTAGCCAGAAGGATACCTGCATGACAACACCAGTAAACATGTCAACATAGATGGAGGACAATTTATAGCCCCACACCTAGATGAAGATTTAGGTGGAATTTCCATTTTCAAGCCACTTTAAAGGTTATTCAATCCCAACTGATAAATCCTAAATATACAAGGAGTCAGTAGGTTGTTCATATATACATGTGTGTGTGTATATATGTTTATATACATATTCACACATATGTTTGCATATATACACACATATATGTGTGTGTGGTATATATGTGTATGAAACAATAATTAAAAAAGAAATCATGAATTTGAAAAAATAAAATCATATAGAAAGATGAGAAGAGTTAGTGAGAGAGGAGGAAGAAAATTATGCAAATATAGTACTTATGAAATTATAAAATACATATAAATTTCTAAAATATATAACATATTTATACTTATAAGGAAATAAACAGTACACTCAATAGCTATTTGTATTAGTCAGCACCGATAACAATAACAAAATGTATTAGGCAAGCATGCTATTAAATGAGAAGTATTTTGTAAGCTCATAGTTTTGAAGTTCAGTCTAGGTTTTTCCTCCACATTACATCTGAGAATCCTCATAGCAATGCATCAATGGCATGAGCATGAGGTGTCTTGGCAAGCTACTCATGTCACAATTGAATACAGGAAAAAAAAAGAGAGAATAAAAGAAACAGAATCCCATAATCCCATTAAGAGCTTCCTCGATGAATTAAAATCTTCATTGCAATGCCAAAGCAGATTTGTATATGAAGCAAATTATAGGCCTTACACAGAAACAGTTAGCCAAACAAACAAACAAACAAACCATTCTTTACATAATCAAACTAGTAATAGCTTGAGACACAATTTGGTACTTCTAGAGAATGTGCATGTCAAAATGTAAAGACTTGTCCTGAGTGTCCTCAGTTTCTACCTATCCCACATAATGATATTAATCCTTGAGAACGCATATCTAATCAATTATAGTTAATGGATGTTACTCATATTTCTGGTTTTGGACAATTAAAACATGTGACTATTGACATCCTCTCAGGCTTTCTAACTGCAATTGCTTTAACAGGAGAAGCAACTAAAAATGTAATTAGTTATTGCCTATATTGTTTCTCTATGCTTGCTGTTCCAAATTAGATTAAAACAGATAATGGAACTGGCTCTTGCAGTTGAGCATTTGAGACTTTTGTCAACAATTTAATATTACCCAAATTACTGGGATTCCTTATAATCCTCAAGTTATTGTGAAATAGGCCCATGGAACTTTAAAAAAATATCTTCATAAAATAAAAAAATGGGAGGTATACCCAGTACACTACAAATTTAATTAAATCATGTTTCTTTTATTTTAAATTTTTAAAAAAATTGGTTGCCAAGGGACTTTCTGTTGAGTGTCTATGGCACCCTACAATGAGGCATACTTATGCCTAGGTGAAAGGAAGGATCCACTTACTGGCATATGGCATGGTCTCAATCAGGTATTTAATATGGTGAAGAGGGCATATTGGTGTTTTTTTCTGCAGGAGGCTGAAGGAGCATGGTGGCTGCCAGAGTGATTGGTGAGACATGCTGATGCTGGGACAAAGAATGATGTGAGCTTGCTGAGTACCCTGACAATGGTGACTAAGAAGCCGTACCTGACCCACCTTTGTTTGCCTATATCTCAGATGGGACAAGCTGCCTTGTCTCAAGGTTTTAGACCTTGTGGGACAGAGAATCAAAACCCATTATTCGGACTCAATCACGGACTGGTCGAGAAATCAATCCAATATTGGAAATAACAGTCATCATTTGGAAGGCTGGTTCTGAACATTTTCAGAGACATATTTGGAAATTAGCTACAGTTCTCTATGATGTTATGTTAGCAAGGGGTAAAGTTGGGACAGGATCTGGATTTTATACAGGTGTTAGTGCATGTGTTAAGGCTCTTTTTATTGTCATATTAAAATTACTTTTGTTTCTTCTACAGTATTTAATGTAAGTTGTATTGATTATATACTTTCTAATTGTGTTAGTGTGTTGAAACCTAGCATGTCTGTCATCGGAAGTCGGTTGAGGAGATATTATAAAGAGTGTCAGGCTAGCTCCTGGCTTAGTGGCCATCCAAGTTCCGGCTCTAATGTTCAACACAGACTGGAACTCCAGAGCTCCTGCCAGTTCTAAGTTCCCACTGGCAGGTCACTACCACACTATTTCCATGCTTCAAATCCCTATTGCCTTTGAGGGGCACATCACACAAACCCAGGTTTTGCTGCTGTACTTTTCTCTCTTGAACTCGGTTGAGTCACCCTGAGAAGAAAAACACCACATAGAGTTTAAGAACAACTAAGCCTTATTAAATCTAATCCTCCACTGGTGGATCCTTGTGGATCTGCCATGATACCAGGAAACTCGATCACTACCTCTTGTCCATGCACTCATCCTCTGTCCAAAAAGACCCTCTCTCTCTCTCCTCCTTCTCCTCCTCTCTTCCCCTATCCAGCCTGGAATCACTCCTACTCACCCAGGGATTGACTCCTTTATTCATAGGGTATTCATTCACAAGAATGAGTACATGACTGACTTTTTGTCCACAGCCCATCTCTGGAGAGAAGAAATTAGCTTCAAAATGCAGGCAGCACAGAGCCATCTACAACAACAGTCTATCAACAAGCTTTTATTTTATTGCCCTGAGTATTACAGGACTTTGGTATTCTGAAGAAGAAGAAGAAAAAAAAAAAAAAAAAAAAAAAAAAAGAAGCTTGCAAGTACTGGAAGAAGTGAGCCAGGCTTTAAGCAGAAGCAAGAGGATAGTGGGCTTGATTATTGCTGGTATAACAGCTTTAATTACATTAATTGCTAGCACCACTGCTTCTGCAATTGCTTTGACACAAGACATTAAGACAGCTACTTTTGTTAATCATTTAGCAAAAATATGTTACTAATGTGTTGAGTATACAAGAGGATTTAGATAGGTGTTTGGAACAACGAATGGATGCTCTTTAGCTGTTGAGGACCGCACTAGTCCCACGTTGGGGTGGCCAAAATAAATGTTGCAGCCCAGGCAAAATGTTGAGGCCCGGGCCGACCCACGTTTGGGCGGCCACTGTATCCCGGCCCAAGCTGCCGCTCCAGTCTTTAGGTCGGGGGTTCAGCAAGAGCGAGGGTGACGGCAGATTCTACCTAATGTCTGAGATTCGTCTCTGATGATCCCTCTATAGTCTCTGATCTCAGTCTATATTCTCCGTAATGTCTTCTCTCTGCTGTGTCTCCCTAATGTCTTCTATCGTCTCAATTCTGATCTGTTCTGTCTCTGCCTTTTATATGTCTCACTTCTAAGCCATGCCTCTAAGTTACACCTTTAATCATGCCCTTAGGTCTTGTCTCTAACTCTGATCTCTATACTTCTAAGTATACTATTAAGTCACACACCTTTAATCTCACATACCTTTAATCTCAAGGTATCTAAACCAAGATTATCCGAGTGTTCTCAGCTGTTGTAGGCTATTGTAATTTAAATCTCATGTCAGGGTATATGGCTCAAGATGGCTGCAAAGCTGATAGCTGCTTTCTGCTAAAAGTCGGCCCCCAACATTTAGCCTATTCAAATTATTGGAAGGAGGTTCAGAATTTAAGAGTAAGAAGCCATCTCAAGTTTCATGCCAAATACCAATGGATCTGTACTACTTTTAAAATTTACAATGATAGTCATTATAATTAGAAAAAAGTTTAAAGAAATTTGCAGGATAATTGGCATAATTCTAACACCTCTCTGGATGTTTTAACTTTGCATAGTGAAATTACAAATTTAAAAAATGCTGCTCTGCTTAGTGTTGATGCTGCAGATACTGCTGATAAAATTATCCATAGCCTGAAGTCACTATTTCTATTTTGGTCAAGCTTCAAGAATAGCATATATAGCTTGATCATACTAACCCTTTTAGTCCTGGGAATAATTTTATTCCTGCCTATCATGTTAAAGTGTGTCTTTAACAATGTCAACATGTTGGCATCCAAAGCACATGGCTTGAAACTAAAAATGGACCCCATGACAGAGTTACTAATTTAACAGGCTGTCAAGCCAAGGATGGGTAGGATTCTGCACAGAGACTTACCAAGTTAAGACAGAAGGGCATTGCTTTTGATAATACATATTCCATGATGGGTAAGGAAGGCATTCTTGCCAGAACAACCTAAAACTTGTTCAGTCTTGTTTATAAAATAAAAAAGTAACTGATATGGAGAGCTTTTGGCGCTACTTGGCAGGAATCTGACATTGGCCAAGGACAAGAAAATGAGCTTCTAGCAGGAATCTGATATTAGGCTATAACAAAGAAGAAATTTTGTGCAGGAATCTAAATCTTAGGCTAGAACAAAGGAGTAGGCTTCTGACATGAAGATGATTTGGGGCTAGGACAGGAAAGTAGGCTCAGATATTTTGGTCATCTTGATAAGCTCTTAGAAACAGTAATTATGGGAGTGTCCATGGAATTTTGTTTATTGTCTTACTTGCTTTTGACTATTGTGTTTATTGTCTTGCTTGTTACTTGACTATTTACATCAATTGTATTGCTAGTTCCACAACCTAGTACTGACCTTAATACTTGCATGTAATTAAAATGTTATAAAAAGCATATTGAGAAAAAATATAATCATCTAAAATGCAAAAAATGCTAAAAAAAGTTACAGATTAAATTATTTTGAAAAACTTTATTTCTTATAGTGTCTTATCCCAGCATGAACAGGTTACCTGCCATATTGAATACAATTTTCTTAATAAAAACATTTTATTAATCTACAGTGTCCTTTTGTTTTACAGTAAATTGTCCCTTATAAAAATGTTATGCAACTCTCCAAAGAACCTGTTCAATAGAATATTGAAATGTTTAGTATTGCATCATTCTCTCCATAAATCTTTGCAATCTTTATCATTTGTTGATGTGGGTAATTGCAAAAGCTGCTAAACCTAATGACATGAGTTTGATCCCCAGAACTCCTATGGTAGTAATAAAAGACAAATTTTTGCAAGCTGATAGCTAACTTACATACACACCCAGACACCACACATAGAGATAGAGAGTGATTGATAGATGGTGATGATAATGATAGATATATAGATAATAGATAAGTAGATACCTACTAGATGAGATAAATGATAAACAGATTGATAGATGATAGATAAATGATAGATAGATAGATAGATAGATAGATAGATAGATAGATAGATAGAACAAATTATTACCAATATAACTCTGCCTAACAAAACTATAACTATTTAACTCTCTTTACATTTGTTGATTTTGAGACAGTCTAGTTATATACCTCAGGCTTTCTCAAGCTCAGTATGTAGCCCATGCTGCCCTCATACCCACGGCAATCCTCATTCCTCAGTCTCCCCAGAAATTCAACATTACAATAAATATAGGAAAGCCTGAGTTTCCAAAAATAGATCACACACTATGCCATATGCTCAAGTATTACACTGCTAAATAACAATGCCAACACGACCCCTATACATTTGAGGAAAGCATATGAGGAAACATTAATATGTTAAGAAAGTAGTGCAGTTTTCGCAACATTATGAGAAAGAAGCCACATACATAAAATACCTTGGATCCAACTTGGCATCTTGATTTTCTCATGACAGTAGGAGGTGCAGCAGAGGAGAGTGGATGTCTTCCTGAGGTAGCACACATATGGGACTCTAGTGCAACTGAAATTAACAGAGGCATTTATCAGAACGGAGAATGCTGAGGCCAAATTCCAGAGAGTAGGTAGAAGTCTGCAGCAGTTTCACTTTGTGTTCTGGAGAAAAGTCAGCTGAATTGCTAGAAGGCATCAAATGACTGTAATGGTTTAACTTTGAGCCATTTGCTTGATAAAAAGCTACAAAGTAGGAAGGAATTTTGTAGAGAGGAAATCCCAAAAGTGCCTGCTGAAGCATCCTTAGACTCTGATTAGCACCAAAAAGGGTCGGGGTGTGCTTCTTTCTGAGTCAAACCTCCAGAGTACAGTAAGACCGAATAGACTGTATACTTGGAGTCTAGAATTCTGCTAGGGATTTTTTTTCACTAAAGGGATAATGATTCTTCCTATGTCTTTAAGCAACTGTGGCTTAAGGTAGGTAAACCATCCGGAAGTATTGTCGCTCTTCCCTAAATGTTAGTTTTTTACCATGGTGATTTACATATAGAACTGAAATGGTAGATTTCTATCCAGGCCAGAGATTCTGTTGTATGAAGCAGAAGCAGTTTCCTTTAATAGACTGCTATTCACATCCATGAGCCAGATATTAATATCCAACTATGGATGCCTCTGTATTTAATGTTTTAAGACCAGATCTCCATTGCACCTAGCGGCCACCATTTGCTTAAAATGGCTGACCACATATCTTACAAGATACACTGCTAGAATGATAGACATATGCTAACACCTCAGTCTTGAGCTGCCACACCTGTTTTTTTCTGTTGGTTCTTGGGATTCAGTCTTAGATTTTCAAGCTTGCAAGGTGACAGTTCTCCCACTGAATCATCTTCTAAGTCCAGCTTATTTCATCTCATGTTGTCCTATACAAATCAGATACAAATGGTAAATTGTACCATATACTATTTTTCTAGGTGAATGATCAAGCGATGTCAAAAGATTTATCAACGTAGCTTCCATTCTTGTCATCCCTTTTTTCTTAGTTTCTCTCTTCTCACTCCTTTATACCCCCATTCTTTCCTCTTTGCCTTTTTCTTTTTTTTCTATTTGTAAAAAATATTTCCTGCTAACAATTCTCAAGAAAAAAAAATCTCCCTCAGTTCTACTCTGTAAATTCCATCAGTGGAATTAAGGAATTACAGAATAGAATTTCTCCATCACTGCACTATCAGATGATTTCCTGGGAGATCACTTTGCAGTTTTGGTAGCATTACTCAATGGCAAATAACGTTGTTTCACTGGATAATTTCATTAGCACATGTAATTTTGTCTTAAATACATGCAAAAGATCATATTTTACATGTTAATATGCAAGATATATACCTATATTTATCTATATTTATATTTTCATATTTGTGGGGATACACATTTATGTGGATATTGGATACATTTGTGTATGCCTTTGTATGAAGGTCTTGATTCTGTGTTTTTCTTCATCAGTCTCCATTATATTTTATGAAGCAGAGTCTCTCTATGAATCAATAACTTGCTAATATGGCTAAGCTATTGCTCAAAAAATCTCCATGTACACACTTATAGCTCACTGAAATTAAAGGTAGGCCACTACTTTTATTCAATTTTTAAATTTTACTTTTATTTTATATATAAGAATGTCTTGTTTATATGTAAGTCTATATACCATATGCAGGCAATGCTCTCACATGTCAAAAGATGCCATTGGAACATCAAGAACTGGAGTTGTAGATGGTTGTTGTCATTATATGGAAGCCAGAAACTGAATTCTGTTCCCCTGCTAGGGAAACAGGGTTCTTTTAACCACTGAGCCATTTCCTCAGCCTTAAACTTCCCAAATCTGTATGTAGATTCTGGGACTCCTACCCCACCTACACATACACACTAATCACCCACCTATCTCTTCAGACCAAGATCATTTTCACTTTTCACACATTTTTCTCTTTTTGTTACTCAACATAACACATCAAATCTGTTTCTTTTATTATTTTTAGTTATCCTTTGACATTTGTAAATAGGCCAGTAATATAATAAACTGTTAGGTTAAATAATGTAATCATTTCATAACTTACATAGAAGGACACAACTAGAATTTCTCAGTCTCTGGAAACAAAGAAGAGCCCCATTTCTGTCCCTAGATACAGATAGACTGACACTTCTTAAATCACTCTTGTCAAAATTACTTAACTATCTTACAAAAGCCATTGGATCCCTTTGACACAGCCTTCCAGCATTGAGTTAAAATAATGAAGAAAAACAGTTTTCATGAGCTCAAGGCCTCTCATATGAAAAGTTTTTAAAAATAGCTTCCTGTAGCTTGATAAACATTTTAAAAAGTAATTTTAATGAATAGAATTAATTTTTTTCTAAAATGCTATATAATGTATGTTAGACCAAATATGTCATGTTGTACCTATGACAATTTGCTCAGGAAATGCATATACAAACCCATACATACATATATCCATACAAATATAAGGATTAAATTCTAGAAAATTTTAAGTCAGATATTAATTAGAAAACCAAATTATTACCCTAAAGATTTTAGAGTAAATTTGTACTTGGAATGGCAATGAGAAGTAAAACCCACTGGAGTCCATATCCCCTGCTTTTACCACAATGGCAATCAGTCACATTGATTCAATACCCTGGCCTTATAGAGGCTTGACCACAGGTCAACAAGAACTTAATGAAAGACGGATGTGTTTCAGATAGCCAACAGCTTCAAAAAGCTGTAAAGAAAAAAAAATCAACAAATTAGAATTATTCTACAGTTTCATTATGTTTGTGACCACACATCATTAGGTCTATCAATATTCAAGCTTTCATTAAAACCACAAGCAAGAGCTTCTCTTTGATTAAAATGAACAAGTCTCATTCAAAAGCAATTTAGTATGTGTCTCTTCTCAAAAGACAATTTTGCTATCTCAGTTAACAAGATTGTATTTTAGTTTATGTGTCCTGTGACTCTATTACTTTTTGTGAGAGTTTTGTGGTACATGCTGGCATCATTTGATAAGTTATGAATGAGAAAACTTTGATAATAAATGTCTTTTTTTATTTTCCAGTATCTCTTACAGATTGTTTTTTTATCTCAAACTTAAAGTGACTCATCTTCCTCTTCCTTATCTATTTTAATGTTCTCATTATCAATTCCTTCTATACTCAACAGATTAAGTGTATTGGAATAATAAGGAAAAAATTACCAAGCATAGCCCGCTAAATAAATTGCATTAACAATTGCTTTTGCCTAAATTAATTCAATCCTAAAGTACCAGTACTTCAGAGTTGGATTTACATTAAAGTGTGCTTTAATATGTATTACTAAAATCAGAATTTTATATACGGGAAATAATAGGCATGTACATTTATTGCAGGAACCTTTCCTGCCCATTGTACTTGCAATGGAGCTCTGTGATTTGGCAATAGAAGAGGTAGGTGAAGGTGGCAGGTGGGAGGAGGAAGGAAAGAGAAAGGAGAGGAAGAGAAGGAGAAGGAGGAGGAGGAGGAAGAAGAAGAAACATGGAGGAGGAGGAAGAGGAGGAGGAGGAAGAGGAGGAGGAGGAGGAGGAAGAGGAGGAGGAGGAGGAGGAGGAGGAGGAGGAGGAGGAGGAGGAGGAGGAGGAGGAGGAGGAGGAGGAGGAAGAGAGATGTCCATGTCTCTAAGAGTCTCAGATCTCATGTTAAAAAATTAGATATTAGGTAACAGTTCTGTGTATCGAATGAGTATTTGCTGATATATAAATCCATTGGATAATCTTTAAGCATTAAGAACCTTCATTCTACCAGTACCACTAGTACTGCAGATATTGTAGGGGATAGAGCCGAGTATTATGAGGGTGACAGAGTTGGCCCAAGAGTCATGCTTAGAGCCATAGACTCCACAGAGCTGACTGGCAGAGACAGCAACCACACTAATGTCTCCTGGAGCCATGGTCCGGCCAGGCTCAGGTGCTCTGGACTGGCGCCTCAACCACTATTATGGGAACATAGAGCAGGAATGTGGTGATGGCCAGGGAGCTAGCCAAGCCTCTCCACTGCTTTTCACAAATACTTTCCACTCCATACATTTTTCTTATGTATCAACATATTTTCAACAGAAATCAAAATAATTACACATTCATTTTCAATAGGAATCACTGTGAAAGTAGAGAAATAAATACTATGTATGTGATATAAATTGAAGAGGAATGTATTAGGTTCATGTCTGAAAAGTTCACAGAATTTACAGAAGAACAAAAAACAATTTGAAAATGTTTCAGGATCACATTCTGGAAAAGAAAACTAGCATAGTATTGCCAGTGTCAGCACGACTCCATAGTGTGTATAGTGTGTATAAAACCTGAATTTGATCCTTGGTCCCCACTTTGTAGACAGAGAGAAACTATTTTCCAAAATTGTTCTCTGAGTTCCACATGTATGTCATGTCCATGGAAATCATGCATGCATTAAAAATACACACAAGAAAGGAAAGAGAAATTAATGATTAATAATAATAATAATAATAATAATAATAATAATACTGTTCCCCCAAACTTTCAGTCTGTTTTGCTGCCACAACTGATAATGTCTGTTCATAAATGGATAGCATTTTTTGAAAGAGACTCCAATAACATAGGTTATCATAAGCCCACAAATTGAAAAGTATAATAAAGTTAGAAGCTTTTGTATAAAAAAAAAATCAGTTTAACAGTAAGACTGTAAAATGGGAGACAATTCTTTACAAAACTGTAAAATTAAATGTGAAATCTCCCAGTCAATAAGTGAATTAATGAGCAAACTAGATCATTGTCAAAATAAACACATTCTTTAACTATAAAGTGTCCTCAGCTATTTCATGTGAATTAAAATTACCCTGAGATTTTATCTCAACACAGTCATAATAGGTAACATCAAGAAAAAAACCAGAAACTCTAAGAAGGATGTAACCAGGAATGGGAACTGGTGTGGTTTCTATGGATATTATCATGGTGCTACATAAGAAATATAAAAGAGCTTTGTGGATGGGGCAGACACCTCGCTAGTCTGCTCCCATGAAGACACCATATCCTGAACCTTCCTAGAGAAGCTGGTAAGAACCCTTCCACACAACCCTAAGCTCCAAAGCTGCAACCCCTTGAAACCCTGCACCTCTGGAATACCACTCCCTTTCAACCCTTTGCTTGGTCCCTTTGGCTGGGGCAGACACCTGGCTGGTCTGCTCCTATGAAGTCACCACCATAACTTATGGTTAGGATGGTTAGGGTGTTCCTGAACCATCTTAGGGTAGTGGTGTAACCACTGCACTCAGAACATCAGGATTTTAGGATCTCAGAGGCAGCATGAGTCACAGGAACTCTTCTTATGAGACACAATGGAAGGTATACTAAGGAGGAAACTCATAGCTCTGTCTAGAAAACGAAACTGGAGAAAGCATACACTAGCAACTTGACACCACACCTGAATTCTCTAGAACAAAAAGAAGCAAATACACCCAAGAGGAGTAAACAGCAGGAAATAATCAAACTCAGGGCTGAAATCAACCAAGTAGAAACAGAAAGAACTATACAAAGTATTAACAAACCAAGAGCTGTTTTTTTGAGAAAATCAACAAGATAGATAAACTAACCAGAGGGCACAGAGACAGTATCCAGATTAATAAAATCAAGACTGAAAAAGAAGACATAACAACAAAAACAGGGAACTCAAAAAATCATCAGATCCTACTACAAAAGCCTGTAGTCGTCAAAACTGGAAAATCTGGATGAAATGGACAACTTTCTAGACAGATATATCAGGATCAGATAAACCATCTAAACAGTCCCATAACCCCTAAAGAAAAAGCAGCAGTCATTAAAATCTCCCCACCAAAAAAGGCCAAGTACCAGATGGTTTTAGTGCAGAATTCTATCAGACCTTCAAGGAAGACCTAATACCAATTCTCTTCAAAGTATTCCACAAAATAGAAACAGAAGGAACACTACCCAATTCCTTCTATGAATCCATAATTATGTTCATAACTAAACCACACATAGACCCAACAAAGAAAGAGAACTTTAGACCAGTCTCCCTTATGAATATCGAGGCAAAAATACTCAATAAAATTCTCACAAACAGAATTGAAGAACACATCAAAACAATCATCCATTGTGATCAAGTGGGATTTATCCCAGGAATGCAGGGATGGTTCAATATTCAGAAATCCATCAATGTAATCCATTATATAAACAAACTCAAAGAAAAAAACCACATGATCATCACATTAGATGCTGAGAAAGCATTTGACAAAATTCAACACCCCTTCATGTTAAAAGTCTTAGAAAGATTAGAATTTCAAGGCCCATACCTAAACATAGTAATAGCAATATACAGCAAGCCAGTAGCCAACATCAAACTAAATGGAGAGAAACTTGAAGCAATCCCACTAAAATCAGGGACTAGCGAAGGCTGCCCACTCTCACCCTACCTATTCAATATAGTACTGGAAGACTTAGCCAGAGCAATTAGACAACAAAAAGAAGTCAAAGAAATACAAATAGGAAAGGAAGAAGTCAAAATATCACAATTTGTAGATGATACGATAATATACTTAAGTGACCCCAAAACATCCACCAGAGAACTCCTAAACCTGATAAACTTCAGCAATGTGGCTGGTTATAAAATCAACTCAAACAAATCAGTAGCCTTCCTCTACTTGAACAATAAACATGCTGAGAAAGAAATTAGAGAAATGACACCCTTTCATAATAGTCACAAACAATATAAAATACTTTGGTGTGAATCTAACCAAGCAAGTGAAAGATCTGTATGATGAGAACTTCAATTCTCTGGAGAAAAAAATCAAAAACTCAGGTGATAGCAGATGCTGGCGAGGATATTGAGAAAGAGAAACTCTCTTCTATTGTAGGTGGGATTGCAAGCTGGTGCAACCACTCTGGAAATCAGTCTGGCAGTTCCTCAAAATATTGAACATAGCATTACCTGAGAACCCAGCTATATCACTCCTGGGCATCAAAATGCTCCAATATATAACAAGGACATATGCTCCACTATGTTCATAGCAGCCTTATTTATAATAGCCAGAAGCTGGAAAGAACCCAGATGTCCTTCAACAAAAGAATGGATACAGAAAATGTGATATATTTACACAATGGAATATTACTCAGCTATTAAAATCAATGAATTCTAGAAATAGATGGAAGACCAAAGGTTGAGTACTTTGGTCCTTCTTATAAGGAGTAACAAAATACTCAAGGGAACAAAGTGTGGGACAGAAACTGAAGGAGGGGCTGTCTAGAGACTGTTCCACCTGGGTATCCATCCCATGTGCAGTCACCAAAGTTAGATGCTGATGTGGATGTCAGGAAGCACATGCTGACAGGAGCCTGATATAGCTGTCTCCTTAGAGGTCTGACAGAATCTAACATATACAGAGATGGATAAACTCAGCTAACCATTGAACTGATCAAGGGATACCCAATGGAGGAGTTAGACAGAAGACTGATGGAGCTGAAAGGGTTTGCTGTACTATGGGGAGAGCAACAATACCAACCAACCAGAGCTCCCAAGGTCTAAGCCACCAGCCTGGGAGCACATAGGGAGGGTCTCATGGTTCCAGCTGTATATGTAGGGGAGGAAGACCTTGTCTGGCATAGGTGGGAGAGGAGAACCTTGGTCCCATGAAGGCTCGACACCCAGTGTGGGGGAATTTGAGGGTGGAGAGGTGGGGGTGTGTGGGGTTGGTGGTGGCACATCCTCATAGAAGCAGCAGGAGGCAGATAAGATAGGGAGGTCCTGGGAGGCGGGAAATAGGATAACATCTGAAATGTAAATAAAATATTCAGTTTAGAAAAAAATAAAGATAATTGGATCTTTTTTAAAGAAAGAAATATAAAAGAAATATGGTGACCTTGTTATATGGCATGGCTTGCTTCTCCACACTATTGTTGTACTATTTACAGTAACTGAGACATAGACCATAGCTACCTACAATAGATGGCTGGATACAGAACGTGAAGTACACTCGTAGATTGGAAGTTTAGTCAGCTGAAAAGAACAAAAAAAAAAAATCACATTTGCTAGACTGAACTAGAAATTATGATATTAAGCAAAGTAACTTAAACCCAGAAAGACAAATGCCATGGTTTTTCTCAGAATTTAGAACCTAGATTTTAATTTTCATGTTTGTACATGGGGAGTGTAGTGGGTTGGCATAATGCTGCTTGTATTCTAAAGTCAATTGGGTCTCCCAATACTACTTGCCCCAAAGACAAGAGAGTCCATAAGTAAGACAGTGAGGGACCCTGCTCCCAGTAACTTTTGATTGATAAATAAAGATGCCAACAGTAAATAGCTGGGGAGAAAAGACATAGGCAGGGTTTAGATTTCCTCTGGTTTAAGAACACTAGGATGAAGGAGAAAGAGCTGCAATCGGATAGAGAAGCAGAAAGAGTCTCCATGGGCTTTGCTCCAGGAGCAAAGACAACATGGCTCAGGAGCTGACTGGTTGGAGCTAAAACAGCCCAGATAAAATACAGTAAGTAATAACCTGAGTTATGGATAGGAGGTAGATTCTAACAGCATGAAGAGTAGGCAATTCCCAGCTATTGTGCTGCCACAGACAGCACAATATATTTATATTAAATGTATTTAATATATATTAAATATATTTTTATTTATATAAAAATTATATATTTATATATATATATTTGTTTTTATATTTATATTAAAATATAAAGTGTGTGTGTGTGTGCGCGTGTGTGCGTGTGAGTGTGCATGTGCATGTGCGTGTGTGTGTGTCTGTGTCTTTCGTCCAGAATCAAAAATGATCTGAGGTGGAAAGAAACCCCACGACAGGATTTTATTAAATATTTACTCTAGGGGAGTACTAATCATTAAACTAAGAGAAAAAAGAAAAAATAAGTCTTGAGGAAGAAGAGATGGGAAAAGGGACAGTGACAAAAGAGGCATAAAATTGAGATGAGTAGAAAGAACAATGCAGAGAGAAGTAGGGCCCAGTAATGAGAGCTGGTAAAAACATGTAGTTATTAAAATCTCATAATTAAATCATACGTATAAATTTAAAAGAGTTAAAAATCTAGACAAAATTATTTACCTTGCACTTTTTAGTTATTAAGAAGACAAAAGTCAAGTAATATCTGATAGTTGGGAATCTGTAATGGTGAGGACTAGCATCACGTGATTTTATTTCTTCACAATAACACTGTAGAGTTGGACTGCTGGCATAGGCCTGTGCACTGGGATCTGGGACAGCTGTTTCTGACTGTGGGTCTGAATGCTATTCCCATGGGGACCATCAGCACAGAGACTCGGACATTTCTTGAACCTTTTCAATTAGTTAATTTTTGTATGTTTTTGCAAATTTTATCGTAAAAAATATAGCAGGTGCTATAACATATAGGAACATTGAATTTACACGTGGAGATTATGCTTTATATAACTTCATTTATATAAAAATCAAAAATAAGAAAACTTATAAATACAGAAAATATATTCCTGGTTACTAGAGATTAGAGTTTAAGGAAATTAGAACATAGCTATTAATGGATACATGATCTTTGGGAAGGGGCAAATATAAAATGTTTTTAAATTAGTTGCAGAAATGTGTGCTGGAAGAGTATATTAAAAAGAATATTTTTATATTTTTGAATAATTTATTTTATGATGTATCATTTGCAATTATCTTACCTGCAAGATATGTGGGAGGAATGGTGGCTCAAAGCCTGAATACCTAGGAACTGGAATCTGGATGGCCCAGAGTTCTATGGTAAAACCAATGATAACTTGAAAAAAAATTAATGAAATGATTCCAAATTATATTCTATCCTCATATATTGTTGTCTAGCCCAATATATGAGTATATATTGGGTTTTCTCTAGGAACCGATGAGAGCAGATACACAGAAGCACAGCCAAACATAGGCAAAGCTCAGGGAACCCTACAGAAGAAGGGAAGAAAGGATTGTAGGAGCCAGAGGGTTCATGGACACCAGGCTAAGATACCCCCAAAAAAATCAACTAAGCAGACTCATACTGGCTTCCAGAGACTGAAGTGATTATAGAGTCTGCATGGGTCAATACTAGGTCCTCTTCATATATGAAGTTGTTTAGCTTGTGTGTTTTGTGGTACTCCTAACAATGGAAGTGGAGGTGTCTCTGACTCTTTAGCCTGTTCTTGGGATGCCTTTCCTCCTACTTGTTTGCCTCCTCTAGTCTTAATATGAGAGTTTGTGCTTAGTCATATAACTTACTATACCATGTTTGGTTGCTATTTCTGAGAGACCTGATTTTTCTGAAGAAAATGGAGGAACAGTGGATCTGGGGAAAAGCTGAGGTGGGAGGAAGAATGAAAGCAGAGGAGCCTAGGATGTACTGTATGAGAGAAGAATAAACAATGAGACAAAAGTAATATGAGCACAGCTCGTGATTTTTTATTATATATGTATATGTATGTGTGAAATAAGAATAAAAAAATTACAAAATAAAAATTTATAATGTAGGGACCAAGCTATATCATAGGATATTAAGCAGTTATACTTTACTTACTTAATTCTCTCTTTTAATGTATTAATTCCATTTTATGTGATCTTTGCTATTATTTCTTTAAAAAGGAAGTACCATAGTACAATGTAGGAAAGTATGTCACAAAGGCGAATAGTAAACATCAAAAGGAGGTGGCATCCCTACAACTTGCTCCATATTTCACTACAAGGCCATCTATGTTGTCTACATAAATGAGCTAACTCCTTAATCATTCAGACAGATAACTCCTTAATCATTCAGATAGTGGTAGATAGATAAATAGATAGATAAATAGATAGATAGATAGATAGATAGATAGATAGATAGATAGATAGATGATAGATTATAGACAAATGATAGCTATATGATAGATGAAATTTGGTAGGTAATATAGGTATATGTTAAATAAAAATGATAGCTAAATGCATATATAAACAGACATACAGAGAGAGTATGTCTGTGTATACACAGAGAAAGAGAGAGAGAGAGAGAGAGAGAGAAACAGACAGACAGACAGAGAGACAGTGACAAATAGATAAATAGGTATAGTGATAAGTCATAGATAAAAGATGTTACTGCTTTTATAGATAGAAGCTGTTAGTGCCTGGTCACTATCATTTTATCTGTAGTCAGTAATATAGTAATGCTTATAAAAATGAAGTAAGATTATTTTATTATAATATAAAGTCTGTGTTATAGTTACCACATGTATGGCTTTGAAAATTACATTTGTGTATTTAAAAAACAGTTATATTCTGTGGGGTGATGGATAGTATTTATCACAGCATGTTGTTCTGACTAAGTCATGTACTACCTACCAACTCCTTCTTGAGGTTAATAGTTGCTTTGTGTATATTACTTGTATCAAATACTAAAGTATTTCAAAATGTTGTTGATGGTTGATTAAGCAAAATTATTGTGAAAAAATACTATGAGATTTAAATTCTAATGAGAGATATACAGATAGAATTGTTGTAGTTTCATTTCTGCTGCTGACACAAATAAACACAAGAAGAAAATGTATATTTGGTCTACAATTTCAGGTTAAAGTTCTAACTGCCTCACAGTCAAGAAGAGAGAAATACTAAATTGTGGGTCCTTGATTGCTTGATTCTTGTCAGTTTGCTCACATGTCTTTTACACTGCTCAGGAACCCTGAAGGAATGGTGCTCCCTATCAAGGACTGAGAGTTCCTAATTCAATACACAAAAAGTCAATTGCTGACAGATATACCTACAGGATGACTTAACCCAGTTATTATCTCATAAAACGTCTTCTTGGGTGATTCTAGGTTATAAATATTACTGCTAAAATCACCATAAAAATAGAATAAATATGTATGCTATTTTGCATTCTGCTGCATTTTAGGATATTTTAACTAAATAAATAATAAAGGTGGAATAATAAATGTGAAAGAAAACACCATGTGAAAAGATCCTGGAATCTGTAAGGAAAAGCTTTAACTCAATGAGAAGACACTTGAACAATGGTTAGATGGAGAAGAAGCCTCCTATATCACAAAGTAGGACATTTTGTGCAGTGTAAACAACCAGTGAATGGGCTTTGAGGACAGCATTCATCTAAATCAATGTAGGCTCTGAAACATAAAGCTGGCACGAGTGTTTTTAAATGAATGAAAAGGAAAATAAAATAAATGGAACCAGAAATTTAACATTGGGCTTGTAGAGCAGGGAAACATTGCAGTATGAGGTCAGATATTTTTTGAAATTATTTAGAGTTGAGGAAAGATACATTGGCAGAGATGTTAATAAGGGGTGATATTAAGTGATCTACAGTTTGATAAATCACTGATGATTCCTGCTTGGCCATGTGGAATGGACAGTGTGACATGGTTTCCTGCCCCTGGATCAGAGTAAGCAGGGCTTCCACAAGTGCTAAGAGTTGCTAGGTGTAAGGCTTCTCTTTATATTTTACATTATGTTCCTCCTTGGGGAAATGTCCTCTCTTCCAAAGTTAATGACTCCATAATAATCAGAGAAAGCAGGAGTCTAGGAGGCAAGAGTGTGTCTAATTCTCAGCAAAATGGTATAATGCTGTGACTTTCAGGGCAACTCTTAAGGCTGTGAGCAAAAGCTCTGAAAACATGAGTTAAGAAAGATATAATTTCTCTACTAGGCAAAATATAAGGATGCAATAAGAATTATATGAGAGACTTCACAAACCTAACAAAACAGAGACAACTGAACTATGAGCCAGCTTGTCAGAAAGATACAAAGGCAGGCAGATATAAAGGCAGGCAGATTCCTGAGTTCAAGGTCAGCCTGGGACAGAGCTAATTTAGGTCCAGTCATGGTTGGAATGATAATCTCAAGGAATCCTACCCAGCTAATTTTATTCTTTATGCTTACAAAGTCAGGCAGATCTCTGAAATCATTTGCCATATCTATTTTTTAAAATTGTGTATTTACTGTCTTCTAAGAGTCAGAGGGTAAGGTCATGGAATGCTGATTTGTGCAAAGGTCAAAAGGGAACCTGGAGTAAATGGCTGAATTGATATGTAAATAAATACTGGGGTTTTGGTCTACATGAGAGGAGCTAGTAGAAAGCCATAGCAGCTCTGTTTTAGAATTATTTCTAGGGAGAGCTGAGCTGTCTGGAAATCTCTGGAGAGTGAATACAGTTCCTTTAGAAATTTTTTTCTAGAAAGCTTTTTTTTTTTTTTTTTTTTTCTTTCCTAGCAGATTTTGTGTCTCTGGTCAGAAAACTCATGAGCTATCTGGAAAGCTTTTTAAGATTGTTTGTTTGTTTGTTTGTTTGTTTGTTTGTTTGTTTCTATCATGAGATAACTGTCTCTAGCCAAGAGCACTCTCAAGCAAGGAGTTGTCTCAAGCAGAGAGCTGTCTTGAGCAGACTATAGAGTCAAGAGCTATCTACCAAAAGCTATTTAGGGAGCCATCTTGAGCAGACTACAGGCTCTCAGTTTGTACCCACAACTTGACTTTGAGCTCTTCTTTCCATAGCTCTCAAATACTGCTTCCTCAGGACCTCTGACCAAACCAAGGCTGGTCCTTGGCCTAACACTAAACAACATACTGAGAAATTATCACAGAGGGAATTTTTTTTAAAAAAAGGAAAAAACAAAATATCATAGCAAGGAAGAAAACCAAGCAGCTGAGAGAAACTGCATGCATGTTGCTATAGAGATATTAGAGAATATAACCTGAGCAAATATTGAGTATGACCCATGTGAGTGACGTGAAAGGATTCAAGGGTTTAACCTGAGACTCAGAAGGCACAGGTTGCTTTTAACTGAAATGGAAGAACAAAGAGTATAGCCAGAGAAAAAGAAAGGCCAGCAAGTCATTTTTGAGAATATTAAACAAATTATCATCTTTTCTAGCATTTTAACTTCTGCTGGAAGTTAGAATTTAGTCATATTTTGATCTCAGTAACCTTTCAGTTTGATTATAATTCATAAGCAGAGACCTCGCTTACAGATACTAAATAAAGTTTTATAAAGTTGTTAAAATTGCTTTCTATTCATAAAGAATCAGGTTCAGTGTTACTGATAAGATTTTAGGTAAAAGATAAATTGAGAATATTCCAGGAAATCTAAAGTGAGAAATATTTTCCAACTATTGTCTTAGAAGTCATTTAGTAAAGCAGCTATGGCAACATTGCTGCCACTTTAAGCAGAGAACTTGACAATTGCTTTACTATGTCTAATTTTGCTAAGCAGTGATCTTCATGTAAAAGAGAAAGAAAGGGAATTAATTCATTTCAGTGTCTTATCTTCACATAATATGTGACAATATCAGAGAAAAGTTCAGTGAGAGATCATTCTTCTTTGGCCTGAAAACATTTCTATTAATTTTTCTACCATTGGATGTACAAATTAATGGGAAAAAACCATCCCCAGAAACATCTGTACAGTTTAATTACTTTTGTATTTTGCATAAAATCTATTATAAAGAAAACAAAGAGGAATTTAGAAACTGGAAACTATAAAATGGTACTTGGAACAGATGACAAATGGGGAATTGAGAAGGAAATCTATTTAACAATTAAACAAATATTGAGTCCTCACTCCTCTCCTCTCATGCTGTGACATGGTGGGTACCATTCTATACATAGTAGCAGTGGAGTTTTCTGCTTAAAATTAACTAATTATTAAATTCAGACACTGAGTCTTCCTGTTATTTTTTAATCCTTTTAGAAGTTTTCAGCTTTTATTCAGATGTTAAATTTAAGCTGAGATTATCAGTATAGGAAGAAAGCCTTATTTTAAATACTTTCAGTAAATTCAAGCCCACATTCTTTTCAAGAACTCAGCATTTAGAACAGTATACGTTCTCTCCCTGTCTCTGTGAAATTTCTTAAAGTATAGACCCTACTGTTTCTTGTGCGGCATGCGCAAGAGCCTATGTGCATCTACAAACTGGTGTTTATGTATTGTGTAACCAAAGCATTGGGTGCTACATCTTTCTACATATCTTCAGTCAAGAAGGAGTTTTATTATGCAGTAATTAAGCAAAGTATTCACTAGTGCATTTAAAGTTGATTTTCTCAATTGTCCCAAGAAGAGAAGTGAAAGACAGATTCCTGCATGCTTTAAGGTACCTGCAATATAAAACACTGGTGATAAGTCTAGAAGATAATTTGTTCTGAAAAGGACAATTTTTGTCAAGGGTTTTTTTTTTTTAAAAAATAAACAACAATTAGGGGTATGGAAAGAGGTATAATGTGATAATCTAAAACTTTTTAAAGATTAGAATTAAAAGTCAATATAATAGGTGAGTGTTTTCAAAAGGTGAAGTTAAACAAGAACCATGAATTAGATTAGAGAATTCATTTCAATGATTATTCACATAAATAAAGCTTTATGACCTGTTTGAGAGGAAAGGAAGAACATTGAGATTCTCTGTTGAAAAGCATCATTTTAATTATTTTATGCTGCTAAGGCTAGACAGGCTATTCTAAGGCTAAGCTGATAATTTTGAAATTATAATATAGCAACTTAAATTTCACTATTTTAGTTAATACAGAATCTATTACAGTTTCACAATATCTGGAAAATATAAAAGTCATTATTGTATGTTTTATGTGTATATATATATATGTGTGTGTGTGTATGTATGTATATATATGTACATGTGTATATATATATGTATATACACATGTACATATATATGGAGAGAGAGAGAGAACTTAATTAATCATGGAAAATAAGAAAGTATAAAATTTGTATAAACAAACTCAATAATGAATAAACCAACTGAAAGATGCATCACATTTACCTACTTCCTTCTTGCTTTTTTATTTTCCTTTTGTAATTTACTTTTATTATAACCCATTTTTCTTTGGGGTATATTAAGACTGACTACTATTTCCATTTCAGCTTTATGGAAATAAAAATATACATGCCATCTTCCACCCAGTAGGGGACAGATTATTGCCGTGTATGTAAAGATTTGGTAGTTTATTTGTAGGTTATTAAAACTTTATCTTGAGACCCAGTTGGCTTATCATTTTTTTTCAGTCTGTGTCTTAGTTAGGGTTCCCATTGCTATGAAGAGACACCATGACCAAGCAAACTTTTATAAAGGAAAACATTCAGTTGAGGCTGGCTTACAGATTCAGAGGTTTAGTCTATCATCATGGCAGGAAGCAAGGTAGAGTCCAGGCAGACAGGGCACTGAAGAAGGAACTGAGAGTTCTACATCTTGATCAGAGGGCAGCCAAGAGATTTGCACTTTCATACTGGGTGGAGCTTGAGAAAAGCAAAGCCCAACCCCACAGTGACATACTTCCTCTAACAAGGCCACAACTCCTAGTAATGCCACTCCATGGACTAAGCATATTCAAAGCACAGTCAGTATTCTGTCTTTATATTTGCATCTTGACCACTATCTAAAAAGTTTCATTTCTGAAAACAGGTTTTAAAAAAAAAACTCTTAGTGTTCATTCTAGTTGTCTGTATTTAATAGTCTATGAGCATAATCAATAAACTAAATTTCTTTGTGGCTTTTATTATATGAGACATCTGTTTTTGAGCTAATTTTCTATAGAGGTATGTTAACCTTTATCACTTGGTTTTCAAGAACACACACACACAGACACACACAGCTTATTCTGTATTGCCCCACTCTTTGACTTGAATGACCCACTTTGGCTAGCCACACAGGTAAAACCTATGCTTACTCTTAACATTATCACTGTGCTCTCAGAGACAAATACAAGGCTAAGAACATGCGTAGCTACAGTACAAAGGTCATCCACTGAAGTTAATGTATGCTAGAACACAAGTTTTAAGAAAACACTATTCTTGTCTTTAAACATAGTCTTTATTCAAGCTGCCTAAATTCTGCTCAACCTTTAAAATGCTTAGGTTTTTGAGACTTTAATTGGACTTGCTGTGGTGGGAGACCATGGTTCTAATGATGCCAAGTAGCTTTGGTTTCTGTTGCTTATGTACTTGCTTCTTGCCATCTGGTTATCTCTTGTGTTAGCTGGTCTTGCTGTCTCTGACAGGAGTTTGTTCCTCCTGTGAGCCTGTGAGCCTACTTAGCTGTGTCAGCACTCCTGGAAGACCCTCAGTAAATGCCTAACTTAGTAGCAATATTGAATGGTAGTGAAGGGTAGTTGTAGCCAGGATGTAGTTGAAAATATTAAGCCACTATTGAGTATGTTATTGGTGGTTATACGGTCTCTGTGCCCCTTCCCAAATTTATTTTTTGCTTCCTGTACACAGAGAAGGAAAGAGGTGTTGTGTAACTTTGCTGCTATGATGCTCTGAAAAAGAGCCCAAGCAACTGAATTCTGCTCTGTTGGAGCCATAAGACCGATTTCCTCTACTTAGTCCAAATATCTTGTCAGATATTTTGGTTAAATTCTACATACATGAAGACATGCTAGAAAGGCATTCTAGACAACAAGGTCATCCATCATGATCAGGTTAGCTAGGAAGAATGTGGCATATATGTACCATGTAATGATAAGCAGCCTCCAGTTATATTCTAAGAATGTCATGAATGCTTCTTTAAAATTAGTATGTGGAGTTGGAGAGAAGATTCTGTGAATGAGCATACTTGGTGAAGACATGAAGATCTGACTTCATATCCACAATATGATAGATGAAGTCAACATATTGCTCTCTTTTCACTTGTTCCTGCACTAGCTTATACATTTGTACACTGACATGCATGCATCATACACATGCACAAGCAACACACACATTTGCACAAATAAATGAACAAGTATGTTTTTTGAATTAAATCTATGAAATTTAAGTTCCAAAAATTCACATATAAATTTCTATCCATACAGAACATAATTTTAATTAAAAACTTTAACATATAGATTACAAATATATATTTTAGATAGAAAGATAGATAGATAGATAATGATAGATAGATAGATAGATAGATAGATAGAGATAAGTAGATATGTGTGTTAATATGTGTGTGAGTGCAGATATGTGCCCTTGTCTTATATAGGACCTCATGTTGGTCTTGAGGTGCCAAACCAATTGGCTCAGGAGCTTCGGTCTAGCTTTACCTGAGTTTTGGAGATCTGAATGCAAATTTTATGGCCCCGAGTCATCTCCCCAGCTCCAACATGTAATTCTACAATAAACAAAATATGTACATTAAGTACAAGCGAATCAATTTTGTTTGTGAAATAAAATCTATTCCTTTTCTTGTTATAGAAGTGTATCTATAGATTTCCACTTGTAAAGTCAACATTATAATGTTAAAAATTCTTATTAAAAATACTACATATTGCTCTTTCTTGACTCCCACAATAGGTCCTGATTTCCTGTCTTCTGCATTTGCTTCTATGCTATGTACGCATATCTAAAGATTTAGAGCTAGAAACTTCAGATGGGAGAGAACATGTGATACTTGGGTCTCTAAGACTAGGTTTCTTCACTTGATGTGTTCTTTTCTGGTTTTATCAATTTACCTACAGAGTAGGTTTTATTGTTCTTTCCTGCTGAACAATAGACTATAGCTTATACGTAGCACATTTTCATTAACCATCCATCATTGTAGGGCATTTAGGTTGTTTGTATTGCCTAGTTATTATGAATAGAAAAACAATGAACATGGCTGGGAAAATAAAGTATTTAGTTATTTGGGCATTTATCAACCTGCATGGCTGCTCACGCACATGGCTGCTCATAGGTATGATGGAGGAAAATGTTTACTGTAGATAAAAGAGAGAGCACAGACATAGGCAGGGATATCTGAGAGTCCAGAGTGAATATTATACTGATTCAGGTCATGTCTGGAAGATACTGTGTGGATGGGGTAGGGTAGAGTAGAGAATAGAAGGGAGAGTAGAAAGAGGAGAGAGGGTGGCCAAGAAGGGTGGCCTGGGATAGGAAACTAATCAAGAGTGTGTAGGGTAGAGCAAAAGGTCCAGGTAACCAGAATGTCTGGATTATGTAGGAAAGGAGAGCTAGGAGAAAGACAGCCAAGCCTCTGGAATAGAGAAGTTTAGGGTAGGAAGCCAGGTATTCCAGCCATACCCTGTAGATTGTAGAGACTGGGGAATTATGGGAGAAGCTGGCTAACCAGTCTGCTTTGATATATTGTATTAGCAAATCTTCAGTTTGTCTGACATTTGAAACTTACCTACTTCATGAGTCCATATTATACTGCTTGTGTATTTGAGACTGTATAAAGTTCCCATTTGGCAGGGATTGTATTCAGCCAATGTAAGAGAGATAAATGAGAAAACATACTCATTTTGTTAAGGATACATTTTTTAAAAACATGTATCTACTAATTATGCAAAACTTTATCAAGTCAGTGGTGGTGGCTCACACATTTAATTCTAGTGCCTAGGAGGCTGAGAGAAGGGGATGCAGAGATTGCCAGATCTCTGTGAGTCTACCCTGTAGAGCAAGTTCCAGGACAGTTAAGGCATACAAAGAAAACCTGTTAAAAACAAAACAAACCAAATAAAAACAAAAACAAAACTTTACCTATATCAACACATCTAGTTTAGAGAAAGTCTAGGGAGCCTGGTCTGAAACTTTGAGCTAGCTACAGAAGAGAAAACATTTTCTGCTGCAGTGTTAAAATCACCTCAGGTTGCAACTTCAGCAGTGCGGATTTACTGACTGTTTAAATCTAACCTTTAATATAAAGACTTGAAGTGAAATATCAGTCTGGTTATGCCTATAGACATGACTTTGGGAGACAGCTTTGATTGTTAACTGACAAAAATAGGAGGTCCTAACATACTAATTAATGGTAACATCGTTCCCTAGACAGATGGTTCTGGGCAGCATCAGAAACCTAGTAACCACAATCCTGAAATAGCCAGAAAGAAGTGTTACTCCATGGTTTCTATCCATGTTATTGCTTGAATTCCTGCCCTGAAGTTCTTCAATGATGGATGATGACCCGAAAAAGTAAACCAAATTATAAATCCTTTTTCTCGTTCTCCAGAAAAAAAAAAAAAGGAAAAAAGAAAAGAAGGAAGGAAAGAGAGAAGGAAGATAAAAGAGCTATAGACAACTAAAAAATGCTAAGAGCAGAAGAAACAGTCTGTTGGTATCATCTTTTTGTGCCCTGTCTAAAAGTTGCCTTTGTATTATTCAAATGTTGTTTTCAGTACTGGCAGAGAAAGTTGTGTACTGGCTAGATTTTGGCATTTTTTTTTAAATGGATCATCACCTGTCTTAGTATTTCATAAACATATACCTTTCTCATCTTCTGATTGGTTTAATAAAGATCTTATGGCCAGTAGCTGAGGCAGGAGTAGAAAAGCAGTACTTTCAGGCAAAGATAAGCTCTCTGAGAAGAATCAGGAACAGGGGATTCACCAGAGTGACATGGAGGTGGAAGGAACAGGTTCGGAGGCCAAATGAAAGTGAATGGGCCATGTAGCAAATGTGGACTAGAATAGGTGGGTTACTTTAAGTTAGAGGAGCTAGCTGGGAGGTAGCCAGCTAAGGCTTTACTTTTAATAAATAATACTAAGACTCTGTGTCATTATTCAGGAGCTAGAGTGTCTGAGACAGTCTAGTGATAGTCTTCCCCAAGGAGCAATCCAAATGTTTTTCCAATACCAAGGAATCAGTCTCTGAAAACATAAATACAAGTAACTTTACATAGACTGAACAATTTGTACTAATGTATTTAGGAGCATGTTTCAACAACAATTAAAGAAAGTAGACCATAAATTTGAAAGTGTGCCAGGAGGGATTACATTGGAGGATTTGGGAAGAAAAATGGGAAGGAGTAAAACCTGCAATTTTAATAATATAAGTAAAATAAATTAAAAGAAAATAATAATATTGCTATCATGCTTACTGTGTTGAAATGATTCACTTTGTTCACATCATTTCATTACTTTCAATTTTGCCATAAAGATGACAGTTTATGGGCAATACACATAGAAAGCTTTGTCACATCCAGGTGTTTGCTTAGGAAACTTCATATATAAAAACATCCTGGTTTATATGAGCCAAAGCATAGTCTCTCTGTGTCTATTGATTATCCATTATGTCAACACGCTGAAGGTGAATCTTTTTTTTTGTTTTCATTCAAAAGCCTCTTTCAAGAAGGATAACCTTTGATCTAGTTCATGTTTGGCAGAATTCCACAAAGCATGGCTAAACCTCTGAAGCCTCAGATGTTCATGCCACTACTGGGGAGTTCCGAAGCAAGTAGTAATGGTTGCCCATACTCCCTGCAGACGTAGTAATGGTTGCCTACTTCCTGGCCTATTCTAAAATAAATATATTAATTAATTAAATTAAATTAAATCCACGGGTTACTTGTAAAAGTAGGACAGAATTTTCAGATAATACCACTGATACAGGTTTCTTTTTGTTGTTGTTGTTGTTTGTTTTTTTTGTTGTATGACAGAACAAAACCAAAATAAGCCACTTGTTTTATAATTATGTGATTCTTTTTGATTTATTTAAAGATTAGACAGAACTATTTATCATTAAGCCCTCTAAATTCAGTACCTTATGTAGTAGGGCATAGTTTTAAGTGACAAATGTGATATTTTTTGTTTTGTTTTGTTTTAAAGATTTATTTGTTTATTTTATGTATATGAGTACACTATAGATGTCTTCAGACACACTAGAGGATGGCATCAGATCCCATTACAGACGGTAGTGAGCTACCATGTGGTTGCTGGGAATTGAACTCAGGACCTCTGGAAGAGCTCTAAACCACTGAGCCATCTCTCCAGTCCCCAATTGTGGTATCTTTGTTAGTATTACTATTGTTGCAATGAAACGAAACCTGGGGAAGAAAGAGGTTATTTGGCGTATACTTCCAAATCCTAGGTCCTCACTGAGAGCAGAAACTCAAGCATAGCAGAAACCTATAATTGAAATTATCTCCTTCCACATGACTTCAGCTAGTGTCAAGTTGACACTATCAAGGACATGAGAAGAGTGTTATTTCTGCCAACATGCACTTTTTTTTGAGAATAAATTTAAATAACTTTTGACATATCTGAAAACTTTTTTGCAGTTGAAAATATGATAAACAACTAGCTTAACAATGATTTAAAATAGTCATGATAAATGTATGTATGCATGCATACATATATATGAAGGACATGCTTATGTACAGAAAAATACCATGATATTTTAGAGCAGATATATGTCTGTGTAATGATGGGAATATAAAGAAATGTATATTGTATTATGTGGAAAGACCCTAGGAAGCAAGTTGGCTCTGTGGACGCCCTGCATTTGAATTATTTTCTTGCCCATAGTATATTTTACACTGATGTCCTCAACTTTTTCATTAGTCACTAGCTCATTTCTAGAACTAACATGCATTTCCCTATAATTTCTTTCACTGAAATAAAAATTTTTAATATTTTATCTCTGTTTTTGGTGTAGTTTAACCCACCTCTCTATTGTGTGTACCTGCAGTGTAGCATGTCTTCCTGAACAAAGCTTCTGTTTCTGCTGAGTGTAATGTGTCTATGCAGCTACACACCGTAAAAATCGTCATGGCGACATTAACTTCTTGATACAATGCTTTATATTTATATCCAGATGTATTTTTCTAAGATTTTGTTGATACAATTTACTCGGTGACCCTGTGACTATTGCGTGTCACTTTGAACTTAAAATGTCCAAAGCTGCTTCTTTAACTGCAGTTCAAATAATTCTTTAAGCTCCACGCCAATTAAAGCTCATCAACAATTCTACTTCCATTAGTCTCCTCCTGGTTGGGAATACTTTCAAGTCTCAGGCCACTTAGTACAATTATCCATGGCAATTATAATGTCAATAGGCCAAAGAAGATAAATTATTTTAAAGGACACTTTCTTCTTGTGTATCTAAAATACACACAGGCTGATTATGCAAGCACTAGAATAGTTTATAAATTATATAGTACATCTCAATCTGACTTTTTGTCCAAAACAAAATTTCTCCATTACTATCTGCTTCAAACATGAAAAGCACAGTTTCTTCACATTTGACTGAAAAAAAAAAAAAAAAACTGTGGCAAATTTCAGTGAAGGATAAACATTTCAAAATTTACATTGACAATGTGACCTTTGACTCATCAACATTCAACTCTCAGTTGTCCTGCTTATTAACAAACTATTCATTAACCAGCAATCTGTCACTAGACGGTTGCAGAGACTTTATCTGTCATGACAATGATCTATAGTTTGTTGACCAAAGAACCTCAGTGCTGAGTGTCCCTGAGGGGGCCACTCACTGAGGCCTTAGCCACTTAATGGCTGGGCTTTCATCATGTGCTGTCATTGACCTTGTAATAAAGGAGACTAGTTCTTACAACAGAATAAGATGGTAGTAATCCTGCAATCACAGACTCAGCATGGATCTCACATATTCAGTTTGCCCTCTCAGCTGCATGCTCATCCCAGAACTTTTAATTAGTTTCCTAACATGTCCATGCTGCTGTCTTTTGGAAGCATTTCAACTACCTATAGTTTTTCTCTTGATGGACTGGGTAGATCAATGCAATTATAATTGTTATACTATATATGAACTACCTTTCATTATTGTAAGTTGTGTTCTGACCCTAGAACATGTTTTATGTCCAGGAAAATCAGAGCCTACTACATATCTCTGTAGAGACTTTCTTAGAAATTGCTAATGTGCATCAATTAATTACCTTCATAAACTTTCTGCATACCAATTATTTATATAGATCAGAGATTACTGACTATACCTCTAGGAATGTTTTATTTGATTTTTCTTAGCCTATCAAAAATAGTGGCTTAATAAAAACAGTTGAAAATCAAAATAAAACTAAAAAATAGAATATAAAATTATTTCTGACTTTTATTAGTTAATATGAGACTATCTTATAGTTTGTGTTACTAATTGTCCACCATAATTCTTCTATAGTTTGATTTGGATTTATCATTGAAAAAGGTTGAGAAAAGCCATGATCCAAATTTTCTATTGCAATGTTATTGCTATATGTCATTCAGTTGATAAAGTTTTGCCAAAGTGGAAAATGTTTGGATTGAAAGAAACTAATTAGTTTGTGATATGTATGCTGTGAAAGAATACTGAAAATATAATTTATTTGATCAAAAAAGTAGAGTTCTTGAGGAGCTTCCATTCTCTGGGTATCGATATTTATTGATGTGTATAAGAGTATGTTATTGAGAAAGAAAACATTAGTGCAATCATGGGAATAAACAAATGTATTCAGGCAAGTATACTTGAAGGGACTCAGTTGAAATTAAACTTTTTAATAGTTAAGTTAATTAGAAAAATACAATTGTAAAGCTAGGGGGAAAGGAAAGAGGAAAATCATGTACAAATGTATCAAACACAACCCCTTTCTCCCATCCCTAACATGTTGTACACTAGAATTCAGAGTCTACACTGAATAACATTCACTAGTATTTCTTTCCTTTTGATTAGTCTACAAGCTACATAATACAAATAGAATTTACCTTTCTAAAATTAGAGAAAATATCCAGTGTAAGAGGAAGTGCTTATAGAAAATACTTGTCTTCAATAGAAAAACAATCCCATTTTCAGTTTCTTTGATAAAATGACCTTCTCTTCTAACTGAAGTAGAATCTCCATAAGCATTGACATTTCTACAAAGCATTCTGAGAATAATATTACATGATCTGAAAATGTTTAAAGTTATACTTAAAAAGGCACAAACATAGGATATCTTTCTACCAGTAGTAGAGGCTCTAATGTACTAGGTGAAAAAAATTCCTTATACATTCAACAAAAAATCCAAAGTAGGGAAAATACAGGGAACATTCTACTCTCCCCTTCCTTAGCACCATTGTCTTTATGTCTCTTGAAAGACATGTTTATTTTTCCACACAACGTCCCTTTACTTGGAACAAAACTTACATTTTATAAACCTTCCTCTCTTCACATTCTCAACGCACTGAAACATTTCTGACACTTCCTCTAATTAATTGTACTTTTATTTTTCATAATTATATAAAGTTTACTAAGTTTTTTGCTTTGTTTACTATTTAGATTATGGAAAAATATAAATTTCACAAGAACAGCAATATTCTCTAACAACTTACTTCAAACTTTCAGATAAGCTATGAATAAAGATTTTGTGACTTGTGGATAATCAAGTGTGATGGTTTAATGACTGATTCTCCCTGTTATATAGGAAAGCACTGGCATAAGAATCTCAGTTTTTTCTGAAGATAAATCATTGACAGGAGAGTGTTTTCCATAATGAATGTTTGCTTTTTTTAACCTGAAATACTCTACAGAGTACTCTACTATAAAAGTAACTTTTATTTGTTTAATGTAATTATCATCTTGGTGGCGCACTATAGAATAAGCTCACCCTGTCTATCTATTTTTGAACTCTGACTAGCTGATTTAATTCAGCTGTTTTGGTCCAAACTCTTGTCTAAGCTGACTGATTCAATCTGAATTCTCTTGGCTTCTGATTGTATTGCTCTGCTTGGACTCATATTAACTTTGTCAATATGTTGTAATCTTCTGGGTCCTTCTCATCCTCTGGCTTATTCTGTTTCCACCTGTGTTTAGCTTGTTGTCTCTGCAACCTGTCACTTTAAAATGTCCCCATGAAACTGCCACACCACCACATCAACTTTCTCTCTATGCTCTTAAATAGCCACTCTTCCCTCCCTATAATGTTGGCATATTATCTCTCTCATTCTGTCAAATCTTTCTCTGATTCATCACTTTTTCTGCCCCTCAATTAGATGTAAACTTCAAGCATGGCTGCTTCATTCTACAAACTTGACTTTACCTTCATTGTTTGGGATTAGAGGTGTATACTATGACATGTCTATTCCAGCCAGAGGAAATAAAGATGTGTATTCTAGTCAGAGGGATTAAATGTGCATGCTGTGTCTTAATGCCAGCAAGATCATATCTTTAGCTGTGATCCCTTGCCAGAGCAGCAGTGCTATTGAATTAAAATTCCTCTATAATCTACTCTATGAATAATGAGATAATTAACTTTTATTGGTGGGAGGAGCTTAAATGAACTCATTTTCTTTTTATGTTGTTGTAATGTTGTAATGTCATTTTTTTATTTTGTACATCTCTATGTGTCCATATGTCCGTATGTATTGTGAGTGCAATGTAAATGAAGGCCAAAAGAGGGTGTTGAATCTGGTGAAGCTGGATTTAAAGCAGATGTGAACTCCTTGCCATGGACATTGAATTCTGGTACTCTTTAATGTCAGTAACCACTCTTCAGTGTTTAGCCAACTTTCTAGCCCTTTATGTTTTTGTTGTTGGTGGTGGTGGTGGTAGTGTTGGTGGTTGTTTTGTTTTTTGGAAGGGTGTTTTGGTTTTTTTGTAAATAATATAGAAATATCTGATTTGCTTAATACAAAAAGATATTATTGAATAATCAGCTGCCTACAGTCCAAACCCACAATTCTGACAAACCAAAAATTAGAAAATAGGAGGAAATTCATAAATTGAGTCATTAAATAATATTTAAATAAATATGCTCAATAAGACTACATTATTTTCTCATTGTTAATTGGTCAGATAGTGATTAATACATTGTCATACTAGAATGGACCTGAATGGATAACTGTTTTTAGTGAAATTTGGGACATTACTACCTGTTTATAAATTTTAAAGCACTTTATTATAATCACAGATTCTTTTGAAGACATAAAGCAGTTACTTCACAAACATAAAGAATAATTCAATTTGAGATGTAGGTTTTTATCTAATGATTCATTAATTGCTAAAGCAACACAATTTCATATTTATTTATTACATATATCAAATGAACTGTATCCTGAATATGTCTGGAAGTAAAAGAAAAAATGTAAATGTGATCAAAATTTATTTTATAAATGTATACATTTTTAAAACATTCAAAGAGCTTCACAGGAGACAGCCATATTAGGCTCCCATCAGCAAGCACTTCCTGGCATCCACACTAGAGTACAGGTTTGGTGTCTGTATATGGGATGGATCCCCAGGTGGAGCAGTCTCTGGATGGCCTTTCCTTCAGTCTCTGATTCACATGTTTTCTCCTTATTTCCTCTGTTGAGAATTTTATTTCCCCTTCTAAGAAGTACTAAAGGATTCACACCTTGGTATTCCTTCTTCTTGACCTTCATGTGGTCTATGAATCTGTATTTTGTGTATTCTGGGTTTTTGGGCTAATATTCACCTATCGGTGACTGCATACCATGGGTATTCTTTTGTGACTGGGTTACCTCATTCAGGATGATATTTTCTAGTTCCATCCATTTGCCTAAGAATTTCATTTTGAAAGTTCATCTCAGAGGGATCAAGCTTCCACCACTGTATTATATTCACATTTGCTTTAATTTTTGTGAAAGATTCATGCTTTCAATAGCTGGCAGTTGATATTAATTGTCAGTTAAGTCTAGAGCTTAAACACCTGTAAGTGACTTCATAGTGTTCTTCTGTAGCTTCCATACAAAATGGTAACTGGAATCTAAAGCGAGGACCTTAGCATAGTCAGGATGGGTCATTCACCTATTGTGAATCAGCCTAATAAATTATACAGGGAAGTTTCTTATACCTACTTTGAATTAGAAATTGTTAAAAAGTTTCTTAGAAATTTTAAGTCAATTATATTTTACTCAGACCTAAATAGGGATATAACTCATTAAAAAGATTATTTATTCTCAAAGTACATTTTACTCTGTATTGAAAATAGTTGAACTGTTCCATGTCTCATTCTTGAAGCATAGACTATCAGTGTTTGTGTATCATAATCATAAATGATCACATCACAGTTCTGTTAGTTCTATCTTTTTCTGCTTAATAAAACCAATATCTACTGTACAAATGGCCTTAGCAACTTATTTTAAAATATTGTTCAAGGTCTCATAATACTACATTATGAGTAATTTATGTATGCATAAAAGTATTACATGAATTTAGCATCATAGTCAATGATGAAAGACAAAATATAACTGTGTCTTTCTAAACTTGTGCTACAGAAAAAATGGTGACTACTTAGCAATGAGGACACATTGCTATTCTAGAGATCTGCTTATACATTCAAGTTGTAATGCTGTTTCCTGCATATGAAGTCATTATATTTGTTACACATGCAATTTATTTATGCCATTTAATCGCTACATTTAACTCTTAGCAATATCTTACCTTTATTTTACACAATGTGCATTTTTACAGCAAAATGTCATGAATCAAATGATCAAACTATTTGGGAATGTAGTACAACAAAATGCATGTGTTGAGGACTCACAGTAAATCTGAGCTGTCTTTATAAACTTCTCACTTCAAATGTTAGTTGAATGGCATTCTTCCTCCCTTATGGAAAGAATATTAGCTACTACTATTTTTATTGAATTTGATGGAAATTTGGCCAAAAAAAAAAGAATACAATTCTAAAGATTTGTGTCCACAGGAAAACAGACACTATCACTAACATTTTAACAAATATTGTACAAGATGTTTTCTTTATCCATCTCTTTTTATTCTGATGTACAGCATATAAACAAATGTCTGCAAACACTAAAATGTGATAAATTATATTGGTAATCAACTTTACATTCAGCAGTTTAATCAATCTATCATGTTTCACCATTAAAGGATAAAGTATAAATTACTTTAGTATTAGTACTTTAATATTTGTATCTATTTGATATAAATATATTTAATATATTTTCTAATTATTATTAATAATTTTATTTGTTCTACATTTTAAATCTAAATATAATTAATGTAAGTGCATATATATACATATACATATATATATATATATATATATAGCATGTGTTTGTGGCTTCTAAGTTTTTCATCATGCTAATAGATTGTATTCAATTTTCTATCAGATATTTTTCACAGTATACATATTTCTATTATAAGCATGCTATAAAAATTGTAAGTATCCATGACTATGATATATTTCAGTAACAAGGAAAGTAGATATAAAAGTTTCTCCACTAAAATGATTTACTATTTATTGTGTTGCAATAGCATAAGAAATGTCCACTTCAAACAAAAATTATTATTATGAGAACCACCAAATCTTTCCACACTCATTTCATTCCTATGAAAAAAGATCAATGAAGTCTGTCTCCGAACGACAGTAATCAGCCAAAAAATAAATCTTATTCCCTAAGAGCAATTCATTGATAGTGTATTTCCCAAATGCATATTGTTAATGGTTAGAACCATTAAAAGACTCACATTTCCAAGTATTATCACTATATAAATACATAGCTTTAGCCATGGTAAGATGATTGATACTATAGTATGTCAGACTGCAAAGATGTGTTTGCTGCTTTTCATCTGTCTATTAGGGATGCAAGACACTTGGGTGTCTGACGTATGCACAGTTGTTTGTCACAGTCATGTTTATTCCCAAGCATCCTCTGGGAACTGAATGCCAAATCTCTGGTTACTTTCAGCTTCTGGACCTTGTCACAAATTGAATGCAGAGAATATTTACATACATATTACATAGGATTCAGCTTGACTGAGTTATTTGAGTTTCATTGAGTCATCTGGAATTATTAAATTTAAAAGCCACAGGAAGAAAACTAAAAGTCATCCCTCTTTTTTCAATATGTATTCATATATTCACAAAATCTCAAGAACTCATATCTGTCATATAATACCAGAAAAAATAACACTAGAGAATAATGACAAGCAAAATCATTTCTTCATGTGAACACACTTCTGTTTTAAAGTGCTGTGTTTAAAAAGATCCATAATAATTAATTTGCTCTGATACAAGCTTCTTCCCTTACTTTATTCCATCTATTTCCTTTAATTTCATCTATTCAATATCTCATTTCCTATTCTTATCTCTGGCCATGTAGAATAGCATCCCTTTAGCTCTCAGTAGATTTTGTTAATTGAATAAATAACAAACCTCTTATTTCTATAATTTTATGACATTCACAGCATTCAGTTTACAAAACAACATAAAACATATAATGCTAAATTAAAGTAGGGGAGAATTGGAGAGATATAACCTCCAATCAGAAAAGAATTATTTTCCAAGATATTTTATTTTAAAAATAATATTTTATTCTATAAAATATCTGGGGAATTTATCTCAGAAATATAATAGAAATTTTTCTATAGAACTGAGCAAAATAGAGAGTACCCAGGAAGAAATCATTAAATGTAGAAGAAAAAATTATAAAAGATTAGAATGTAGCTGCACTTGAGGAGTTATTCTCCATTATTTGGCAACAAAGAAGACAATTTCCTGAGGAAATAAAAACAACACAGTTTTAATGCTCTAATAAAAAGTATTGAAGAATCATGGAACTTTCTTTTGCATTTAAATTTCTTAATACTTTTGTAAGTAACATTTGTTTTATTTAAGATGCTATTACTATGGAGACAGCTTTGTTTTTTCATCCAGTCCCCCCAAAAAAAAAAAAAAAAAAAAAAAAAAAAAACAGTTCTATTGGAGTTTAAGAAACTCAAACCCACACAGCAAGACACACAGAGAAAAAGACCTTGTGAAAAGCAGAGATGGTGTTGTAAAGGATAAAAGTCTAGTTTCTCAATGGCTAGAGGCTTTAAGGGTGTTTGAGGGGATCCCTACTAGAATGTGATTCAATTGCTTTGGTCAGTTTGAACAAAAATGGGGAGGCTGTTAGGTCTATGATTTTAGAATTGTAGACCTCTTAAATAATAAGCTTCTTAGACTTGAAAAGAATAAAAAACTATTTAAAGATAAAGAAAAACATGAAATGTGTGTGTATATGTATATATATATAATGTTTATACATAATTATATTTATACAAATATGTGTGTATATTCTCTGAAAATTTTAAATTTTTTATGCATAAATACCATACATATATTATGCACATACATATACAAATGTTTTCTAAACTCCCCTCTATATTTTTAATTGTTTATAAAATTCCCAGAATTGTTTTCTCATATGGATCTGAATTATTACTAATGTGTCATTGTGTGCTTGAGCCTTGTTTTCTAGTTCTAATCCTTTCATTAGTATAGGTGGAATATCTCACAAATGTCTTACTGAACTTGAATGACTCTTGAGGATGTAACTTTATTGTTTCCCAATGTATATATTTAAAGAATAAACGTCACATAAACAGTGAAATGACTTCACCATTTAAGACTTTGTTTTTTAAATAAGCATTAAAATCTAAATATATGTATGTGAACAGAAATTTTATTTTAAAAGACATTTTAAGGGTATTTGTTCTAGACAGAGACATGTCAATGATTAAATGAGTTGTTTTGTCACATGTTTTCAAAATTTGTCCGTTTTATATTTAGTCTAATTAATTTATTTTTTATTGAAAATTGATTCTTGTTTTCTATAATCCATCCCAACTACAATTTCTCCACAACCCAATCCTCCCATTTCCCTATCCTCAGATCCACCCCCTTTTTCTTCAGAAAAGAGCAGGCCTCCAAGAGACTACAGCAAAACAGGACAAAATACGACCCAATAAGAGAAGACAAAAATCCTTCATACATTCATATTGATGAGGCAATCCAATAGGAAGAAAAGAGTCTCAAGAGCAGACAAAAGAGTCAGAGACACAACCACTGCCACTGTTATGAGTACCACAAAAGCAACAAGCCAACAGCCATCACATAAACCCAGAGTGCCTAGTACAGAATTCTGGAGGCCCAGTGCTTGCTGCTTCAGTGAGCCCATCTGAGCTCTGCTTTGCTGATTCAGTGGGTCATGTTTTCCTGATGTCCTCTAGCCCCTCTGTTTTTTAAAATTTATTTATTAACTTATTTTGAACTTCAAATTTTATTCCTCTCCTAGTCTACCTTCTGTCTGTTCCACATTCTGTACCTCCTTTCTGCCACCCTGTCTCCACGAGGATGTCCCCACCCCACAAACCTGCACCCCACCAGACCTCTAAACTCTCTGGGGTCTCCAGTCTCTTCAGGGTTAAGTGCATCTTTTCTGACTAAACCCAGACCTGGCAGTCCTCTGCTGTATGGGGGCCTCATATCAGCTGTTGGATGCTGCCTGTGTAGTGTCCAGTGTTTGAGAGATTGCAGGTGTCCAAGTTAATTGAGATTGCTGGTCCTCCATACATGGTTGCCCTCCTCCTCAGCTTCTTCCAGCTTTTCCCTAATTCAACCGCAGGGGTCAGCAGCTTCTGCTCATGGATTGGGTGCAAATATCTGCATCTGACTCTTTCGGCTACTTGTTGGATCTTTTGGAGGGCAGTCATGATAGGTCCCTGTTTGCGAGTGCTCCATAGCCTCAGTAATCATGTCAAGCCTAGAGACTTCCCCTTAAGCAGGACTCCACTTTGGGCCTGTCACTGAACCTTTTTTTCCTCAGATTTCTCTCCATTTCCATTCCTGCAGTTTTTTCAGTCAGGAACAATTATGGGTCAGAATCTTGACTGTGGGATGGCAACCCCTTCCCTCACTTGATGCTCTATCTCCCTGTTGGAAGTGGGCTCTATAAGTTCCTTCTCCCTATTATCGGGCATTTCATCTAAAGTCTCTCCCTTTGAGTCTTCATAGTCTCTTACCTCTCAGGTCTCTGGTGCATTCTGGAGGGTTCCCTCAACCTCCTATCTCCCAGAGGTTGCCTGTTTTCATTCTTTCTGCTAGCCCTCAGTGCTTCAGTCCTTTTACCTCACCTAATACCAAATCAGGTTCTCCTCTCCTCTCACCCCTGTTCACTTTCCCTTCTTGGTCCCTCCCTCCCTCCTCGCTTGTGATTGCTTTCTTCTCCCTCCCAAGTGGGACTGAGGTGTCCTCAGTTCGGCCCTTTAGCTTATTTTTTTCCCCTCCTCTTCTACACAATTCCCTTATCTCTAAGAAGAGGAATCCAGTGGAGACCAATTTAGACGCTCTCTGTATAATGTCTGGCTAAAGGTCTCTGAATCTGCTCTCATCTACTGACAGAAAAAGCCTTTCTGGGGAAAACTGGGCCAAGCCCTGGTCTATAGCAGAATATTTTTAGGAATTATGCCACTGATTTTTTCCAGTAGTGTTTGGTTCTTCTCTAAGATTCTGGGCAATCCAGTCTCCTGTTCCTGGCCATCCTGATAATGTAGAACATGGGCTTCCTCTCATGGCAGAAGCTGAAATCAAACCAACTATCTGTCATGCTTACAGGACAGATTGTAAGTGGAGAAGCTTCTGGCTATGCTGGTGTCTAGGTTTCTCTTCCAATAGCCTGCAGAGTGCCTTCTTGTGCCAAATATACTGAAATGTAGGAGGGAATGCTCCATGGCCACAGTCAGCAGACCTCTCTGTCCAATAAACAGGATGGATGTTGTCCTCAGCAACCTGGCACTTTTATCAGTTTTCAGAGAGCAACGTTTGACTTAGCTTCAGCCTGGGTTGTTTAGAGATCTTCACAGGATTCCATTAGACAAAACTCAAAGGAATGTAACCCAGAACCACATGGGAAGCCTTGCTAGGCTAAAAATCATGAACACTTCAGACTCCATATCTTCCATTACTCCAGGCCTCACTTGAGTCACTCTCAAAGATTCTAGGAAGTTTCCACTGCTGTGTTTCCACATCATGTCCCCAAATTTCCCCAATTCTAGCTGTCTCTGCCTTCAATCTCTTCTTCCTCCTAACAATTTAAATAGACCTCTAATCCCTAGTGAAACAAAAACAGTTATTAAAAGTCTCCTAAACAAACAAACAAACAAACAAAAAGCCCAGGGCCAGACAGTTTTGGCTCAGAATTCTACCAGACTTTCAAAGAATAGTTAACCCAATACTCCTCAAAATAGAAACAGAAGTAACATTACCTAATTCATTTTATGAGGCAACAGCCTCATAATAATAATGAGCCTGAGATAATAATTCTGGGGAATTTGAGTGAAGTCTGCCTCTCTAACAAAATATGGATGAGATCTGCCCTGACAGATGGCAAAATGGTCACCAGGTCATTAACAAAATACAGTCTCAGATTTCGGAATTGAATACAGGTATTTGATTTTTATCTCCTCTTGCATGAGTAACATTCTTGCTTCTCTGTTAGTACAAGACTGTCATTCCCTCTACAATATTTAAACATAGTAAAGGCAACTTACAGCAACCCTATGGCAAACATCAAATTAAATGCTGAGAAACTCAAAGTAATTCCACCAAAATCATCAACAAAACAAGACTGCCCACACTCTCTGTATCTACACATATCTACACATTATCATACTTAAGGTTTTAGCTAAAAAAATAAGACAAGTAAAGGAAATCAAGGAACTACAAATAAGGGAATCAAAGTATCATTATTTGTATTATGATATGATAATACGCATAAGTGACCCTAAAAATTCCATTAGGCAACTCTTACAGTTGATAGCCACTTTCAGCAAAGTGACTGGATAAAAGATTAACTGAAAGAAATGATTAGGCCACAGGGCGGTGGTGGCGTACACCTTTAATCCCAGCACTTGGGAGGCAGAGGCAGGCGGATTTCTGAGTTTGAAGCCAGCCTAGTCTACCGAGTGAGTTCCAGGACAGCCAAGGCTATACAGAGAAACCCTATCTCAAAAAAAACACAAAAAAAAAAAAAAAAAAAAACCCAAACAAACAAACAAACAAAAGAAATGATTAGGCCCTCTATATACAAATGATAAAATTTGTCTTTACTATTCAGAATTGCCATCACCTAAGAGTCACATACTAGGTGACCTAGAACTAGGAGTGTGTCTAAGAATAGTAACTCAGTACATTCATTGCTATCCTATTACTCTCTAATTTCACTCTTTTTGGATAAGGAAGGTTGGGGAACACCATTTTTGTGGTTGTTTTGCCTTTGATTTTGTTATCTTTGGGTCAGTTTGATGATCCTGTCACTGTTTCATGACTAACACTGTCTTTTCAGAAGGTTCTGAATCATCAGAACACATAGAAAGAATACTGCCAGCTTCTTTTCAGTTCAGCCATTGAAGACTCATGCTTAGACAGATGTGGGGAGGTAGGAGACATCTCCAGGAAGAGACAGAGACCGGGGATAAGGAAGGTGCCCAAGAATCAATTGGGGTGACCTTAGCTATGACTCACAGCATTAGGTATATGGAACCTAAAGAGGCCACCTCTTGTAGTCAGGCAGAAACACCAATGGAGCTACAGGGAAACCAACCCACCCACAAAACCTTTGACCCAAAACTTATCCTGTCCATAAGAAATGCAGGAACTGAGGATGGAACAAAGACTAAGGCAATGGCCAAGCAATACCCAGTCCAAATTGAGACCCATCCCATGGGCAAGCATGAATCACTGACAATATTAATGATACTCTGTTAGGCTTGCAGACAGGAGTCTATCCTGGCTGTCCTTTGAGATGCTTCACCCAGCAGTTGACTCAGACAGATACAGACACCCACATCCAAACAGTGGTTGGAGGATGGGGGTTCTTATGAAAGAATAGAAGGAAGAATTTCTGGCCTTGAAGGGGATAGGAACTTCATAGGAAGACCAACAGAATCAACTAACCTGGACCCTTGGAACTCTCAGAAACTAAAACACCAACCAGAAAACATACATGGGCTGGACCTAGACCTCCCCATACATTTGTAGCAGATGTACAGCTTGGCCTTCATGTGGGTCTTGAACAACTAGCAAAGAAGCTATCCCAAAAGCTATTGCCTGTTTGTGAGATATGCTCTTCTCACTGGTAGCCTTGTCTGGCCTCAGTGAGAAAGGATGCTCCTAGCCTCACAGAGACATTTGATCTGTCAGGATTGGAGGATACTCAAAGTTTCTCCCACCTACTCAGAAAAGAAGGGGACGAAGGTGGGGGAAAGATTGTGGGAGGGGTGACTGGGAGGTGGCCAGTGAGCTAGATATGAAGTGAATAAGTAAAATTAATTTAAAAAATAAAATGAATGATAACAGCATAGAAATTGCCACTTGGGTCCTAAAACCTATTTTCTCTTTAGATTATTTGATTCTTTAACCACCGGCTATTAATGACTGGCCAACCTATTCTTCTTACTGGAAGCTTACATCCTTGTCTAGAGAGCAGAGACTTTATTCCTTCTCGTGTGTCTAGCATCCCCTCTCACCACCAACTCCATTCATTAATACAGTCAGGCTACTGTTCTTCTGCATTCCGCATTAACTCTAAAGCAATCCACACAATGCAGGCATAATAATGTAGCCTTCAAAGTACTGGTCATATAACAATAATGCGTGTTAAAATTCTGCAATGGTTTACAATGTAATTTGCTTTTGTATTCATAATTTCAATAACTACCATAATCTAGCTCCCTGTTTGCCCTCAAGCTGTCTGTCTGACATTTTCTCATCTCACACTAACAACATCAATAACTACTACTTCTGGGAACATTCAGACATGCCACTGGTGGTTCTGTATTCTGCTGCTTTTCTCAGTGCCTTGCTGCACACTGGGTGAGAAAGGATGAAGTGAAGCCTGGATCAGGTAGGTAAGCAGGATCTTGGTCCATCTGTGAGTGCCAGGGAAGGGGACATGGGGAGATCTTCTCCAAGGCTTTTATTGTCACAGTTCTTTTAGAAAGTATTTAGTGAACCAGCTATCTTAGATGATGCTCAGTGAGACTTTATTCAGAGTGAATAAGGGCTATATGAATCCTAGGGAGTTGGTAGGGGTATTCAGGCTGAGAGTAAATTGTCTATGGCAGAAAAAAAAAAAGAAAAGAAAAAGAAAAAGAAAAAACCCTGGGAGTGTTCATTTACATGCAGAAGAACTTCAGGTGCTTGCCTGGGCAGGTACTTACCTGGAGAAAGAAAGTTGACCCTTTAATTTAGCCATGGACTTTCCAGGGATAGAAAATGTGGGATCATGCTCTCAAGATAATGTCTTATAGAGAAAAGGAAGCTTCACTAAGAAAGGGAGTTCTCCAGTTTATTCTGCGGTCAAGAGCAATCAGGACATGAAAGACTATGACCTTATAATAGCAGGGTCTCCCAACATGCCCCCATTTCCAGTGATGTAATTTGAATTCCTCAGTGAAAATATTCCATTTTTAATTTATTTTTAATTTAATGTTTTAGTTTTTTCCCTCAGAGAATGTGTTAACTCTGATTTTGACTTGCTATGTACAGTCTAAAAGATTTACAAAAGCAAAGACAATAGCATTATGAACTCTAGAAATATTACATAGGCATAAAAATAAACAAGTAATGATTTATTTTATTACATCTGTATTTATTGCCTTTCACTACACTGAATTCAAAATTATTTTCAAGAGAATATCAGAAGTTGCATCAGTACATTTATATACATAAATGTGTATTTTTCACTTTAGAAAACAAATATTATATGCATTTTTACACATCACTATCAAAATATTATATTTATTTCAGCTGTGTCTTTGCTTTGCTTTATATTGTTTCCATGAAATGTAAGCTCCCTGAGAGTAAGAAGACTTTTGTATTTGACCACTTCTCTTTATATATACATTTCATGATATTAACAGAACTAGGACACACACACAAACATTCTATAAACATTTTCCAAATAGGAAAAATGATTTGCTAGAGTGCAAAAGAACTTTAATGTTTTTATGAAGCAAGCCCTGTCCTTCATAGATATATAATAGAAAATACAGCCCAATTGGTAAGTCTAAGGCAGAAGAGACAGATATAACACTATGCTGTATAATAAAATTTATATTGTATTCCTTTACAAAGGGATTGAATTATATTTACATTGCATAGTAGACTCAGAAGGTTAGCATTAAATGCGTAAAAAACATTGAATTTACATTTCTGGAAAAGAAACAATCACAAACACTAACAATTCTTATGTGCACCTGTCAACAGACAAATGCATTCATTAAGCCTATAGAAATAATATTCATGTGGGAACAATACCACATTCCTAACACTAGAAAAAGAAAGAGAGTTTTTGTACAACTGCATACACTGATATTCAGGCAGAATGCTAATAACTAATCAGTATCCTGAAATAACAATGTGCCTGCATTTCAGCCATTTTAAATAATTTCTATAAATACAAGTATTTCATAACTCATCTTTTGCCTGGAGTGGTAGTCTCTGCATGATCTCCTCAGAAATCCAATTTCAAGTCTTGGTTTCTTCTATCACGATTGCAGAATAGCCTTGGGCTTGTTGTGAATTTTCATGGTTGATTTTATTTTATATGAATGGCAGGATCATATATTTTAATTTCATTCATTATATCTGGCCTGAGCATGACCTTCTTGTTTTTTATTGCTCCTTTCTCAACTATCAAGAACCTTTGTTTCATTGAAATAGAGCAATAATGTAGTAACTTTGGAAAATAAGGTAATTGAGACTTGCAGTTTTCAAACATGCTAATCTGCATTCAGTACACTCAGAATCTACTATTCACATATGAAAATGAACAGGTGAAATATGCATGTTCTTGCCCTCAGCTCATGCAGGACAACAGACCTTTGATTCCCCATGTATGTGAGTGTATCTCAATTATCTGTACCTTTAGTGCAGAGTATAGGAGTAAAACCTCTGTATAAATATTTACATACAATTGTTGAATTACCCCCAGGTTTTGCCTATGTGTGTGTCTGTTCTTGAAAGTATTACTGACTTTCATAGCTCTCTTTCCATACTATAAGAAATAGAAAAGTTTAAAATAAAAAAGACAACAGAAATGAGGGCAAGTTTGGAAATCTGCAAAAGCATCTTGGTACAGTTTTCATGGCTAGATTAACCAAAAATAATCAAAAGATGAATGACTAAGATAAAAATGTACCTTTGGCCTCAAGTAAAAATGGCATGGGCTCCTATAATCACAGGACTTGAGGAGACCAAAGGACCCAGTGTTCAAAGCCAGCATCATCTACAAAATAGGGTCAGTCTAAGTAACCTGAGACCTTAATGAATTTTAAACATTATATTATGTTTAAAAATAATAGATTGTCTAAACTACTAAAAGAACCAAAAAAGTTAACCAAGTACTCTCAGTCTTAGACCTCCCTCTAAATATCAAAGAAAATCCTAAATAATAACTACAATGGATAACATTTTACCAAATATATAAAATTAACATTCTTTGACAACAGTCTCATGAAATGACTGAACTTTATATGAAGTTATATTTGTAATATTTACTACTCATGATTTAAAGGAGAGCTTTTATCAACTATAAGTAATATATACATATGAACTTAACTTATGAAACAAAAAATACTTTAAGAATCATCAAACATAGGACTAATCTAGCAATATTTGTAACAGAAACATGTGAAATAATGTTTCTTTACATGGTAAGCTTTCCTTAATTGAACTACTAATGCACTGATTATATATTTATTATGTGAAGTTGGCCAGCCATTTTCATAAGTACTAAGAATTCATCAATTGCATAAAGCTCATTTTTCCTCTCAATATCCCAATGGGGAAAGTTGGCAGTAAGTAATGATATTCAATAAAATTAGTAGGAGAGCTAATAGAATCATATATTTTAATGAGTAATAAAATATTCAAAAATATGAATAACTCAAAAGTCATATTTAATCAGAGTCTATTATGTAGTTGAAGGTGGAGAAGTTTGCCAGGCATATAAACACAACTAGGTGTACAAATTATTAAATATCTTAGGAAATATTTACATTTGAAATGTTGCTTTTATAAATAATGTAATAAAAGTGTCCTTATAGTTTAGTTATTTTACTTACTAAGACAGAATTCTAAAAATGTAATAATGTTATAAAAGACAGAACTTTTAAAAGAACCCTAAGAGAGGTGGCTAATTAGACACAGTGCTTACCACGTAAACATGAGGACCTGATTTGGGGTCCCTACGACCTTGATAAAATGTTAGGCACAACTGTGACTCTGAAACTCCAGAGCTGGACAGGTCTGAAGGATCTTACTATCCAGTCAGCTTAGCAAAATGATGAGCTCCAGGTTCAGTGAGAAAACTCTGTTAAAATATAAGGTGGAGAATGGCTAAGGAAGATACCTGACATTAACCTCGAGCATCTACACATATACATGCAAATGTGCACACTTACACACACATGCACCACAAACACACATTTTAATCTAAAATAAAAGAAGAATGTGTATTTCTCTTATTCTTACAGCTATGTGGATTTGTTATCCTCTTCACAATCAATTGTGGTTCTTTGTGCTAAAGTGTTCGGTAGTATATCTTTACTTTCAGCCTTTGATAATACAGATACAAATCATTTAATTCGTTTTCACATTTAAAAATCTGTTATTTTAAATCTGTTAATTTTATATGAAAAACATGCATTTTCTCCTTATGTTTATAATTAGTCCTATATAGAGACACAGACAGACAAACACAGACTCAGAGACACAGAGAGATAGGCAAGTAGAGACAGAGATCTTTATAGTGCTCAAGACTACCTCCTTACTAGATACTTGTATTTTTCATTTCAAATAAACACAAAATTACTTCTTATGTTGTTATTTCCTCATTTTTTTCTTTATATAATTTTGGGTCTTCTTACATTTAAATGTGGTAAGTCCTGTTTCAAATTCATTTATAAATTTATTAATTGTTTCCTCAGTCCATGTTATAATTTCATGATATATAAGATATTCCAAAATTATCTGCTTTCACAGAAATGTAAGAGTTTTGTCTCTTGTACTTATTATTAAAAAGAATATTGTCAGTGTTATAGTTGGGTTGTTTACTTGGCAGAAGGAGAAAAAAGAAAGAAAATAGAAAGAAAGAAAGAAAGAAAGAAAGAAAGAAAGAAAGAAAGAAAGAAAGAAAGAGAAAGAAAGAAAGAAAGAAAGAAAGAAAGAAAGAAAGAAAGAAAGAAAGAGAGAGGAGGAAGTAAAAAGAAAGGAAATAAATGAAGAAAAGGTAACAAAGAAAGTAAGAAAACAGAAAAATAAAAGAAAGAAAAGAAAAAGAGAAAGAAAGAAGAAAGGAAGGAAGAAAAGTGAGAGAAGAGACAGGGAGAAAGAAAGAGAAAGGCAGGGAATTTTTTTTCACTATTCAACACAACGTGGTGGTTCAGAATTCAGTGTCTTTGGCCTCAAATCCCTGGACAGGAATTGTAGGATTATAGGTGTGTGATATACTCAGTAATGAATACTTCTTTTACAGGACCCAGGTAATTAAAGATATTACTCACTTCAAAACAAATCTGTTCAAAGATTAGAAAATATACAAAAGAACCACTAATCTACACAGATGCAAACATTTGACTGGGTGCTTTGAAATTGTACAGAAAGATATTGCTGTTAAACTTGTGGATAAATGATACCAGGATACTTGCATTTTAAAAAAATGATTTATAAATCATACAACAAATGAAAGAGTTTCTCCTCTTGTTTCCCTTCTATTAGTATTCCAATAATACTAATTATTGAAAAGAATATTGTTATAGTTGGGTTGTTTACCTAAACGGCCTTTAAAATGTATTTCAATTTTCATGACTTTATTTTGTTTTTGCTGTATTCTTCTGTTGTTATTTAGTTTTTGGTCTTCATCTTACATTTTAGTTATTCTTTGAAAAATACTATATAGTATAGCAATTAAAATTTATATTTATAATTAGAATTGAAGAAAAATTCCAAAAGAATCTTAAGGAAACTTTTTGAAAGAACAAGTAGAGTGAATGGCTTACAAATCCATTTCATCATTAAAACTTAAACTACATATTTTCTTGTGTTTTGAGGCTGTATATTCATGAGACATATCCAGCTATATTATATGTAAATAAATATCCTAGCCTTGGGGTAAAAGGAATATTCTATTATTCTTCCAGAACTTCAGGATAGGTTTTTGTGAAGGATTTCTAAAACTATATTTCACAGCTTTTTTTTCCTCTCACAAAACTTATTTCTATTGTAAATTATGAAAGGTATTTTATTATACATTTTAAGTCCAAGCAGACATGATGATAATGAATATGTGAGAAGTTTCAGGGATTTAACAGGTTACTTTAACAATCTGTGTGCATGTGAGTTGTCCATGCTTTATATAACAGGTTCAAAACCATGCCTATCCAAGACACCTTTCTTCAATCCAGTCGATCCTAGTGGAGTAGCTTATGTTTCTTCTGTTATACTCTCTCATTCTCCATCTTTTCTCTCATCCTTTGAATCAATAAAATCAAGGACCAAACCTTTCAGGTGAATGTCAAAATTTGTTGAAGAGTAAATGCTACTTAGTCATTGCTCAGAGCACACGAGTGAAGTCTGTCTGAAGACACTAAGAAACAATAGAAAGGAATAAAGTCATCTGCCAAGTAGTTTGGCTTCTATGGACTCCTATAAACTCTGAATCACAGAAGACAGGACATTATCTTTGACAGCCACACAATCTCTCCAGTTGGTTCCTTGCTTTCCTAATTCTGCATCCTACTGCCTCCTCTCATTTAAAGGCTTTATACCTATGACTTTATGTTCATGTAATGATATTTACTTCCACATTCATGAACATGTCACTCCCACTAATTTTCCACTCCCTTTATCAGGTAATACCAAAGAACATCTATAACTAACCAGGTACTTTATCTTCTTATAGCTAAAGTCTATACGTCACACTGTCAAAATTTTTGATATTACAACACTGTTTAGCATTTTATACCAGGTTTCTTCTTCATTAATTGCAAATAATTTCTCTCTAAACATTTACTTTTAGTTGCCTAACATAATTTTCCATTTGCTAGTGAAAACACATTTGAGAAGAATAAATATTCTCTGAAATAATTTCCTTTTTAATTTCATGAAGATGATGTTATGTGGCCAGTAATCTAAGAAACAGCTAGCCTATTGCATTCTATATAAATACTATTACTGCCTCCAAATTAATAGCTGAATATAATACTCTTTTCAAGCACAGAATTTAATCTATCATTTGACAATAAATCATGGGTGGCAAAACCCCAGCCTCAAAATACACATTATTTAGAAGCTAAAAAATATCATTCAATGTCACATAATAAAGGTCATAGTTGAAGTAGATGATATCCTATACATGTGTTTGTATCTAATCATTTTTGCAAAACACGGTAAAGCTGACAAACCATCAACCAGTAAAGTGCACAGCATACAGAGAGAGAGGCATGAACCAGCAATACACAAAACTCATAGAAACATTCATGCTTTGCAGGCTGCTCTGGACTCAGAACCCATTGATAGTTAGTTTGTCTAAGAGGAAGAAGCAAATAGAACCATCAGGCCTTCAACCCAGAGCTTCTTCCATCCCATGCAGCTGGTAGTTCTTTTATCCGTTGGGGTAAAGACAAAGTTCCATCCACTTCTGTGATATTTTGAATCACCATGTGTCTAATGTCCAAAGCTGACTGCCCTACAGCCAGTGGTGGCAATTGGGATGAAAGTAAAGTAGAAAAGGTGCCGCATATGAAACTGACCTCCAGGTAACATCAACTAATTTTGGAAGCAAGGTTTAGAGGCCATTTTCAGGAAACTGGATAGTTTCTCACCAGTAAAATCAGTTTACCCAAGAGAAATATCTCTGAATAGTTGGCCATCAAAGAATTTTTTAGACACCATTAGTCTTGGACACACTACAGGACAGCTCACCAACAGACTTGGCAGCATTCACATACTTTGAGAATAGCTCACTAGAGTTCAGGTTTAATTTTCAGACACTACTTCTTCATTTGAATGAAACAAAGAGAAGGCCATAGAAACAACACAGAGAAGTAAAGAATGAGCCAGCCTCAGTGATGTGTAAAGGTTCTCCTATCAGGGAAAGGAAAAAGGATTACTGCTTGAGCTGAGGGGTTCAAGGAAACATAGGAGACCCTGTTTATAAAACAAACAAGAAAAAGAAATAAAAATAAAAACATAAAATAAAATCATATAATTCTCTTATTTTAATAAGCATGTATAGGTATATATAAACCTTGTTAATTCAACTGCATATTTTGCAAAAAAATGACTAGAATGATCTTCTATTTTGATGATGATTGTGTTTAGAATTTCACAATTCATATATTTTCACTTACTCATATCATTGTTATCTCAAAGTAATATTAATATTTTCCTGAGATGAGATGAGTATTAACATCAGAAAATGTATTCAATCATGTTGACCATTAACACAAAACTAACATTCAGAAAGCTGTAAAGTAAGTATTAGTAAATTTAATAATTAAGTTCTTTTCATAAAAGTCAGGACATCAATAAGCTAACTTGTTGGTAGAAATGTCCTATTAATTTTTACTTTGCTTGACAGAAGTCTGTTGGCTCCATGCTCCATTTAATCTTCTCAGAATGAAAAGGAAACTGGCAAGAATCTCATGACACTGACCTTTATCACAATTTGATCGAGATAGCTGAATACTCTTGACTCTGAGGTCCTTAGTAATTATGTGTATGAAGTAAGCACATTGTGTGGAGTGTTACCCTGGGTAAGATGGTCCTGGTTTGTGTAAGGAAGCAGTGTGAGCAAGCCCTAGGGGAAAAAAAACAAGCAATGTTCAGTTTCTTGGAGTCAGCACTCCAGGTTTGTGCCCTGCCTGAGATTCTGACTTTGATTTCCTCAATGATCAGCTATAGGTCATTGAAGCTAATTATCTTCTTTCCTTCCCAAGTTTTTTTAGTCGTCATGTTTTACCAAAGCAATAGAAACTAAATTAAAAGATTATTTCCAGATCAATCATCAATCAAGACAATCTGTCACAGATATGGCCACAGGCCAATCTGAGTTGGTCAATTTCTCAAATTACATATCACAGGTTACTCTAGGTTATATCAAATTGACAGTAAAAACTAATGAGAATGATTGCACATTCTGTATATGTATAAAATATTTATCAAATCAAAGTAAAAAGTACATTAAAATGTGTATTTATTTGTTTAATCTTAATATTTTTAAAGTATAGAGCAATATTCCTCTCAGACATAGAAAGAAATATTTACCAGTATTGTCTTAAATATGAAATCCAGAAACCTAAAAAATATATGTTAATATCAAAAAGTTTACAATTCAAGAAGGAAAATGAGTTTAACATTTAAAAATCAGACAAAAACATGTATTATAGCCATGTGTAAAGTTAGGTAAAGATTTTTATTTCATGAACTTTAGCTGCTTTTTTAAACAAGATTTTTCTATACTTATTATTTTAATTGTTTTATATATTTGCATTCCAAATGCTGCTCCTCTCCCAGTCCCTCCTCCAAGATATCTTTACCTCATCCCCTTGGCCTCTGAGAGAGTACTCCCCATTTCCCACCCCCACCCTCACCTCCCCCTGCTCACACCTCCTCCTCCCATATCTCCCTTTTCTGGCTCATTTGTCTTCAGGATTAGGCTCATCCATTCCCACTGAGGCCAGACAATGCAATCCTCATCTACATATGTGCTAGGGGCCACAGACCAGGCCATGTAGGCTCTTTGGTTGATGGTTTAGTCTCTGAGAGCTCACAGGGTCTGGGTTAGTTGATAGCATTGGTCTTCCTATGGAGTTGCAATTCCTATCAGCTCTTTTAATCCTTCTCCTAACACTTCCATAGGAATCCCCAACCTCAGTCCAATCAAGTTGTAACTATCTTCATCTGTCTCAGCTGCTGTCCTCTGTAGAGTTTCTCAGAGGACATCCATGCTAGGCTCCTGTTTGCCAACACAACATAGCATCAGTAATAGTGTCAGCATTTGATGCCCACCCATAGGATGGATCCCAAGTTGAGCCAGTCACTAGATGGCCTTTCCTTCTATCTCTGTTTCATTTTTTTGTCCCTGTATTTCTTTTAATCAGGAACAATTCTGAATCAAAATTTTTGGAGGTAGGTTGGTGACCCTTTCTCTCCACTGGAGGCCCCATCTACCTACTGGAGGCAGTCTCTTCAGTTTCTCTCTCACAACAGTTGGACATTTTGGCTATAGTCACCCCATTGGTCCTGGGGGCCTCTCATTTTCCAGATCTCTGGGTTTATCTAAGGTTCCCCATGTTCCCTACATACATGCTTAGTATGTTGATCCCTTGACCCCTCTGGGCTTCTCTCCTGTTTCCTCCCCATACATAATACTGCTCCCCTTTGTGTTCCCCCTTCCTTCTCCTACCCAGGTCCTTCCCTCCCTCTGCCTCTTTAATGGAGAGTTTGAATTGTGAATGGAGGTATATGTCTTTAATTTCAAGACTTGGAAAGCAGAGAAAAGCAGATATCTGTGAGTATAAAGCTAGACTAGCCTACATAGTGAGACCCTGTCTCAAAAACAAAAAAAACACCAGTATTTGAGTTATAATATTGACATTAATGTAGATTTTTTAAATGTTTTAAATGTAATGTTTTTTTTTAAGTCATGTTTTTAAAACAGATTGTTATGCAGCTACACAGTTTTAAAAGGTTTTCTGCTTTAATCATTTTAAACATTGGAATTATGAACTTAGGTTGTGTATTTTATTTCATTTATTTCAAAAAGTTACTAGCTTTCATATAAATTTCTTTTAGTTTTGGTTGTCATAGAATAACATGTGTGTATGGAGTGCAGTGTGAAAATTCAGTACATCTAGACAATGTGTAATTAGCAAATAGAAGTACTGTAGATTATCTGCTCAAATATTTATCAGTTATGCACTAAATTATAAATTATAATCATCCTACTATACTGAGGGCTTTCACAGTTCCCACTTGAGGTTTAATTATGAAATTGAGGCATCTATATAGTGTGAAGGATTTGGCCATTTTCTGGGGCAGTATCTCAGCTACCTACATAAACTTATCTTGACTTCTCCATGATCCCATCTCTCCTACCCAATCTCACCGATGCTTCCTGCTGCTGTTTCTATCTCTGTCTGTCTCCCTTCTCCCTCCTTCTGAGTTTCTCTCCTTCTTCAGAGTCTTTCTTTCTGCCTCTCCGGCCAGCTTCCTGCCTACCTAGAAGTTCCAACCCTGTACTTTCTACCACAGCTCTGGCCTTCAGTTCTTTATTATAAAAAAAAAAATCCAATTCCAGTCTAAACCAAGCAGCATTAAAACAAGATCCAATCCATCTCTTAGGGTTGCCTTTTGGCCTTGAGGATTGGCTTCACCTTCACCACAGAAGTTTGCTTTTTGTTCTGATAACTTCAGAGTCATCTTTTGAGCAGGTGAGAAAGGACAAGCATTTACATATTGAAAATTGGAGATGGGCCATAAAAATGACAATACCAAAATCCTACCAGCAATGAGCTCTCTGCCAGCACAGCAAATAACATCTGAAAATACCGGGACATACCTCATACAATGTGAGGGAAAGATATCCCAGCATTACTATATTGTGAGAACAAGATACTTAGGTGTCCAACAATGATATAAAATGAATTAGAACTTACACACCAGTAAGTAAAATATTCAAGAGAGGAACTACTGCACTTTTGCAATACATTGCCATATCTAGTGTGTCCTCTTTTGCTCATCTGAAATCAATGATTCATTTGTAATTTGGGATCAACTTAGGTACTATTAGAAAAAGGCCTCAAGTAGAACAATAAGAAGGACTGTCTACAAAGAGATGAACAGTTGCTTTTTCTGAATTTTGAAGTGTTTTATCATTAAATGCTCAACCTTATTAACAACCAACAACTTTCTTTTGAGACATTTTAATTTTAAGATTTATGCCCAATTTTTGATATTGTTTTAAATACAACATTCTTCACTGTTTATTTTGACTTCTGGTAATGAATTTCTGTCATGCTGGAAGTGAGTCCCATCTGTTTTTAAATATCAACTCATCAGTGGCTTATTAATTTAAATCCCACTAAATATTGCTGGAAGCTGACCAGTGTGTTCACAGCATGACACTGAAACAGATCAAAATGACACATGCTGCAGTAATTCTAAGAACTAATGTCCACGAGGCAACAACTGTAATTGTTCTTCACACTGGCAGCTTCCTGTTCTCTAGAGAAATTTCTTAGCATATGCATTTTAATTATTTGTAAGAAATGACATAATGATGTTGAAAATAAAAGTGTGGTCTATGGAACTGTATTGCATATGGAGCCACAAGAAAAACTGCTTTCATAAATTAAATGATTGAGTCGTGTTTTGAGAATGAAACTTAAGAAACAAACACTGAACAATGTCACATAAATAAATAAACCAGAATAAATGTCAAACATTAAAGATCTAAAACTCCGCATTAGAATATATGTAATAAACAGACAAAACATCAGAAATGGTATCTTTATATCATATAATAAGTTTTCTCAAAATAAAGAAAATATTTGTATCACAATTATATTTTTCCTTTGATATGTGTCCTCGAGATGACAGAAATGAATTCAATATGTTTTCTGAAGATCAGTCTAAAAGAGGATGTATTCTTCACTATTTTAAGAAAAAAATACATACTCCTAAATATTAAAATACTTCTTTAAAAATTAGAAATTAAAGAGAGTCGTGTTCTTTCTTTCATCACTTTTTTATTGAGCTCATATATATTCCAATTTATAAAAGACATTTTCTGGGCAGTCCAGATCAAAAGAAGTCTGGTTCTCAGTGCAGGATAAAATATGATGTGTTCTTTGCTTGCACATGGGTAAATCATTTTTGAGCCACTGTGCAAAGTGCTGGTTTTGATAGATACTAAAAGAGGCTAATATTTTAAACACTCAATTTTAACCAAAGCAAATATTAAATAAATCAATCTTTTTTCTTGTGTATTTGCTAGAAAGGTGAGATATCAGAGACGAAATATTCTAAATCAAATATATTTAAAATATAAAGCACAGAGAAAGAAGCAAACATCACAATTACTGAAAATAATAGGTTACTGAAGATACAAATTATTTAAAAGTCCATTCTAGATGGCTAATTTCCTTTGTGACAGAGGGAGTATTTCACTATAAAGCAACAGTTCATTTATTTTAAATTGATCTAACTGTTAACAGCAAAAACATTTTAAAACATTTTTCTAGGACTCTCAAAGAACGATGTTTCAGCTGGCAGATGAATAAACTACTGTGGAATCTTTGTGAGTTCTCATAGAGAAACACAATCAGTTTTATTCCAAGTTACAAAAAAAAAATCAAAATCATTTGGGTACTGGCACTGTTATAACTACTCCATTATCCTGCATGTAAAAATGCTAACTGCAATTTTGAAATTTTAAAATGAGTTTTAGCTCAAGCCATAAAACAAAGACTTTTCAAGTTCACTGTGAGACAGTGAGCTGCCAAATTACTATCCATAATGACATCCAAGTAGCCTTCATGTTGGCAGAATCTGTAGCTCTGCTACATGCATTTTTGACTAAGTTTACTTTGTTCAGAGCACTGGGGAGTATGGCTAGTTTAATGATTAAGGGGAATTGAGATGGAAAAGCCAACCTCTGGAAAATACAACCTCTGGAAGTAAGAAATCAGATCATCCCTGAGAGTCAAAAACAAACTTGCTCCAGAACATAAGGAAACTATATTTAGTATGGAACATTCAAAAGTTCAAATTAATTTTTTACTTATATCCAAGTTAAGTTTTGTTAAATATTATATCTTATCTTTGGTTTCAATGTAAGGCTTAGTGAAAAAGAATGTGCTGCAGTCAAGGCCACAAACCTGGACCAACCATCTTCTGGGGATGATCAGATTCAGGTAGAAAACAGCTACCTATAGAAGACTGGGACGTTAATGTGGAGTTGGACATTGGAGATAATCAAACATGACCACTAAGACACATTTGTATACCATAGAACATTTCAAGAGAAGTCTGAGTTATTCAGTCTCCAGAACTGAATAAAGCAATGAGGTAGGTTGGAACCTAAGAAATAAAAACATGGATATGATTCTTTATAAGTTATAAAATTATATTTATAAAATATATTATTTTTTACATGATCTATAGAAAAATGCAGCAAAGAAATGCTTCCATTACAGACATCTGTGGCTGTAACAAAGCCAAAAGTGACAAAATGGGTTGTTTTTTTTAAAAACTACTGTGACTATAATCACTAAAATTAAATATGTAGTGTTTTACATAAGCAGCATATATATGAAATATATATTAGAGTCAGTTTCCTACTTTTGAAGATACTCAGGATATATGTTTAAAATATTAGCCTCCTATTTTATATTAATAGGATTATTAATATAAATATTAAGAGGAGAAAAGATAAGAACTTTGAAATAAATACAGCTCCTGATTTCAAGAAGGAAAAATTAATGAAGTGAGTATGAAGCAAGTGGGCAAGAAAGGGTTAAATCAGCCATATTAAGACTCTTAACCACCATACATCTCCAACAAGGATTTTATTCAGGACTGGTCTCCAGTTGATTTGTTAGACATAACCTCTGAGCCTTTGCAACATTTGGTCTGACATAGTGGTTTTCTATATCTGAGTCTGAGAATCATGCCAGTTTTATTTAATATAATAAATGACATTTATGGACAATCTCTACTGATGCTAGAAGAAAAAGTAAAATGTTTGAATCGTTGAAGTCACCCTGACCTTCAGTAAAATCCTAAAAACTAAGATTTACATGAGCTTCTCTTAACACATTGGTAAATGTGTTAATTCTCTTAACACACTGTTGGTGACAATCCACCAGAAAGAAACATCTGAAAGCATGCACCTGGTCTCTCTCAGCCAGTCCCCAATATACCCTTTACCATGGTCATTTTAAATACTATTTTTTAAGGGAGTAAAGAATAAATTTTAATTATAACTCTTTTAAATCATTTGAGTGATTTTATCTAATTACAAAGACAAGATGTGACCGGGAGAAACCCAAAGTTGAAATTTCTTTTGTCTGTGCTTGATTTTCTTTTTATTGTTTGCTAATTTCACACATGCAAATAATGTGAATCAAATGCAAACCTTATTCCTTTTCTATAACTTTTCACATATTCCTGCATAGGCTCAGTTAAAAAGAAACAAACAAACAAAGATAAAGCAAACAAAAAACATTGAAACCTCTAACCATTGCCTTTGTGTGCATAAGTGAAGGACAATCAGTTCCAGTACATGTAATCTCTCAGGGGTCACATTCCTCTGCAAAGTTGACTCTCCATTTCAAACAGCTATAAATTACAAATAGCTCCTTTGCAACAGGAAGGATATTGTAAGACTCTTCATGTTTTGCTGGGTCAATTTTATGCACTGTGTTCAGTCACAACCATTGTAGTTCATTTGTACAAAGGTACAGTCCTGTCACTGCAGATATCTGTGCTCTCTCATTCTTACAGTTATCCTAATCTCTCTTTCCTTGATGGCCTCTATGCCTTAAATAAGTGGTGTGTTTTCAATGTCCCATTTGCATTGCCTCCAGTGTCCACTTGTACCGTGGACACCAACATGGCATTGAGTATCAGCATGTTCCACAGACATCAACATGACTCTCAGAAGAAAGCTCAGCACAGCAGTGGAGAACCATGTCGACGTCTTTTGTTTGTGTTGTGGCCAAGGGCCATCTGATGTCCATGGTCCATGCTGTTTTCCAAAACTATGTGTAAGGCCATTATTCTTGCTGTTGCTGGCTGTTGAGGACAAGAATGTTTCTTTTGCAGTGGTACTAATGACTGAAGGCTCATAGTTGAGAGTGAGAGACATCAAAGGCTTCTGGGACAGCTTCTTATGCCCTATCCCCACCCAAATTATTATAGGCAGGAAGCCATTGAATAGAGTACTTAAAAATTGGCATAAGGATGCTGAAGTGTAGTTCTTCAAAACTGTTGTCTTCTGGTGGGGGTTGATTCTTCAAGAGACTGGCCACTGGTTGTTTGAACATGCTCCAGTGAGTATACCTGCAATACAAATTGAACTTGGTGTATTTGTTTCTTCTTTTTTCTTCTTTTTCTTAGGGAGGGCACAAGGATAGAGGAAGAAGAGGTATGCCTGGGAGGACTGGAAAATGAATGTAATCAGAGAGCATTATGTGAAATTCTCAATAATAAATAAATACTAATATGTTGGTGAAAAATGAAACAAAATCTCCAAACACATCTTATTTTCAGCATGTTAAACAGCTGTCAGTCTCTATTAATCACCATAGAGTACAAAATGAAGCTCCTTTGATGAGGGCTGAGAGGTTTACAAACTTCCAAATATGAAGATAAGCACTGAGAAGAACGTTTATTACAATTTTGATTTAGCAGAGTAAGAGGAGTAGATTCTGTCCAAAAGCTTATCACCCACTCAGCCACAGGTATTGGTCTCCAATTAACAGAAACAAGTGCAGACTCACTCTTTTGGAACAGGTTTTAAATGCACTCATAAAACATTTGGTTACCTCCATAACAGTAGGGTCCCTATTATACTGGCTGTTCCATTTCATCAGTCATGACTGTAGCTAGCAGAATTCACAGTTTTAATCAAAACTCAGAGTTTACTATTCCCTTCTAGCACCATGAACTACACTTTCCAGCACTGAAAAGAGTTACCTGCATGGATGAAGCCTCAGGTTTGAATTCGTCTTGATTTATCAATGTTGTTGAACTCAAGTATGAGGCATCTTCAGCCACAGAGTCTTACCATCAAGTTTGGAAACCAACCAAAAGTAAAGAAAACAGTCTTCCATGCTTAGAGAGGCTCTGTGGAAATCAACCAATCAACACTTGTTTCATAGCCTATGGCGTCTGTGAGAGGCATCATCATTCTCCATAGGTTAACACAGTCCAAATTCCTTTTAAAAGGCATAAGAATATGTTTTAGGAAATGTTTATACTGGTAGATTTCCATAAGACATTTTCAAAGGTCTTTCGTGTCAATTATCTGTCAACAAACTACTTTCTCCTCCCTGACCTCCCATCTCCAAACTCATTTAACCTTCCAAACCCGTTATTTCCATTTCCCCTTTCATATCTGCATTCTATTTCTCCTTGTCTAGGAATACCCTTTGGATCACTCTTTTCTAATTCACTGGCTTCTACATATACTCCAATTTTTAAAAATCTAATAATTCAAAACTAGCATCAAATATAAGAAATAACATGCAGGGGTGTGTTTGTTTTTTGTTTTGTTTTTTTTTGTTGTTGTTTTTTGTAGAGCTGGGTAACCTCATTCGAAATGATTTTTTTCACTGATCTGGCAATGGCAATTTATCTGAGAATTTCATACTTTTATCATCCTTTGGAGGTAATATCCTATTATGTATTTGTACCACATTTTCAATATGCATTCATGATTGATGAACATCTAATCTGTTTCCATTCCCTGCCAACTATGAATAGAGCAGAGATGACCAAGAATGAACAACTATCTTTGTAGTAGAATATTAATTACTTTGGATATATGCCCAGTATAGTATAGCTGGGTCATGAAGGATCTACTGCAGTTCATAAAGTCATTTCCTGTGCTAGAACATCAATAATATTCAATACTGTTGTCAGCATTTTTAGGAATCTCCATGCTGATTTTCAGAGTGACTTCACAAGTTCCCATTCTCTCCAAGAGTGAACAAATGTTCTGTGTTCACCACATTCAGCATCTATCAACTTCTATTTACTCAATTTTAGCTATATTTTTTCTTTTCCTTTTACTTGTATGACTGCTTTGCCTACACTTATGTATGTGCAGAATGTGCATGACTGGTGCCCACAAAAGTTTAGATATCCTGGAACTGGAGTTACAGAGAGTTATGTCCTACCATGACATAACTGAGAGTGAACCCAGGTCCTGCTGAAACTCCTAACTGCTTAACAAATGCTCTTAACTGCTGAGCCATCTTTTTAGCCACTATCATGGTCATGCTGAATAGGGTAAGTAAACACTCATAGTGGTTTGAATTTTCATTTCCCTCACAGCTAACATGTTGACCATTGCAAAATATTTCTCCATCTTTTGCATTTTATGTTTTGGAAACTGTTTATGTCCATACTCCATTTTAAAGCAGTTTATTTGTTTTCTTCATGCTTATCTTTTTAGCTCTTTGTATAATCCAGATTAATAAACCTCTGTCGATATATAACTATCGACAGAGTTTTCCTGTTTTCTAGGTCACCTTATCACACAGAGGAGGATATTCTTTCCTGAACTGAAGCTCTTAGTTTTGTCAGGTCACATAATTCAGTTGTTGGTATAAATGCCTGAGCTATACCCAGGGTCCTGTTCCTAGAAGATCACCAATATCCAATACTTGCCTTTGTAAATGACTTGGGTTATCAGGTTTTATGTTGAGGTCATTGAATGACTTGGAGTTGAGTTTGTACAAACGAGCAATAAAAATTTAATTGTATTCTAAATGTAGCTATCCAGTATGACAAGACTCATTTGTTAATGATGCTGTCTTTGTCTTTTCTCCACTGTATATTTTGGGCATCTTCATAAGAATCATCTAACTTTAACTGTGTGTCTGTTCTGATGCAAGTACCAAGTTATTTACATTACAAGATCTCTGTGGTATAATGTAATCTAGGACTTTGACTGTGATACAACCAGCAGTTTTTGTTGTTGTTTATTTGTTTAGCATTCCTTTGACTGCCCTGAGTCTTTTATGTTTGCATACAAATTTTAAGATTAGTTTTTCAATGTCTGTTATTTCTATTATATGTTACTTCATATCACACCCCATAGATATAGATCATCAATGATCATCTAAATGAGTCAATGTACAGATTATTTCAAGGAATAAATATTTCCATTTTAATTTTCACACTCATGTTTTAACAATAGAGATGTTTAGCCAATCAGCTAAAGCAGATGTACAGTGATAGAAGAATGCAGAATTTTAAAAAACTCACTTGTTTTGGTTGTTGCTAGAGCTTTCTCTTTTGCTTTTGGATTTTGGTTTGTTTGTTTGTTGTTTGTTTGTTTGTTTTTTCATACAGTGACCTCAACACAGAACTTTCTAAAGCTAATTTTGAAACGTAATGGCAGGATTCAAAAATTCATTGATAGATCAGAACAATATTTCTGATGGGATTGGAAATCACATTGAAAGATCAGGTAAACATTCCTGAATGTTTACATGAGATCAGGGCATGAAGTCTATAACAGTATGTCATATAACCACATGTTCATTCAGCAGTGACTATTTAAAATTACAGCCATACTGATGTAAAAATAACACAGAAATCCAAAAGGTCCTCAAATTTAAACAATGCCTAACATAAAATGATTCTCCATTATGTAACTTTATCCTCTAATAACTTCCAAAATTCAAAGAAATCATATTCAGACTATACATAGACAATAAAACTTAAAAGTCCTTATTTGTATACAATATTTATTATGTTAAAATTAAATAATTAAACATTTGAAATTAAAATTATTTTAACAGAAAGACTTTAGATATTATCAATAACACATTAATCTGGCAGGAAACAGTGTTGACTTACACCACAGAGATGATAACATTTTAAAAACACTGAAGAGGGAAGATCTTTTACATATAAATATTGAGACTTAAAATCTTCATATACTATAAAATTAATGATGCAACCATGACAACCCCCCAGTGGCTAAAACATGGCTATATTTTCTAGAAAATAAAAATAAAAGCTAATGATATCCTGTAATAGGTTAAATTTGTTATGTGTGCCTCAGGAACAAGTCTACTGGAGCATACTAATACATCAGTAAAATACTTTTGAAAAAAATCTTATTCTCCCATCACATAATTGGTGAAACAAATTTGTATATTTCTTCATTGTGCTAAACATATAAATTTATTCATGTATTAGAAATCCATTAGCACATATGAACATAAGTAAACAAAAAGATGCACACTGATTCTAGTAAATTACAACTTACAAGATCTCTTTTGATAACAAGTAAAATCTCACATAAGAAGATTAAAATAATTTCTTAAATTCTATCAGATCACCACAGACTAAAGCTGACCTTCAGTAACAACAAATACCACAGAAAGCCCATATATTCATGGAAACTTAACAACTCTCTACTCAATGATAACCTTGTTCAGGAAGAAAAAGAGAAAGAAATTAAATACTTTCAATAATTCAATGAAAATAAAGTCACAGCATATCTAAACTTATGGGGCACAGTGAAAGTAGTGTTATGAGTAAAATTCATAGCATTAAATGTCTTCATAAAGAAATTGGAGAGATTGTATAATAGCAATTTAACAGAACACCTGAAACCTCTAGAACAAAAAGAAGCAAACACTCCCAAGAGGAGTAGACAGCAGAAAATAGCTAAAGTCGGGACTAAAATAAACTAATTAGAAACAAAGAGAACAATACAACAAATCAGCAAAACCAAGAATTGGTTCTTTGAAAAAATCAACAAGACAAACAAACTCTTAACCAAGCTACACTACACAGCACAGAGACAGTATAAAAATTAACAAAATCAGAAATAAAAAGAAGCTACCAACACAAACTGAGGAAATTCAAGAAAATTATTAGATCTACCTACAAAAGCCTATACATAAGAAAACTGGATATCTAGATGAAATGCATGATTTTCTAGACAGATATCACTTACCAGAGTTAAATCAAGATTAGATAAAATATGTAAACAATAGGAGCATTTATTAAAAATATCCCAAACAAAATAAGCCCAGAACCAGATAGTTTTAGTGAAGAATTCTGCTAGACCATCAAAGAAGAGCTAAAACTATTCTACACAATAGAAACAGAAGGAACATTGCTTAACTCATTCTGTGAAGCCACAGTTGCTCTTATACCTAAACCACACAAAGACCCAACAAAGAAAGACAAAGATCAATTTCACTTTTGAATATTGATGCAGAAGTACTCAATAAAATTCTTGCAAACTGAATTCAAGAACACATCATAACCACTATTCACAAGAATCAAGTAGGCTTCATCTCAGGAATGCAGAGTTGGTTCTATATATGAAAACCTACCAACATAGTAAACTATATTAACAATGAGAAAAGGTCACATGATCATCTCCTTAGATGCTGAAAAAAGCCTTTGACAAAATCCATGTTAAACATCTTGGAGATATGAAGAATTCCTAAACATAATAAAAGGAATATATAGCAAACCAACAGCCAACACCAAATTAAATGTAGAGAAATTTGAAGCAATCCCATTAAAATTAGAGACAAGAGAAGGCTTCCCACTATCTTTTCAATATAGTATTTGAAGTTTTAGCTAGAGCAGTTAGACAACAAAAGAAAGGAAAAAACTCAAGATATCACTATTTGCAGATTATATGACAGTATACATAAGGGATGCCAAAAATTCCACCAAAGAACAGCTAGAACTGATAAACAACGTCAGCAAAGTAACTAGTTATAAAATTAACTCAAACAAATAGGTAGCCTTTCTTAATACAAATGATAAACTGGTTGAGAAAGGAATTAGGAAAACAACTCCCTTCACAATAGCCACAAATATTATAAAATATCTTGGTGTAATTCTAACCAAGCAAGTGAAATATCTGTATGACAGGAACTTCAAGTTCCTGAAAAACAAATAGAATAAGACCTTAGAAAATGGAACGATCTCCTATGCTCATGAATTGGTAGGATTGCCATAGTAAAAGTGATCAATCTACCAAAAGCAATCTACAGAGTCAACCCAATCTCCATCAAAATTCCAACACAATTCTTCATCGACATGGAAAGAGCATTCTCAACTTAATATTGAAAGACAAACAAACAAATCCAGGACAGCCAAAATAATTTTCAAGAATAAGAGAACTGCTGGGGAAATCACCACCTTTTACCTCAGAGCAATAATAATAAAAATCACATGTTGTTGGTTTAGAGACAGGTTAACGAATTGAAGACCCTGAAACAAACCCATACACCTAAGGACACTTGATCTTTGACAAAGAAGCCAATACCACACAGAAGAAAAAAAGCAAGCATTCTCAACAAATGTTGCTTGTCTGACTGGTGGTGTGCATACAGCAGAATGCAAGTTAATCCATATTTATCTACTTGCACAAAGCTCAAGTCCAAACAGATCAAGGCTCTTGACATAAAACCAGATAAATCAAATCTTACAGAAGAGAAAGTGGCAAATAAGCTCAAACACATTGGCATAGGGGAAATTTTCCTGAAAAAACAAACAAACAAAACACCAATGGCTCGGGTTCTAAGATCGAAAATTGATAAATGGGACCCCATGAAACTGAAAAGCTTCTATAAGGCAAAACACACAGTCAATAGGACAAAAGGGCAACCTAAGGAGTCAAAAAAAATCTTCATTAACCCTTCATCAGCTAGAGGGCTAATATAAAAATATGTAAAGAACTCAATTAGATACTAGAAAATCAAATAACCCAATTAAAAATGGGGTACAGGCTTAAAAAGAATTTTCTCAACAAAGGAATCTCAAATGGCCTATCTAGAATTACTTGAAGAAATGGTCAACATCATTAGTCATCCAGGAAATGGAAATCAAAATGACCTTGAGATTTCACCTCACACCAATCAAAACAGCAAAGATCAAAAACTCATGTGACCGCAGATGCTGATGAGGATACAAAGAAAGAGGAACACTCTTATGTTGCTGTTGGGATTGAAAACTGGTACAATCACTCTAAAAGCCAAATTGGTGGTTCCTCAGAAAATTGAAAATTGCTGTACCTGAAGAATTAGCTGTACATCTCCTAAGCATATACCTAAAAGATGCCCCATCATACCACAAAGATAATATGCTCTACTATGGTCATAGCAGCCTTATTCCTTATTGTGAGATACTGGAACCAACCCAGATGTACCTCAACCAAAGAATGGATACAGATAATGTGATTCACTTATACAACAGAAAACCACTCAGCTCTTATAAACAAGGACATCATGAATTTGCAGGCAAATCGATAGAAACAGAAATTATCATCCTAAACAAGGTAATCCAGTCTCAAAAGGACATGTATGGTATGTACTCACTGATAAGTGGATATTAGCCCAAATGTACAGAATATCCATGCAACAACCCACAAATCATAAGAAGTTTAACAAGAAGGAAGGCCTAAGTGATGATGCTTTAATCCCACTTAGAATGGAGAACCTAATAATCACAGGAACAGAGGGAGGGAGAGGGGAGCAGAAGGGAAAGGGGTATAGGATCAAGTATAGGGGGAGACAGGAAAGAAGCCCAGAGAGCCAGGAGAATGAATGGAAATATGTAGCTGTGGAGGAATGGATGATAGAGGACAACTCCAGAAATTCACAGAGACTTGTGGGAGGCTCCTGGGACTTAATGGGAGCAACTTTAGCTGAAGTCCTCAACAGTAGGGAGATGGAACCTTAAGAGACCTCTTCCAGTAGATAGGCCCCCAGTAAAGGGATGCTGTCAACAATGCACCTTCAAATTTTTTGACACAGAATTGTTCCTCTCTGAAAGAAATGCAGGAACAAAAATTGAGTAGAGACTGAGGAAAAGACTGCCAAATGACCATCCCAATTTGGCATCCCTCCCATGGGCAAGCATCAAACCCTGACACTATTACTGATGCTATGTTGTGCTTGCAGAGAGGAGCCTAGCATGGCTTTCCTCTGAGAGGCTCTTCCAGCAGCTAACTGAGACAGATGCACATGCTTACACCCATCCGTTTGGACTGAGATCACGGATCCCTATGGAAGAGTTAGGGGAAGGATTGGAGGAGCTGAAAGGGATTGCAACCCCATAGTAAGATCAATATTGTGAACTGACCCAGATCCCAAGAGACTTAGCCTCAACCAAAGAGCATCTTCAGGCTGGTCTAAGGCCCCTGGCTCATATGTATCAGAGGACTGCATTGTCTGCCCTCAATGGGAGGCCTAATCCAGTAGAGACTTAATGTCCCATGGAAGAGGGATACTGGTTGTGGGGGAAGCATCATCTCCACCTTCTTAAAGGCAGAGAGAAGGGTACATGGGATGAAGAACTCTGAGAGGGGGAACCAGGAATGGAGCAATATTTGGAATGTAAATAAACAAAATAATTAATATTTAAAAAAACAAAATTTAAGCTTACAGTAGACAAAACAATTCACAGTTTGAGTTTTCAAATTGTCTCACACCTAACTTTATAGTATGTCTCATGGCTGAAAAAAAAATGATGTCCATAACTATTGAGGTTCTATGTAAAGTTAAAGTATTAAACTTTCTTAGTAAGAAAGTATTAAGAAAATTAAAGCATCTCATAAAAATTACAAGAAAAGAAAATATCTCTATCATTCTGTATAGAAGTTTTCATTAGAATGTTTTTATTTGTGTTTACATCATAAGATCTGCATATATAATAGAAACATAAAATATAAGCATTTTTAACAAAATTGGACTTTTTAAATTTAGATATCAATTAGTTACAGTTATTTGATTTAGTGGGACGATGTTTCCCACTCATTACATGCTGGGAAAAGTAATAGATTCTAATGAAATGATGAAAACAAAACCACAAGATAAGACACTCATATTTTAATTGAAGTCTTTCTTGGTATCAAATCATCACAAACTGAACTTTTTGAAAACCAAAACATATATATGAATTCCTTCTAGTCACCTACCACTTCTGGCTCTTGCAAACTTTCTGACCTCTCTTTTTCAAAAATGCATGGGAAGATATGATTTTAATTCCTTTAAAACCTTGCCCCAATATCAGTTTGCTCTCTGCTTTATGTTTCCTGCTAAAGATGTGCTCTCTCAGATTCCTTTTGAAAAATTATTTTCTTTTTTTGCCTTTCACAATGCTGTTTCAGAATGAAACAGAAAAGTAACTAGTAGAGACATTAAATATTTATTTTAATATCATATTAAGTATTAAATAAAATCCATTTTGAAATATGTTATGACTCAATTCTTAGTGATTGGACTCCCAGAAGTTTTAATAAGTTGAGTTCTATTAAGAAAGTTATGTTTCATGATGTTTATGGATCTTCATAAAACAAAAAGCATTAAATAAGTTGTACTGCTGATTATTTGCTCCTGTACTTCTTAGAGAGAATTTTAAGTTCAATATGAAATAGTTATTCTACAGAAGCAAGGAACCAATAGCATTATATACAATTAATCAATACTTACCAAGCAGTATTTACTAATCACTTCTGAAAAAAAATTCTCATTTCAATGATTATGTGTTGTATGTTCTTAGAGAACATGAACTTGTATGCCATATAACTCTATACACATGAAAGGATTTTCGCAGTTTACCTCTCGAGACATCTTCCCTGTCCTTAATTTTTGTAGCTGATTAATTAAGTCCTGATACTCTTTTTCTAACTCTATTTGTTGTTTAAGAACATATATTTTTTTTCTGTAACTCCCATCTGGGATCTATAACCACCATCTCCTTTTCGGGAGCATTTGGAGGTAGAGGCACATAGGGAGGGGGTCTCCAGAAGAGGGCCATTCAGGGTTGTAGTGTTTGGCTGTCTCTTCCTCTAGGTCAGCACAATCTGGCTCTGACAAATCGTCATCAACCTTTGGTTGTATTTTAGATTCTAATTTTGGATAAATATGTTTCTTTTTATTTTGAACATGAAAGACAGCTTTCAAACAACGAAACAAAAACAGACAATTAACACACATGAGCAGCAAACAACAAAACCAAAACAGAGACTTGAGTTCAGGCTGACTTATTTCTTGCCCCATTTTCATTAACATGGCTTACCTTTCTAGACTCGGCAGATTCCTGCGGTGATCACCTTTGTTTCACTTCTGAATTTTCAGCAGATCCTTCTTCCAGTAACATCCTTCACTAGGTTTCTCGTTCTTGCTGTCCTACTTTGAGCGCCAAAAATGTTGAGAGCTGCTCTGTCAATGTTGAAACCCACACTGCCAAAAGCCTTGGTGGCTAAACTGTTAGAGCCTGTACTGCCCCAAGTCCTCAGGTCGGGTTTCAGCAAGAGAGAGAGTGGGGATGGATGTGAAGAATGGAGACCAGACAGAGTGTGATTCAATCCCATTTATTCTTCAGTCTCTCTTCCTAGTCCAAGTCCGAAGTCTTGAGTTCCTAGTCCCTAGTTCCTAGTCCCTAGTGCCTCCAAGTTCCAAATTTCTTCTTCCAAGTGCTAAGTGCCTAATGTCTAATGCCTAATTCTCTGTTCTTCCTCTAAGTGCTAAGTTCCTAATAACTAACAATTCTTCTTCCAAGTTCTCTAGTCCAAGTGTCTTCTTCCTCAATGCCTAATTCCTACTCCAAGTTGTACTATCTAATGTCTAATAACTAACTCCAAGTTGTTCTCCAAGTTGTACTCTCTAACCTAATTCCTAGTTCCAAGTTGTACTGAACTCTTCTGTCTGCCTCTTGCCTTTTATATGTCTCACTTCTAAGCCACGCCTCTAAGTCATGCCTTTAACTCATGCCCTTAGGCCTTGTCTCTAAACCTGATCTCTAAGTCACGCCTCTAAGTCTCACACCTTTAAGTCTCACACACCCAAAGGAAGATCCTGTGTATCTAAATCAAGATGTTATCAGAGTGTGCTCAGCTGTTGTAGGCTGATGTAATCAAGTCTCTTGCCAGGGTATATGGCTCAAGATGGCTGCAAGGATGATAGCCGCCTTCTGTCAGCTCCCCACAGAGTTCCTATTTAGTGTCAGTTATAAATATTCACATCTTTGCTCACCAACTGGGTATGTCCTAAAAAAGATCCTGGTTTAAAATAAATAGTGTGCTTTTGGTAAAATTGTAAATGCACTATTATTGGGAAAATGGCAGTGTTGGTATTTTAAGCAAGCATAGGAAGTAGAGAAGATAACATAGTTTAAGTGTCCAACACTGTAAAACGGTGGCACTGTAATAGTATTAAGACATGATTGTCTCATTGTAGAGTATTAGAGTGAGTTTGGGCCTATTTTCCACTCTTGTACTATTGCCTTCTATCATCTGAGGATGTGACAATTTTGACATCTGCAGATACTGGATTTTGAAAGTGATTTTTCCCCCCCCAGGCACTAAGATTATCTTATAAACTTAACCTTATCACATAGTATTATCTGTGGTGATTTGTTATCAAGACACTAAAATGAATTAATAGAGAAGAATAAATTTTGACTAACTATATGTATTTAACACTATTAGCTTTCAAAGTTCCATGCTGAAGTAAGTAATGAACATAAATAAAGAGTCTTGACATCTCAAGAGTCATATTACAGATGCACCCAGAAAGTGTTGTTAAAGGTACTGGCAGGAAAATGCAATGAAAAATTTAATCTCATTAATAACTGCCACTAATCATTTATCCGATTGAGAAGACCACTTACTAATACATGATGAAAAGCCAACATTGACCAGTTTTAGGAATACAACTTCAGAAAAGGCTTTCTACAGGCTATATTAGAGGAAACAGATGACTATAAAATGCACAGGTTATTGATTGTGGTCTAAATATAGATAGGAAATTATTCCAGCCTTGATATTTCTTAGACATATGTTTGTATTGTGAGATGAGACTCATAGCTTCTCTCAATCCTGCCTATACATGAGAACCTATGCATAAGTTTCTCTCTGAAACAATTGCACACAAAATCACATTTCTCTGTTTTTGTAGCATTACTTGATATTGACATAAGACAAAACATACTGGACACTTTGAGCTATGGACTATTATTGCCAATTATATAAAAGATAGTCTTAATTTTTAAATGTAAATTTGTAAATTGAGTGCTTAATAGCAATCTCGACTCAAATATATGCTACAAATAAACACCCATAAGTCAGTAGTTCTTTATATTAGTTCATAAAGTTCATTAGAAATATTCAAAAGGCCAAAAATACTAAAATGTACAAGTATTTCAAAATAATGAACATAAACTGAATACCATTAATAACAATTAACAGTAATTCAAAGTTTATTTCTCATGTATACTACTCAGTGTATTGCAAAATACTGCTATCATTTTGCAAGAGTTCAAATTTACAAATAAAATTAGATACCTCCTCTAATGTCTGAAATGTATTAACACATGTGCATGGGATTAAATTTTCATGCAATCTGAGCCAGAAGTCCAATCCTTTACTTCTACAGGATAGTGGGTCCCATCCTTACAAGTAAAATATAATTATCAAAGATTGCATTGTTTAGAAAGTTCTTTTAAAATATTCCATCCCCAATCTTAGGAATATATGTATCAGAAAAAATAATTATGCTCCAAGGCAAGTCCAGTGTGAAGTCAAAACTGAGAATGACAGCATTTGTGGTTATAATTTGAAAATCAAATGAATTTATTGAAAAGATACAGTCATAAGAAATGGAAGGTAATTAAATTTTACAGTATTCATTTGTATTGAGATTTGAGAGAATATAAGGGAGTAAAGACTTCTTTCTTCTGCAAATAAGAATTTTTTATAAAACTATTTATAACTGTGCTTTTTAGTTGTATTTCTTGTTTAATTAGTAGGATGGATAAGCTACAAAGGATGCTATTTTTTATCCTAGACAAAAGATGTGTATTCAAAATATTCCAATTTTCTATCCTTGTAAAATTATAATCATGGGTGAAATGATACATGATGAGAAATGGGTTGAGTCTCTTTTAGTTTAATATCCATGCAGAAAATGTATGTTTATGAATATTAAGATGTGGAAGTTATTATCTGCATAAGTTCTTCAAGGAATTTTAGTAATTTTCCCTTTTATACACAAGTACATACATAAAGGTATATATAAAAACACATAGCCATATGCATACTTGTGTATATAAATATAATAATTTATATCCTACTCTTATATTGAGTGAATTTATCAGCTAACAAAAAAGAAAATTAGCTGTAACAGATATGAGTACTACAAAATAGATTTTAGACCACCTAAATCCTTAGAGAAATTACTAATTTAATTAACTAGAACAATCAAGTAGCTAAGCATAAAATATTAATTTATAAACATGATGTATGCTCAGTATTTCATTCTTAATTGCCTCATACCAGGCCTGTGCCCTCTTAAAATTAATATTTGTAGATATTTAATTCTACTACTAAGATATAATGTTTATAGATAATTTAAAATGACATAAAAATCAAATCAGAGTTCTAAATGATCAACAATGACTACATACTAAATGTAAAGTAGGTAATGAAATTTACAGAGTCTATGGATTTATAGCTTTATCAAATCTGTTATATAAAATCATCTAACATAGGCAAAGGTATAAACACAAAGATTCACTAGGAAGCATGTGAAACAAACACATAATTTTACTTTTTAATGCCCAAAACCTATTGAAGGAACTACCATGAAAGAAAACTGGACTCATTAAGACTATTAAAAAGAAACAAAACTCTTAATGAAGGGAATACTATTTAAGTAAGAATGAGAATATTCAAGGCCTGTAGAGCACAAACATAGTTATTTCTCAATACAAGCAGAATAGTGAAACCAAGTGTCTACTTAAATGTGTAATTCAAGAATAAGTGAAGTATAATTTTCATATTTCTGAAGAATGAAAAGAAGAAACTAAGTATAAAGAATATAGACTACTCAATATTAAGAGATACCCTCAACTCCAACCCGGGAAGCAGATAGACTAACTGCAGATCTCTACCACTCTCTCTTTTCTTCCAAATCCATTCCTTCATCTCTAACTTTAGAACAGACCAACAGCTCTGGCCTACCCTTCCTCTCTGCTTCTACCTCAAATGTCACACAAATCATCCCTCCAAAGTTCCCCTCATCCAAAAGAAGGAGAAGGAGGAAGAGAAGGAGGAGGAGGAGAAGAGGAGGAGGAGGAAGAGGAGGAAAAGGAGGAAGAGGAGGAAGAGGAGGAAGAGGAAGAGGAGAAAGAGGAGAAAGAGGAGAAAGAGGAGGAGGAAGAGGAGGAGGAGGACAAAGAGGAGGAGGAGGAGGAGGAGGAGGAAGAAGAAGAAGAAGAAGAAGAAGAAGAAGAAGAAGAAGAAGAAGAAGAAGAAGAAGAAGAAGAAGAAGAAGAAGAAGAAGAAGAAGAAGAAGAGGAAGGAGGTGGTAATGATTCTATTGAAATTGGACAGGACAGACTGACAGAAGCCCAGGAGGAGGCACATGAATCAGAGGTCTACTTGTTCCACACCCAGTAGTCCCTTGAAAATACTAATCTGAAAGCTGTAAAGTATACAGAGGACCTGGCACAGACCCATCCACATCCTGTACATTCTGCTTCAGTATCTGTGAGTTCATATGAGCTTTCCTCGGTTGATTTACAGGGCCTAGTACTTCTGCTAAAGTACTCTATTACCTTAGGCTCTTACATTCTTTCTTCTTCCCATTCCACAGTTCAGAAGTGAATAGTAAAAGCTTGAAAAACAAATGTCAACTGTTTATGGCAAACATTTGGTGGCCAAATAAATATCTCACAAAGAAATGACAGAATATTGATTTATATAAAAAACAACTGTAAGGATTCTAGGATTGTAAATGCAAATACAAAACTCTGAGTATATGTGTATGTATGTGTAGGGGCAGTGTGACAAAAATAAAGAGGATGTCATTAGAGTGTGAGGTCACTGGGAAGAGTATGGGAAGAGTTAGAGGGGTAAGAGGGAGTGGGGAAATGATGTACATATATGTGTCCCCCAGAGTCGGACATACCCAGAGACAGATACCCACAGCTATCCGTTAATCTGATCAAAGGTTCCCAATGGAGGAGTTAGAGAGTAAATAGAAGGAACCTTAAGGGCTGGTGGCCCCGTGAGGAGAGCAACAATACCAACCAGCCAGAGCTCCCCAGGGCCTAAACCACCAACCTAGGAGCACATATGGAGAGACACATGACTCCAGCTGTATATGTAGGGGAGGATGGCCTTGTCGGGCATAGGTGGGAGACAAGATCATTGGTACCCTGAAGGCTGAGCACGGGGGGGGGGGGGAATCTGAGGGTGGGGAGGGGGCTGGGAGTAGGGGGGTAAACACCTTCATAGAGGCCGGAGGAGGGGGGATGGGATAAGGGGTTCCTGGGTGGTGGGGGAAATATGGTAAGGGGATAAAATTTGAAATGTAAATATTATATCCAATAAAAGAGGGGAAAAAATAGAAAAGCGGTTAGAACCAACATTCTTAATAAAATGTCAGCCCTCTTTAAAAAAAAAAAAAACTATCTTGATACTAAAAGTTGTTTTGAGAATTGTATATTGCAGAATGATCAGCCTTGGTGTATCTACTCAAAATTCTCAAAGTATAAATAATAACATATATTTTAAAAAAGAAAGTTTTAGAAAGTAAAAACCAAAATATTTGAAAAGGGAACAGCTAAGAAAAGAGCTTATAGATAAGCTTGTGAGCATAGATTGTTTTCCTTATATGATGTAGCCTCAGGGAAAGGAAGAAGAAAGAATTTACACCTATCTTTGAAACAGAATCAAGTAAAACTATTACATAAAGTTGCAAGAACATAAATTGGAATTCACCAGAATACACTAAGTTCATCTGATTTAAGTGTACAGTTTGATGATTTTGAAAGTTCAGTCCCATGACTGCTATAATCTACTGCAGAAATAGATGAAACTCGGTATAGAAATATAAATACTAAAGTAATCATTAAAATTTGACATAAATCCAGGCACATACATTTGTAAGATATATGGGATAATAAATTTTCTAGAAAAAAAATTCAATTTCAGAGAACCAGGATAAAGAGACAAAAAATTTCATGGAAGAAACTGAAAAATTCTGAAATATTGATTCTCTAGAGTATAATAGCTATATGATTTCATTGAGAAAATCTAAAGATACCATAACAAAAGTAAGAGCACATGAACAAATTATTACAACAAAAATATTTAATAACTTATTACTAATCTTAGTAAAAATACAAAAAAAAATCCCTGAAAAAAGGTTGGTTGTTTCAAAAATGCAAACAAGATTTGGGTATTTTAGCATTTTACCTTAAACACATAAATCCTTGATTCTGAAATGATTTCAAAATTCCTCAAATGACTAAAATCTTGAGATAAAGACTTAATTTCCATGTTTTCTATAAAAATTACAGCAGCAATGTAAGATGTCAAGTGGCCACTAATCAAGGAATAATTACATTTATTGCAAGACCTAACATTAGCATAGGTTTTATTTCCAGAACAAAGCAGTCTACATAGTATATGGTTAATAATAAGAAATACCCTCTAAAAGTAAATTAATGATAGATTATTCACTTTGTTAAATGTTAAAACACACTAGGGAATTTCAGCAATTAAAATCTTTCAATGTGACTTAGAAAAAAATCTTAGATCTTAGAATCATCTTCCCAGCGCAACGTATCAGTCTCCCAGACCAATACATCAGTGTCATTTAAAAATATGACTATCAGTGTACCTATTTTAAGTTAAATATGGATTAAATGAGGTAAATTGGTAATTTACTTGATTCTGAAATGATTTCAAAATTCCTCAAATGACTAAAATCTTGAGATAAAGACTTAAGTTCCATGTTTTCTATAAAAATTACAGCAGCAATGTAAGATGTCAAGTGGCCACTAATCAAGGAATAATTACATGCTCAATGTTTAATCACAGGTTGTGTGTTATTTATTCAAATCTTAATCTATTTTCATTAAAGTCTTCAATTTCCCTAATCATTTCATAAGCTTCCTAATTCATGTATTAGACCTATTTCTGTTATGATTTCTGATTATTTCATAAAAAGAAAATCACAACTCTTTGTAGATAAATATCAAATTTGATTGTTTGAGGAATAAAAATTGCATGGCATTTAATACTACAGTAATCCCATCAATAAAAAGTTTGAACTAGTTTTAAAAAACATCACTAAGATATCTTCTAGCTAAGCAACAAAAATAAGAAGGCTTTTTTAGTCTATTGATCTGAAGAATTTACCTCAAGCAATGTCATAGTCTCCAGGGGATTTGAGGATGTATGGTAAAGAAAGCCTTGAAATTTATTTTGATCTGGATTCCACGTCCTTAACCCACACAGAATCATAGCTGTCTGCAGCACTTTTAAATAGAGTATTTGCTTCTGCCCTGTTCTGTACTTTAAACTGTACATAAAACTTCAAAGCCAGTTCAAATCTTTCACATAGCACTGTTCCTCATGGAGTGTCCTTTACTCATAACAAAGCATGACACCATAGAAAACCACTTCCTCTGTAGTCATAGTTCCCAATTCAGCTGTGTGGATTGATGTGAAATAGCTGTCCAGGAGACAGTAATGTACATTTTCTCTCAAACTAGAACATCTTGTCTCAGCACACTCAGTAACAGGAAAGAATTTCCCCAGAAAAAGTCCATAAATTTATACATAAGTTATACATTCAAGATCAAAGTCGGCTTTGGCAAGTGGTAGAGAGAATTTTTTTATTCGTATGAGGGTATTAGTTTCAGGAGAATTTTTATGATATGCCATGACTTGCCCCTATATATGTGGAGAAATCTGTACATTTGCCCCAAATGTTGTAATTTAAAAATGAAAGAACTCTCTTTAAAGTCTGCTTCCAAACAATAAAGAACACAAAATAGGCAAAAACCACCATCCAAAATTTAAAATAGACTTAGATATCCATTTAGTGCTGTTTACTTCTCAGTGTTTCCGCTAGAGAATCATATTAATATAAAACCCTTTGTGGTAACGAGTCAACAAGGTCAGCATTCCCATAAAAACAAGCAGGGAAATGGACAATAATCCTTACTCTAGTGAAAACATTTGTTTGTTTAAGTACTTATTATGTATTCTAGGTAAATATTCATATCTGTAAAAAATGTATTCTTATACTATATCTGACATTAAATATACACATTCTGTTTATTTAATCTAGTCAGTGTTGCTGTCTTTGGCTGAAATCTCAATGTATCTTTACACAATGGAGTTACTTTTTTCCTGGAGTTTTGACATTTTCACATGATGACCGAAAAGGCCAGTGAAACATTGAGATCTTCTAAATTTAACGATCTTTTATCATGAAGAAACTGAGAGTTGGCAATTCTGCATGAAAACACCAAATAGCACTCAATAAATGACATTAGATCAGGGAAGGAAGAGAGAAAAGGGAGAAACAAAATATACTGGAAATTTCAGCTCATTTTTTCAATGGGTTACAGTTATAGTGAGGGCATAATCTAAAAGTTTAACTCTTAATAAAGCTACAGTTCATTTTTACCAAGAAAATCTTTGCAAGATATATATATATATAAAACTAGTTGGTGTGCTCTTGCAAGAATACTGTTTCTTGAGCTCTCAGTAATACTTAACTCTTGGTCTAAGAATTATGGCTCCTGAGTTTTCACCTTCCATGTCACTACATATATCAGCATCATTGTTTACAACTGACTGAGAAACATTGTCTAATGCTGAAGACAATACTTATACAATCAAGATCTGGTGGTCTTTAATCCCATGTGATAAATCTACCACATAACTTCTGTACCTAAGTCTAAGGGATCATTGCAGAAGGGAAGGCAGAAGGATTGTAAGAGGAACAGAATTTTGTGGCCATTTTGTGTCTCCTACAAAGTAGAGGAAGTTTAATCCAGCAACATGGTTTCTCTGGCAGGGTATCACTTCCAAAAATATGTTCTGATGGAATGCAGACATGCGCTCTGAATTATAATGTGATCTGGCTGGAATAGACAGCCCCATATTGGACACCTTTAATCCCTATACAAAGAAGATACGGTTAGGTTGTAAAAGGACGCAGCCATATTTGAATGAAGTATAACTGAGGGCAAGACAAAGCAAAGAATCAAGGAAAAATTGAAATGAGTGACTCAGAGATCAGACAAGCCAGAGAATGGTGAGGAAGAAAGGCTATTTAGAAGCAGGGAGAGAGGAAAAAACATGATGTAGTATGTGGTGGATAGGGTGAGTATAGCAGTTTTACGGTGCGGCTTTACAGAGACAGGTTACAGAGAGAACAAGCTAGACACAGGTGAAAACAGAGTTAACCAAAAAATGAGAAGGACCCAGAAGATTTTAACATATGGCCAAAGTTTGCATGAGGCCAGGCAGAACAAGTCAGTAAGAAGTTGAAAGAAGCCAAATTAAATCAGTCACCTTGGAAGATTAGCTTATATGGAGGATAGAAGCTGTATGTGTACAGATATGGAGGATAGAAGGTGTATGTGTACAGATAGTTAGAAAAGGAAACAATGCTGTGGGCTCAGCCCAAGCCACGTATTCACATGGCTTGTGCACAGATCACATCTCTTCATTTTATCTGGGGAAATAAAAGCAATATATACATATCAGAGAAGCTACCACCATGAAAGTGGCATCTTATGAATGCCTAAAAAAATCATAAACCATTTACTAAAACAAACCTCTATTTGAAGCACTTTATATACTGTATCCCAGAGAAGATGAGTGGTATGAGATCATCATTGATGTTCTAGCATTGCAACAATAGTTATCCCAATTACAGATTAATTTCCAGTTCCTCTGTTATGTGAATTTTCTAACTGCATACTAATTACAGTCTCATTTAGCTCTAAGCTAGTTCTCTACCTAAGTTTAGTGCCAGCAATATTAGCCTTCTTGGAAGGTACCTAAGTTGGAATGTGAGAATCTGATGTTTTCATTACTTCCTTGAATTGACAGGATCCTAACTCCTGTGTGAGCTATGGCTTACAGTAGATGATCTGACCATTAGCTTCATATACTCTCCTTCTGTGTGTATTAACTGAAGGTGGTTTTATTTCAGTGGCACAAATCAGTCATTTCTTATAAACTAGAAGTGAGGAAAATATACTACCTGGCTATAATACATAAGCAATTGTACATACTCATAAATACAACCAAATACTTTACAAATATAAGCATTTAAAGCATACAAAAATCTGAGTAGCTGGAATTTATGTAGGGTGAAGCTCTGAATTGTGTGTAAACTGCTATATTTCATTATAAGGAGTTCATTTTAACAGCAGCTATTTTATGCATAACCAGGATCTCAGAGGACCTGTTTGAAAGTCTTGCATAAGAAATTGCTGTGATTATTACTGTGATTTTTAATATGATGATAAAAATCAACAATGTTAAAGGAACATTGTTTATTAAACAAGAGTAAAATCTGATGAAAAAAAAACCCACTGATCTTTTCATATAATAACAGAAGAAAAGACCAGTTTTTCACAGTGGTTTCATTAACTAGTCATTTATAATGGTTATTTTTATTTTCCTAAGTGAAATAAAGATGAGCACACAATAAATTGTAATTAGAACATGTTTTCCATAATGTAGTTTAGGGAGCATGCAAAATCAGAAGATAGAATGTGAATAAGGATTTGGAGTCAGATGTATTAGAAAGTTACTATTTGAGAACCAGATTCCCAAGATTGCAAGAATATTTACCAAGCCCAATTATCTGGACAGTATTTGAGCCTTGTTACATCCTATTTCATACACCTTGTATAGTATAAATATTAGTATATCAGCTTCTTTGTTTATAAGCTGGATATTGAAAAAGTGCATACCCAGAAGAATATCATTAGTGCCAAATGAATTAAAGTGGGATGAATTACCACAGATATCAGCAATCATGCCCAACAAATGCTAACAGTGATGACCTGCTAAAACAAAAAACAGGTGTCAAAAGTTCTAAAGCAAAGAAATTTTCATGCATTAGGACAAGAAAGGAAAGATGCTCAGAATCCTCCCAAGCATACCACTGCTAAAACAAAAACAGAACCAAATGTTCAGAAGTAAACCTCCAATTCCTTCCGTCATCATTTTTTTTCTTCTTTAATATCCTTCTGAATACATGACAGACAGCAATTCTTGAGCAATTAATAGAAAAATTTTAATATCTTGATATTTTCTTTAATGCACACTATCTTAATTATTGGAATTTTAATTCCTATATTTTATAAGTTACCTACTTTAATGAAAATTAAATTCAAAGTAATTGTTTATAATATAAGTATACTTAATATTATAATATATAATATAATAATAATATAATAAAATAAGTAGCCACATTTTAAGTGAAGAAATGTAAAATATGGCACTGTACATGGTGCGTGTTTGTGTTATAAACATTCCTGTGAATTGAGACTGAAGGAAACCCAGGATGTTATTCTTCATAGACATCTACTAGTGTATGGGCTTACTGACTCACTTATGGTAGTTAGAGCCCTGTGTTTTACTATTTTGAATATACATGTACCTATTTGAGCTTTCAGAAACTCCTTGAATCTGCAAATATGTATAGAATTTCAATTTAATTTCTTCCAAATCACTCAATAATTAGAATGTAATGTAACAAAATGTATTTGTGATACAATTTAAAATCTCTCTAACTAAGAAATGAGCAAGTTACTGTGTCACATACCATTGGTCCCAGCACTCATTAGGGAGAGGCAAGGAGAACTCTGTGAGTTCAAGGACAGCCTGGTCGACATAGCTAGCTACAGACTAGCCAGGACTACATAGCAAACTCTGTCTAACAACAACAACAAAAGTAGAAGAAGAAGAAAAGAGAAAAAAAAACCTCTGCATTTGAAGAGAATCTGGGTAATTATCTATATGATTATTCCTAGTTCAGTTGTTGGATGTTCATATTTAACAAGGCTTTAACTCATTTGGTGATGAATTGGATTTTTTATTATTTTATCATTGTTAAAAATATAAAATTAAATTTGTTTTTCATTCTAGAAACTTAAATGGATGTTCCTTTATCTGAAATCAGTATAACAAAACAGCAAAACTTCCTCTAAATATCTTTCATTATTCTAAAAATAAATCAATGATGTTAACTTTGCTTAAGAGTACTTTCTGTGATTATCCAAATGTTAACTCCTTAAGAAGATTATAATATAATCAGCTAATAGTAAACAATCTTTATTTTTTTATATTTGGGTTAAAATCATTGACTTAGAATGTTAGAAGGATGGGGAAAGGTGTTTACCTTGACATTACAGGTATTCAGCCCTGAGAACTTGACAATTTCACAGAGAACAAATCCTGTCCCATTTTGCAATGTCTTCCTACCAACTTGTGCAATGTTTATGTTAATGATTTAACATGAAATTAGGAAGAGAAACATAGTAGCATTTTCACTAAATGACTTTCCAGACTTTCCACCAATTCTTTGGGCACAGGAGCAAATCACTGTGTTAGTAAATTGTATTCTTTCAAGGTACATTTTAAAAAAAAAATCTTTGTTTTACAGTACTTTGCATAACAATTTCTATTGCAAACTACCATGTAATTTCTAAACCATCTAACCTAATAGAAATAAATAAGCTTGGAAATCAGCCAACCAGAAAACACAGATGGAATAAAGAACATTTCCACTTGATATATAATCAACATCGTTTCCTTTAAATATTACTTGAGAATTTTAACTACCATTGTTTTGAATTATAGAATTTGTTCTTGTACAGTACATATTAAAAATATTCTTTTACCATGCCTAAAATTAAAATTCATGGCATTCAGTACAATTACTGCCTACATCTTCCAAACACTGAACTATTTATTTGAACATGAACATTTAAAGATGTTCATTTTGGTTCATTGTATCTAGAGGTATAATTATACGAGCCACTGAATTTTACAGTTTGTCTGTTTTTACAATAAGACTCAATGGTCTGGCAAAAACACAGACATAAAGGACCATCATTTTTCCTGTATTAGAAGGAACATTTTTAGCTTTCGGAAACTTAACTACAAAGTGTCAGGATTTAATGGTTTTGGTGCTTTATGGTGAATCATGATCATTTAAGAAGCTTATCTATCTTAAGAATTAAATTAGGTTCTCAAATAGGACATAAGACAAAAAAGATGACCCTTGAAAAGATAACTCACAGGTAGAAGAATTAAAAACCAAATTTGATGTGGCATTTCTGACTTAGATTAAAAAATATATTGTTTATGAATGTAAGCAGAATCAATCTCATTTTGTTGGGTCATCATTCTTTCAAAATAATGATAATCTATATATCTGGATTTATCTTTTATTTAATAAGATTATCTACAACAAAGTCAATGAAATTTGCCTTGATTCTTACAACTGATCTTCAATACTAAGAAATTCGAAGCCATGCTTAATATAATTATCTAAACAAACGACATGAAAAAAAAATAATGCCTTTGAGAGAAAACACTAAGATTGGCTTCAGAAAGATTGTCCAAAATTTAAAACCGACTTGGTGAACAAATGTGAGGCAGGCACTCTACAGGCATTTGGAAATATTTTATGTACTTTCCTCAAATCTCTTCTTGGTACTCAAGTGATACACATAGACTATTTGAAACATAATAACTAACTGAGTAACCTGTAATCAATAAGATGTTTACTTTAGCCTTAGATGTTTCAACATGTTGGTATGAAAAATGGATAAATTCAAGCTCATAATTTTTTATTCAAGAACCAACTATGGCATTTTTTCCTAAGAGTTTACCTAGAATTTTTCCACCTCCATTTTTATAGTAGATTTTATCTCTCTGAGGAGACTAAGTGTATGAGTTACTTAATTTTGAATCTCTGTATGGTTATTGATACTAATGTCATTCTTTTTTGTCCAATAAGGCAAACATAAAAGCTTTTGGGGGTTGAAAAGAAAACTTTTACTCTTTAATAATTTAAAAAATGACCTCAGGGCTTTTGGCTTAGTTTAAACAAAAGAAGTTACAGTATTAATAAGTGAACTTCTCTTGAAAAATAATGGGGTGGACTTAAGTACATATCTAAAATCAATCTACCTCTACCCACATACATGTTAACATGCACACATTCATGTGAATACATACAAAACACACACACATACACACACATACATACATGTGCAGGTCCATACAAACATACACAAAATTCATGTGTTTACCTCCAAATTTTTGTTTACCTAAATAGTTAAATAACTACAATAAATTCCTATTTTATAAATAAAAAGTCAAATTATTGCTTTCATTAGCTACACATTATAAACCAATTATTGCAGGATATTGTGAAAGGAATAAGTGCAGAAAACAATATATCATTGATAGCAGAGCAGTTTATTGTTTAACATTTATTTATTTATGTATGTAATGTTTACATCTGTTTTCCTGAGCATACTATGTGCACCACATGTATTTAAATGCCTCAGGGATGTCAGAAGAGTTACATGAAGTCTACCCATTGAATAGGAGAGAGAGGTTCCTGAGGATCTGACAGACAAGTAATGGCCAGTCTGCACATCTGCTATTGTGGTACACATAGTTGAACACAGAAAGAGTAAGATGAGTGCTTTCCCTTGCTAATTTACAGCAAAATGGTCAAGTGAGGCTGTATAAACATAGGGACCAGAATTTAATGCCCAGAACTCACATAAAAAGCTCATCATATCGGTAGGCACCTATAATCCAAGCCTTGGAGAAGCAGACACAGACAGAATCATGGGACTGATCGTCTAGTGAGCCTGTGGTAATCAGTGAGCTCTGGACTAATAAAAGACCCTGTCTTCACAAACAAAGAAGTTGCCATTGAATAGGAAGGACACTAAAGTGGATCTTTGGTCTCCCAAATTATACACATATATACACCCATATTAGAATATACTCTCATATATGCAAATATATGTACACACAAAATTATATGACAATCATATGCATATTTCATACCTATGAAATCCAGGTGACCTTATATAGACAACAATTGATGCTTTTTTCCCATTCATTGTAAAAATCTTGCATGAATGGTTTACTACCTAAAGATCCAATTGTGAAGGATAAAAAGCAGAAACAACATATACACAACCAGGAAAAGCATTTGTAGATACAAGTTAATTTAGCTGATAAGAAAAATGTCTCAGCAGTTAGTGTTAATGGTCCAGAGAACCCAATTCAGTTTGGAGCTATGATTCATATCCAAAAGTCACTCTAGCTGTAGGGAATATTCCACAGAATAGGTCATATGTAGCAGGTATATAGGGGACAGTAACTAGCATAAATGGCTCATAACCAAAAGTAACTTCAGCTACAGGAAGACCCAATGCCCTCTTCTGATCTCTGTGTGAACATATGTAGTATACCTTCACATTACCATACTCATAAATTAAAATAACTAAATAGACATTTTAAAAATAATTTAAATATACGCAGCATTTACAACTATATGAAACACAGGAAGATAACATGAAGAACCTGCATAGTGTATGGTTGTGTTTATTGATATGTGTATGTTGCTGGTACATATTTTTCTTTTTTTTCTTAGATATTTTATTTACACTTCAGATGGCATCCCCTTTCCTCATTCCCCCCACCCCCCCTTAGGAAACCCTTATCCCATGCCCCCTTTTCTTTTTGCATTTATACATTTTTTAAAAATAATGTTAATCATAGGCTTTATAAGTTTGGAATTGTTCAATCAGAGGTGTAACCCACTGACCAACCTAGATATAACAACTATCTTTGACTGGTGGAGATACTTGAACATCTGGCTCCCTGTCTCCCCCCTCTTTCTCTCTTTCATCACCTAGCTTCTCCTTTCTTTCTTCTTCTCCTCTTCTTACTCCTTTTCTTCCTCTCAGTACTCCTCCTACCTTAGCTCCTCCTACACATCACCCTTCCTGTTAAAATGAAACTTTTCTCTCAAAATACAAGTAGAGCATAATTATGCCAATTTGTACCTGTGAGGTACAGGATAGTCCTAATACCCAGTCCATCCTTTTGTTGACTAACCAGCTCCTCTGTCATCTATTCTAACTAAAACATTTAGTTCTGAACCTGGTTTTAGGATGAATGTCAGCTGACGACCATCCACTCAAATCTTTTCTCTTATGGTCAATAGCTATATGTTTTCAACCCCATCAGAAATCCAGAATGACTGAGTTAACTATAATTGTGGAAAGCACAAATCATAGTTTCTAAAACTTAGCCAATTTATAGAGACCTCTGAACACCTGGACACTCGCTCTACTTCAAAACGTTGGAGCATCTGTTCTTCTGCCTTCTGGCCCAGGATCATCTGACAGACCTTAGTGCTGCAGAATTATTAAGGGCTGATTACTCTGTCTAGGCAGATATAATCAGTCGACTATTCTGCAAGTGTGTCCTTTTCTGGACAGTAATTTGTCTGTAGAAGGAAAGTGGCAATTCTTGCCTAGTGGCTGTCTCACCACAACTGGAGTAACTCCAAGGATGCTCAATTTCTTCTTAGAATTCAATATAGGAAGCTGTCCGGAGCAGACAGGTCTCTAATGAAAATGAACATTAATACTGAAATGTTTGTCATGTCAATTCTAAGGATTTCTGATGTTTTGAAAACCAGCTATCCATGTAAGGTAATCTGGACTGTTGCCTGTTAACTCCACTCAGCTATTTCTAAGTAAAACATAGAGAACACCCTTATAATAAACTCCAAGTCATGAATTTGCTATAGTTCCTTAACTCACAGGCTGACCATCTCAAATCAGTTAAAAAAGTTAAAGAAGGACTGGGTCTAAGCTTTGTATTCCTAAATGTGTTATACTGGTACAATGCCTATGAGAGTAACAATATTCATCTCACTCTTATATCACTAAGAAGCTCATGCCAATGAAAACCTTAAAATTTGTAAACAAAGTAAATTGGTGCCATTTAAGAATTTATATCTTCATCTTGATATTAATTATACAGATTTCTACTAATAGGTTATGGCCATGCAATAAACCCTAGCTAATCCTCTCTATTCTGACAAAACCACTACTTTTCCCTAGAGAGACAGCCCAACATTTACCACCTTAGTCCCCATGCCCAGGGAATAGGGGCGCTGACTCATCATTAGCTTCTTCAAGCTGATTATGGGCGGTGAGATATTAGAAGAGGAGTTGGGGGGAGAGCAAATTGATAATCCTCTGATGATGTGTCTTCGCTGCCTCCAGATGGAATTCCCGGACCTCAGAGGTTTGAGCAGGTCTGCCCAGCTTGCTTGTTGAGTAGATACACCAAGGCTGATCATTCTGCAATATACAATTCTCAAAACAAATTTTAGTATCAACATAGGTTTTTTTTAAAAGAGGGCTGACATTTTATTAAGAATGTTGGTTCTAACCGCTTTTCTATTTTTTCCACTCTTTTATTGGATATAATATTTACATTTCAAATTTTATCCTCTTACCATATTTCCCCCACCACCCAGGAACCCCTTATCCCATCCCCCCTTCTCCTGCCTCTATGAAGGTGTTTACCCACCTACCCCCAGGCCCCTTCCCCACCCTCAGATTCCCCCCACCTCAGTGCTCAGCCTCCAAGTTACCAATGATCTTGTCTCCCACCTATGCCCAACAAGGCCATCCTCCCCTACATATACAGCTGGAGTCATGTGTCTCTCCATATGTGCTCCTAGGCTGGTGGTTTAGACCCTGGGGAGCTCTGGCTGATTGGTATTGTTGCTCTCCTCACGGGGCCACCAGCCCTTAAGGTTCCTTCAATTTACTCTCTAACTCCTCCATTGGGAACCTTTGATCAGAATAATGGATAGCTGTGGGTATCTGTCTCTGGGGGACCTCTAAGGAGACAGCCTTATCAGACTGCTGTCAGCTTTCCCATCCTGACATCCCTATCAGCATCTATTTTTGGTGACTGCCCATGGAATGAATACCCAGATGGAATGGTCTCCCTAAAACCCCCCCTTCAGATTCTGTCCCACACTTTGTCTCCATATTTGCTCCCTTGGGTATTTAGTTACTCCTTCTAAGAAAGACCTAGGCATCCTCACTTGTTCTTCCTTCTTCATGAGCTTCATGTTCTCTGGTAGTTGAATCTTTGTTGTTTCAGATTTTTGGGCTAATCTCCGCTTATCAGTGAGTAAATACCATGTGTGTTCTTTTGTGATTGGGTTACCTCACTCAGGATGATATTTTCTAGTTCCATCCATTTACCTAGGAATTTTCCAAATTCATTATTTTTAATAGCTGAGTAATATTCCATTGTGTAAATGTACCACATTTTTTGTATCCGTTCCTCTGTTGAAGGGCATCTGGGTTCTTTCCAGCTTCTGGCTATTATAAATAAGGCTGCTATGAACATAGTGGAGCATATGTCTTTGTTATTTGTTGGGGCATTTTCTGGGTATATGCCCAGGAGTGGTATAGCTGGGTCCTCAGGTAGTGCTATATCCAATTTTCTGAGGAACCACCAGACTGACTTCCAAAGTGGTTGTACCAGTTTGCAACCCCACCAACAATGCAGGAGTGTTCCTCTTTCTTCACATCCTCTCCAGCATCTACTATCACCTGAGTTTTTGATCTTAGCCATTCTGACTGGTGTGAGGTGGTATCTCAGTGTTGTTTTGATTTGCATTTCCCTGATGACTAAGGATGTTGAGCATTTCTTAAGGTGCTTCTCAGCCATTCGAGTTTCCTCAGTTGAGAATTCTTTGTTTAGCTCTGTACCCCATTTTTAATGGGGTTATTTTGTTGTTTGGCGTCTAATTTTTTGAGTTCTTTGTAAATATTCGATATTAGCCCCCTATCGGCTGTAGGATTGGTAATGATCTTTTCCCAATCTGCTGGTTGCCGTTTTGTCATGTTGACAGTGTCCTTTGCCTTACAGAAGCTTTGCAATTTGATGAGGTCCCATTTGTTGATTCTTGATCTTAGAGCATAAGCCATTGGTGTTCTGTTCAGGAACTTTTCCCCTGTGCCTAGGTATTCGAGGGTCTTCCCCAACTTCTCTTCTAATAGTTTCAGTGTATCTGGCTTTATGTGAAGGTCCTTTATCCACTTGGAGTTGAGCTTTGTGCAAGGGGATAAGAATGGATTAATTTTAATTCTTCTACATGTTGACCTCCAGTTGAGCCAGCACCACTTGTTGAAAATGCTGTCCTTTTTCCACTGGATGAATTTAGCTCCCTTGTCAAAGATCAAGTGACCATAGGTGTGCTGGTTCATTTCTGGGTCTTCAATTCTATTCCATTGATCATCCTGTCTGTCTCTGTACCAATACCATGCAGTTTTTATCACTACTGCTCTGTAGTACAGTTTGAGGTCCGGAATGGTGATTCCCCCAGAAGTTCCTTTATTGTTGAGAATAGTTCTCGCTATCCTAGGTTTTTTGTTATTCCAAATGAATTTGTAAATTGCTCTTTCTATCTCTATGAAGAATTGATTTGGAATTTTGATGGGTATTGCATTGAATCTGTAGATTGCTTTTGGCAGGATAGCCATTTTTACTAAGTTAATCCTGCCAATCCAGGAGCATGGGAGATCTTTCCATCTTCTGAGATCTTCTTCAATTTTTTTCTTCAGAGACTTGAAGTTCTTGTCATACAGATCTTTCACTTGCTTAGTTAGATTCACTCCAAGATAATTTATTTTATTTGTGGCTATTGTGAAGGGTGTCATTTCCCGAATTTCTTTTTCTGCCTGTTTATCCTTTGAGTAGAGGAAGGCTACTGATTTGTTTGAGTTGATTTTATATCCAGCCACATTGCTAAAGTTGTTTATCAGGTTTAGGAGTTCTCTGGTGGAAGTTTTAGGTTCATTTAAGTATACTATCATATCATCTGCAAATAGTGAAATTTTAACTTCTTTTCCTATCTGTATCCCTTTGACTTCCTTTTGTTGTCTAATTGCTCTAGCTAAAACTTCCAGTACTATATTGAATAGGTAAGGTGAGAGTGGGCAGCCTTGCCTAGTCCCTGATCTTAGTGAGATTGCTTGAAGTTTCTCTCCATTTTGTTTGATGTTGGCTACTGGCTTGCTATATATTGCTTTTACTATGTTTAGATATGGGCCTTGAATTCCTGATCTTTCCAAGACTTTTAACATGAAGGGATGTTGAATTTTGTCAAATGCTTTCTCAGCGTCTAGTGAGATGACCATGTGGTTTTTCTCTTTGAGTTTATTTATGTAGTGGATTACATTGATGGATTTCCGAATATTGAACCATTCCTGCATTCCTGGGATAAAGCCTACTTGATCTTGATGGATAATTGTTTTGATGTGTTGTTGGCTTCGGTTTGCAAGAATTTTATTGAGTATTTTTGCATCAATATTCATAAGAGAGATTGGTCTATAGTTCTCTTTCTTTGTTGGGTCTTTCTGTGGTTTAGGTATGAGTGTAATGGTAGCTTCATAGAATGAATTGGGTAGTGTTCCTTCTGTTTCTATTCGATGGAATAGCTTGAAGAGGATTGGTATTAGGTCTTCCTTGAAGGTCTGAAAGAATTCTGCACTGAAACCATCTGGCCCCGGACATTTTTTGGTGGGAAGATTTTTAATGACTGTGTCTATTTCTTTAGGCGTTATGGGACTGTTTAGGTGGTTTATCTGCTCCTCGTTTAACTTTGGTAACTGGTATCTATCTAGAAAATTGTCCATTTTCTCCAGATTTCCTAATTTTGTTGAGTATAGGCCTTTGTAGTAGGATCTGATAATTTTTTTAATTTCCTCTGTGTCTGTTGTTATGTCTCCCTTTTCAGTTCTGATTTTATTAATTTGAATGCTGTCTCTGCGCCCTTTGGTTAGTCTGGCTAAGGGTTTGTCTATCTTGTTGATTTTCTCAAAGAACCAGCTCTTGGTTTTGTTGATATTTTGTATAGTTCTTTTTGTTTCAACTTGGTTGATTTCAGCCCTGAGTTTGATTATTTCCTGCCGTCTACTCCTCTTGGGTATACTAGCTTCTTTTTGTTCTAATGCTTTCAGGTTTGCTGTCAAGTTGTTAACGTATGCTCTTTCCACTTTCTTTTTGTGAGCACTTAGAGCTATGATTTTTCCTCTTAGTACTGCTTTCAATGAGTCCCACATGTTTTGATATGATGTGTCCTCATTTTCATTTAAATCTAAAAAGTCTTTAATTTCTTTCTTAATTTCTTCCTTGACCAAGTTATCATTGAGTAGAGCATTGTTCAGTTGCCAAGTGTATGTGGGCTTTCTGTTGTTTTTGTCTATGTCAAAGACAAGTCTTAATCCATGGTGGTCTGATAAGGTACTAGGGATTATTTCAATCTTTTTGTACCTGTTGATGCCTGTTTTGTGACCAATTATATGGTCTATTTTGGAGAAGGTACCATGAGGTGCTGAGAAGAAGGTATATTCTTTTTTTTTTTTAGGATGAAATGTTCTATAGATGTCAGTTAGGTCCAATTTGTCAATTACTTCTGTTAGTTTCATTGTGTCTCGATTTAGTTTCTGTTTCCATGATCTGTCCATAGCTGAGAGTGGGGTGTTGAAATCTCCCACTATTATTGTGTAGGGTGCAATGTATGCTTTAAGCTTTAGTAAAGTGTCTTTTATGTATGTGGGTGCCCTTATATTTGGGGCATAGATGTTGAGAATTGCGAGTTCCTCTTGGTACATTTTTCCTTTGATGAATATGAAGTGTCCTTCTTTATCTTTTTTGATTATTTCTGGTTGAAAACTGATTTTATTTGATATTAGAATTGCTACTCCAGCTTGTTTCTTGGGACCATTTGCTTGAAAGATTGTTTTCCAACCTTTTACTCTGAGGTATCGTCTGTCCTTTCCACAGAGGTGCGTTTCCTGAATGCAGCAAAATGTTGTGTCCTGTTTATGTATCCAGTCTGATAGTCTATGTCTTTTTACTGGAGAATTGAGTCCATTGATATTAAGAGATATTAAGGAAAAATGAGTGTTGTTTCCTGTTATTTTTGTTATTGGCAGTGGATATATGTTTGTGTAGCTACCTTCTTTTACGGTTTTTGGAAGATTACTTTCCTGCTTTTTCTAGGTTGTAGTTTCCCTCCTTGTGATGGAGTTTTCCACCAATTATCCTTTGAAGTGCTGGGTTTGTGTTGAGATACTGTGTAAATTTGGATTTGTCATGGAATATTTTGGTTTCTCCATCAATAATGATTGACAGTTTTGCTGGGTATAGTAGTCTGGGCTGACATTTATGTTCTTTTAGGGTCTGTATGATATCGGTCCAGGATCTTCTGGCTTTTATGGTCTCTGGTGAGAAGTCTGGTGTAATTCTTATAGGTCTGCCTTTATATGTTACTTTGCCTTTTTCCCTTACTGCTTTTAGTATTTTTTCTTTGTTTTGTACATTTGTTGTTTTGACTATTATGTGGCGGGAAGTATTTCTTTTCTGGTCTAAACTATTTGGAGTTCTGTAGGCTTCTTGTATATTTATGGACAGCTCTTTCTTTAGGTTAGGGAAGTTTTCCTCTATAATTTTGTTGAGGATATTTACTGGTCCTTTAAGTTGGGAGTCTCCCCCCTCATCTATTCCTATTATCCTTAGGTTTGGCCTTCTCATTGTGTCTTGGATTTCTTGTATATTTTGGGTTAGTAGCTTTTTGTATTTTGCATTTTCTTTGACAGTTGTGTCAATGTTTTCCATGGTATCTTCTGCACATGAGATTCTCTCTTCCATCTCCTGTATTCTGTTGGTAATACTTGTGTCTATGACTCCTGATCGTTTTTTTAAGTTTTCTATCTCCAGGGTATTCTCCCTTTGTGATTTCTTTATTGTTTCTACTTCCATTTTTAGATCCTGCATGGTTTTGTTTAATTCCTTCTCCCGTTTGGTTGCATTTTCTTGCAATTCCTTAAGGGATTTTTGTGTTTCCTCTTTAAGGGTTTCTATCTGTTCTTTGAGAGTGTTATTTATGTCTTTCTTAAAGTCCTCTATCATCATCATGAGAAGTGATTTTAATTCTGAATCCTGCTTTTCTGGTGTGATGGGGTGTTCAGGGCTTGCTATGATGGGGGAACTGGGTTCTGATCATGCCATGTAACTTTGGTTTCTGTTGCTTATGTTCTTGCGCCTGCCTTTTGCCATCTGGTTAAATCTAGTGCTACCTGTACTTCTGTCTCTGATTGAAGCCTGCCTTCCCAGTTGTCTCGCTTGTGTTTGGTCTTCTAGGGGTCCAGATGTCTCTGTGATTTCTTCCAGCTGCACTGATTACGGTGGTATCTCTAGGATGCCTCAGGATATGGTGCCTCCAAGGTAGCAGTCCAGCTAGTTGTCTGCTGTTCTGGGTGCCGTGTCTCCTCTTGGATATCTCAGGATATGTTGTCTGACACTCTGAGTTCAGTTGTTCCTCTGTGGCTCTGGGTTGAGTGGACCTTCCTGTATGTCTCAGGCAGAATCCAGGGTCCACACAACTGCAGACCTGGCAGAGGTCTGGTCTAGGCCTCAGACCCGGGAGATGGGCAGAAGGGGGGTGCTAGCCGGCAGGGGGGGGGTATCTGCTGGATTCTGATCACTCAGGGCACCCAGCTATGAGCTCAGTGTAGTATGTGGGTTTTCCTACCTGAAGCTGTTTGTGGGATCTGTGGAGCCCCCAGAATGTGTCTGGCAGTGGTAACTAGGGTGGACTCACCAGCAGGCCTCAGACCAGAAGAGGGGCGAGCATCGGAAGAGAAGTGCTAGCTCTGGCTATGGGTTCTATGGATCCCCCAGAATGTGTCTGGCGGAATCTAGGGTGCACTCACAAGCTGGCCGGGCAGAGGTCCGGCCCAGGCCTCAGGCTGGAAGAGGGGCGCGCGGCAGAAGGGGAGTGCTAGGGCTGGCTATGGGTTCTATGGATCCCCCAGAATGTCCATATTTTTCTTTGATTCCTTTTCATACTTTTTAAATCTATTCTTCTTTAAAGCATATAGTATTCTAAAGCAGTGATTCTCCACTTGTGGTTCTTGATTTTTTTTTTGCGTGTGTGAGGGACAAATTACCCTTTAAAGGGGTCACCTAAGACCATTGGAAAACACAGACATTTGCATTATGATTTATAACAGCAATATTGCAGTTATAAAGTAGTAACAAAAATAATTTTATGGCTGGGGAGTCACCACAATATGATCAATTGTTTTAAGGGGCTGCATCTTTAGGAAGATTCAGACCCCCTGTTCTAAATAAAGTCACTGTACTCCAAATCACACTTGAAAATAGTTTTTAGTCTAATTCTGATAGTTAATAATATAAGAATTATGTATTTTAAATACAATCTTACAGTGGAATACATAGCAGGGGAATCTTTAATCCTACTCCAAAGGTACTAGTCAGAATAGTTATTCAAATAAAAAAAGAAAGAAAGAAACCTATGTTAAAAAAAAAACTTTTATTCACAAGTGATGTTATTCATGTTGTGAAAAATTCGATCAGTTTCATTTACTACAAAAACAGGAGTAGGAAAGTTGCAAGATACACAGCATGTTTACACATAAATTAGCTGCACTTCTCACCACAATGAGCAATCTAAAAGTGAAATTAACACAGGAATTCCGAGCAAAACAGCACCAGAAAGTTTGTCAGTACCTATGTTGAGAATCAGGGGCCACCCACGTATGTGTACTTTCCATGTCTACTATTACTTTGGAATACATGTGGAGTTTTCTACTAACACACACTGCTTCATATCTGTACCTTTACAATATACTTTGAGGTAATGACTTCTCAATTCTTGTTGGTTTTGCTCAAAATTGCTACAGTTATATAAGATTTAAAGTAGCAGGAGAGACAGGGTCTCTAAAGAAATTTTCCCTATCTTATTTCTAGTTTGTAGTGGTGAGTTTTGGCTACACTGCCTTATGCTCCGAGTGGCTTGCACATGTATAGCCGTTGTGGAGCTATCTTTGAATCTGCAAATGAAAAACACACACACATTGGCTTACCTCAAAGGCTGGGCACTCCTAAACCTTCCCCTACTCAATCCCAGACCCAATTGGGAATGTGACCACTGCCCACTTACCTGAAATCTCACATAGCTAACTGGCTTTATTTCCTGCCACTCCCGCATCCCATCTTTCTTCTCTGAGTCATGGTGATTTTGTCATTCCTCTCTGTGTCTTAGCCTGAGCAACTCTAAGGGTGTGTGCCCAACCGAAGGTCATTGGCATCTTTATTGATCGATCAAAAGCAAATTGGGGACAAGGACCTTTAGTGTTTGAACATGCAGATATCCTGATTGAATCAAAGCATTAGAATCAATTTCCAACACTTCAGCTGTTGTGTCCAAACTAAGACAAAAACAAAAACCTCTTCTCTCAGACATAAATTGAGTACAACCACAACAATTCTGTAAATCACAAACTATGATATATAATTAATATCCAGTCCATCATATTTCTCAATTAGATAAAGTTCTTTACCATCACTCATAAGCTAAAGACTTTACGGTTCTATACCTGAATCATGTTTTGATTTTAGCCTGTAACACCACCTGAAAACCATGTTTTCAACTCTATATCCACTCTCTCACTGCTGAACAATTAAAGTTTGCTTATGAGACTATAATTAGTCTTCAATTCACAAATCCACAAATGAATTGAATATTACCTGAATAAATAGGCAGCATAAAAACATAGCTTCTAAAACTTAAACAAATTGTGAAGACAGCTGACTACTTGGACAGTCCCCAAATTTCTTATAATGTTGGAGGATCTGTCTTCAGCCTTTTGGCTAAAAGCTATCTGATAGATCCAGATATGAAGGACTAGATTACTCTGTCTTGGCAGAGATTAGTAGTTGACTATCTCACATCTGTTTCTCCTTTTGGACAGTATTTTGTCTATAGATGAAATAGGCAATTTATGCCCATAGCTTGCTTGCCAAGATAAGCAACCTCATGCAGAGGTAAGGAGGCTCAATTTTTTAAAGGAGAATGGAGAAGCTATCAGAAATAGGTGTGTCTCACTGTCAAATGATTCTTAACAACAAAATAACATTAAATGTCACACTCTGTGGATTTCTGGTGTTTTGAAGACTATCTATCTATGTAAAGTATATTTGAATTGTTAAACCTTAGCTACTCTTAGTAATTTCTATTTGAGAAAATTGAAAGCACTTTATTATAATTAAATTACAACCTAAGATAACCATGAATTCATTATCCAGCCCTTAATGTGTGTTGCTTAATCATCTTAATTCATAATAGCAGCTATTAGAAGGACTGAGTCAAAGCCTGGTATTCTTTAATTAATTGCATAGGCATAAGGCCTATCTAAGATTAACAATATTTATTTCAATTTTTGTATCAATGTACAGATTTATACCAATGAAAACCTTAATTCTATATCAATATATCAATTCAATACCAATGTAAGAAATTATAACTTCAACTTTACATGAACTACAAAGATTTCTACTAATGTAAGATTAAGGCTACACAATGCTTTGTTAAGAATAAATTTAGTAATCCATCCTCTCTATTTCCTCCCTGTTCAAAATTATGACCATTCTGAAATTATCACTTAAAATGACAACCTATCCATAATTTGTAAAATAACAGTAACCAGACACCCAAATCCAAAGAATCTGGTTGATGACTCTCCATGCTTCTTCCTGCTGAATAGGGGCAATAAGAAACTCTTTAAAGGTGTGGGAGGAGTAGAAAGATTAGCAAAATAGGTGAAACTAAAGAAATCTAGCTTTAGCATGTATTATTCAGTCTCTGTATGCTTAGAAGGCTCAAGGCTTAATGGAAGTTCTGACTGGATCCATCTCAAAGGTTGGATGAGGCAGGATCATCTGGAATCAGTAGCAGTTCCTGAAGCTACACTCTGGACAGCATCAAGAAGCAGGGGACTGGAACAGAAGGTCACTTCAACATCTCTGAGGATAAATCTTGCCAACACAGTATATTCTGTAGTGTATTAATCTCACAACCAAAATGTTAGTACCATTAAGATGTTTGTATGGATTGTGCCGACTGCACAGACCAGTTAAGGATGAAATTTTGCTTCTTGTTTGAGCAGGTAAAAGACAACTGTCTTTTTATGAGTTAATTTTATCAGTAACCAAATGTAATAAATCTTTATTCATGCCGAGTGAAGGAGGGCACAAAGAATCTTAAGGATTCCACAACCAACAAGATTTGTTATATCATTTTACCTGAAGTTTTGGCTGGAGACTTTTTTTTCCAGCAATAATTCACCAATTCTTTATTTATAGTGAAAATTAGAAAACAAATTTAATTGCAGTAATAATAATCTTTGAGATTGTACAAACTGACCAACATTATCTTCTAAAACCCAAGGTTAACATACTCAAAAATTTTATCAATATATAGAAGAATTTTATATATGTTCAAATAATCCAATGAGGAATGAAAGATCCTCCAGTGATGCTTTTCTGGGATTATACATCAAGAGAAATGATGCAAGAGTCTTGTATGATGGAGATAGGAAGAGGGGGGAATTGTGAGAAACATAGAATAATGAAGTAAAATTCCACATGTACCTTCAGCCAGCATCAGGCATGGTACAATGCCATGCTCTTGGCTAACTTAGTTAAATGTAACTAAAAAGAGTGCCTGATACAAGATAATGTTTCCACTATTGTACCAACCAAGAAATATGGATTGATATATGCAAGACTTTAAAGTCTGAGAGGTCCCTGTGTAGCATGGATGACACTGGAGCTAAGAATATCAAAAATCACTTTGGGAGTTCATTTTATTGATATGGAACTATAGAATGAGGTGTGAAGAGAGTCACATGACAAGAGAAAACAGTAACATGAGGTCCCACTGATACACTGATATGCTAAGAAGCACAATGTCACTCATTCTAATGTGTAAAATATCATAGTTCTATTTTTTTTTTTAAAGAACTAAATAGGATTTCAATGTTAAGTAAATTTGTTATCATGAAATTATTTTTCTTCTATCCAGAAATAAAATCAAAGCAACAAGAATGTGCTCTTTTTTAATGTAAATAAACCACAGAACTCCTCTCTTAAGAAGTCTTAATGTTTCCTGCCTCCTCAAGAATACTAGTTTTACTACTAACAGGTACCAAACTGCTATAGGGGTACCCATCCCTGATAAATGTTCTCAACTTCACTACTTCTTACTTTTCTCTTTTTCCTTTCCTTTTCTTTTTCTTTCTTTCTTTCTTTCTTTCTTTGTTTCTTTCCTTCCTTCCTTCCTTCCTTCCTTCCTTCCTTCCTTCCTTCTTTCTTTATTTATTTTTATTGGATCTTTTCTTTATTTACATTTCAAATTTTATCCCCTTTCCTGGTTCTCCCCTGGCAAACCCCCTATGCCATCCCACCTCCCCTGCTTCTATAAGGGTGTTCCCACCACCCACATTCCCACTCCTGCCTCCACAGCCTCAAAGTTTTCTACACTGGGGCATCAAACCTTCACAGGACCAAGGGCCTCTCCTCCCATTGAGGCCCAACAAGACCATCCTCTGCTACATTTGCAGCTGGAGCCATGGGTCGCTCCATGTGAACTCCTTGGTTGGTGGTTTAGTTCCAGGGAATTTTGGGGGATCTGGTTGGTTGATATTATTGTTCTTCTTATCAGGTTGCAAACTCCTTCAGTCCTTTTTCTAACTCTGCCACTGGGGACCCCATTGGGGACCCTGTGTTCAGTCCAATACATAGCTGTGCTTCAAATTGTTCCACAAAATAGAAACAGAAGGAACACTACCCAATTCATTTTATGAAGCCATAATCATGCTTATACTTAAACCCCTCAAAGATCCAACAAAGAAAGAGAAGTTCATACCAATTTCCCTTATGAGAATTGATGCAAAAATACCCAATAAAACTCTTTCAAATCGAATTCAAGAACACATCAAAGTGATCATTCACCACAATCAAGTAGGCATCATTCAAGGGATGCAGGGATGGTTCAATATATGAAAATCCATCAACCTATTCCACTACATAAACAAACTCAAAGAAAAAAAAAAACCACATGATCATTTCATTAGATGCTGAAAAACATTTGACGTAATTCAACAGCCCGTCATTGTAAAAGTCTTGGCAACATCAGGAATCCAAGGCCCATACCTAAACATAGTAAAAGCAATATACAGTAAACCAGTAGCCGACATCAAACTAAATGGAGAGAAACTTGAAGCGATCCCACTAAAATCAAGGGCTCAAGACACTTTCATGTCTAAGCCAATTACTAGACTGTTCCCATGTCAAGAAATCAGCAGATAAAGTTACCTGTCCTGTTTGATTTTTTTTTAAGTTTTCAAGATCTAAAGGGGGTCTTCTGCTGTCATATATGATCCAAATAACTCTGGAAGGGGTCCCAAGCCCTCTTTTCTTACATGTTAAAACAGTTACTGAAGCTCTCTCCCAAAATAACTTGTCCTTTGTCCAGTAACAAGAAATCAATAACAATATAGCTTGACTCCTAGAGGAATTTTAATATAACCACCAAACTCATAACCATATGCATTTTGGTAATTAAACCAAATCAAAGCAATTAAAGCAATCTAAACAAATATCTGTTGAGACAGCTCTTTTTTTTTTTTTTTTTTTTTTTTTTTTTTTTTTTTTTTTTTTTTTTTTTGCTACCTCCTGCCCCTACCTACATGAGATCAAGGCCTAAATTATTTATACATCTATGTATACTTAAATCTTCCCTACAATGGAGATTAATATCTCTTAGGTTCATATTGTAGTTTGCCCTTTTCTCTTTATATAATTCCCAAAGCCTAAGTTTCTACTGTCTGAGATAGGTTAGGTTTCCTAGCACCTGCTTTCAATCTAAGTTTGTTTAGGTTGAATGCCTCAACATTTATTATCTATATCTATTTACAGCATGAGCCTATTTCCAGGCTCTTATTTATGACATACCAAGCAAAAGAAACCCCAGAAATCTTTTGTGGACCATGTTCAAAGATTTTGAAAGTTGGCCCTGGCAAGAGTTTTAATTTTCTTTAAAGCATGTTTTAGTTCAATCTCTCTGACTTCTCTCTTCTGTGGAGCTTACTATCTTCATATATTTAAGAACATTTAAACAATTACCATTATACACTCTTCTATCCTTAAAAACAATTAAAATAAATTTTAAGTTTTCTACCCTTCAATTATTTGCTTGTAGGAAGTAGACCATATCTACCATCTGGCTGTCTGCCTTCCTCCTAGCAGCTAGCAGGCAGCTTGAGACAAATCTCTGCCAGTGGCTGTGTTCCTTTGTTCTAGTTCCTCCAACAGTGATGACTTACCTCACATGGATGGTTGTCTTTATTTCCTGCTGCTCCTACATCCCATTCTGCTTCCTCAAGTCATGGTGATTTTGCCATTCCTCTCTGCATCCTAGCCTACATAGCTCTAAGGGTTTCCCTCCATGCCCAGTCATTGGACACTGGCATCTTTATTGATCAATCAAAAACCAACTGGAGACAAGTACCTTTAGTATTTGGACACATGGATTCCTAATTGAATCAAAGCATTAGAACCAATCTCCAACACTAGTTCGGTGAATAATATTTTTGATATTTAGATAGGGATAGGATGGAATTTGTAGATTGCACTAAAGAATGTGGGCATTAATACTCCCCATCTAAAAACTGAAGATCTCTCTCTCTCTCTTTCTCTCTGTGTGTAACAAGATGTCTTTCTATATGTGTGTGTCCTTTACCATTTCTTTCATCAATGTTTCTAATTTGCATTGTAAAGGTCCCTTGAATGCCTTCCTCTCTTTTCCCTAATTTCTTAGTTCTTTCTATCCCATTTGTTCTCTCCTTTTCTTCTTTCCCCCTCTATCCTTTTTTCTCTTCATCTGTCTATCTATCCATCTATGTATGTATGTATGTATGTATGTATCTATCTATCTATCTATCTATCTATCTATCTATCTATCTATGTATTTATCTATCTATCTATTCTTCTGTCCCTTTTTTCTCTCCTTCCTTTCCTCCTTCCCTGCCTCCCTCTATCTTCTTCTTTCTTTCTTTCCTTCTTTCTTTCTTTCTTTCTTCTTTCCTTCACTGGCAACTCAGGCTATAAATTATAGACATTTTAATAATTAGGATAAAAGTAGGCATCTATAGATTGTTCTATTCCTTACAGCAAAAGTTTTCCCTCATTTGACAGGATGTTGACTGAGTTTATATTGCATTCCTCCTATTCCTAATTTTTCCAGAAATTTTATCTTTAAGAATTTTGAATTGCACTAATAATATTAAAATTATTAACTATATACAACATGTCCTTTTTTCTCAGAAAAAAATATATTTCACATATAATATATTATACAAATAATATATCTAATAATATATTATATTCTATACTCTATACTCTATATTCTATATTCTATATTCTATATTACATATTCTATATTCTATAGTACATATTCTATATTCTATATTACAGATTCTATATTCTATTCTATATTCTATATTCTTATTCTATAATCTATAATCTATATTCTATATTATGGATTATATAATTTTTTTTTCTTATACGTTTCTCTCTCCATATGTATATGTATTTGTGTGGGGGGGCTATAATGTTTATAACACTCAATGTAAATATATACAAATAAAATATGTGTGTGTGTGTGTAAATGTGTGTAGGCAGAAACAACCACAAACACTTGAGGTTTTATTCAACTACAACGTTTGTTCATAAAAGAGGGAAAAATCAGCAACCAAAACAATAGAATACTAAATAACCACTGCAGTTTCCAATATTTGGAAGAACCACACTGTTTTCCTTAATGACTGACCTTATTGATTTTTTTTCCTTCTCACCAGGGGCATGGGTTCCTTTTCTCTAGCTTTTGTACCATCTTCCTGTGTTTGTCATTTTGGAGACTGACATTTTTACTGGGCTCAGGCTATATTTCATTTCTCAGATTCGTACAGTGATGTGGACCAGCATCTGCTTGTTGGTCTGTTTTGAGCAATGTCTATTTTGCATGCTGATAACTGAGTTGTGTGGATTTATCTTGTTTCAGTTATTTTTTTTTTTTAGTTCTTTCTATTTTTAGGATATTAACTTCTTGCCAGCTTACATGTGCTTACTATGAAGATTAACACTTTCACTCCACACTTCTGTTTCCTCTGATGTGATAGATTATATTTTGAAATAATCTCTGTTTTCTGATTTTCCTTGTTTTTTCTGTTTTCAGGCCTAGGTAAATCTAGTGCCCACTTCAAACTAAGCAGTGTCCTCACTTCAGTTGTGTTTAATGTGATTTAGAGAGAGGATCTAATGTCTTTGTGTGTGTCTAATTCCTCAGAACCATTGGCCATTTCTTCCACCACCAAATATGGGCCTGTTTTCGAAAGAAAGGTTTCCATCTCTGACGAACTGCTGTACCACATAAAGTTCCAAACTACTCTGCATAGAATCTAAAGACTCATTGACTTCATGTTTAGGAGAAAAATATGTCTGACCAATTGGTTAGATCTTTAATTCCTACCACCTTCTCAAATGGCAAAATCAAACCACATTTTGCTCACTAACCATCCCGTGTTAATGGGAGCAAGTAATGATTTGACTGCATTTGATTATCTAGGGCTGCTTTATTGGGGTGTAAAATGGACTTAATGGTGGTTTTAAATGTACCATATTTAATAGCTTTGGGGAATGAAAAACTTTGCAACATTAAGTTTTACATTAAGATTTGCTATATGATTTCATTATGATCAGACTCAAAGCTTCTTAAGAAAGCACTTGAGTGTATAAAACAGTCTTCGAAGTAGAAATGTAGTACATACTATACATTAAAACTTTGAGAGAGTTTTCTTTTAACATTAAGAGTAAATATGACTTTTAAAGGTTCTTAATGGGTCTGTTTAATATAAATTGTACATAAACATTCCCAATGAGCAGTTGTTGACTGGTTATTAACAAAAGTATTTGATAATGAACTCATTTTTTTTTTCTGAGTGTTAAGAAAACAGACACAATAGGCATAAAGTAGCAAAATCTTTTTTTTTGAGAATACAGGGAAGACATCCATAAAGATCAGTAGTGTTAGGCTTCACTTTTCTGTATACCGAAATCATTATATCAAGTCAAGATGCTCTATATACTCATTTAACATTTTAACATTTTTAATACTTTAACTGGATACATTTTTGTACTTCAGTTTTAGTTTATAGATGCCCTATTCAAAGCTGAATACTCACCTGTCACTTATTCTTAGCACCTTGACCAAAAATGAGTCTCTGCCTAAACCGAAACCCTATGCTGAGTGAACTCATCTTTGCCCTGAGAGGAAGCAGCAGTAATCTTTGATTAGAATCATTAATATGTAGGCAGTCTGTTGTGTTAATTCAGGAAAATGATGGTAGCCATCCCCTTTAGTTCTTAACTAGGCGTCTTTTCTCATTCACTAATCCACAAGCACACAGAACATTCAGAAGTCAGGATAAGCAGAATTTAAGGGCAGAAAAATGGGTAAGATTGTTATGAAACACTGTCATCCAGGTACAGAAGCATCATTATAGCCAAGGACACATATCAAGATGGATTCCTATGAAAGACTTAGCCTTTCAAAGTTCCACCATGGTAAACCTAGAATCGAAAACTATATTTAAATCTGAAGTAATTGAAACCTAACTTGTGTCATCATACAGTCTCATTAGATATCTGTGAATACCAGCCTCTCCTAACTTCATTGGAGCAGAGCTCCAATGCATAGCTGTATATTCTTCATCTCTGCAAATATCTTGTTTTATTTAACTTTTTATTGATTCCTTGTAAATTTCACATCTTGCACCCAAATCTCATACATCTCTTCCTCCCCTTATACCTCCTTCCCCAAAGAAAAAAATCTTGTGGACGCTGAAGTGTATCTCAGCATGTCCCAAAGCATACCCTTTTATTTATACTTTCTTTGCTTATAAATGTTCACTGCAGTGTGTCATTGGTCTGGTGCAAGCCCTGTGGCTTCTGCTACACCATCAATACTATATCCTCACCAGGAAACCTCTTGGATATCCTGTCGTTATCCAGTGTCATGGAGTTCCTGCAGCTTTGAATTTGTAGGGCTGGCCCTTTCACACACTCCAATAGTTCATAGATGGGGTAGATGTTGGGGTAGGCCAACTCAAAGCCCTAAATCTGGGCCTGGATGGTAGCTGATGTGGTCCGCCTGCCAGCTCTGCCACACCCATGCTACCACCACAAGCTCTCCATCTCTACCCAGGCTAACTGATCCAATGTGCAGTCAGAAAGGGGCAGAGCCAGCTCTCTGACTCTAATGCCCTCAGGGCTGGTTCACCCATGACCCTGCCACCAGGATCAGCCCTACTATGCTGCCCAGGTGAGGTGCTTGGCTCTTATTCCAAGTGCTGCAGCTGGTGAGGAACAGGACTGAAAGTATCTTTATTTCTTTTTATTGTCAATATCAAACTATCATTCAATAAAATGACAGGGAGATGAGGATGATGATGTTGATGATGTTATATGACTTAAATTGCTGCACTGGCTTGAAATCATCTGTTCAAATCCCCAACATTTGTGTAAAAATACCAGTCACACTAGTACTATACGATGAAGACTGACAGGTCCATGAGGTTCCATGATGTTAGTCTTGCCAAATCAGTCAGCTCTGGATTTAATGAAATACACTGCTTCTTAAATAATACAACACACATCAAAAGACAAACACTCCAAAATAGATCACTGGCCTCCATACAAGTTTGAACAGGCATGCCTATCTGAAAACATACTCCACACACACACACACACACACACACACACACACACACACACACCATATAAATAAAAACTGAATCAATAGTAATTAATGAGATCAGTAAGTTGTTAGCATATAATGTTGAAACCAATAAGGATTTATATGAATTTCAACAAGTTAAAAGCTAAGAGCAAGCCACCACAATTAATAAGATCTAAGACACTATTTTAATTTACAGTACTTACTTAAGGACTGTGTCTTCAATACTCTGCATATGGATAAAGAAATGGATTAATGGTTATGGGCATCTACATGAGAGGAGGAATGTTTGGATGATTACATTCAATCAATCCTTATTTTCCTCTCCATATGCACACTGAGGTGGGAATTTAGCTCTGTGTAAAGTATCTGCATCATATACACAATCCATTGGTTTGATACTAACACTAGAGAAAAGAAAAACTTTCAAGTGGTGAACTCCACCTTCCATCCTTTTCCCATTAAGCCGCAGGACCATTATCTCTCTTTGCCTTCAGGATCCCGGTTGAGGTAATTGTTTTCTGTTTTGTGAGCATCTCAGTTCATATTCCCTTGTGCATGTTATCAAGAATATTGACAGTTGACCTTCCTCTTCTGTCCAGTCAAACAGGTGTACCATGAGTCTACATAGAACACTCCCAACAGCTAACTTAACATTGATTGCATTCAAAATTTGCTTAGGCATACATATCTTTTGGCAAAGTGGACATTGTGCCATCAAACACTATTCCACACAGGTTACCAAATACCATCACCCAATCATAAAATAATTATAAAATATCTTAATTTTCAATTTCCCTAGTTCACTTATTTTAAAAATCATTTCATGAACAAATGTCTCATGTCACACTGATGTTCTCTTTACATGTTCTACCGAGTTCTCATTCCATTTATAAAGTTCTGGCTCCAACTCCTTTCACTTCAGTGATTCTCCTGTTAATGCTTTTCTGTCCTGGTTTGATTTCCTGCATACCAACATAACTAACCATCATGAAAAAAGAATCATATCCAGAAAGATTATTCTCACAGTATTTACTTCACTATTCTAAATTTCAGTACAGGTCTCTGATGATTCCTAGCATCACCTGCCTTCATTCTGTAAACCACAGGAATTATCCTAACTCCATTCACCTCAATAGGGGCTTCATACTGGGTTCCCTTTCCCTGGTGACTTAATTTCCAACTCAAAACTGAAAAGAAAACCCTATGATAAAACAACAATGTCTAATTTAGAAACTCAATTGTGGTCAATTCTATTTCCAGGCCTCTCTAATTAACACATTTGATTAAAAATCTATGCATTTGGTTTTTTACACTTTGGCAATCCTCATGAAAATTGTGTTACTTGGTAAATAACTAACATTTCTCTTTAACTAAATATCCAAGTGTTATCTTTTCTTCTTTGCTCAGAGAGTCAGTGTTAAGCAAGTAGTTTTCTTGTGTGACTGAATGTTACAATTACCTTATCTTTTAATATCTCAGGAGGAATCTAGACTACAATATTTATACGTTTTGTGATGAGCCAGACTTTTCCACATATTAGAAGTTCATAGTGATTCTAATATGTAGACCAAGTTGAGAAGATATTTTCTTCTCCCCTCCATAGACACAAGTATCCTTGGACACTTTGCTCATTAACTTCTGCCTCTGTGTACCTTCATGCATTTATGTTTGTATATAAAATAAATATTTTGTATATTAATAATAAAAACATTGCTTTCTATCCTTCTATCTAGCTACTATATCATTATTGTTTCTTTTTCACTGTATTCCTTTATCTTCATTAATTTATAACCCATTGATATATATCCTATTCAAAGTTATCAGAGTTACCAGGAATTCCCAAAGGTCACTATGCTCAATGAATAAATGATTTTAATATTCATCTCTATAACATTTAAACTCTACACCAGTCTTATATACTTAGATCTGTTTAATTATAGATTTTGTTTGGTGAACCTCATTCCTTGTTTAGTCTCACTGAAAACATATGTTTATTCTTTTGATTCATCATCTATGTTTTTAAGTATTGCTGGGTTTTGTAGCTTTTTTTTTATTTATCATGGACATAAATATCTTTCTACTGCTCATACAGTTTTAAAAAATGTCTATATCATGTGTTTGTAGTGCCTGTGGTTTTCAGGACATCATTTTCTTGAAGTTTAGAGTCCATTTAAATCACATAGCATTTTGTTTTAAAAGTTGAAGATTCTAGTGGGGAATATTAATACAGTACAGTAGCCTACCTGTTGGCAAGTTTGTTTGAGGCACTTGGTTTCAACTATAGAATTGCAAACTTTCATTTGTAATTAATCAACCAATCTGAGTTTGTACAAGTTAATAGGGATGAGGACTTCTCCATTTCCAGAAGACGTCCATGCTGCTATTGAAGCATCATGCTTCAATTAACAAAGGTTTAAACATCTCTTTTGGAAAAATATACACCCAACTATCTAGTGAATATTCCCACTTAAATGTACTATTGATACCCAACACATTATGACTTTTAATAAAGGTGCATGCTTATATACCCATAGCAATTAAAGATATGTAGGAGAAAAAAGTTAATTAATATTTTATCAATATGCATTCCTATGTTTTCTCTTTATTCTATACTACCTAACAACATACAAAATTCAAGCAAAAACTTTCAAACTGAAATAATTGGTTTTATTTTTTCTTCCTTGTATTCTAGCATATGATTGTCAGCCAATAGTCAATATCAACCATTTATTCTTCAAAGATCTCTTATGACTCAGTTTCTCAGCTACTTCTTTCTTTTAGTGTCACTTAAGATTTTTATAATTTTTTTCATGGTCTTCTTGTATCTCATCTTCAGACTATCTTTCAGGGTGACTTTTCCAAGTCACATGGCCAATGTGGCTACTGTCATACATAAAAATCCAAGGTGTTTTGTGGGACCATGATAGGATGACTTCGGTTTTGGTAGAAGCCCTGGCTGGAAGTCGCCTGGAGACCCAACAGGTGTCCATTGCCTGTGAGGGATGGGCATCTATTTTGATGGCCTCCCAAAATCCAGGCTCCTGACTTGTGGCCAAGATCTCCATTAACCTGCATTGTTCAGTCACATAGGACAATGCAGCCCCTCCCAAAGAGCACAGGTAGAGGATGTGACTACAAGCCTCAGCTCTAGAGAGATTTACATACTAATGAGATACCTGAAGGCCACAGGGTGTAGCCAATTAAGCATTCTTCCCCAGACCTTCCCCACTTCCCCCTCCCTATTTAAGGGGGATGCATCCAGATTCAACTATCATCCATGTCAATAAAGCCTGTAAAAGCCCATGAACATTCTCGTGTCATTGAGGCCGTCCCATGAGGAACAATGGAGAAGGCCTTTAATGAGCCTCTGTAGCCTCAGTTGAAGAGCTTCCCTGAGAACTTCTCTGCGTTCCCCACGAGGCCTACCTTTTCAAACAAGCTAGCCAAGCTGTTCCTAGGCAAGCAAGTAACCAAAGAAATTTTTCCCTCAGGGCATCTCCAGAGCTCTATCTCCCTCCCTTGATTCTCTTGGTGTGCATACTGGTCACGCACCCCTGCACGCCCACACGTCTCTCATCTCCATTCTGCTCCCCACTCAAGAGCCCTGCCCACCCTGGCAGAACCTCAGACTGAGTGAAGACTCCCCACGCTGGTGCTGCATGCAGAGCCAACTTAGTCAAATTCCCACACTGCTGCCATGCTGAGCTGCAGTTCCAGCCGTTTGAGTCGTGGCAGAGGATCAGACACTGCCCAACAAGATTCAAGAGCCCATGCCCAGACATGAGCTAATCATTCCCCGCAGTGGTTTGCCTGCTTGTCTATTATTTATTGTATGTATATTTAGTGGATGATACCTCAGTATATACACATATCCATAATAATATGCTCACAACTATAAATTATATGTTATAAATATATAAATATAAAATATACTTATAGCAAACAATTTATAATATATTATAATCATGGTAAGTTCCAGGATAGCCAGAACTATATGGTGAAACATTTTCTCAAAGAATAAAACAAATAAAAAGTATAATTGGGAAGCTGTGCCATGAAAACCTACCTATCATGTGAGATAGAGGTATGGTGGCATGTGCCTAAAACCTCAATGCCAGACTTGTCAGCTAGCCTAACTCAATCAGTGAACTCCAGCTTCTCCGATACACCCTATCTCAAAAACTAGGGTACAAAAGACTGAAGAAGATGATACGTGTTTAGATATGGCCCCTTTCTTGAATATATACATGTTTGTGTTTGCGTGCACACGTGTGTACACACACACACACACACACACACACAAGAAAAGATGTCAGCTCCCGCATGGCTTCAAAAGGGAAGGTATGACACAGTTTCTGCCCATGGAGAACCGCCAAGCCATTGCTCCCCATGAACCCCATGTATGCTGATGGTTGCTGTTGCCCTGAAGCTGATCTGCTGTCTTGATTTTCAATCTTTCTTTCTGGAGAATATACTTCCACCATTACTCAGAGCTAATCTCACCATAATAATTGAAACAGATGCATAATGAGGAGTGGAGATGGTCATATGGCTGTGGAGGATGAGGAGCAGGCCTTCCACTTATCTTTAGGCCCATGGAAAAGAATCTAGACAACATAACCACAGAAAAATAAAAGACCATAAAAATAAAATAAAAATAAAATAAAAGACCAGAAAAATAAAAGACCATAAAAGCCTACATGGTCCTTGGTAGAAATAGTCCATTGCCAGACTTGGCCTTGAATTTGGAATAAGGAGGAGACACACTTACCCTCCAGTCCAATGACTGCTGCATTAATTAGCCAGGGTGACCTTGGGGACATCAAGGACAGAGAAGTAAAGTGGTCTCAAGAAGAAAAGGTATAGATAGGACAAATAGAAATTTATATATGATTTAGGAATAAATAGTCATGGAAAGACCATGAAGCTATGGGGTCACTAGGATGAGGAAATGAAGTACTTTGTTCTCCTGGCTACTTGAAGAATTGGAGATGACAATGCCTAGAGAGATATTAGAGAGAGCTAGCAGTTTTACTTGAATAAATTTTAAAACTTTGTAAGAAATCATTTCACCTTTCTGTTTTTACATGAAAAGAGTTACTAAAGATTGCTGTCTAGTGTACCAGGAAACTGCAGAGCTGTGCCAGCTACCTGTGAAGAATAGGTCATGTAAACCTATAAGGGAATGTTCTGCCTTGTGTTTATTTCTGCTCTAAGGAAATGGGGCTTGGGACTATTGATCCAAGATTCATAGAATTTATGTAAATTTAGGAATTTTTGATGATTAGTAACAATGATCAAAGCCCCGATGATGCAACTTTAGTAAATAAAAGACTGGGTTCAGGCTTCTGGTCAGAAAGAGAAAGAATGATGAGAATCTTCAGGGAACAGAGAGAGTACTTGAATTAGCACCTTGCATCTACTACTGACTCCTGAGTCATAATCAGAGCCCATCCAGTTCCCACCTTTCTCAGGACCCTACTCACCACATTCCCTCCCTCCCTCCCTCCCTTCCTCACTCTGAAGCTGGACCTCAGCAAGAGAGAGAGAGAGAGAGAGAGAGAGAGAGAGAGAGAGAGAGAGGCATTCTGGTAATTTCTGCATCACCATTGTACGTTAATACAGCTGAGAATGTCAATCGAGTGGAAACTAATTCATTTAAGCACCATCTGATTTTCTTAGTGAGAATATTGTGGTCAGGGAAGCCTAGAAAACTCACCTCAGAGACAAAGAGGCAGCCAGTATGGATCTGAGATCTGAACAGCATCCTTGCAAGGAGACACATTTTTAAAGGATGGGAACACAAAGCAAGGGGAGGCAGGGTGGGCCTATGCATTAGCCATTCTTATTTTGACACAAGGGGTTAAGTAAGGAGGTTAACAATAGTGACTGGACCTTATCTGGGTCACCTGGTTTCAACATCCTTGAATCAGCTTTTGCAGTCAGGTCCCCACCTGGACTCTGACCTGGAAACTTGAGTGATAAAAGAACAAGGGAGCCTGCAAGCTGCATGCAGTCAATTGAACCATGAGACAAGGATGAGAGACAGAACAAAGGAGTGGTCAGGCCACATACACTCACATTTCAGGCAGCACATTTCTGACCTTCGTGACTTAGTTGGATAACAAGATAACTGGTTTTCCTCTTTGCATCCTTTATTGGTTAGCAGACAAACATGAAAGATCTGAAGAAGCAGGAAAAAAAGCTGAGTTCCAGAGCTGGGAACATGAACTCAGTTTTGACTCCGCAAGCAAGGTGGATTTTGTTCCTGAGATGGCCAAACTCAGGAAACGATCTCCTAACAAGAAGTTTAACACTGAGGCTCCTCTATCATTCCCACCTTATGGACTTGTTTCAGAATCTCTGATGACAAGGGTACAATACTTTTGAAGGACCGTGCTACATTAGGGGACCAAACTTTCAGGACCAAATAGAACTCCAGTTCCCTAAACTCCACACAGCAGTCCAAATATCCAGAAACAAGTGCAACCAGCAGCACTCCTGGAGAATTTCTGGTGATTAGAAGGAAGCCAGCATTCCTCAGGAGAAGCCAGTTTTCAGGTATCCAAAAGGAGTCACCTCCCTTACCTCCCCACAAAGGGACACAGTCTCTCCAATTAACATATTCCTTTGGTGCCTATTAGCATATCAAAGTCCATGTTGGGCTCCAGGTTCCCCCCAGTTCTTATTCCTAAGTACTTATACATTTCAAAGCCCACACACCAGTCTCCTTCTGTGGCTCTAGCTACTCACCCTTCTTATAAACCAGCTATTCTCACTGTCTTTACTGTTCCTTTCTCCTGTTTCTGATCTTGCTGCTCGCACTACTCTCTCCTGATTTTCTTTCCCCCTGGTATTCTTGCCTGCCTCTCTCACAGATGGCCCTGGCCCTGACAAGTCCGATGGCAGTGTTCAATCTTCTTCTATCTCTGGATGTTTTCTCTCTCACAGCCACAATAAAAGTTCCCCATTCCATAAAGCAGTGGCATCCTCAGTTTATACACAAACCATGTTCCATCTTCAATTTTGTACCTTTTGGGGTGAAAAGACTGCCAGCCCGCGTGAGGTCCCACAGAAAGAAGGATCTCGTTCTCTGAACTGTGTCTCCACATGGTATCTTTTATTCCAAGGGGGTGTATCTCAGACAAACGGTTTCCAACTGTCCTTAGAAATGGGTTTCCTCTGCTCCCGGGATTCTTATTTCATGGACATTAGAGCCTGCTGCGTTATCTCATACCTTGTTACCTGAGGAGAAATCACAAACTGGGACATTCAGAGATTAACTATTTCTCAGTTTATTTATACCAGAATTGTACAAATTGTCATTATTATGCTTCTCGTGTAACTACAAAGAATAAGTCAGAAAGTGACACCTGGCAAATAAAAGAAAAAAAGAGAAATCTTAGGAAAGTTTGCTGTGGCTTAAATACTTTGTGAGCTGAGAAACAGTTGGCCCGGCTACTTCAAATAAGGCATTCTCCAGGCCCTGCTGACATGCAGTTAAAAGCCAGTAGGAACCAAGAAAAAGTGCATCTAATTCTCTAATGCTTCTCAGTGTTCAAAATAATTGCAGCAGGACAGTGATACCTTTCAGAGGTTCATGCATGTAAACTGTAGGTTTCTCATGGGGTATACAATTCCCTATCTTATCTCTTTCAATGAGGAAGAAAACCACCCCACCTTACCAACCAGGACACACACACACACATACACTGAAAAGAAATCCAAAACAAAGAGTTAACTGCTGAAAGAGAAAATACCTTAACAATATATTATAGAGAAGCCAGTCCTTTGTTTATTTAAAACCCAAGTATTTTTCTTATAAGTTCCCATGTACTCTAAAATTCTATACATTCTGTTTTATACCCAACAGAAAAAAAAACAGTGTGTACATCCATGTACAAATATTATAATTTCCCATATCCTATGCTGAACGTATCTATGACATTCATTGTGATGGCTTAGTGGTTTTTTTGTATTCAGCATCTTAAACCTTTTTGCAAACTCAGGTAGTATGTTAACATGAATCAGCATTGTTAAATTAAAACATGAATGTTATAGCCTTCAGGCAGATCTCTAGACAGGTATGCAATGGCACTTTACTATCCAGGCAAACCAGAGGTGGTCCATGAGCAAAGTGGAACTAACTGTCATATATGCTAGCCAGTTCATTGAATAACTTGCAGTAATAAATGCATAGCGACTGAAAAGGTTAGAAGCCTACCAGTTAACAATTATTTGATGTCATTTAACCACAAGACAGCAGCCACAGAAGGTAAATGTATAAGACTGTTAGAAGAGAAAGAGGGAGGGTAGGGCCATTCTAACAGAGCTGTGAAGGTCACGCAGAGGAAAAGTAGCTGAAACTTAGAGCAGCCAGGGCAAGTGTACCCCTGTGGCTCTGTAGAGACTAATACATGTCACTGGAAACTCACTCAGATTTTCTCAGCTTGCTATCCTCACATGAACTTTTTCTCCAGATAAGGAGTACTGACTTAGATTTAAGCTAGAAAGTCTAGAAATATTTAAATGAAAGTCAGTTCTAAAAAGATCTATTGGATTACCTTTAATTTTGTCTAAGAGTGCTAATATGTACACCTGGCTGCAGGCATGCTCAGAGGCTGTAGAGTGAAAAATTATAAAGACCATTTTATAAAATATATGCAGGCTTTTTCTTTACCCCTAGACCTGAGCAAAAGAATGCAGGTTCCAGAAAGCAGAACTAAATGTAAGATTTCAGGTCTTTACTGCCCCGGGATACGGATACATCTTGGGAAGAAAACCCACCTGTGGGTGGGGAAAGCCCAAAGCAAGAAGACACATTCCTGACCACAGAGAAAGATGCAAGTCATCTGGGTGGTTCCAAGAACTAGCTAACTTTCCACTGTTCTTGGTTACCCTTCCCCCACCTTGAGGTCTTCCCAGTGTTACAGCCTGCTGATGTTCAAAATTTGTAAAGCAACCAATCATGTGTAACCATTCGAAAATTCCTCCCTTTCCCCACCCCGTGCTATAAAAAAGCCCCTCAGCTTGCTGGCCCTTTGTCAAATTCTGTTCCTGCGTGAATGAGCAGTTTGACTGTTGGCTAGCCAACTCTCCCAAATAAACCTCTGCTGATTGCATCCAGGTATGGTGTCTTGCGATTTTTGGGTGGCTGTGATTTCCTGAGACTTGAGTAAGGGTCTCCCGAGTTTGGGGGCCTTCAAGGCCAGAATAAACAGTAGCATGCCCTGGACCTGGGGTTGCATGTAGTTTTGAGCTCCTGCCCAGGAGTACTATGAACCTCCTGTTCTTTGAAAGGGCAGCAAATTTCTTAACCTCTGTTTCATCTCCCCAAGCCTTCATTCAACTTTTAAATAAATTTCATTTACAGTCATTTATGGAGTATAGATTCCATTGCATTCATTGTCAAATATGTGCTATAATTTAAAAATCCGTTACAAATTACTTTTAGAAGTGTTTACATGATTTTCTGAAATATATAGAGCATGCATTTATTTTTGTGAACACAGCAGTCTTCTTAGGCACAATTGCATAGCAGGTTTACTTTAATTCTTGTATAAAATTACCATTAATTAACTAAACTCATGGATAAACTTTTAACAATTGTAGCTATTGCATGTGAATGTCTCTCCTATGTTGGCATTTAATTGTTTTGCATGTGAAACTCATTTAGATCATTTAATTCCCTATTTATATTAAAAGGAAATTAAAGTAAATCAATTATGTTGCTCTTTCTAGTAGTTCTATTTTTCAGAATGTAATAAAGTACAGAGAGTTGAAGTAATAACAGACCCAAGGTCAACTACCTTGGAAAAATAGAACCACTCAAACCCTTGACTTCTTCAGAGCCCACACTTTTATGCAAGGCATTTTTACACTATTGCTTCTGCACATTGATTTTCTCAACCCCAAATATTGGGTCACACAATATTTGTATATGTAAGGCCACCATATTTAATCCAGTTTCTGCACAAACAAAAGACATGTTGTTAAGTGACAAGGAATTCACATCAATGTAAGTTTACAATAACATCTGAAATCCAGTTAGATACATTTGATCATCTTTATCACACTGAGTTTTCTTCATTTGCAATAACTGAAAGCTACCCTGTCTAATTTGCCCTTTCAAAATGATCCTCCATCCTAGAGCTTTCTAAGGCAAGAATGAGCCCATAGCTTTTGGGTGCTCTTCCTAAGAGATATCTGTACTCATATTTTTGGTGAATGATCATCCTACTGTTGCCTGAGATCTTATATCAATCTGTTGATTATTAGAATTGGTTCCATAGTGTAAGATCTGTCAGACACACAGGACCCTACATTCAGCAGGCTCTTGGGGTTAGTTTAGCATTCTGCTTTATTCATCTTGAGTTCTTCATGCATTTATCTTTGATGCTTGTGAATCAAAAGATGAATAAAAATTACTGAGCTTTGCGTCGTGAGTCTGGTTTTCTAAATCAGAATTTTGAAACACTGATGTGGAAAGATGGCTATAATCTCTAAACTGGGGAGCCAGACACAGTAAGGTCCCTAGGCCAGCTAGCCATCATATCTAACTAAATTAGTGAGCTCCAAGTTAAATGAAAGGCCCTATCTCAAAAGATGAGGTGAAGAATGTGTAAGGAAAACCCCCGAGGTGAACCTTGAAAAGACTTTCCCTGCCTCCTCCAATGCCAGCTTGAAGTCAGGGAACGGTGGAAGAGGCACAGAGAGCAGACATCTATCAGGGTTAAATCAGCACAACAGAAAACATGAAAATGAAATTGCAACTGGATCGGATGGCTTATAACTAGAAATGGAAAGAAGCCTGTGAGTGTGGCTGAGATGACGTTAAAGGGCTTAAATCAGAGATTTGTCAGAGCACTGTACAAAGATGTGATCAGAAGGGATATAAGTTTAGACTCCTCCATTATCTGGATACATTTATGTGACATGTGATATAAAATGTAATAACTCTTCCTCCTGAACTCCCTCTAGAACCAACCATACAAAACAAATCCAAAGGGGATTTTTCAAAAATCTGTGTTCTCACCCAGTTGAGCTCTAAAGATTTCACACAATCCCATCCTCCAAAGTAATTGTCAAGTACTTTAGACATAATGTAAGAATTCCTTTCTGGGCTATGCTTTAAGGCAATATTATTGCGATGGCTATTCTTGGCTGTCAATTCGACTGCATCTGCATTTTTTAAATTTTTTAAAAGCCAAAAATGACTGAGCATACCTGTGCAGGGGTTTTTGGTTAATTAAATCATTTGAAATTGGACTCCCACTTTTAGTCTGGATCTTTGAGGTGGAAAGATACACCTTTAATTCAGATCTTTTGAGATGCAAAGATCCAACTTTTATCTTCTATTGGAAGCCTATATAAAGAACACAAGAGAAACAAGCTTGTTCTTTTTGCCTGTTTGATCTCACTTTTACTAGCAAGTCTGTTAGAATCTTCACTGGCATTAGAGCCTACTTCTTTGGGATTAGGATAAATACTGAAGACAAGCTAAGATATCTAGCTCTGTAGACTGATCAAGTGCTGAATTCTTAGATCAGCCATTGTTGGATGAGTTGGACCACATCCGCAAGCCACTTTAATGAATTTTCTTTCATATATATATATATATATATATATATATATATATATATATCACACACACACACACGGTATTTTTAAATAATAGTCCAGAAATATACAAAATATATAAGTGCAGTTGCAATGTCAATACTAAACCTCTTAATTATTTTCCCCAGATAATTTGTGGGGTTTTTGTTTATTTGGCATGTAAAGGTGCCACTGTACACTCTCATTGCTAGATTTTATTTTTTTGCATAAAGTGTTTTTAATGCAACATTATAAAGTTAAGTTTTACTGAAGAAAACGAGAATTTAATGTGTGATAATAACTCTTTACTTCCATATGATACAGTAACTCTCAGGAGCTATGGAAGTCATTTGTAAAGATTTTTATTACTTTTTATGAGACCACAATATGAGTATATTATTTCGCTTTCGTTTTTCCTCCCTCCAAATTCCCCCACAAACCTGTCCATGACCTCTCTCAAATGCATGGTCTCAGTGGTGCATAGAACTACAAGCAACGGAGGAATTCCAAGAGTAGGAGAAACAGTGTTTTCTGGGGAAAAGCATGTCAATTATTTGTTCAATACCAAATGGTAAATCCTAAAAGTGTATATACATTCAAGTAATATTGTACAGACTGAGAAGGTTGTATTTTGGAATATATATGCCCATGACAGTAATTAATGAAAAAGCCAGTCACTTGTAAAGCTTTACTTCATAAAAATCATTGAAAAGCTGGAATGGTATTTGCCATTCTATACAGTAGCCTGATGATTGATGTGTAAGCAGGTGGTCTCTTGATTACATTACTAATTACAACCTGGAAATGAGAGACTGTCAACATCCAACATAGTCTCCACACACATCTTAGCAACAACAACAACAAAATAGCTGGTCTGATGAACTGCTTTTTTTATGGATATAAAAATAGATGCCGGGAGTAAGTTCATATTTTGGTTTATGTTCATGAATCAACCTGAAGCCCACAAGAAAAACTGACATGTATAGTGACTTTTATAACCAGGAGGAAAAGGGTGGTAGCTTGCATATAAAACACACTGTAAGACTCCATGAAAAGGGACTTGAGTGGAAAAATAATAAATCTGGACTGTATCCATTTGATTTAGGTTAAAATATAATTCCAGGGGAAGCACATGTTTTAAATACATTGTATACTTAAGCCTTATTAGCCAATTGCTCTGTGAAGAACACCTGAATGGGTTGTATCTTAAAAGAACCTGCTTTTATCAGGTTCTCTGATCCTCTGAAAAACCGGAGTAAGAAAAGAAAATGAATTCTGACTGTGGGTTAGTGAAAGAAAGTAAACAAGTAACTTCCTTAAGTCAGCGGAAGCACATGCATATAGGAGAAAACAGAGATTCCACTAAAGGCAGTTGTAGTTGCTATGTTTCCATTCATGTGATCAAACATGAAAACAAAGGACTTTAAGAAAGAAAGGGTTTATTTTCAGTCACGGTTTAAAAAAAGATGTAGTTCAGCAGCAAGATGTAGTTCAGCATAGTAAGAAAGAATGGGGGCAGGGAGAGGACGCAGCTGCACACTTTATGTCATCTTCTGGGGAGTGGAGAGAGAGATACTCCTGCTTAGCTGGATTTCTCCTCTTTCCTTTTGTATTTGGTTCTCAATCCCAGCCCATATAATGGTACCACCCAGCCTGGAGGTAGGGTTGCTCTTTTAAATGTTTGTTTGTTGTTTGTTTGTTTGTTTGTTTCCTCAATACTGCTCCTCCTCACTGAGTTCCTCCCTGCATCTCCCCCTTTCCTTATCCTCTGAGTGGATCGGACCCTCCCAGGGTATCCCCCTACCCTGGCACATTAAGTCTCTGTCAAATTAAGAGCATCATCTTCTACTGAGGCCAGAGAGCAGGGGTCAAGTGGGGGAAAGGGGTATCCTGGGTCTACAATCTCTGTATGTTTTTTGGTTGGTGGCTCAGATTCTGAGAGCTCCCAGGGAATCCAGGAATTGAATAATCCAATATCCCTTTTTTTTTTTTTTTTTAATGTTTAGTGAAATTAAGAAAACTGGCAATAATGAGAATAAAAGTAAGCATGCACAAAGGCTGGACAACATGCACATACTCTGAAGAGAACAATGTTTAAAAATGAAAGTATCTCTTTGAAGAGTATTGATCTTTCCAATATACACAGGGAGCTGGATAAATCCCAAATAGGAGAACAGGTAACAGAGTCATGTGCTCACATTCCTCAAGATGGTTTGAACTTTGAATGTTTAACTTTAATCTTAAAATTAATGTTTCTGATCCTGTCAGACCTCCAGATATGAGCATTTTAAAGGGTTTGTAAATTCCTCTACTTGATGCTTGTTTCCCGTTTGCAGTCTCCCACACTGTGGCTATAAAAGCAATAAATAAATCATCATAGAATCTACTTCCAATCCATGAGTGTTCTTCAACTGGGAAAAGCCCTGGAAACTTTCTTTTAAGAGAAACTGTAGCATAGAACCTTCCTTTCTACAAAGTGGCTCATGTGTACAGTAGATAAGAACTACTGTTAGCTTAACAAAATGTAGCAATTGCCATGAGTTCCTTGTTGTTGCAGATGACTTGGCAAAGCAAAGGTCTAGCTGAGGGACTGCAAGAGGTTCCACAAAAGGGTGCCTGAATTGCACACTGGGAAGTGGCAAACCCAGAACTTGCACTCCAGCAAGGCTCGGCAAGGTTCAGCAAGGTCCAGGGTCTATGCTCTTTCACATCTGAATAAGTTACTTACCCCACAAAAATGTTCTTTACACATTAACTCAACAACAACAAAACCAACGAAACAAAAGAAAGCAAAAATAATGTCACCATGAGCTGTTGTTATGGTGATCCTGAATGGGAAAAGATACCATCTTACCTTTTTGCAGACCTACTAATTACATCTAGGATGGGCTTGCTTTAGACAAATGATTTCTGAGATTTCATGGAAAACACAGTTTTCCAGCTTGATTTTCCTGAGAAGATTGTCATCCTCCTCTTCTGTTCATCCTGTCTGTGATATTTTCAGTTTTCCCCAGGACTAACTGCTTTAGAATGACAGTTCCAGGGAAATAAAAAAAAAACAATAAGAATTTTAACATGAGACAAAACCCACATATGATTCAGAAGAAGCTATAGTCAAGATATTGATACAAAATATTCTTAGAAGAATTATATTGTCCTGTGGTAGTTATTCCAATAACCTTAATCCAGTAATTCTAAAGATGATAAATAACAGACATCGAGTCACACTATTTAGAATGATATATGATATATTTTATCATATGTATTCTTGTTATTTCTTTATGTTAGATAATTTCCACGAAATGATTTTTATTATCCCTTGAATATTCTTTATCTTTTACTTTGTGTGTTGTATAAAATATAAAAGAAAAAGGAATTGTAACAACAAAAGTGAGATTAAGATTTAAAAACAAAACAAACAAATGAACAAAAAAAAAAAAAAAAAAAAAAAAACCCAGAAAACGTTGTACTTTTCATTCTATTGTAATGGCTCTTTTTGGCTTCCAGTGCTCTATACAAGGCAAACTGCTCACACAGTGAACCACAGTGACCCAAACCAGAGGCACATGAAAGTGGTTTGATATAAGAACAGAAGCATCTTCAGTTTCAGCCTTAAAAAGGAAAATAATAACTTCTAGTGGATTCCACTTGGATCATGAACCTTCAGATGATGGAACCTATTTCTAAAATGCAGAGTAACCAGTGTGTCAATGTACATTAAAGGTTAAATAGTTCAGCATCTATACTTTTGTTTATATTTGTTGTGCTGGTTATTTCATTGTTAAGCTAACATAATATTATATCAACTGGAAAGAGAATCTCATTAGAGGAAAATTTTACATTAGATAGACCTGTGGCCATGTCTGATGGTAGGAGTACCTTAATTAAGTTAATTCATGTTGGAAGACACAGTCAACTATGGGTGGCACTATTCCCTAGGTCCAGGAACCTTAAGTGCATAAGAGTGAAGAAGTTCAGCTGGGCACAAGTGAGGAAGCACGTGAACATATGTGTATTTATTTCCCCAGTTCTATGGTGTGACTAGTTGATTCAAGTTCTAGCAACATTGACATTCCTGAAATAGTTGACTGCTTGTAATTATTAACCAAATGAATCCCTTCTCCTCCAAGTTGCTTTAGGGGAATTTAACACAACACCAGAAATGAAACATTAACATGTTATATATGACATTAGATGAAATAAAAGACTAAATAAACAATAGAGAGATGCCACTGAACAAGAGCATGATGTCATGGAAATAATCAATTGTAATCCTAATGCTTTTCAACTTCAATGTTTGTAAGAGATATAGTTATCCAATAAACAAACAGAAAAAGCTGAGTTTAAGGTAAAACCAAGGGATGAAGATGCTAGCTGTTATTCTTGCCCCTTCTATTGATTTTATGATTAGATTTATGTATTGTTTGTATATGTACATGTACATATGCATGGATATATTAGCACATGGAGATCAGCAGTAAATGTTGTGTATCTTAACAATGGAATTATTATCATCAAATGTTTTATAGAATTATAGTTATAATGAAAATGGTTCTATTGTTGATCACAGAAGCTCACACACCTAGAGCACTGCATAGGACAGAGTGAAATGGAACTGCATGAACCTGAATCATCCAGGAAGCCATTGATAATGTGAAAGGTCACACATGCCAGTTGGCAGTGAATGTAAGCTTGTGGTAAAATGTGTGGTAGAGCTTGATCTCTTTCCTTCTTGCTCCCACTCTGTCCCCTTGCCCCTTCCGCATTTCCTTCCCCCTCTTTTATACAAAAAAAAGGGGTACATGGTAGAATTGTGATTTCTGGTGTTCAGTTTTGTTCCCATCACAGACAAAGCTGTTTAGGCATTTCCTTCTGATGCATAGCTGTCTATATTAATATAATATACGGTATTCTAACAAATAACACAGACAAATCTATATGAATACTTTTGAGATATGTGTTACAGGAAGCCTCCTGTCATTGCTATTGCTGCTGTTTATTTGGTTTTGGGGACAAGGTTTTGTACTGTGGCCCAGGGTAGTCTCATTCTTTATGCAGTTCTCTTTTCCTAGGGGACAGGGCCTGGAATAACAATCCTGAGCACAGAATGTTCTCTGGAACCTTGGTAATTGCAACAGACCTTCTGATTTCTTACACTGTCTTCAAAAATTGTTGGTGGCTTTAGTTTTATTTCAAATGATTGCTGTGAGCTGAATCACAAACCATCACTACTAGCAAGGTTTTGGTAGGATGCTAATTTTCTGTTTTATTTTATTTTAATTTCTTCACAAAAATATTGGTCTTGGCCTAAGGGGAAAATGTTAACCATGTTTACTCTAGCCAACCAACGGGCACAACATGGAGAACTAACAAGTACACGCTAAGAACTAACTCAGTAGAATTTCTGTGACTTGAATCTTATGTCTGCAGAGTACTCTTTTTGAGTAGGAAGCTATGACATCATTCTCTTATCTCTTGTTTTCTGTCGAGGAAAAAGGAGTGATGCTGCCACCTGGTGGCTATGAGTTGTAAGAGCAGGGTGACGTTTTCCTTTATAAATATTGCACACATCTCTCAGGAAATAGGGATATAAAAACACATGGATATCACTGAGGCCAGTAGCAATCAAATGACAAATGACATACTTGTATGAAACAAACGTGTCAAAGGTGTCTGTACTGGGGAATGTTTGATATGTTTTGTTGTAGATTTTATTTATTTTATCACATGAAATACAAGGCTTTCTTCTCTCACAAACAGTTTTCTTCTTTAAGGTTAGGTTTGATATTATGGCTACAAATTAATTATCAAGAAAGCCAACTTTATTATTCTGAACAACGTAATCACCATCACCCTCCACATTTCTGTTTATAAATAGTTTCTGTGTGGTGAGGTAAAAAAAAAAAAGTTCTGTTCAGAAAAAAAAATTATATAGTTGGTACCACAAGTATAGAAAAATTTGTCTTTGGCAGAAAAGTATAAAGGCAGTTTTCAATGTACTTAATATCCTTCTCATAGCTTGGATAACTGAGAATCAAGTAATGGAGAATGGAGGCTCATACCTATAATCTTAGCACTTGGGAGGCCAGGATAGGAGAGTAAATTTCTGTCTATCCTGGGTTAACATAATAATGCTCTATTCAAATGATAAGAGAGTCCTGCCACTAGAAGCATTGCAGCTGTGGCTGCTGTATCACACGTGCATCAGTCAGTCAGTGGCAGAGAGGAGAGAGCCAGTGTCTACACTAGGTGTTCTGACTTAAAACAACTGAATGATTAGAAGCCTAACACTCCCTGAAAAAAAAATGAGTCTGAGACAACCACCAGTTCAGAGTCTGGGAGGCCAGAATGGGCTCCCAGGATGGGGAACAAGCCAGAGACTAAAAGAACCCCACCTAGGACTTCAGGCTGGAGTGAGCTTAAGACAGATGACCCTCTCACTCTTGTAGACTGAGAGATTATCTGAGTACCAAGCCTGAGATTAACAACAGACCAGCAACATGGGGGCTGTGCAGGGAGCTAGCCTGAGATGACCACCAGCCCAGTACTGTGCAGACCTAGAGCAGGCACACCATGTCCTAGATGACCCCTACCCAGCACCGTGAGCAGGGCATAGCACTCCTAAGACAACTCCTGAGATGGTCCCAGACACTCAAAGATCCCTGGTGCTACTATGAGGGGCAAGTCAGTAAAGAAATGGAAGAGAAGGAGAAACCAAAGGATGTGGGTACAATGAAGAGAGGCAGAACTGGAGCCTAGAGCTTAGTGAGGAACAGCTTGAGCCTGATGTGAGTAGCCAGTGATGCTACCTGGGAACATGGTGGGGCCCTGGCCTGTGCAACCATGGGGACCACATCTGGATTCATCACCATGCAACAACAGGGGCCTATTACCACTGAAGGACAGGCAGACATCACTGTTCTGGGCTGCCACCCAAGTATATGTTAATCTCTGAGGGTTATGCAGAACTGCCCCCCAGCCCTTACCTGTGTATCTTGGGGGAAAATGGCCTTATAGGTAGCAGAGCTAACCCTGCACCTAGCGTGCTCCCATCCTGGGAGAGCAGGACCTGCACATTGACAGAGCTGAGGGTGAGCTGGACCTGAGGATGGAAGCATGAGAGAGCTGGCCCTACCACTCATCTCCTTTGATATGAGGTGAACATGAGAAAAATATACTCCATCCTTCTCCATCCTTACCACCTAGAGCAGACAGAAGACCAGGCCCTTGGAGTCATCAGAGCAGGAGAGGTGACCCTGTCCTTCACCTGCTGCAGCACTCAGGAAGCCCTGCACTTCACCTTGCCAATACAGTAGACTTCACCCTGGATGTGGGGGCTGCAGGTGAGCTATTCTTGAGGGTAGATATGCAGGAGAACCTACACTGCCTCTGATCTGCTGGGTTGTGGTGTGTCGCACCCCCACTCGACCAGCAAGGAAAGATGTGAGCAACTGGATCCTTCCCAACACCTTTATTGAAGCGCTTCATTCATCATTTACCCAGGGACCTTGAACACCCGGAGCGAGCTGCTTATATGCCCAGCCCCGGTGGGAGGGTGCGCGTGGAGGAGCATGATTGGTCAGAATTGCAGTGTTTCATTAGTATATCCCACTCGGGAGGGGTTGGTGCCAAACTGAGTTGGCCTAAGGGTGATCGAATGCACAGTGCACTTGTTTACCAGTAGATCATACTGGAAGCCAGTGCCATCTTGACCAGCCGAGTCGGGGCAGCAGCCTACAGTGATGTAGACAGATGTGAGAGAGATTCCTCTTCTCTCCTCCATCATCCATTGCTATCTATGACAGGCATGAAAGATAACTTCAGGTCATGCTAGTAGAACTGGCCACACCTCTCACCAGCTGCAACACTTGGGAGAATGACTCTCCATCTCCCCTGGGCAGCAGGGTAGAGCTGCCCCTGGTAGCAGAGGTTGCTAGTGATCTGGCCCTAAGGGCCTGACAGCAGGAGATCCATCTGGCTGACCAGCTCAGATACCTCTCATGCCCAAATTTAGAGCTTTGAATTGGCCCACTCAACATCTCGCCCACTGGTCACCCATCTTCATGCTGGAGTGCATGAAGGAACTGATCCTAAGATCCCAAAACAACAGGAACAACTTGACACAGGGAAATAACAGGATGGCTAAGAAGAGTTCAAGTGAGGCTCCAGTATTGACAAAGTAGCAGAAGCCAGAGGCCTCATCCCTAACCAAAGAGTCACTGCAATGAACATGTGCAAGCAAAGAAATGTAGACAAAAGGGTATACTGTGGGACACACTGTGACTCAGTATGGCTTCCACAACAGGGTTTTTATTTTTTTTTCTCTGTTGGGGAAGAAGTTACAAGGGTAAAAGGGGGTGAGGTATGAGAAGGATTTGGGTGTATGTTGTAAAATTCACAAAGAACCAAAAATGATAGAGAAGGAAGAACAGAAGCTAGATGGAGAGGTAGAAAGAACAGAAAAAAAGGGAACAGTCTCCTCGTCTGAGAAAATCTCATTGGTTGAATTTTTGTTACCCTGTTTCCAGTGAATCACAAATATGTCACCTTGTTATGACTTGGCTACCATGTCTTCATAAAAATGACATTAGCATTGGCCTCACAGTTGAGTTAGAAACAGTAGTCAGTTCTTTCAACAAATACAAACCAGTTGTTTAATATAAAAGACTCGTGTTGTCTCAGTCAAAAGAACGAGCATTTAATATACTCTTTTGTAGAATGAAGCAAAGCATAAGGGCAGTGTGGAAATACCTGGAACAGCCAAGTGGATGACAGCTAGGCCACCGTAATGAGTATACAGTCAGAAAAGTGTGTTAGGAAAAGTACAAAGACAAGAAGAAACCCAAACATATAAACACATACACACACACACACACACACACAGTATGACAATTTGACTGTGACAAAATTTCTCAGCCAGTAAAATGCTGGCTCAGTAAGCATCACATCCTGAGTTCAGATATGCAGCACTCACACAGATAACTACATGTGGAACTACATCCATGTAATCAAGAGCCCGGAGTGTGAGGGTCTCTGAGGCTTGCTAGCCAACCTATCTAAATTGGTAATCTCCAAATTCAGTGAGAAACCAATTTCTAAAAAGAAAGTGAATGGTAATAGAGGAAATTGTGGACACCAACATCTGGCCTACACACACACACACACACACACACACACACACACAAACATGTGAAGTTGTAGCTCATGCATGAGCGTGGGGTCATGTTGGGCTATATTGTGATTCCCAGGTGTCTGCCATGGCTCAGGGAAGCAGAAGTGCAGGAATTTGACTGAGTTCACTCCACGTGACACTGGGTGAATGCTGGGCTGAGAAGCCGAGGGGCTCTGCCCAGGCGTGGAAGGGTCTCAGTCTGAAGTCCTGCAGGGGTAGAGCTCCTGGGTGAGAGTTTCCAGGACAAAGCAGCTGACTGGGAGGCCAATGGTCTCTGTCCTTAAACTCCCAGATACCTCTGGGAGCTTCGGAAGAACTGAGATATGAGGGCATACAGGCTGGATGGCCTGCAGCTGAAAGAGATGAGAGGAAGAAGATCTGGTGGTGCCCCGCGGGGTGAGAGACTCTTGGTTACTAGCATTTGCTCGGCTAGGTTGTCTAGCTTGTTTGAGTTGGCCAGCCTCCATGGCTGGAATGTAAAGAAGTCTTGTGGTGGGAGATTAAGCAGTGGCTTGGTAGTCAAAGGCCTTCTCCTTGCTTCCCCAGAGCAGGGCCCCAAAGACACGAGGAAGTCCATGGTTTTAAAAAGGTTTATTGTCATGGCAGAAAGTGGATGTACTCCCCCTCCCCCAATTTCTCAGGGCAGACCTGAGTTAAATAGGGAGGAAGGAGGGAGGAGGGTCTGGGAAGGAATGTTTAATTGGCTACACCCTCTGGCCTTTAGGTATCTCATTAATATGGACATCTCTCAAGGCCCTGAGGCCTGTAGTCATGCCCTCTACCTGGGCTAGGTGACAGAAACCTCTCTTTGGGAAGGATTGTAGGGGCACTGGGCTACATGACTGAAAGGCGTGAATCAATGGAGGTCTTTGTGTCAGGAGCCTGGAGTCTGAGAGTGTGGCCAAATGTGTGCCATCCCTTGCAGGGTCTCCAGCCATCTCTAGCCAGTGCTCCACCAGAAACCAAGCTATCCTTTTACGGTTCCACACAGACACACACTGGAACACACACAGATACACACAAACACACACCACACACACAATATCTGACCTATGGACAGACACACACAAACACACATATACATACACATACCATCTGGCCTACACATATACACACAGTTACACCCACTCCAATATGCATGCATGCACAGATACATTACTCACAATACAGTGTGAAAACATCCCACCAAAGGGGAGTAAAGATTGAGATTAAAATAGACAGAATGTTAAATTTCATGTGAGATATTTTCTCAGGAGGCAGGAGTGATATAGTTGTAAATGTCTGAATTGATTTCACATTTATGTCCAACTTCACAAACTCAGTGCTGATATTTATTATTTTTTTAAAGAATAGGGCTTAGAAAAAAAGGAAGGACACTGTATTGGGCCTTCTTGGTACTGAGTAGACATTTTCTTTTTGGAACCAAAGAAACCTGTGCACCCCCATATTCAAATAAAGCTAACCACAAAACACAAATGGAATCATAGGTTTGAACTTTCTATTTTTGAAATAAGTATTCCCTGATTAAATGAGACTTAACAGATTTAATGAGAAACTAATGGTGACCTTCTCGAGCCAAATCTTCTATTCTAAACAATGATCAGCACCCTTTCAGGCAAGATTAGCAAGCTAAAGGTGTTTGAAGATGAATTGTACAATCGCTCTCACATAATGTTTAGTGGTAAACTTTTTAATGTTTAAACAAAAACCTGTAAATGTGAAATTTACATTTAAATCATATTAGAAATTGCCTATTGTATTTTTTCATACCTGGAAATTATAACAGCTCTCTGTGCTTTGTTTTCAGCTGAAAGTGTAACATTTATCTATTTACCTATTTCTATATAACTTCCGGGAAAAGAAGGTTGAAAGACTAGCCTGACATGCAGCAGCTTTGAGCAGCTAAGGATACAAATGTGGAATTCTGATCAGCTGTAGAACTGGTCCATCAAGCTTGAATTATCTACATTTATTTGCTGGTGGCACCATAGTATGAACACAACAGTGAATTCAATTCGGAGCTGTGGTTACAAAAGAAAATGGTCATTGTCCTTATTATGTTGTGTCTCTTCAAGTATCCTGATGTTGGGGCCTAGGCTGGCCCACTTTGGGTGGCCTAAAATGTTGCGGCCCTCTCCACTCCACGCTTGGAGGCCACTGTTTCCCGGCCCAAGCTGCTGCTCCGGTCTGCGGGTCAAGGTTCAGCAAGAGAGAGAGTGAGGATGGACTCGAAGACTGGAGACCAGACAGAGCGTGATTCAATCCTGTTTATTCTTCAATCTCTCTTCCTAGTCCAAGTCCCAAGTCTTGAGTTCCTAGTTCCTAGTTGTACTCCTCCTAGTTGTTCTCTTCTGAGTGTCTAATGTCTACTCCTACTCCTAGTGTCTGAATCTCTGTTACTCCAAATTGTTCTCCAAGTTGTACTCTCTAAAGTGTCTGATTCTCTCTCATCTCTCTTCTGTCTGCCTCTCGCCTTTATATGTCTCACTTCTAAGCCATGCCTTTTGGTCACACCTTTAAGTCATGCCCCCTTAGGTCTTGTCTGTAAATCTGATCTCTAAGTCACACCTTTAAGTCACACACCTTTAATCTCACACACCTTTAACCTCACACACCCAAGGTATCTAAACCAAGATTATCAGAGTGTGTTCAGCTGTTGTAGGCTGATGTAAAACAAGTCTCATGTCAGGGTATATGGCTCAAGATGGCTGCAAAGCTGATAGCTGCTTTCTGACTTTCTAAAAGTCAGCTAAAAGTCCTGATCCCCAGTAATTCTGAATGTGTCTGTGATAGTGAGGAAGGAGTAGTTATTAGCTGACAATGAAGTCATATGACTAGTGATAGACTCTTAACCAGTGTCATTGTGTCCTTGTAAGCACAAAAGAGCCACAAGGTACCAAACAAAGAACAGAAAAGAATATGGTACCAAGGGCAAAAATACAGCCAGAAGCCAAGGGACAGAACAGACGGTGTATAGCCATCCAGGCACTAGCAATAAACAAGTATGAATTCCCTCTGTGGGATTCAGGAATATGTCCTTGGACTTTCAGCCTCCTGAACAGTGAGTGGTTCCTGACATTTTTAACACTGTGAACTTTTAATACAATTCCTCATGTTGTGGTGATTTCCTACCCATATAATTATTTTTGTTGCTACTTTATAAGTTTGCTAATGTTATGAATTTTAATGTAAATGTATGTGTTTTCTGATAGTCTTAGGCAACCTCTGTGAAAGTATCATTTGACTCCCACAGGGATCATGACTCACAGGTTGAGAACCACTGCCCTAGAACAACAACATATTTTTTTCTGTCTTCTGAGACTCTTTAGTATATTGTTAGACAATAAGTTGTAAACTAATAGTAAAAGTTTTAATACTTAGAAAATTACAAGGAGCCGTATATGCATTGATTATAATTTATCATTCAATAATACCTACATACAAAGATAAACCAGGGCTGAATTGGTATGAGAGATTAGCAATAGACAGAAACATTTACTGACAAAGAGCAGAATTCACTGAAATTATACTCTAACAGACAAAATTCCATTCTTGAAACCCAAGTGTCCATTATATATACAATAGGACTTCAACCTCTAAGTTACTATTACCTTGTATATTCAGCTTTTAAACTAAATTATCCAATTAAGTTTTTAAATTTAAAATCCAAAATTTAAACTTAATTATCCAAAAACTATATTTGATTTCACTTATGTTGACTTTATATATAGTGCTTAAAGTTGTGGAAGGAGATCTAGTAGTGGTTCAACTAAAACACTGCCAGCTTTGAATATTAGTTAACATTCTTAGAATTGTCACCAGAAGTCACTTTTTCCCCAAATTCCACTTCATTCTTTCAATAAGCTTAGATAGAATTATTCTTAACATTCCCATTTTCCCTAGGGCAAACTGAAGATTCAAAGAGTGTGATGTACAGCAGACAATGGACATGTCCTAGCTGTAAGACTGGAGCATCATGGGAGAACTGAGACCCATAACCCACTCATTAATTTGTTCATACCTAGAGAAACAGGTGTATGGAGCTTGTAACTTAATTTTTTCAAAGTCTTCTTTTAATGATGGTTCTTAACAGTTGTATCCTCCCTTCTAGCCCACCACCCATCAGAGGTAGTGGAAAAGAAAGGATACAAGGAAGTGGACTTGTCTAGAAATGGTTCTTTGGAGCAAATCTTATCTGCATTATCAGGAAATCAGCAGTTCAATTCACAGGTCAACAAAAGCAGCTCAATCTACTCACAAACACATCAAGGATATACCAGCAGTCCAGTTCAGTAGAGTCAGGGTAGCAGACATGAGTCAGCAATAGTGGCACGACCTAGCAGGAACAACCAGGTCTCAGCCTCAGTACTAGTCAGCAGGAGGGACCAGGGCCAACATGAATGCCAAGAAAAGTTCTCAGCTGTGCCTTTCTCAGCTACTAAAAGATTATCGAAGACAAGCGATGAACAAGTATTGCACAGGTAGCTCTACAAGCAAGCCAAGCTCAGCCTCAGTCCTGTCCATCAAAGCCTTTATATGCTCCCTCCAAACATCATGTGTCCTCCACAGGTCTTGCCTCAGCATGTGTCTGTCTCAGCTAACATCACTCTGCCAATCATCCAAGGAAGAGGCAAGAAACTGCAGCAAGCCATCAGAAGTTTCTTGGTGAGTTTCGCTCTGTAGAGTCCCAACAAACAGAGCTCAACTACACAATGTAAGGCGGATCAATACATGAGTGTTATTAGCAAAGAATCCTTCATCACATGTCCTTTCCCATGTTTGCTTTAGCAGAACATCCTTTCTCTCGTGTCTGCTGCAGTGCAACATTCCTTCAGGAGTCTTCCTTAGTCTTTCACCTGTGTCTGTTTCAGTGAAATGTTCCTTCACATGTTTGACATGTTTGCCTGAGTAAAACACCATCCAACAAAACTGACTGTCTAAAGAGCCCTTAAGTTTCCACTTCAGGAGCTCACTTTTTTTTTTCAGCCATTTATTACAAATTTCAAGTCCTACCCATGGTACAGAAAAGGCCAGTGTGAAAAAAAAAAACTAATAAAATTCAGACTTTGTAGATTTAAATACAAACTTCACGAAAGAATTTTAACACACTATTTGAGCTTTTACGCCATCAAATTGGTGGAGGGCAAAAAAAAAGTAATTTCTGCGTCTAACCATATTATGCAACTAATAATTTCTATCCAGCATTTACACTTTGGGACACTGTAGTCAGATTAAGTTGGCTTTTAATATTTAATGTCAGCTGTAATAGAATAGACATAATTACTTAATTAGTTATAATTTGATTTTTCATTTATAAAATGGCCATGAAAGCTGTAGAGTACATCCGCAGATCTGTAGTGCAATGCACTCTCTTGCCTGTGAAGCGTGATCAAATGATGGTAGTTAGGAATTTCGTGGCTGTAGAGTTGGTACACAGATCATTAAAGGAACAGAGAAGGAATATATCACTTAGCAGTTAAACCAATCAAAGCAAAAAAGTGGAAGAGACAACACAGCAGGTAAAATGAGATTGTGGTTAAAATGAGAATGCAGGTTTGTGTTTGTGCATATGTATATATAGTGGTTAGTTGTACTATATACTACATATATTTTATGTATAATCTGTTGCAGTTAACCAATAAAATTAAATACTCATGCACATTTAATAGCTCTAAGTCACATATAAAGTATATTATAAGAATATACCTGAATTTCTATCAACTCATCATATAAAAATCCATACCAACTTAAAATATAAGACCTGTTGCTTTCTTATTCAAAAAGAGATGCATTCATAAACAAACAGTTCATTAGGACTCAGAAGATTTAAAATTATAGCTTTATACCTTGTGATCATCTTACGATGGTTAAATCATATAGCAGTTGCAAGCGATGTGGACACTTACATCTCAGCTGGAGACATCACCAGCTGAGATGAAGGGGAGGCATTATGGTTGCTGTTTTAAAATATTTGTTTTTCTATAAATATATTTACATATTTTAAATGAGACTTACATCCAAGTTATATACACACATACAAACACACATACACATACCCAAAACATGAGCTGAATCATATATAAATACATATATAGGTTATATGTTATAAGTTACATGTTATATATGTCACATGTCATACATCATATGTCACACATTATGTCTTATACATTATGTTATACATTATTTTATAACTTATATATTATATATTAATTACATACCATGTCATGTATCATACATCATTTTGAAGAAGTCAAAATTTTACTATTTGCAGATTATATGATAATATACCTAAGTAACCCTAAAATGTCCACCAGAGAACTCCTAAACCTGATAAACAACTTCAGCAAAGTGGCTGGATATAAAATCAACTCAAACAAATCAGTAGCCTTCCTCTACTCAAAGGATAAACAGGCTGAGAAAGAAATTAGGGAAACAACACCCTTCACAATAGTCACAAATAATATAAAATATCTTGGAGTGAATCTAACCAAGCAAGTGAAAGATCTGTATGACAAGAACTTCAAGTCTCTGAAGAAAGAAATCGAAGAAGATCTCAGAAGATGGAAAGATCTTCCATGCTCCTGGATTGGCAGGATTAACTTAGTAAAAATGGCCATCCTGCCAAAAGCAATCTACAGACTCAACACCATCAAAATTCCAAATCAATTCTTCATAGAGATAGAAAGAGCAATTTCCATATTCATTTGGAATAAAAAAAAAATAGTCTAGCAAGAACTATTCTCAACAATAAAAGAACCTTTGGGGGAATCACCATCCCTGACCTCAAACTGTACTACAGAGCAATAGTGACAAAAAATCAAAAACAAAAACAAAAACAAACAAATAAACAAAAAACCCTGCATGGTACTGGTACAGAGACAGGCAGGAAGATCAATGGAATAGAATTGAAGACCCAGAAATGAACCCGCACACCTATGGTCACTTGATCTTTGACAAAGGAGCTAAAACCATCCAGTGGAAAAAGGACAGCATTTTCAACAAATGGTGCTAGTTCAACTGGAGGTCAGCATGTTTCTACAAAGAAAGCAAATCAATCCATTCTTATCCCCTGTACAAAGCTCAAGTACAAGTGGATAAAGGACCTTCACATAAAACCAGATACACTGAAACTAATAGAAGAGAAGGTGGGGAAGACCCTCAAATACCTAGGCACAGGGGAAAAGTTCCTGAACAGCACACCAATGGCTTATGTTCTAAGATCAAGAATTGACAAATGGGACCTCATAAAATGGCAAAGGACACTGTCAATAGGACAAAATGGCAACCAACAGATTGGGAAAAGATCATTACCAATCCCACATCCGATAGAGGGTTAATATCTAATATATACAAAGAACTCAAGAAATTATACTCCAGACAACCAAATAACCCTATTAATAAATGGGGTGCAGAGCTAAACAAGGAATTCTCAACTGAGGAAACTCGATTGTCGAGAAGCACCTTAAGAAATGCTCAACATCCTTAGTCATCAGGAAAATGCAAATTAAAACAACCCTCGATACCACTTCACACCTGTCAAAATGGCTAAGATCAAAAACTCAGGTGATAGTAGATGCTGGCGAGAATGTGGAGAAAGAGGAAAACTCCTCCATTGTTGGTGGGATTGCAAGCTGGTACAACCCCTCTGGAAATCAGTCCGGCAGTTCCTCAGAAAATTGGAGATAGCATTACCTGTGGACCCAGCTATATCACTTCTGGGCATATACCCAGAAGATGCTCCAACATATAACAAGGACATATGCTCCACTATGTTCATAGCAGCCAGATTTATAATAGCCAGAATCTGGAAAGAACCCAGATGTCCTTCGACAGAGAAATGTATGCAAAATTGTGCTACATTTACACAATGGAGTATTACTCAGCTATTAAAAACAATGAATTTGAGAAATTCTTAGCTAATTGGATGGAACTAGAAAATATTATCCTGAGTGAGGTAACCCAATCACAAAAGAACACACATGGTATTTACTCACTGATAAGTGGATATTAGCCCAAAAGCTTAAAATAGCCAAGATTCAACTCACAGACCACATGAAGCTCATGAAGAAGTGTGGGTGCCTCGGTCCTATTTAGAGGGAGTAACAAAATACTCAAAGGAGCAAAAATGGAGACAAAGTGTGGGACAGAAACTGAAGGAGGGGCCATCTGGAGACCATTCCATCTGGGTATCCATCCCATGTGCAGTCACCAAAGGTAGATGCTGATGTGGATGTCAGGAAGTGCATGCTGACAAGAGCCTGATATAGCTGTCTCTTTAGAGATCTGCCAGAACCTGACATATTCAGAGGCAGATGCTCACAGCTAACCACTGATCTGATCAAAACGTTCCCAATGGAGGAGTGAGAGAGAAGACTGAAGGAGCTGAAAGGGTTTGTGGCCCCATGAGAGCAACAATACCAACCAACCAGAGCTCCCTAGTGTCTAAACCACCAGCTTGGAAGCACATAGGGAGGGACCCATGACTCCATCTGTGTATGTAGTGGAAGATGGCCTTGTTGGGCATAGGTGGGAGAGGAGACCCTGGTCCCATGAAGGCTGGACACCAAGTGTGGGGGGGAATTCGAGGTTGGGGAGGTGGGAGTGGGTGTGTGTGTGGGGGGCACATCCTCATAGAAGCAGAAGGAGGGGGATGGGATAGGGGGTTCCTGGGGGTGGAAGGGCTAAGGGGATAAAATCTGAAATGTAAATACCATATCCAATAAAAAAAGAAGAAGAAGAAGTTAAATGTGACTACCCCTAGATTTTGGATTGATGGGCTCTGAGAAGAAATAAATGAAATGAAGAAATGTTGAAAAAAATAAAAGAATGGGGGGATTGCAAAATCAGAGTTGTAGGTAAAAGTGCAGGTGCAAGATGACGTCGTTATTCTGAATCTGTGCTTGGAGACAGTTTGTGCGCTCTCTCTCTCTCTCTCTCTCTCTCTCTCTCTCTCTCTCTTCCTCCTCCTCCTCCTCCTCCTCCTCCTCCTCCTCCTCCTCCTCCTCCTCCTCCTCTTCTTCTTCTTCTTCTTCTTCTTCTTCTTCTTCTTCTTCTTCTTCTTCTTCTTCTTCCCCTCTCTCTCTCTCTCTCTCTCTTCTCCTCCTCCTCCTCCTCCTCCTCCTCCTCCTCCTCCTCCTCCTCCTCCTCCTCCTCCTCCTCTTCTTCTTCTTCTCTCTCTCTCTCTCTCTCTCTCTCTCTCTCTCTCTCTCTCTCTCTCTGTGTGTGTGTCTGTCTGTCTGTCTGTCTGACTCTGTCTCTCTCTCAGTTCACCTTACTCTTTTATTGGTTACATACTCTTTTATCATACGATAATACACAATCAATAAATTTTTCAATACTTTGCTCAAGACCATTATTTTTCCTGAAAACCCCATGTAACTATGCCACCAAAAAACATGATGTACACACAATGTCACAGCTCAGTGTCAGCTAAAACAACTTATACATTAACATTTATCGTTCAGAAAACCCTCTAAATCTGGGCATAAACTTGAAGTTACAGCATGAGCATGAGAGCAGAAAGGTGCTAAACAGGTCAGGGTAATGTTAGTATTTTTAACTTGTCTTAAATTTGTAAAATCTCTTTATTGAGCTCATCCAAATATCTACTTGTACGATGCTTTCCAAACTCTTTTCCATAAGCAATATTAACGCCCCTTGCAGCTTCCCCCAGGGCTCCTTCACAGCCCAAATTCTATCTCTTAGAACTTGTATCCTAATTTCCTTAGGCAGGCAATGCCAGGGGGTCAAATCAATATGTCCCAATCTCTCCAGGAAGATCAGTTCACTAATACAGAGGCCCCCTCGAGGGGTCCAAAGTCTTCTACCCATCCTTTATCTTTTTTCAATTATACATATATCTTCCAATTATCCCCAGTTATTATTTCTGATTCAAACTTTCTATTACTAGTGATTTCCCCTCATAGAATCTCTCACCATTGCTCACTAGTCCAGTAAACTCCGATATTTCTTTCTCTGTCTTGTCCCTTGTGTTTTCTGTGAACATCCTTGTCCTTAGCGACCCAGGCCCAGTGTTCCTTTTCTTTGGGTCTTCAGTTCTCTTAACTACTAAAACCTCAGGTTTCTCAAAAACATTTCCTGCTTCAAATATTTCTTGGTACAACTTAATCATCATGAGTTGGCTAAAATTTCTAAGAGAACAATTAAGGCAGCCTCCACATCGAACATCTTGACCCGATTTCCTGGGTTGGCTGTTTGAATGGCCAGGGCCAGAGCAGACTGTTCCTATAGACATCAGAGCCTTGTCTATAAAGCTCTCAACTCCTTTCCCAGAAATTATTACCAAAGTTGTATTTGAGGACAAATATAATGTAGAAATGACGAATCAGACAAGCAGACAGGGAAGAGAAAGCCAGATTCACTGTTCAGTTTGACAGTGCTCTGGAAGCCAAAGGTGTGTCATGCAGCTGAGTTTGCAACCAAGACTCATCCCCCAATACTCCCTCCCCTTCTTCTCAGAGAAGGGGAAGTCTCCTCATTACCACCCGACTCTCAGACAACCGGGCACAGTAGGACTGAACATAGCCTCTCCCATTGAGGCCCAACAAGGCAGTACAGGTCAGGGAAGGAGATCCAGTGGCAGACAACAGAGTCAGAGACAGCCTCCCTTCTAATTGTTAGAGAAGCCATGTGAAGCTGTGCATCTGCTACAAATATGTAGGAAACCTAGATACAGCCCCTGTATGGTTTTGGTTGGTGGTTCAGTATCTGTGAGCCCCTATGGGCCCAGGTTAGTTGACTCTAAATTTTATTGACCCCTCCAGATTGCTCAATTCTATATCTCACTCTTTCCTAAGACTCCCAAGCGCCACCTGATGTTTGGCTGTGGCTCTCTGCTTCTGTCCCCATCCTCTGCTGGCTGAAGCCTCTCAGGAGGCAGTTATGCTAGGCTCTTGTGTGCAGGCACAACAGAGTCTTATTAATACTGTCAGGTATTGGTTCTCTTACATGTCTCAAGTTTGGCATTTCCTCAGTCTCATTAGTTGACCATTTCCCCAGTTTCTGTTCCATTTTTATCCCTGTACAATTGTAGGCAGGAAAAAATTAGGTTGAAGGTTTTGTGGGTGGGCTGATGTCTCCCTACCCTTACTGGAGATGGCCACTTCATTCTCCATATCTCCCCTGGTAGGAGTTTCAGCTGGGGTCACCCATATAGACTTCTGGGAACCTGCCCTGTCCCATGTATCCAGCTATTCCAAGAGATGTTCCCCAGTGATTGTTGTTCTCACTGCCAGCCCTCTTCCCACACCTGATCCCCATCCATGTTTCCCTCCTCATCCCTTCTCTCATCCAGTTCCCTCCCTCCTTTCACCTCTAATGACTATTTTGTTTCCCCTTCTGAGTGAGATTCATGCATCCTCCCTTAGGCCCTCCTTATTACTTAGTTCTTTCAGGTCTGTGGATTGTAGCATGACTATGCTGTACTTTATGGATAACATTCACTTATAAGTGAGTACATACCATGTGTTTTTCTGAGTTTGGGTTACTTCACTTAGGTTGAATTTCTAGTTCTATCCATTTGCCTGCAAATTTCATGATGTCTTTGTTTTTAGTAGCTGAAAAACATTCTACTGTGTAGATGTACCACATTTTTAATTGGTTTTTCAGTTGAGAAATATCTAGGGTTTTTTTTCCAGTTTCTGGCTATTACAAATAAAGTTATTATAAACATAGTTGAGCAAGTGTCCTTGTGGTATAGTGGGATATCTTTCAGGTATATGCCCAGGAGTGGTAAGCTTGATCTTGGGGTACAGCTATTCCCAGTTTTCTGAGAAATGATCAAATTGATTTCCAATGTGGTTGTACCAGTATGCACTCCCATCAGCAGTCGGGAGTGTTCCACTTGCTCCACATTCCCACCAACATGTGCTGTGACTTTAGTTTTTAGACTTAAGCCAGTTCTATTACATTTAGTGTATCTAGTTTTATGTTGAGGTGGTTGATCCACTTGGACTAGAGTGCAGAGTGATAAGAGATCATTCTATTATCATTCATCTACATGCAGATATTCAATTAGATTATCATCATTTACAGACGATGCTTTCCATTGTATGGTTTTGGCTTCTTTGTCAAAAGTTGATGGGTGTATGTGTTATTTCTATATTCTATTGATCAACCTAGCTGTTTTTATGCCAGTACCATGCGGTTTTTATTACTCTATATTATAACTTGAAATTAGGGATGATGATACATTGGGAAGGTCTTTTAATCATTAATTTATTTAATTATTCAATTTGCATCCCAATATCAGCCCCCTCATCTTCTAGAAGCCCCACACACACACAGCTCCTCCCTCCATATCCTCCTCCCCATCTCATGTTAAGTCTTAGAACAGGGACACAAGGTGCATACCTTTGCAATTTGTATCTCCTTGATATTCTTTAGTTGTCTTATTGCTCTATCTAGAACTTCAATATTATGTTAAATAGGTAGGGAGAGAACGGACAGCCCTGTCTTGTTCCGGATTTTAGTGCAATTCCTTTAAGTTTCTCTCCATTTAATTTGATGTTGATTATTGGCTTGCTGTATATTGCCTTTTTGTGTTTAAGTATGCTTTTTGTTATCTCTCCAAGGCTTAACATAAAGGGCTGTTAGATTTGGTCAAAGGCCTTTCCAGCATCTAATGAGATATAATTATGTGGGTTTTTTTTCCTTTCAGTTTGTTTATATGATGGATTATGTTGATAGATTTTCATATATTGAACCATCCATGAGTCACTGGTATGTGTTCTTATATTTAGTTTAATAGTATTTTACTGAGGAGTTTTGCATCAATGTTCACAAGAAAAAATGGTCTGATATTCTCTTTCCTTGTTGAGTTTTTGTGTGGTTTAGTTATCAGGGTGACTGTGGCCTCAGAGAATGAATTTAGCAATGTTCCTTCTGTTTCTATTTTATGGAATAGTTTGAGAAGTATTGGTATATTTGGTCTTCTTTGAAAGTCTGGTAAAATTCTACATTAAAACCATCTGGCCTTGGGCTCTTTCTAGTTGGGAGACTTTTAATGACTGCTTCTATTTTCTGAGGGGTTATAGGACTATTTATGTTGTTTGCTTGATCTTAATTTAACTTTGGTAAGTGATATCTGTTTAGAAAATCATCTACTTTCTTTAGATTTTCCAATTTTGGAGTACTTGCTTTTGAGGTAATTTTGAATTTCCTCAGTGTTTGTGGTTGTCTTCCTTTTCATTTCTGACTTTGTTAATTTGGATACTGTCTTTCTGCTTTTTACTTAGTTTGTCTAAGGGTTTGTTATCTTACTGATTTCTTCAAAGAACAAGTGCTTGGTTTTGTTGATTCTTTGTTCCCTTTGGTTCAAATTTATTGATTTTGACCCTGAGTTTGACTATATTCTGCCATCTACATGGGTACGTTTGTGTCCTTTTGTTCCAGAGCTTTCAGGTGTACTTTTGAATTGCTAATGTGAGAACTATTTAATTTCTTTAAGACAGTGCTTAGTACTATGAACTTTCTTCTTAGCACTGCTTTCACTGTGTCTCATAAGTTTTTGTATGTTGTGACTTCATTTTCACTAAATTCATGAAAATCTTTGATTTCTTTTTTTTGTTCTTCCCAGACCCAATGTTCACTGAGTAGAGAGTTGTTCAGCTTCCATGTGTATGTGAGCTTTCTATTGTTTTTGTTGTCATCGAAGACCACCAGCCTTGGTCCATGTTAGTCTAATAGAATATATGGGATTGATTCAATTTTCTTGTATATGTTGGAGCTTGTTTTGTATCTGATTATATGGTCAATTTTTGAGAAGGTACCATGAGGTGCTGAGAAGGTATATTCTTTTGTTTTGGGGTGAAATGTTCTATAGATATCTGTTAGGTTTGATTCATAACCTCTGCTAGTTTCATTATTTCTCTGTTTAATTTCTGTCTTGATGACCTTTCAGTTGATGAGAGTGGGGTGTTTAAGTCTCTCACTAAAAATACATGGAGTTGAGTTTAAGTTTTAGTATGTTTCTTTTATGAATGTGGGTGCTCTTGCATTTGGGCCATAGATGTTCATAAATGAGACTTCATCCTGGTGATTTTTTTTCTTTAATGAGTATGAAGTGTCCATTCCCATCTCTTTTGAATTATTTTGGTTGAAGTATATTTTATTCACTATTTAATGGATATCTCACCTTGTTTCTTGGGTCTGTTTGCTTAGAAATCTTTTTCCAACCTTTTACTCTGAGGTAGGGTCTATCTTTGTGGTTTTTTATTGTATGCAGTAGAATGATGGATACTGTAGCCTGCATCTGTTTATTGAGTAATTGAGTCCATTGATATTGAAATGTGAACAATGATTATTAATTCCTATTATTTTGATGTTGGTGGTGTTATTGAATGTGCATGTGTATGTGTGTATTTGTGTGTGTGTGTGTGTGTGTTTCCCTTATTTTGTTTTTGCTTGTGTGGAATTGTTTTTATCCTGTCATTTCTTGTGTGTAGTTAACCTCCTTGGGTTTGAGATTTTCTTCAAGTATTTTCTGTAGGGCCAGAATTGTTGATAGATATTGTTTAAGTTGGTTTTGTCTTGGACTGTATTGATTTCTCCATGTGTGATGATTGACAGTTTTGCTCAGTATAGTAGTCTAGGGGGGCATTTATGGTTTCTTAGAGGCTGAAAGACATCTAACCTAGCCTTTAGAATTTCTGTTGAGAAGTCAAGTATAATTCTGCTACGTCTGCCTTTGTATGCTACTTGGCCTTTTTTCCCTGCAGCTTTGTATTCTTTCTTTGTTCTGTACATTTAATGTTTTGATTATTATGCCTTGGGAGAATTTTTCTTTCTAGTCCAATCTAATTGATGTTCTGTAAACTTCTTGACTGTTTATAGTCATCTATTTCTTGAGGTAGGTAAATTTTCTTCTATGATACTGTTGAAAATATTTTCTGGTCATTGGAGCTAAGACTCTTCACATTTTACTATTCCTATCATTCTTTGGTTTTGATTTTTCAAAGTATCTCTAATTTCCTAGATGTTTTGCATCAGGAATTTTTTTAGGTTTCACATCTTTCTTGACTAATGTATCAATTTTTTCTTTTGTATCTTCTACTCCGGAAATTCTCTCTTCCATTGCTTGCATTCTGTTAGTTATTGCTGTTCTTTTGTCCAGGTCATCCATCTCCAGAATTCCCTCAGATTGTGTTTTCTTTATTGCTTCTATTTTCAATTTTATGTCTTGAACAGTTTTATTTATTTACTTTACCTGTGTAATTGTATTTTCCAATATTTATTTAAAGGATTTATGCATTTATTCATTTTCACTTTAAATATTTCTACCTGTTTAATTGTATTTTCCTGAATTTCTTTGAGGGATTTATTTATTTCTTCTTTAAAGGCATCTGTCATCTTTTAAAGGTTGAATTTAAGTTCATTTTCTTGTACTTCAGTTGAGTTAGAATATTCAGGGCTTGCTGATATGGGGTAGATTTGCTCTGAAGCTACCATATTGACCTGACTCTTGTTGATTGTGTTCTTAAGCTGGTATTAAGTGTTTTGGCTGTTCTTGAATGTTACTGGTGTAGCAGGTATTGGAAAAGTGGGCCTAATCTGAACGTTTCCAGTTTAGCCAGCCTCTGGTGGGCAGCCTTGGACTGGCCAATGAAACTAAGATGCAGTACATGTTTCAGAGCAGCTGGGTATGGTGAAAAAGAGTTTAACCTGGATGTTCTTGGTATAGCATCTCTGGTAATGGTGGTCTGGCAATGGAGCTCTCAAAGACATCAAGCAGTTCAGGGCATCTGTGTCTGCCTGGGAAGATTTGGTGGATATACAAATGGAGGGTCAGCAAAGGAATGTATCCTAGATGTTATTTGTGCAAAGGACCTGGCGGAGCCCAATAGAGTAGTGGCTGGACATGAGATAAAAGTTGTTTTGGTTGTGTGTGTGTGTGTGTGTGTGTGTGTGTGTGTGTGTGTGTGTTTGTCAGAAGTAGAGCTTTAGAGATAGGAGATTTTGGGAGTATAGAACAGAACAAGTTTATACATCTGGGAATCATTTGTCAATGGAAGTTAGAAACAAGGCAGGCCAATTTATAATAAAATCTGAGTCCATAAAGGAAGAGAGAGACGGGGGGTGGGGGGAGGAGGGAGATTGGCTTAGTGGAGTCCAAATGCTGGTGGATGAGGGGAAGTATAAGACTCTAGCTAAAGTCTGTGATCAAATTCACAATGATCTGCACATACCTCAAGAATGAATTTGAGAACAGCTGTTTGCTGAAGCAGAAAATGTGTTTGTTTCCACTGCCATCCATGGTCCTACCTGGCATTGATCTGTTGCAAATTCCAAAAAAAAAGATATTTAAGAAATGTAGGAAGGGAGAACAGGCAGAAAGAAGCATGGCTTGGGGAAAAGAGAAATAAGAAACAAGAAATCTTTTTTTTTTTTCCATTTCATCAATCGCTCATAGTATTTGTTAAGTTCTCAAATGAAATTAGAAGTTTTGTTGGAAAGGTGAATAAATTTAGGGCCCTTCTGTTGGGTTTCAGGTGTAGAGGTTGGAGGTTTTTTAAAGAGGAGTTCTAAAGTGGGAATGAGAGGATATGGAAGACACTGTTTCTGTGGATGAGGAGAAGGAAAATGTCACTGAGCCTGCAGCTGTGGGTGTCCAAGGACTTGGGAGGGCCAAACTAGGGCGAAGCTGTTCAGCGGGCCATCCCCACACTCAACGCGATTGAGAGGTCTATCCTGCCTAAGTCAGAGAAGACTCAGCACGGCACCCTATACCAGGGCTCTTGTAGAGGCCAGAAGGCAAGGAAGAAAATTGAGCTCCAACAATAAGGTCTCATCCACAGGAAGAGGTTGAGGAACAGAGTAGCATAAGCTAGGTGGGCCTAGAGTCACTGTGGGATTTATAAGCAGCTCCAAAGTGCAGGTGGTAGAGGGAAGGAAGGGCCCATAGCCCAATCTGGCCTATGGAAACTGCAGAGTTGTAGCTCAAAGAATGTTGGAATGGTATCAGGTGAAGAGGGCCCACCTTGGTCTCACCTGGCTGGGAACCTCTGCCTCCAAGAGTATCAGGGGAGTGCTACACATTCAAAGGTCACTTCCTCAGACTCCGGAAATCTTTACACAAACCAAAAGGGAAACGTGCCTAATTGTCAGTGGTGGATGGGATGCTGAGAAATCAGTGAACTAGAAAGCAGACTTGTTGCCTGTGGTAGTGGGCTGGAAATAGGGTCTCAGTGTGTGACTTAGTCCCACGAGAAGTAGTACAAGACCAGGAAAGCCTAGTGAGTCTCTGCACCAATGTTAGAAAATATAAGCGGGTGAGGAGGTACCTACCTGGCTCATGCCAAGGTGTGTCCCTGAGTAATTGCACCACGCAACAGATCATGTATAAAGAAGGTATATTGGGGGAAGGGAGAGGATGGAAAACCTGGGAAAGGTTAGAGGCAGAGTAGTGAGCATGAAAGCGGAGAGAGGAACAGAAAGAAACGGAGAGGAATGGGGACCTGAGAAAGAATAGAGGCATACAGATGTGGGCAGAGCCATGAGGAGAGAGCAGGCCATGGAGAAGGACATAAAGGGGAAGAGAGGGGCCTGGGAGAGGAAGAGATAGAGAAAGAAGGAGGGAAGGAGGGAGAGAGAGAGAGAGAGAGAGAGAGAGAGAGAGAGAGAGAGAGAGAGAGAGAGAGAGAGAGAGAGAGAGATCAAGCTGCGGTGGTGGGCAGCCCTTCTATACACAACCAGCACCTGGTATATCTGTCCCCAGAGGCAGGTGATGACAGCAGGTATTGCTAGATCCCTAGGAAAAGCCTGGTAAAATCACCTTTAAGCTTCAAGGCAAAACTGTTATCGGGATATATTATGGGAAAAAAACTATTTTCAATAAAAGAAGATAATTTAAAATATTTTTTAAAGTCACAGAAAACATACATAGTGTGCATTATTATAGAATAAACGTTTCTGTACCACCACTCAGTCAGAACGTTATCTCAGCCAGCATCTCAGAAAGCCTTCCTCTCCACTGTTACTATCTCAGGACTCACCTTCTGCAAAGCATCCTTTTTCCTGACCTTGAAAACAGGATTGATGAGTTTTATTTTTGAGAAGTTTTAAGTTTACAAAACAAAATGGTTGTGATATCTAAAGTGCCCTTTCTTCTACTCCGTCTCCATTATTGATATCGTTGGACAGGTTTTGCTGAATCAGCCAATACGTTCTTCTGCCCTTCATGTTTCCTGTAAATGTATTAACAGATGCTCAGCATTAATTGTTTGTATGTTCTGTTACTTAGGCAAGGAGACTTCCGGGCTGCTCTAACAGTCGTGTATTGACTATTTAATGTCATTGCTGTTAACAACCATTGTTTCTCAAAGTCCCATTATATGAATATATTAGGAGTTTCAAAACAGTGATATGTTAATTCTATCATACTGGCCACATGCATCAGCTGTAAAATGGCAGTCTTGTTAATTTAAAGAAAATAAGGTTAAATTCTTAATTCTTTGCCTTCATATAACAATTTATCCAACTAATGACTTTGCTTCAAGTGTGCCCCCCAAAATAATTTATACTGAAAACTCATTGATTTAAGCGCACCTTGTGTTTCAATTCATCACATTTTTTTATTGCTAGTGAAAATTAAATGGTCTCAATTTTGGCTAGTGAACACATGCTCGTAAATGACTCCTGCAATTTGAAATGGTCTTAGTGATTTTTGGTTCCTCCTTTATTATCTCATGTACCAAAATGATTCTATTTTATCTTGTGCTGGTTATCTCCAGTTCAGCAACAGAAACAAATATTTATCTAAGAATTGTTAGAGAGTTTTTATTTTAATTTTATGGAAAAATGTTTAAAGTACATAATTCACGGGCTGCAACCCTGCTAGTTTGTTATTTCTAAGACTTTCCAATGGATTACATTAAAAGGTAACATATGAGGTCAGTCAATATTCCAGAACTGAGGGAGGAGTGACTCATAAGTCCCCCAATACAAGCTGAGAAGCTATTGACAACCAATGGCTTCTGAAAAAGGAAAGGACAATTTTTTTAAATAAAAGTGTGACCCCTAGTAAGCAGATCATCCTTGAGTGTATGGCACTAAACCTGGAACTGTGTGGACAACATCACATTTTGCTTTTTACTGTTGTAATAAAATAAAGGCAACTTGAAGGGGTGAAAGTTTATCTGCCTTTCAGGTTCTGATCATAGTCCACCCTGTAAAGAACTCAAGGCAGCAATCTGGAGACAGCAATTGAACCAGAGACCATGGGAGAGTGTCGCTTACTGACTTGGTCAGCTTGCTTTCTTATCTCACTTAGGACAAAATTCCTCCACTCGACTGTATTCTCTAGCATCAATTGTTGATCAAGGAAACTTACTCTCAGTCGAGGTTCCTCTTTGCAGATAATTCTATACTGTGTCAAGTTGACAAAAATCTAAACAAGACAGACAGCACAAATTAAATCAGAAGTAGGAGTCCTTAGGGGGAGAAGTGAAGGCAAATATTATCAAAATACATATGCATGTATAAAGTTCTCAGAGAATTAATAAAAATATTGTGAAACTGTACTTATTTCTAATTCAAATTTAGTAGTACAGCATGTAAAGGAAACTTTAACAAGACCTGTTAGGTAATATATTCCCTTTAATTGGTACAGGCACTTAGGATCCGTAGTAAGAACAAAGGAGACTGGGGAGGTACTTCGGTCAGTTAATTGCCTCACAGGTAGGCAAGCATTAGGATATGCATCACCACATGCAGCATCCACACCAGACCTCTAAACTCCCTGGGCTCTCCAGTCTCTTGAGGGTTAGGTGCATCTCTGACTGAATCCATACCCGGCAGTCTTCTGCTGTATATGTGTTGGGGGCCTCATGTCAGCTGGTGTATGCTGCCTGGTTGGTGGTCCAGTGTCTGAGAGATCTTCAGGGTCCAGGTTACTTTAGACTTTTGGTCCTCCTACAGGGTCACCCTTCCTCCTCAGCTTCTTCCAGCTTTCCCCTAATTCAACCACAGGGGTCAGCAGCTTCTTTCCATTGGTTGGGTGCAAATATTTGCATCTGACTCTTTCAGTTGCTTGTTGTGTCTTTCGGAGGGCAGTCATGATAGGTCCCTTTTTGTGAGCCCTCCACAGCCTTAGTAACAGTGTCAGGCCTTGGGGCCTCCCCTTGAGCTGGATCTCATAATTTTTTTTTCACGACAATGTTTTCAATGAAGTCTTCATACTGATAAAATAAACATAAGTATTATCATTTTATACAACTTAAATAATATAAAGGCTGGACTATAGATGAGTAAAGAGTGCTTTCCTAGCGTGTGCTAAGCCCAGAGGCCAATCCCAAGTACCAAAAACAAAAAGAAAGAAATCAGGAAATAAATAAAGTAAAATTAAATTAAATTAAAAAAATAAAAACACATGCATACAAACCAAAAAAGAAAGTATTTTTAGTTACTATTCATTAATAATGATCTTTTTATTAGTCTAAGAAATAGTTTTGTTGACTATACAACTTTTGCTTTCATTGACATCATTTGAAACTGTAATATCCTTTAATGTTATAAATCAATGTTGTTGAGAAGTATAATTACAATTTTATTTTTTTCCTTATAAATTACTTATCCTATTCAGATGCACATAGGATGCGTATTGAGCTTCTTTGCATTCTGGACATTTAACTGGAGTAAGCTTTGCCATTAGCGTTCCATTCAATCCTGTATGTTGTCAAAGTTTCTTTCTTTTTCCAGGACAAGTCCTTTTAACCTAACGATCATTAGATCATTTGTAGCAGTATTTATTATTCTAATAACCTTGCTTTTTTCCTTCGCAGATTAAATTTACCCTTATCTTGGAACTTCTATGCTTTTATTAAGCATTTTTATTTCTTCCCCAACTCCTTTCTATCACTTTATTTTAAAGTTCTCATTTTTGCCTAGATAGAGATTTCTTCTACTTATTTGTTACATTTTTCATTCCTAATTCCATCTTAATTTTTTTTACAGTAATTTGATCTTTTATATTTTGTGCTATCTTTAGTAGATTGGCCTGAAGATTGTTGGCAGTTTACATTTTCTATAAAAAGCTATTTCTCCTCTTCAGTATTTTGTTACTGAAGAAAATTTAATTGGTTATGTACTTAATATAAATATACATATATAATGTGATACACACACACACACACATATATATATGCATACAGTTAAAATATGAAATCTTGCTTTCTGAGGTTCCCTGGCTTCATAATCTGCTCTAAACTATCTCCCTCTCTGGTCCTCAGTGGGCATGTCCTGATCTGGAAACACATACATGGTAGCCTCATTCTGCAATCTCATTGCCCCAGACTCCAGCTGTCACCATATATTTTACTGTAACACACAAGTTATTTTGGAAGTACAATGGACCTACCCTCTAGCTTCAGCAGTTCTTATAAAATCAAATTATTATGTGAGATTCTCTAGGGAATGGATAGACATGTTGTGTTTTGGGTTTCTCCTCTTTTCTTGCCTGTCAGGTGCCCAACTATTTCTCTTTGCTTCCTTTACAATAGATGATCAAAAGGAAATCATTACTGATGAGATTCTGCTCCCCACCAATACTGTGAAGATATCTTGTCACTTAGCCTTATTGCAAATATTCCCACCTGCTCATGTGAATTACCCTCCAGATACTTTGTGTGTTTTTTATTGGATATTTTATTTACATCTCAGATGTTATCTCCTTACCCCATTTCCCATCCCCCTGCCAGGGAACTCCCTATCCCATCCCCCCTTCTCCTGCTTCTATGAGGATGTGCCCCCACCTACCCCCCAACTCTCACCTCCCCACCATCGAATCCCGCCCCCCCTACACTGGGCATCTAGCCTTCTGGGGACCAAGTATCTCCTTTTAACATGAGAGTTCAGGAAAGTCCAAAACTCTGCTGCAAAAAATCACTATTACCAGATTCTATGGGGTCTGTTTCTAACATTGCTAATTCATGTTTGTTTCCTTGGGTCTGTTTAACTTTACTACATCACAGTGTTTATACAGATGTTAAAGAATGTTTGACAAGGTTTGCACTTGGACAGTTTAGTTAAGATATTAGATTCTGCCTAAGTATGGGAAAGCTCCTGTTTATATCCTGCAGAAGTTTTCTTATGCATTTGTGGATGTAGATGGTGGGTCTTAGTGGTCACCAATGTACATTTCTGTATTCTGTATACTGCTTTAAAGGCAAGTGATGAGTTTAGAATAATAGATAATAGAATATCTTATTGTGATATTTTAAACTACTATTGACTCATCTACAAACTTAGCTTTTAAGAGGAAAATCTAGTTGTACTTGAATACTGATGACATTAATTTTACTTTCACATTGATTGTCCATACATTGAAATTGTTATTACAAGAGTTAAAATGTAAAAAAATTAAAAGTTGCACAGGAAAGAGTGGATTCTTATTAAAGTAAAAAATAAGTAAAATAAAAATAAATCACTAATAAGATTTTTTAAACTATGACTTCATTAGTAACAGATTGAAAATAGCATGATAAGTCAACAATCTTATTTGTTATAGTGAAGTATAGTGTTATACTGATTTGTTATAGTGAAGTATAGCTTATTAGGTCAGCCGATATATTTAGAGCAACATTTCCTTAAGGCAAAAACAAAGCTTATATTTCATTTGTGCTGACCTAGAAAACATCAAAACATCTGAAAACTCTATGGGTTGTCCAATTTGTGCAAGCATCCATAATGCTCTTCATATGCGCTCTTCAATACTTTTAGATTTTCATATAATCTGTTTTGGGTTACGCTTATTTCAATTCATTTATTTAGCATCAAATGCTATATATATATATATCCATAAAAGCAAGTCTTAGATGTTTGTGACTTAGACTAGCATTACCTTATTTTTATAAACATACTAACAATATCTCTAGAGTAAAAATGCTGATGCCACTGATAGTTGGAGGACTGAGAAGTTTTGAACTACATTGGCATTTACCTTTATTACAGACCCCATTTGTAATTCTTGCACCTCATCTATTTTTCTGTTATCATTTACTTTTGTCTCTATTAGTTCTCCCTCAGTGCATTTTTAAAGGGTTGTTGATTGTAAATCCTTACTCGCTTATTGATTTCTTAACAAAGCTCTATATGTCATACTTTTGATTTATAAGTTCTCTTACAGGGAGATGCTTAAAAGCTGCTAATATGTGGCAGAAAGTAGTAGAGTACAAACAATATGACAAGTTGACGAAATGCAAAAGAACATCCAATTGTTGAGAAAACATTCCAACTTAAATACATGATTAAGTCAAGTTATCTATATTACTATGTCATTTGAATTGTTCAATATTCTCCTTTTATGCTTTACACAGTTGGGATTTGCATAGTTAAATTAGATCCTTATTTAGTTATAGTTCTAAGTTAATCATAACCTGGTTTCCTTAACTTTTCTTTAAGTGAGTCTAAGTAAATGCATGGGATTTGGCAGAAGTAAAGTGGTCCTGGTGCTCTTTTTCTGAACTCTCACTTTGTTAGACTTGCCAGTCATAAACACAGTAAATGTTCAGGAGAGTATATCCTGACTTGTGATATGTCAGGACGATCAGACAACTATAGGACAGATCAAATTGAGAAAGAGGTGATGATTAGAAAACAGTTACATTTCTGAAAATAGTATTATAATACTAACATTTTATAAAGCAGTTTGCTATAAATACAGATGGCAATTTTTAAATTTCTAACAATACAATATAAAACTACACTTCAGGTACTACCACAGAGCCTGCCATTGAATGTTGCTGGCTGTGAGTTCATTGTATAATACCTACTGCTGAAATCTGTTTACTAGGAGTTACTAATCAAGAAAATGACCACTGATCTCTGTGGTCTATGAGTTACTACCACAGAACCTACCAATGCACAATGAGTTAGGATTATATGACACCAAACTGTTCTACAGTCTCAAGGCTGTAGAATCTTCCTTTAATCTCCCAGTGCTCTGAGAAACCAGACAATTACCTAAGGGTACAGAGAACTATGAGATTTGAATTATTACCTTCCTCCCTTGATATTCCTACTACTAAGAGAACCAATATACAAACTTACAGAACAGACACTATATATTAAGCATTCCATCTTTTTCTTTTACATCATCCTTAAAGTGAATCAGGATGCAGCCAACATTTTCAATGTACTGAGAAGGAAAGTAAAATCTTAAGAAGGTAAGGTTATAATATCTTCCAAGTGAAAAAGGCTACTATTTATTGATTAATTATTTTATTTATTTGTATTTCAAATGCTGTCCCTCTTCCAGGTGTCCCATCCAAAACTACTCCCTATCTCATCCCCCTTTATCTTTGGAAAGAGGCTAATTTTTATTCAAGTTAAGAGCTTGTTAAATACTGAAGAACACTCACTTTCACTTCCTCTAAAAGAACAACTCTTTAAAGTCCAGAACACAAAGGAAATAGCGTCCATATCTATCCGTTAAAGTTGACTACTGACTACTTAAGTTCTCTCTCTCTCTCTCTCTCTCTCTCTCTCTCTCTCTCTCTCTCTCTCTCTCTTTTCTCCCCCTTCCCCCCTCTTCTTCTGCATCTCCCTCTCCCCTCTCCTTTTACTTCTCTACTTACACTTTCTATCTTATTGTACCTGACATAATATTTCTCTCACCAAATCCACACCATCTCACCATTATCCTAGGTGATTTCTAGGTCTGTGTAAACTATAGATTTAAAGCCTAGTCTATTCTCTGTTCTTTTCATTACTAAGAATAGCACATTCCCCATTCTCTAGACATAATCTCTAACTTCCCATGCAGAATGCTCAATGAATCACATCTAATAGTGCACAGATCTCATGAACACCTCTACCCCATTCAGCTAACATTCTGACAACTCACTAACTGAATTCTTTACAGCACCTACTATGCTTTCAACACAGCCCAAGTCATTTCCCCTTTGTTTCTCTTGGATAATGACTTTATTCTTTCAGATTGCCTTGGCATTACCAATTTCACCCCATGGCTTTGTTCTTTATTTCACATTATTACAAATGCATTCCCCCATTACCTACTGCATCTACAAATCAGTATGCATTCATACACACTTATTTTAATATCTCCGTTGCTAAGGTATACATTGGGACTAAAGAGAAGCTATGGGATAAAACAGATTATTATGTGAGTATGAGAACCTGAACTCAAATCCTCAGAACCTACATAAAAGGATAGACATAGAAACATGAGCATTTGTCATCCCAGTGTTCTTGCAAAAAGATGGGAGATAAGAAGAGGTGAAGTCCTGATGATTCATAGACCAGACAGTCTGTATTACAGAGTCAAATCACAACAAAAATTTCTGTCTCAAATACTATGAAATGTGAGATCCAACATCCAAGACTTCTCTCTTCTTGCCTACACATATGTGCTATGGAGTGTGCATATTCACACATATAAATGCTTTTTAGCAAGTGAACATAAAAAATCTTTTCTAATGCCAACTCATTTGATTATGCAGAAAAAAATGTCCCTTTCTCCTCTCAGCCACTATCTGTTCCCTCTGTCTGCTGCACTTGGAAACCAAAGACTTCTAGCTAGTAGGTTTGCTTGCTCTCCTCTTGGATCTTCACTGTAGTACTGGCCCTCATTTGTTAAGCCGCTTCCCATTTTATATACTTTACTCCATCCATTACCCCTTTCTTTAAACTCCCTCCTTTACCTGCTCTGAATTTTAATGAAAGAATATTTATTAGAATAATAGAGAATAATTCAAAAGTTTTTCTACTAATATTGCATACCTGCTTTCATTCACTTATGAAGACACGTATTTTTAGGATGACAGATCTACTTATACTTGGCATTTTTGCTAAATTACCACTCACACAAATGTTATCAATACCAAAGTAAACGTTTCTTCATCTTTAATGATTAATTTACATACTAGACACAAAGCAAAATACATATAAAATTTCAGAGATTTCATTGAACTGTTGTCAGACATAGACTATTCAGTTTCCATAATACACAGAGGGAAAAATTTTGACCCTTTCAAGGAAGATATGAAAATGTCATGATTCCTTAGAAAAGTATGACATTTTTGTTATTTCATGAATTTACACTTCCAAGAGCTTAAGTTAGAAACCTGTGAGGAAGGCCTAGTGTCTGTGAAGTAGAAAATAATGAATACAAAGGATATGAATGCTCCCTTTAAGATACTTTAAAGGGTTTAAAGTTTACTCCCTTTTATTTTTTATTTTTTAATGAATTATTTTATTTACTTCCCAAGTGTTGCTCCCCCTCCTGGTCCTCTCTCCTAGAATGCTTCACCTTATCCCCCTCCCCTTTGTCTCTGAGAGGGTGCCCCAACCCTCTCCCGACACCCCTCTTTTCTGGGACATCAAATCTCTACAGGTTTAGACACATTTGCTCCCACTGAGACCAGACAAGGCAGTCCTTTGCTACATATGTGCTAGGGGCCTTGAACCTGTCCATGTATGCTCTTTGGTTGACAGCTTAGCCTCTGAGAGCTTCCAAGTGTCCAAATAAGTTGACACAATTAATCTTCCTATAGGGTTGACATCCCCTTCAGCTCCTTCAGTTCTTCCTTAACTCTTCTATTGAGATTCCCAATCTCAGTCCAATGGTTGGCTGTAAGTATCTGCATCTGTCTCAGTCAAGGGGCTGGTAGAGACTCACAGAGGACAGCCATGTCTGCAAGCACAACATAGCATTAGTAATAGCGTCAGGGTTTTGTGCCCAAGTGATGAATCCCAAGTTGGGCTGGTCAGTGTGGCCAGCCATTCCTTTATTCTCTGCTCCATTTTTTGTCCTGCATTTCTTTTAGAGAGAAACAATTATGGTTCAAAAATATTGAAGGTGAGTTAGTGTCACCATCCCTCCACTGAGAGCCCTAACTACTGGAGATGGTATTTTCAGATTTCATCTCCCCACTGTTGGACATTTTGGCTAATGTCATCCCCATTGAGTCCTGGGAGCTTCGCACATCCCAGGTGTCTGGGATTTTCTAGAGGTTCGGTCTATCCCCCAGCCCTAGCAGCTGCATATTTCCATTCATTCTCCTTATTCTCTGGGCTTCTCTTCTGTCTCCCCTTATACCTGATACTGCCCCCTTTCTCCTCCCCTCTCTCACTCAGGTCCCTCCTACCCTCTGCCTCCCATGATTATTTTGTTCCCCCTTCTAAGTGGGATTGAAGTATCCTCACCTGGGCCTTACTTCTTATGTAACTTCTTAGGATCTGTGATATATATCATGAGTATTCTGTACTTTTTGGTTACTATCCACTTATCAGTGAGTACATAAATGAAACATAACTCCTCCATTGCACACTAAATATTCTGCCCTTATTTCTAAGAGATTCCTTTTATGGACAAGGGTAAAATTTACACTTTGAAGGGCATGATGTTTCTATTTAACAAAGTTGTTCTCTCTTAAATTGTATGTAACATTTAAAAATTAAATCTGAGATTTACCACATAGATTATTTGTTTTTGCCTAGTCCTTCTTGAACTTGTATATTTCTAGCCCCTGGGAGCTGGGCTTCCACTGAAACTGGCTGGGCAGAGTGCCTTTGTGTTGTGCTGATTTGCTTGCAGCCCACACACTGACACAGTGAGGCTGTGTATTAAATCCATGTTTAATAACTCATTCCCAAAACAAACCCATGAGCCAAATCAGCAAAGGAGGAGCGCATAGTCATGCTGAAAATAGCTTCAGGCATATTGTTCCTCAGCAAAGCAAGGGCAGCACATCATTGCTAACTTTGTTTTCTATTTGTCAGGAAAAGCAATTACTAGAATTACATAAATATTGGAATAGGAATCATACCTGGTTAAATTATCTGTCATAAGCTATACGAGGCCATGCTGCTTTCTGTGGTTATGTAGACCTAGAAATTAGAAACAACCATTGCACTGATCCTCTCTCTCTCTCTCTCTCTCTCTCTCTCTCTCTCTCTCTCTCTCTCTCTCTCTCTCTCTCTCTCTCTCTCACACACACACACACACACACACCCCTCCATATCCTATTTGATTTGATGTCACATCCTTATTGCTGTTGAGGTATTTTTTATATTACATAATTTATACCCTTTGTTTCTCCAGTCAGGTTTTGTCAATTACACCAGTATATTTGCTCTGGAAATCTTTTTGCTTCCTCTATAAAGAGTTTCATACAACCTAAGCAGCGTTGTGTGTGCTGATGCATCTGCCACTTGTATCTCAGACCATAAGAGAAGCAAGTGAAGAAACTGAGATACAGATTCCTTTCAGCACTCACTCTTTAAAATATGCTAAGCTTTTTCTCCCTATTTTTAAATACCTAAAAGTTAGAACCAAGGTACAAAATCAATACTTTCATTTGTAAAACAGCACTTAACTCCCAATACTCCTGAATGTATTATTTTCCATATACAAGTTTTCTAACAATTAGTGTGAATTCCCTGATCTAATAGCAATACTACAATCCATAGAAAAGGAACATAACTTATTTTTTTAAATGGGTGAAAGAAATTCCAATCATAATTCAATCTTGCTCTGTGGGCTTTCCTAATTTTCTAGAATATTTTGTGAAATACTAAAATGCTATTATATATTTTTCAGAGACTCTCGTATTTATGATTGAATAACATGGAAAACTCATACATCCTGAAGGTTCCCTTAACTCACCATTCAAACTGCTACATTGGAAGATGGTTGCCATCATTATCTGCCTTGCTTGCAGACTCATTCATGGTGAGAGTGATAGTCAAATGGCAATGTCTTCGTTCTTCAGACTTCTTTTGTCTGTATTATTAGTAAAGCCATTTTGCTTATTCATAATTGCTTAGCTCAACTTAAACCGTCAGTGTAAAAATGTCTACAAAACAATTTTTCATCTCTTGGTAAATCTATCCATTATGTAGAATCATAAAAACTATATTATTGGCTAATTATTGTGCACAACTTAAATTTCCATATAACTTTAAGTTTTAATATAAATTATTGTTCAAATGTCAATCATACTCCTACCAAGAGTTGGTGCCTGTTTCTCCACATAGACACATATATTAAGAATTAATGAATTTACCCTTTTCACTAGGGTTATGGTGCCATAAACAAATAAATAAAAATTATAGTTACCTAATACTAAATTTCTTCTTCTATGTCACCAAGTTATATATAACCAATATTTTGAAACTTGCTATAGAAGGAGGGATAACAGCTAAATTTAAATGTCTACTACAGAAGACAAATATTACTTTATTTTATCACTTATTGGCAGGTGCCATTTTTCCCAACCAATCGGGAAATGTTAAAGAGTTAAAGTATTGTTGTGAGTCAGTGTCACATTACCTAGTGTCAAGTGTCAAGATTCCCTAGAGAAATCACCAGTGTCAAGAATAGAACTTATAGAATGAATATATATGTGTATATATTTACACACATATATTTACACACACACACACACACACACACACACACACACGGTTAAAAGTATTATAAATGCCAAATTCCAGGAATCCCAGGTACTCACTGGGAAAGTTGTTTTCAGTAAAGAAGTTGAACTTGAAAGTTTGAGAAGAACTGTTTGATATTCATTCCTCAGGTAGAAGATTGGGGGTCAGACTCCCCAGATCAGGCAAAGAACAACAAGTCCCAGAAAAAAAAAAAAAGTCCTCTATTTTGCTCTGAGCTCAAAAGAGCTCTGCAGACATGACACACTGTTAATTAGTGAGGTGTAACAATCCCTGCCAAAACTTATAGCAAGAAGGTTAAACCTTAGGAAAGTGTCTGTAACAGACAGACAGAGAAGACAGGTAACCGGGCAGAGACTATAGGCAGAGCAACAGTTTTCCTAGAGGATGGTCAGCTTTCATGTTCTGAAAGTGAAATGATGAGAAGAAACTCAAGGTTCACACTTGAATTAGATGATAAGATTTTGCCACAGCACAAAGGAAACTTTAAGTTCATGGGGAGGATAAAACACATACTTGAGTCAAAATTTGGATATCTCTAAAGAAAATGAAACATCAGTTAAAATTTAAGGTAGTAAGAATATGGGTCCATGATATAGTGCTTGCTCAGAATTACAAAAATACTTACCACTGAAAAGAAGTACTAATTCTTATAAAATTCTTATAAAAATAAGTTGGTCATTGAGAAGCTTCAAAATAAGGTACAGTTGCAGCAATACAGTGTGTTTCAATTCTATGTTCTATGTTATTCAGAGAAATGTTGAAAAGTTTATTTCTCTTTCACTGCCAGCAGATCACTAGCACTGCCTCAAACTATATTGAAAAGGAACAGTAATATTACCAATTTTTAATCCTCTTGTTTGTTGGACATTTGTGTGGGTGCTGAATATTGGACTAGTGAGTTAAAACATAATCCCACCTGTTATAGAGAAAAGTTTCCTTGATGGAGGATGAGTCTACCATCACATGTGAGTATAAGAAAATGTTTGTAGATTGTTCTTAGGGATTATGCTGAGTTATTAACTTGGTGGTTGTAGATTTCTATCTAATAACATGACTTTGTGAGCACTAAGTAATTAGCTAGGTTTCAAGTACTAAGCATCGCGTTCCTCTAGTTGATCAGGTCTTAAGTCTAATAAAAGAGCTATTGGTTATATGTGCATGTGCCACTACTGAACCCTTAAGGTTATTACATCATGCTCATTTTGTATGTGGTTCATAGATATCATAGTCTTGAAAATATACATACAAGCAACATTATACAGATTGAACATGATCTAGGAATATATATGTGTATATGTATATATGTATATGTGCATAAGAACAATTAATAAAAATAGAGACCATGAATTTGAAGGAGAGTAGAAAAGAATACATGGGAGAATCTGGGTAGAAAAGGGAAGGGGGAAATGTTGAGATTTTATTACAATTAAAAATTAAATAAAATCAAACTCAATTAAACTAATAACAAAGTACTTTCTGTAGCCTAAAGTGAACACCATTATCACCCTTTCAATAAATACCAGATCTCAAAACTGGCTTGTGTATAACAAACAGGGTTTATGACTTTAGGCTTTTTATCAGTTGAAAGAATCCTTCAGTTTCCAAATTACTGTTAATGCATCAAGAAAGCCATTTATAAATTCAATTTGTATCTCATCATTCTTTTCCCAGAGGATCTCTGCTGGCCTCCAGCACTCAGGAGGTAGGACAGCATGAGAGTACAGAGGCAGGCGCAGCCAGGGCAGAGAGCAGATGCTCTGAACATTGCTTCTGGAAACCAAGAATTCTAAGATGCAAGTGTAACATTTTCTGTTTTCATTTGATGTTGCTTGAGGGTGATATCTTTCTTCTGATAGGGACATACAGATGTCCCATGGACTGTCACCACTGAAACACTTCACTCCATAGCCAGTTTGCTCCCGTGTAGCCTGTACATTTCTGCACTGTTTGCTCATGTACTTCATGAAATTGACAAAGGACTGCACCAGCAAATATTGAGCTGCTCAGGAAAAGGTCATTTCACTTCCTGCTTTATAATGTCACAAAGCCCTCAGGGCACTTTCCTTATGCTCCTCAGCCTAAACGGCTATTGTATTGTTTTCCTTCTGAGAATAAGCCTTGATGCCTTTGTAATTCTTTTTCTCAATTATACTGCAGCTTGTAGAGAAAACTAATGTTTGAATAATCTTGTCTTTTGCATAAGTAAAAAGACATGTATCAAATAAGATGGTTAAAATCAAGTTTGGCAGTTTATAAGTTAACAAATTAACTTTTGTAACAACGTTCACTATTTTCTCAAGAATGATCTAGTTATTTTTCTAGATGAATTAAAAAAAACTACCTTCTAGTTTAGTGCAGCTTTTACTCAGAGATCTTTCTTTGTGTGGTAAATTATGGTAAATTATAAGAACTATAAAATTAGAACTTTACATCACAGTTTAAATGAATGGCTTATGTACAATATAGTCAAACAATAACCTAACAAAACAACCTTACATTTTTATCTATACAAAAATTAAACAAAACATCCTACCATACTAATTGATAACAACTATAACATTTCAAATGACCAAAACCATTGATCCCACTATTTACCCACTAAGGGACCTGGATGAAGGTCTTCTTCTAATTGCTTCCTACGGAATTGAGGTGAAAAATTCCTGTTTAGCACCCAAACAAGAAAAAAGATTAGTTTGTTAAAAAAAAAAAAAAAAAAAAAAAAAAAAAAAAAAAAAAAAAAAAAAAAAAAAAAAAAAACTAGCTGTAGCATTTATTGTCCAGTCTCTGTGCTTATACAATCTCTGTGTTGTCTGTCTAGTCTATGTGTTGTCCAGTCTCTGTGTTATCTCTCTAGTCCATGTATTGTCTAGTTTCTGTGTGACCAATCACTTAGGCTAGCCCTTTTGAAGTGGTTTTGCATGCATATTTTGAAGAAACTGTAATTATGAGAGTGAATCACCTGGACTATTTGCTTTGCAAACTCATTCATGTCTCAGCTGATAAGAAGTTTTCTTCCCCTGGTAAGATAAAAGTTGTATAAGTTTTGTGGATGAAAATATTTTTTATTCCCTGTAGATACATAAGCATAACCATGTCCCCTTCTTAATACTTTTGCAGGTTTCCAGTCTAATGTCAAAACATTCACAGTGTATTGGTTAGCTTAGTTTCTCAGTTTTTTACAATAATCCAGTGTTTCTCAGCTGCTGTTGTTTCTTTTCAACAACATTAAAAAAAATGTAGTGTTAACAAAGCATTATTTAGTTACTGGGGGTTTTTACTCTTTCATTTTGTTTACTAAACATTCCTTTTAAGGTATGATTAACTCTTTCTACAGCTTCCTGTGGGATTGTGTGGTATACCAGCAACATGCTTAATATTATAATATGCAAAGGGTTGCTTCACTTTATTGGATACACATGTAGGAACATTGTCAGTTTTAATTTGTGTAGGCAACCCAATAATTGCCACTATTTCCATTAAGACTGTAATTACACAATCATCCTTTTCAGAATGTAAAGCGGTTACCCATGGATAACCTGAGTACATGTCAATGGTATGGTTTATATACCTTTGTTTTCTAAATTCTGCCAAATCAAAAGCATCTATCTGCCAGATGTCATTTTTTTCATACCCCTAGAGTTACTGCCATCAGGTAATGGAAGTTGGTTGTATAGAGAACATGTATGATCACCATCATAATTATTATTTATTTGGCTTGTTGCCAAGTATTAAGTCTTTTTCTTTAAATCTTTCACATTAATATGATGTTTCTCATGAAATTATGAGGCTTCTAACAAATTTCCTATTAGTAACTGATAAATTTTGTCATTTTCTTGAGCTAATGGACCTTGCAAACCTGCATGAGACTGATTATGAGTAAAATAAAATAGATAGCTTCCATTTCTGATTGCCTACTGCAAATAACAAAGTTAATTCTGAGTTACTGGGTACAAATTTAGCAGTCTCCGTATGCAAAACATCTTTCTACATATAAAAAGTTAATAAGTATATTAGGAGCTATAAGACAATCTAAAAATACCATAAGGATTGCATATAATTCTGATTTTTTTAACTGAGTTATATGGACTTTTCATCACCTTTCTTATTTTGTCTACCACTCCCAATTTATTTGCATCAGTATAAAATGTTGGTGACTCTGGAATTGGTGCTCTCTTTATAATGCATGGAGGAATTTAATTAGCACTTTTTTAAACTATATATATTTGCTCTTTAGATATTTGTTATTAATTTTGCACTAGTAGCTACTACAAACCAATCTTCACTAATCATCCAGAATTACATAATCTCAGCATTTTTAAGAGGTACTACAATGTCAGCTGTATTAGTTTCTGACAACTAATGGATTCTTATTCTAACTTTTATAAAACCTTTTCTATATATATTCTCAATTTTTTACTTTGTTTAAGGGCTAAGAAATTTCATTTCATAATACTATCTTCTTTTGCATAATAATCTCAGTAGGAGAATGAGATAAAGGCAAAATGATCAAAATACAACTAAGTTTAGGATCAGATCAACCCACATATCCATCTTGTAGTCTTTGTTCTACAGGAGTTAACTCATTTTCTGCTTCAACTGTTAGATATTTTGTACTGTTTAAATTTGAATATCCTTGTATGTTTGAAACAAATTACTTAACTCATGATTTTTTTCTCTACTACATTAGAAACAGAGTTACCCATTATGCCTAAGCCAATGGTGATTGGGCACTACCTGTAGGCTTAGATTTTTCAAAACCTATTTTGATTATGGTTCTTTAATGCTTCAACCTCTCTACTAACCCACCACCCACCAGAAGTAAAGGAAAAGAAAGGATACTAGGTAATGAGGGTTGTGGACTTGTTTAGAAATAGTTTTTTGGAACAATTCCAATCTTTGTTGTCAGCAGTCCAGTCTACTAGCAAAACACCAAACACAAATCAGCAGCAGCAGTCCAATCCACTTGGCAAATGCCAAACACAAATCAGTAGCAGAGGCTCAATCCAGGAGAAATCACAAGACTCCAACTATCAGGAAGTGGCAAGAAGCATCCAGAATACTACTAGAAGTTCTTTAGTGCATTTCTCTCTACAAAGTCACAAGCAGAAATCAACAAAGAAAGCAAGGTAAACCAGTACACAAGCATTATCAATGAAGACCAGCATTAGCAAAACCCAATGAAGACAAACAAGGTGAACCAATGTTAGAGTGTCATCTACTGTTAGATTACATTTATACTCTTTCTATCTATAATGTGTCCTTTCAAACATCTGCTCCAGCAAAATATCACATGCACTTTAACCAGGCAGCTTCCAAAAACCACCACGAGTCTGTACTCACCAAAACATCCTCTTACATATCTGCTTCAGGAAACCACCCTTTCATGTGTCTTTTCAGTAAAATATTCATTCATACAATAGTTTCCAGAAAAATATCATATGACACAATTGAGGCTACAACAAAACCAGAAATTTCTTCTTCATGAGCCCATAGGAACTGTGCTTTCTTATATAAGATCTGCACATGATAAAGTCAGTAAACATTTCAGTATAAGTGGGGGATGCTCACAAGTTCACCACTTGGCAATTGATAGTTTCTAGTGGGGAAAATTATTTTTTTTTTTGAGGATGTGCTGGCTAGCAGGTTGCCTATGCTCCAATAGATGACAGAACATACTAGAAGCACTAAGTGGAATTAACAGGTTATGAAAATGAGGCCATGAAGTTGAAGTGGAAATGTGGATAAGGGGTCTCAAAGAAGTTGATGAGGTAGGATTAGGGGTTGTATATAGTCAAACGACATTGTATATATGCATGAAACTTCTATACCAAGATAGATGTGGGGAAATAGTACAAGGTCTCACCCTAAGATTAAGAGCTATAGGCAATTAATCTCTGCTGAGAGGGAGAACCAACCTTCATCTTGGACCATGCTCCTGGTAGGATAGGTAAACTCAAGTTGTCATCCTTAAACACACACACACACACACACACACACACACACACACATATATATGCAACATTAAATGTCCTCTACAAGTTCTATTTACAAATACATATTATATAACAAAATAATAAGAGGTCATGAATTTGAGAAGGATTGGTATAAGACATAAGAATCCTAGAAGGAGAAAAGAAAAAAAACTGAAATAATATAACTATAATATTCTTAAATAAAATTCTTAAAAATACAATTAAATGATTAATTGAATCTTAATTAAAAGACTGTTTGCAATGTTATAAATTATTATTTTAGAGTTTAAAATTTATTTTCATAAAAATGTATGAGTCTGCAATAAAATAATCAAAAGACTGAGTATTTCTTCAAAAGAAACTGCTAGGGATTCTTCTTCCTAATGTACAAGCTACATCATGACACTGTGAGAAAGTCCAGGACAATGGACATCACACTCACAAATCTTGTTGCTTGGGAGAATTTCTATTATTCAGCAAAACTAAGAAAAAGAGGTCAGTGAGATTTATGCTCCATGTAAAGAGTGGGACTCTACATTTAGTTCCTTTGCTTGTAATTCCCAGTTCTCACCAAGAATGAACAATCCATAGATAAACAAAAATAGACTTTTATATGTTTGTACTTAGGTTCTGAGTTTGGAGTAATTTTGTTTGTTTGTCTGGTTGAATTTGTTTATGTGTGCATTTCTTAATTTGTTTGTTAGAGTTTTGATTTTTTTTGTTTTTGGCTTTGTTTCTTTATTATTTTGGCTCAACTATAGAAGAAGAGAAAAAGTCACAAGTCCAAGGCAGAAAAACTGGCTGTGTCACACTGCCAAATCTTCCAGATTTGTCCCATTTACTGGGCTCAGAACTCTTACTTCTGATCCTAAAGGAATAAGACCTTTGAGCCAAAATAACAGAGAAGCTTATAAATTGCTTTCCTGATCTAAATCAGACTTGCTTACTTAAGGAACCACAGATTCTCAATGTTTGGCATTCATATCCTGACACCCAAACTCTGCACACCTAAAAAAAATATCTGTACACTGAATCAAATCAAAGAATCAGAAATGTTCATGTTATAAAGCAACCTACATTGAACTCGTCAAGGGGCCTCATTCTGGAATTAGTGTAAATAGTGCCTGTCCATATTGCCAGATCCAGGGAAATACACAGAATTTGAAAATGTCTTGCAAAGCCCTTTCCACTAATGAGTCCTAGGGCGCCAAAAATATTATAAAAAATTTAAAGTTTATTTTCTCTGAAGCAAGAAATAAATATATGCTAAAAACATAAAGGCACCAACTATTACAATAAAATCATGTCTGTTATAAACAACGAGTTTGTTTCTCTTCAGATGTAGAGACAAGAAACCAAATAAATACTCCAGAACCAACTTGAAAGTCTCTCATAGCATCTTTGGAAACTTTCATATAAACTGTATCGTATTTGGAGAAAATATCCACTGAGGTGTGGCTAAAGAATCATGTTACTTCCTTGAATTGTACCAGCAATTCCTAGTAAAAAAAAAATATTCAGTGTTTTTTTTTTTTTACTCAACCATTTGTGCCAAAAATAAAATTAAGTAAGCATGTTGCAAAATTATAGCATCTGCTCAGCTAGTACTGTTTATGAAGCTCTTCTGTTGATAATGATAATAATTTTTCTGGTTATTTGACCATAAAACATCAACTCAAATCTAGAAAAAAAATCACACAAATTAAATTTATTGGCTTAGTACTTGAATATTTAAAACAACTATAAACCTTTATTGACATATGTCATAACCTCCTGAAGGAGAATTAGATTTGAATGAAAACCAGGCTTCTAACCTCTTGGGAACAGATAGTATGCCACATTTATTTGAAAAACACATGAAAATATAATGCTGAGCTATTTTGTAATAACCATCCATGCAAATCTATGAGCCATCTAACAGATGGGAATAGTAATATTTCAACCATTATATTTAAAAGTATCCAGTTGCCCCATCTTTTCAAACAGTAGCAAATATTACACACTTACGTGACAACTACAAAATAGTTATTTAAAACTTTGAACACATAAAACTTAATTTTGATGTGTGTTTATTTAAATCATTGTGTCTTTCTGCCAATTTAATATTCTCCAGCAGGATTAAAAGCCATTCTTACCAGCTGTGGTGCTGCCTGCATCTACTGCCTCTCAGGAGCTCACAATCTTTGTGGTTCCCCTAATCCCTGTAATCATATTCTTTACTGTCTTCTCTTAATTAAGAGCCTAGAAACTAACCTTGGATTCTCTGGGCACAGTATTCTATGTCTTTGGAAATACTTGCTTGCTTCTATTATGAAAAAATTCAGTTCCTTTATATAATTTAAAACGTCTCAAAACTACATGTCCATACAAGTTTGAGAAGATCATTTCTTCTCTCTTTAGTTATGTTTTGTTTATTTTAAATTTTCTAGCAGGGGCAGCAATCCTGTCTCCCCACTTGTTCATTCCAGATTGGAAACACCTAACCAGCTATCTCGTAAGCTATATTTAATATTATACTCCACAGCTTAAGTTTCCTCATTATCTCCTTATGTCTTTATCACTCTGCTTTGCATGTTAAGTTGCAGAGAATGTAACAGATAGCTTCCCAGTAAACATTTGCTAGTTTTATTTGAATAACTACATATTTATAATAAAAATTAAATATTGATGTTTTCTGATGAAACAACTACTCTAAAAATAGTTGTTGACAATCGTTACTATTTATTATCTCTGCGAGACCAGGCAAATAGTTTGTTTTATTTATAATTTAAAAACCATTTTGTTTGACATACTGTTTTGAAGATTTTGTTAAAATATGTGTCTCATTTAGGAGCAACAACTTTAGAAAATGAAACTAGTATATTGCACATCAACTTAATTAGAACAGAAAGGACTGTGATGCTAAAACTTGTATGTCAGAGGTTACACAATTAACAGAAGGCCTAACAATAAAAACAATAAAACAGAGAACAAAACAAAACGAAAAATATGCTATTACAATTCTAGAAGACAGTTTTAATTTGGTAAAATATTGATAGTATCAAAGTTTAGTGGTCAATGAATGTCTGGGCAAGACAATAAAATATAAAACTTAAGCAAAAGTTGAACTTGAAAAAAATATTTTTAACCAATGAGAATAAGCAAATATAAAACTGAATCATTAAGATAATATATTGAAAGGTATAATGACATTGTCTCTAATGTTTGCAAAAATGCTTTATGCTTATTTGTAACTAACTAAGAAGCAATAAACACATGAAAATCTTTTAACCACTAAGGAGAATTTCAGTGCCTGCGTGGCTGAAATCTAATGGGTCTAAATTATCTTGCCTTGGATTTCTTGTAAATTTTCTCTTTTTAATCTACAAACAGTGCAGTGTTTGGAAATTGTGAGAGTTAGTTGTAGTTAGAAATAGCAAATCTAAGTTCTAATTGGTGGGTCTGGGTAAACTGCAGATAGCCTGACTCCATGAAACCTGGACCCAGTTATTAAAATCTAGGCACAGCTAACATTTTCTTTATTAATAGTTTAAGTAGGCAATTGGGGTTAAAGCTTCAGGTCTCTCGGAGTTGTTGTTATAGCTAAGGGCATTGGTGTTACATTCTAGCTTTTTAGAACAGGTTTCCCAGTAAAGTAGCTCTATAGTATCTCATAACAGCTTACCAAGTGAGATGAATACAGCAACCATGGACCCTTCTCTCATACAACTGACTCTTACTATAGTCAATATGATTTTTCATTAGCCAAGATATATTTTATTTCACTAGAGATGCATGTTATAAATCACTTGTTCCTAGCAGGTGCTTTAAGAATAAAAACAAACAAAAACTGGGGAAAAAAGAAGAAGAAAATGCAGTATCTACTATGAATGCAAAAAGAGAATTTTAAGCTTCAAATTGCTGATAGAATGGCATGAAAGGAGACACCAATGGGGAAAAAATGATATAGCATCTAAGCTATACATCCTTCATGAAGTACAAAAGAATATATCCTCTTACTTAAAAAAAAAAAACAGATAAATGAGATGTCACATTTATTGTTTTACTAATTTTAAGTATCTCACAGGCTTATGAAGTATAAACTGTTGGACTATATTCAGATCTAGTGTCCTAAATAACAATTTACTATTTTAATGTTAGTCATATGGTTGAGTTAGACTTCTTTTGTTTATTCAAAGTCTTTTAAATATTAGCTCCAGTGAGTGAAATGTGATTAGAAAGGCCTATTTAGTTTCTTACCAACCCAGTCTGTTGCATTTGTCTTACACTCTAAACAATTGATTTCTTTTCCTTTTCCTTTGCATCCTGCAGTGGCACTCTTTTTCTTTTTCTTTTTCTTTTTTTTTTTTTTTTTTTTTTATCGAAAAAGCTAATATTTTTCAAAACAATTCACTAACCAAAAAAAAGTATTCTGAGCCAAATATTTGTAATAATATTTATAGATAAATCTTCATGGCTTTTTGCTCATCTCCTGGCCCCTGTGGATTTTTAAATGAACAAAACATAAATTCTAATTACCAAATATTTTTGGAGATAAGTTGCAGGAAATTGGGTAAGACTTGATAGGTCCCAAAGTTTGGCGAAATGCTCACAAGATTTCCCATTTGTTGGATTGTGGTCATGACCTGCCTAAAAAACATGAGGGTCAAAGGAAGACATGTTCGGAGGATTTAATAGTGAAAATAAGCACCCGAATAAACTGCTCATGATTGGAAGTGCTTTAAAAGTATGAAATCTATGCCACAATGCTTTAATATTTAAGGACAAAATAGGAAAGATGGCAAATGGGTAACTTTATAATGAGCTCAGGGGGACCTTGGACTATTCATTTAGAAATGTCTATTCCATGAGACTTCTTTGTGCAATGTACCCAGGTATATGCAGAGGCTCCTCACTGTTCCAAGTGCTTAGAACAAATGACTAGGAGTGGTTAGGCCAAGAAGTCCCAGGGGGTTTCCACTCCAGTGGGTCCCACATACTGGAGAAAGTCTGAAGTTTCAAAGGCTGGAAGCTTTGGCGAGGGCAGGCCCCAATGATACAAAAAGTTTGTGGATTTTCAAGAAGTTTATTGTTCATGGTGTAGTCGTTGGGTCTGGATGTGCGTGTCCCCCAGTTAAGCCAGAGTGGGCCTGGCTTAAATAGGGAGGGGGGAAGAAGGGAGGGACTGGGAGGCAATAACTTAATTAGCCATGCAAAAATGGCCTTTAGGTAACTTATTAGTATGTAAATCTCTTGAGGTTAAAGCCTGTTAGTCACGCCCCGCCCTCTACCTGTAGCTGTAGATGGTGATGCAAAACCTCTCTGGGAGGAGCTACTCTGAGCCAAACTGCAAGGCCCAGGTTAATGGGGATGTAGGCTGCATGGAGACATGGAGACGTCTGTAATGGGGAGAGGGGGTACGTGGGGAGATACGTGCCACCCCTCACAGGCCATGGTCACCTGTTGGGTCTCTGGCTATCTCAAAACCAATGCTCTACCAGGGAAACCAAATCATCCCTTCATGGCCCTACAGTCCCTCATAGATAGAGGACAGATTTCCAAAAACTCATGGCTAGCTGGAGAACCATTGTCAGTCTATGGCAACACAATTCATTTGTGTGTAATTGTAGTCATGGCTACTGGCAGTGTGTCCGTACCCAAGTGTTTAGCCCCACACCCCTGTACGTATGGTCAGCACCAATTGTACTCAGTGGGATATATATTTTAGAATGAAAAGAAGTAAGATTTTGAATGAAAAGAGGAGAGGTGTGTTGGAAGGCTTTGCAGGGAATTGGAGTGGGAGCAGGAGAGATGAATGATCAAGATACAGTACAGTATTCATGTACATAATTTTTGAAGAATAAATAAATATTAAAAATGTATGTGACTTCTTTAGTTCTTTAAAATAAAATTGTTGAAATTAATAATGAAGCCCCTTAACCAATGAAAAATAATATAATCCTAGGAAGAATTTTATTTCTGAAATTTGCCTTTGAAATAAATTTCCATATGAAAAAAATTTTAGAAATTTTGAGAGATGACAAAAATTGTAGAAAACCCAACATTTGGATTGTATTTGGTAAATAGTCACATAAATATGAGACACAACCAAACTATATCTCAAACAATTAAATCAAAATTTTCATGATTCTTAAATATCCATTACAAAAATAAAAATAAGTTTATATAAAATAAAATAGCTCAAAATATCCTTTTTCTACAACCATTTTGAATATGTACTTTACAACCACACTATGGTACAGATAAAGAACAGAAACAGTACTTCTGAAATTATGAGCCTCATACATAGACACTTTATAACATTTGGGATACGATGTTGCTTTCAGAAAGATGCATTTGGAGCAAGTCATTTCAATAACAACTATTTACTACTATTTTCAGATCACACATAGTCCCTTTAATCTTGTGTTTGCTCTTTGCTCAAGCATCACTCTTTAAATCTCTAATCCTAGAAATCTTCCCTTTGGTTCTGAATTCCAGTACAGCCTGTTGGATCACAGGTGTGCTTTTTCTTCTTCTCTTTGTTCTCTCTTTCAGCTCTGCTTTTAAAACAGTGTTTGTAGGACTGGAGAGAAGTGGTTAAGAACACTGACTGCTCGTCTGGGGAAGTCATGAGTTCAAATCCCAGCAAGCACATGGTGGCTCACAACTATCTGTAATGAGATCTAATGCCTTCTTATGGGGTGTCAAAGACAGCTACAGTATATTTACATATAATAAAAAATAAATAAATAAAACCTTTTTTTAAAACCTGTGTTTGTACTGTTTCTATAAGAGTGACAGTATCATATGGCCATTCCCAATTTCGTATGCAGTATCAGATACTGCATGAGAGGATCGGCTCTCAAGTGACTAAGTAGGTATGATTCTTGGGTCATTTTATGCTTTAGAGCACCCTTTCAATTTTGAGTGAAAATCTGACTCCTGGAGCTACTTTTTCTCAGGCATTTATTATCACTGATTCAACAGTACTCACAGAGCAACTAGCACATGCCATGGACAGCTTCAGATGCTGCAAACACAGTAATGAACACCCACCCAGAGTGTGGCTAGAACCTGGTCTCTGTGTCTTACTTAGGATGCATAGGGAGACCCACTTCTGTTTCCTTTTAGCCGTGATGCTCGTTGTGAAGATGTATAAAACCACATATTTGGTTTGCCCTTTCCAAATGCATTCCTCTATTCAGATTTTCTGAATAATTACATTTTTATTCTTGTAAAAATTTAATAGCTCTGTGGTTATGTTCAGTGTGTACTGTTGAGTTTACAGATTCACTCATTTCATTTCTAGGAAATTTCTTTGTGCTACATTGTTGAATAGTTCCCTTTTATATTGAGTTATCTAATTGAGATACATTTTTAGTATGAAATTGTAGCATTGGTCTTTTCTTTGGTTTTTGTTTGTTCTTTTCCCTCTGTCTTTACTGTTGATTGTTTCAGTTTTTCCTGTGTGTGTATGTGTGTGTGTGTGTGTGTGTGTGTGTGTGTATTTTATGTTCACAAGCATTACCACTCTTGGCCTTAACCACAGAAGCTTCTCTTCTCTTTCTAGTGTACTACTGTGAATGCCGACAGTTACATTTTCACAAGGTCAGAAGAATTTGAAAAAGTGATAGCTGAGTACACAAGCTTAAAAGAGACATATATACCATCCATCCCCTTCATGATTCAGGGAACACTGTAAAAGAGGGAGAAGAAAAGATTTAAGGAGAAGAGAAGACTACGTAATGTCATCTGCTCTGTAATCCACAGCCATGCTATGTGGAATATTCAGTGAGCAAATAATCCAGGTTCAAATTGCAGCTCCTCTCCATCATGGTTATGAGAGATTAAATAAACTGCCAGTGAGGATGCCTCTTAGGATGATGCTGAATACATGTGTGCACCAAAAGACTTAATGTAAATGCCACTCTAATGGGCTTTTGCCAAAAGGAAGTAATATGTGATAGTGCTTTGCACTAGGTTAATAAGAAGTTAAAACTATGATGAGTTAGGTTATTTTGACCTAAAAGTCAGTGTGTCTGGCATCTCTGGCATGCTGTCCAGTTATCATTAAGAGCAAGAAGTAGACAGAACTGGATTCACACAAAGGAGTAATGGACAGAACTTGTACTGATTGGCTGTGCAATGCCAAAAGGAAGATGGCATCCAACACAATACAGGGGTTAGAGATATGACATAATTCTAAGAGACAAAGTATGCTTTAAAAAAAGAACCATGTTTAGAAAGAAAGATCCTGACAGCATTAGACCGACTCTGGAGGGGTTTGAAATATTAAGTGAAGGCTTTGATGCTCATGTCTGGAACATCATGAGACAGAAATGGCTGTATATATGTGGATGTCGACAACTGCAGATGAGGACTGAGGCTTGGGAAGTAGTTTTAAGTAAAAATGGATGGAGAACAGAGATCTTGGACATCTCCATGAGCATGACAACACTATGCCACTAATCCCAATGCTAAGCCAAATTAATACACCCACCTAACAGCCAAACAAGTCAACTCCTAAGATCTCGTGTTAATAGAAACTCAGAACAGTGTACAGGTAAGCACAAACTCAAAGAACCCAGCAAAAACTTCCAAAATGTGTATCAAAAAGAGTATCAGTATAAAAAATGTAAAGCTTTTATACACAGTACTGAGAAATCAAGTTTATTTAGGGAGTAAGTGTAACTGTATTTGACTGTTTGATTCAAAATTGATCTATAATGACCTAATTCAAGTTCCACGTCCCTTTGTTCATTGCAAATGAAAGTGCAAATGCAGCTTTTTAAAATTATTTTTGATTCTTTTAATAATTTCTTCTACTCTACTCTGCATCCATTTAGTCAAACTATAATTGGCCAATGGATGCATTTTAGGCGGGTGCCCATATGGGTTTTCAATGTGCAGTGTGTTCCTAAGAGCCAAAGAAAACAACTTTATATTAAATGGCCATTATAAGAAAAGTATCTAAATTATACTCTGTGAAAGATTTCTGCTAAGAATGAATTGCTAGGGCGGTGAGGCAGGAAGTGAGTGTGTGGGTGGGTGAGCACCCTCATAGAAGCAGGGGGGAGGGGTGGGATGGGAGTTTTGGAAGGGAAAACTGGGAAAGGGGATAACATTTGAAATGTAAATAAATAAAATATCCAAAAAAAAGAATAAATGTGGTTGTGAATAAGGAAACATTTGTAGCCACGTATTCATTGTGTTTATAAGGATGCTCTTTTGTTACATGGTTTGCAACATTTTGCTGTGATCCTTTGTTTAGGCTTATCTTTGTCCGCTGTTCTGACTTCCTTTTTGTTTCTATTCACAGGGAAGAAAATGATTAAAGAAGAGGGGCCTGTAATCTTGACAGGGAGTGTCTGTAATAACGATAGGAGGGAGATGATGGAGGAAAATGATGCAATTATACTTTAATTAAATAAAAAGTACACACCCAGAAGAAATCTATAGTCATTTAACAGTATTTAAACAGTGTTAATATAAATAAACTCAGGTCCCCTTTATGACCAGTTTGTACTTTTAACCACTGAACTATCTCTCCAGCCCCTGAAGCAATACATTTAATAAAAGCACGCTAATAGATGCTATAGGGATGGCTCAGCACTTAAGAGCAGTATCTTCTTTTTTGTTTGTTTGTTAAGGTTTTTATGGGGGTTTTTTTGTTGTTGTTATGTTTGTTTCTCAGCATCCATATTTTGGCTCCCAACCATCTGTAACCCCAGTTCAAGGGAATCTAGTGTTCTCTTCTGGCCTACACAGGGCACAGACACACAGGCAGGCAAAAATACCCAAATACATAAAATAAAATTTTAAAAAATATTTTTAAACACATCACAATAAAGTGGATCTTGCCTAGCATCTAAATTAAATTTGAGCAAGCATATTGGACTATGTCTCCAATCCAGCACTCCAAAGTCTAGGCAAAAGAACCGAGAAGCCCAGTACATGAAGAATTTGTCTCAACAATCAACGTAAATGTTCTTTCTCTAAATAAGTAAACTTTGAATGCTATATAAAGCATTTTAAAGTATTTTAAATACTTTAAAATCCACTAGACCAAAACACCCTATAATAAAAGTAGCAAGTACCTGAAAGCTGTATCTACCAAGTGTGCAACAAAATATTTTAAAACAATCTAAAATTTTTTTAGATTATTTTTTCAAAGGTTGTTCCCCTTCCTGTCTCCCCTCTTCACCCTTCCCCCCTACCCTTTGCCTCTAAGTGGATGCTCCCCCAACCAGCCACCCACTCCTGCCTCACCCCTCTAGAATCACCCTTCACTGGGGCATCAAGCCTCCACAGGACCAAATGCATCCCCTCCCATTGTTGCCAGATAAGGCAGTCCTCTGCTACATAGATAGCGAGAGCCATGGATGGCCCATTGTACTCTTTGATTGGTGGTTTAGAACCTCGGAGCTCTGAGGGGTCCCGTTAGTTGATATTGTTGTTCTTCCTACGGGGTTGCAACCCCCTTCAGCTGCTGGTTGTGGTGGCGCAGGCAGGTAGAATTTGCTGAAGGAGGCAGAGACAAGAGGATCACAAGTTTGAGACCAGCCGGGTCTACACATTCTAAATACTTTTAAATTATTTGGAAAGTAATTTCGTTAGCTTTAGGCAACCTCTTCCTCACTGTTTCAAGACTTAGTTTCTAATATCCACAGACTATTGCAGTGACTCGGGAATTATAGTGAAGCAACTCTGAAGATAAAGCAAAGCGAAGCTAGCAACTCCAAGAAGTGTTCTTGCCGCCTTTCCCTGCCCGCTCCTGTGCTCATCTGTTTTGAACTTGGCCCTGATAGTTTTCAGCTACAGAGTTTCTTTCTTTTCTTTTTAAGTCTTTTTAATACGAAGAACAGCTGAACTAAAATTGTCTTATAACAAGAAACAGCACTTAGCTGTGAGGGGTATGATAACAAGGGCAGCGTTTCTCTGGTTTCTACTTGGCTCACAGTCTCACAGTCCACAGTCGCTGTAAGGCACATTACAAGAAGAGGTGGGGGCAGAGAACTTGAGGGTGCTAGGATCTTGGCTTCATTTCTATCTCTGTGTGGCACCAGCATGTGTTTACTACTAAGAATACTCTTTTATGAGTTCTAAGAAGCAACATAAGGCAAATGTCTGTAATCAGTAGGCTAGCTCTAGCTAGTCTTTTGCTTTTTTTTTTCATAGATTGAACCTGTTTGACACTTTAGTGCGTTTATATAATTATGTATCCTGTTTGGTCCCATCCCACCATCTCTCACAGCCTTACTATTCCTATTACCCCCAATCTTCTCCCAAGAGGTCTCTTTCCTGCATTCCAGCCCATTTGGTTTGTTTTTCATTGATTTTAATCAGGGTTATCAGTGTGATGGTGGGTGTGGACCTCTGCACTTAAGCCTGGTGGGTTCACTGGTACACAGCTGAATACCAGCCATTCCCTCAAAATCTATCAGATGGTCAGTTCATCAGAGAGGAATAGAGCCCATGAGCTCTACCCCATCCTGTGATTGGCAGTTGACGCTATCAGCCTTGCGCAGTTCCACTGTAGAATACGTACGCATGGCTGCTGTGGAATCGTGTTTGCAACGGCTGTGTTGTTCCTAGAAGATAGCATTAGTATCTCTTCTCCACATCTTCCAGCTCTTATATTCCTCATCTTTCCTCACTTCTAAAATGTTCCCTACACCTTAGAGAGAGAAATTTGGATGTTCTGTTTAGGACTGGGAGTTAATAGTCATTTTTCTAAGCATCTGGAGAAGCCATGAGTCTGAATTCACTACTGTTGCTTGGAAAAAGAAGTCGTCTTATTAAGACTGAGAGTAGCGTTTATCCATATGAACATGTGCTAGTAACTTAGTCACTGTTCTTTTGCTGTGAGGAAACTCAGGACCGAGGAAATTTTTATAAAAGAAAGCATTTAACTGGGGGCTTACTGGCAGATTCAGAGGGTGAGTTTGTGACCATTGTGGCAGAGAACATGGTGCCAAGCATGGTACTGTAGCAGTAGGTGAGAGCTATATCCTGATCTACAGAGAAAGGAGAGACAGAGACAGAGACAGAGACAGAGACAGAGACAGAGGCAGAGACAGACAGACAGACAGACAGACAGACACAGACAGACAGACAGACAGACAGAGACTAGACCTAGCATGGATTTGAAAGCTCAAAGCTCACACCCCCTCAAACCCCTCCCACACATACTTCCTCTGGCAAGGCTACACCTATACCAAAAGATCACACCTCCTAATAATGCTTCTCAAACAGCAAACAGTAAGTGGCACTCCTGATGACTAAGCGTTCAAATACAAGACCCTATAAGGGGTATTCTTGTTGAAACCTTCACAGTTGGTTTCAAATTATTTTAATTATTAAAATGTTTAGATTCTTTTCTGGAATTTTTCCACATTGGATGATTGTACCAGGTTCTTTGATCTGAAAAATGCAATTATCAGCCTGTATGTAATTTTAAAAAGTTGCTAATTACTGAAAGTAACTTTAAATTTAAATTTTCCTTGGTGTGAAGGTTTGTTAGGAAAATAAAGGAGGAAACTGGAGATATGGCTCAACCTTTAAAAGTGCCTGTTGCTCTTGAAGAAGTCTAAGGTTGATTTCATATAGGAATTTGGGTGAGAGGTCAGTTATATGATCAGATATGGCTAATAGGCTGTTGCATCACCAAAATCCCATCCAAGCCTGGGTAACATCTTAAGCCCTCCCCGCACAAATAGCAGGCTGCTCAACATGTTGGACAATGGCTTTTTCAAGTAGCTTAAACGGTCTGAGCTACGTCCAGAAGGTTCCTCTCTGCCTCTTCTAAGAGGGTTGCCTTGTCTCAGTCTGAGCCTCCTCTATGAACCTCAACCAGACTGAGAGACTCAGCAAGTTTTAATGCTTATATATGTTTGGAGGGGGAGGAGCCTAGGAATCTAGTCAATTTCAGGGATTTCCTAAAACTATGCAGTTGTTTCCTTCCTAGCTTAAGGAACCCCACAAAAGATGGGACCTTTCACCTGTCTATAGAACAGCCTGTTGTTTCACCTCTCTTTTAATATTCTTTATCTTTTAAAAATGATTTATTTATTTATCTATTTTATGTGTATGAGTGCTCTATTTGCATGCATACCTGCATGGCAGAAGAGGACATCAGACAGAGAAGGAAACCATTTAGATCCACTGTGTGGTTATTGGTAATTGAACTCAGGACCTCTGGAAGAGCAGTCAGTGCTCTTACTATTGAGCCATCTCTCTACCCCTTAACCTTCTTTACCTTAAGAAGCTCCTTAGTGGAATGAGCTGTTTCTCCCTCTTTACCTCTGTCTCTGTTTCTCAATGGTATACCTCTGTCCCTCTGTTCTTGTCTCTCTCTGTCTCTCTGTCTGACTTTCTCGCTCTCTACCCCACCACACCCCACACCACCTCTACTCCTGTTAGAATGTCTTATACCCTAGGGAGTTTTGCTCTGGGGTAGTATGTTTTCTCTCAGAGAAAACTGGTACACTGCAACATCTCTCATAACAAAAAGAGGTTCTAAAGGCTTTGTACTATAAAATAATCAGGGCTTTATAGGGTACATGGAGAATTAAATAGAAAAAAAATCACCTGACTGGTTAATTATACATGACTATCTTACTTGGGCAGAAATTAACCTAGTTTTAGTTTTTAATCTTTCTAATTATATAAAATAACAAATTATAATTAGATATATTGCAGTACAGATGATAGTATCACTTATGAGTACAATGTGAAATAGTTATGTCGTGCTAAATAACATTCACTATCTTGAACATTTGTTTTTTGTGTTGAGACATTGACTTTTTTCTTAGCCTTTCTAAAAGTGTACTCTTGTTCACTATATTCACTCTGTAATGCGTTATGTTGCTGTTAAATAACTGAATCCTGAAGCACATTGATCATGAACTCTGTATTTACTATTCTCATTGGCTGATAATAACCATTGTTCAATTATTTGCTTCTTTGACTTCAATTGTCTCAGATTCCACATATGCATAACACAGGGTTTCGTTGTCTACATGAAAACTTCATTTATCATGATGCTTTATAGCTCCATCTACATTGCAATATTTTTGTTTTAAGCCCAAATAATATCATACAATGTGTATGCATGTAAAATGGTTTCTGCACTCATCATTGGTTGGAGGACACATATTTTGATTCTATAGGTTGACTCTTTCAATGATAAAACAGCCATAGGAATATAAGCATCTCTTTGATATACCAACTTTATACCTGTTTATTAAATGATTTTCTTGGTTCATATGGTCTACTTTTAGGCTCCTGAGGAAACTCTGTATGTCTCTCCATGATGTCTTTGCTAATGTATAATCCCACGAAGTCTGTACATGGCCCTTTCTCTTCATGTTTGTATCATCCTTTGCTGTCTTTGTATTTGTTCAATGACCATTTAATAGATGTGAGGTACCATCTCATTGTGATTTTAATTAAATTTAAATTAGTGATGTGTGAATAGGTTAGGCTTAGATGGAATATATATTAAATCTCCAAACATTAAATAATAAACCCACTAGCTAACAACATACATAGATAAAAATTTGAAATTCTATCAGTTCTGGAACAGGGGTATTTATTCTCACCAATTTCATAAAATACGGCACTTTAAGACCAGTAAAAGCAACTGAGTAAGTAGAAACAAAAAGGGTTCAAATAAAACAAGAACAAATGCAATAGATACTATTCACCAATTTCATAATTTTATATAGTATAAGCAATCAGGGTTTCACTAAAAAAGAAAAAGAAACAAATAAATGTGCAAAAGTCTAGAATACAAAAATCAATACATAAACTCAGCAATAACATTTAGCTTCTCATAATGAAAAGTGATCTGCAGATTCAGTGCACTCTTGATCAAAATTCCAATGTCATCTTCAATGGAAAATAATCCAAATGAATATAGAACCATAAATTATACCACCAGACATAGAAGGCATCCCATTTTTTCCTTTAAACCCACTAAAACTTACTGGAGGTCTAAAAAAACTAGACAATAATGGACTAGAATAAAAAAATAAACAAAACCACATTCATAGTGGCCAATTGGCTGTCTACCAACTTTACAAGAGTACACAATGGGAAATGTAGCATCTTCTCAACAAATGATTCCAGAGAAACCAGACATCTGTGGAGGAAAGAATGAAACTGGACCTTTATCTCCGAGTTTCACACATGGAGAAAAATGAATTCAAAGTGGATTAAAGATTTAAACATAAAACAAAAAACTATAAAATAACTCAAAGAAATGGCAAAGAAAAAAGGTATAAAACTAGTTTAGTAATTGAGTTATTATTATTATTATTAATTATTACGTCATCATTGTCATCATTGTCACTGTCATCATAATAGTAGTAGTAGTAATTGCTCACTAAACATCAAACAAAAGGCAATAATAGGCAAATTGTATTGAGTAATTTTTCTACAGGAGACGAAATAATTCATAGAGTGGAGAGATTGTAGATTAAGAAAAATATTTAAAAGGTATTTTTCTAGTAACTGACATAAAAATACATAGAAGCTGGACTATATAGAAGTAAAGGTGGTCTTGTACAAAATGGACAAGTCACCTTAATGCATATTATTTAAAGGAACCATGTCACAGCTATTTGACCTCTTATGTGTGGAGAGATGCATGCCCATCTCCTTTGATACTGGAACATGCACTTAAGTCAATCAAACTAATAGCATTCACTTGATGTCAGAAATTTTACCTCTTCTTTTTAAATCACCAAACCTCTCCTTTGCCACAGCCTCCACTCCCAGGCAGTATTAATGTTCTGTCTGTCCATTAAAGTCTAGGAAGCTGACCCTGATAGAATTTAAAGGAGATGAACAAATGCACTAAAATCTCTGACAGTCACTCCCGGCCTTTTAAATTTTATTTGGAGTGACAATCAATTTTCTAAGAACTAAAACTTTTAATAATTTTAGATTTAAAGACTTCTCTGTGAGATTCTGATCCATTTTTACAGCAATAAAATTATCTATTAAAGCAGCAAAAGGCTTTGAAACCAAAAGACAAACAAAAGGGCAAATTCTGGCTTATATTTCTGGCTGGCCTAAAATTCACTTTGTTTCCTACAGGTTGAAAGGATACAGGTGAGAGAGGCCATGATCCACCTGCTTCTGCTCCATAACATGGAGATTACAGGCATGCATTCTAAAGTCCAGCCTCGAAATACTTAGTTTTGCAAAAATCAAATTTTCAAATAGACCAAAAACATTTATAAATTTATTATCACTTATTATTTTTAATTGCCTTTTTCTATATTATGTCCAGACTGCAGTTTGCCCTCCCTCCATTGCTACAAGCCCCATCTCCTCTCCTCCAGATCCGCTCTTTCTCTGTTTCCCTTCAAACAAACAAACAAACAAACAGGCATTCCAGAGATATTAACCAAACACAGTATAACAAGTTACAATAAGACCAGGCACAAACCCCTATATCAACATTGTGCAAGGCAACACAATAGGAAGAAAATGGTCCCAAGAGCAGGCAAAAGAGTTAGAGTCAGCTCCACACACTCCCACTGTTAGGACTCCTAAAAGAACACCAAGCTACTCACTTAACCATAACATATATATGGAGAACCTAGCTCAGACCCACCATTTTTACTCCAGTCTCTGTGAGTCCCTATGAGCCTTGATTGATTCTGTTGGATGTGTTCCTGTGGTGTTGTCTTCTTTGTGACATCATTATCCAAGTGCATCTTGTAAGCAGAATAAATAGCAGGTCAAAGGTGTTGTGGCTGGGTTAATGTCCCAGTCCCATGACTGGAAGCCTTGCGTTGTTATAGACAACAGCCAGTTCAGGCTCCATCTATCACATCATTAACTTTTTTATCTTTATTAAATACATCTGCAATAGTGACTAGATGGATAAGCGTGAAAGTACACTGATTTTTTTTTCTTTTATTGGATATTTTATTTACATTTCAGATGCCATCCCCTTTCCCCATTTCCCCTCCCTAGAAAACCGCTTATCCCATACCTCCTTCTCCTTTTTGCTTTTATACAATTTTTAAAATGTTAACCAATGGCTTTATAAATTTGGTAACACTCAATATCAATCAGAAGTGTAACCTAATACCCAACATAGATATATCAACTATCTTTGGCTGGTGGAGACACGTGAACATCTGCCTCCATGTCTGGCCCCCCTCTCTCTTTCTCTCTCATCACCTAGCTCCTCCTCTCCTTACTCCTCCCACCTTAGCTCCTCCTACATATCACCCTTCCTGTTAAAATAAAACTTTTCTTTCAAAATACAGTTAGAGCATAACTATACCAATTTATGTCAATAAGGTGCAAGATAGACCTAATACCCAGTCCATTATTTTGTTGACTAACCAGAACCTCTGTCATCTCTCCTAAATAAAAGACTTAGTTCTGAACCTGGTTTTTTTTTTTCTTGGTTTTAGAATGAATGTCAGCTGAAAACCATCCTCTCAAGTCTTTTCTCTCAAAGTAAATAGCAAAAATTGGCTATGAGACTATAAGTTTTCAACCCCATCAGAAATCCAGAATGACTGAGTTAACTGAAATTATGGGAAGCACAAAGCATAGCTTCTAAAACTTAGCCAATTTATAGAGACCGCTGAACACCTGGACAGTCCCTATACTACAGAATGTTGGAGCATCCGATCTTCAGCCTTCTGGCCCAGGATCATCTGAAAGACCTAGTGATGCAGAATTATTAAGGGCTGATTACTCTATCTTGGCAGATATAATCAGTCGACTATTCTGCAAGTGTGTCCTTTTCTGAACAGTGATTTGTCTGTAGATGGAAAGAGTCAATTCTTGCTTAGTGGCTGACTCACCACAATTGGGATAATTCCAAAGATGCTCAATTTCTTCTTAGAATCCAAGACCGGAAGCTGTCAGGAGCAGACAGGTCTCTACTCAAAATGAACATTAATACAGAAATGTTTGTAACATCAATTCTGTGGATTTCTGATGTTTTGAAAACCAACTATTTATGTAAGGCAATCTGGACTGTTGTCTGTTAATTCCTCTCTGTTATTTTTAAAGAAAGTATAGAAAACACCCTAAAAATAAACTCAAAGCCATGAATTTGCTATACGCCCTTAACTCACAGGCTAACCATCTTAAATAAGTTAAGAAAGTTAAAGAAGGACTGGGTCTAAGCCTTGTATTCCTAAATGTGTTATACAGGTGCAATGCCTATGATAGTAACAATATTCATCTCACTTTTATATTAATAAGAAGCTCGTACCAATGAAAATCTTAAATTTGAAATAAAAGAAATTTTGTACCATTTAAGAAATTATAACTTCATCTTAATAACAATTATACATATTTCTACCAGTAGGTTATGGATATGCAATAAATCCTAGCTAATCCTCCCTGTTCCACCAAAACCACTACTTTTCCCTAGAAAGACAGCCCAATATTAACCACCTCAGTCTCCAAGCCCAGGAAGTAGGGGTGCTGACTCTTCATTAACTTCTTCAAGCTGATTATGGGTGTTGAGATCTTAGAAGAGGGGTTGGGGAAAGAGTAAATTGATAAGCCTCTGACACTGTGTCTTCACTGCATCCAGCTGGAATTCCAGGACATCAAAGGTTCCAGCAGGTCTGCTCAGCTTGCCTGATGAATAGATACACCAAGGCAATATAAAAATTCTCAAAACAAATTTTAGTATCAAAATAATTGTTTGTTTGAATTCTGGAATCTAGTCTTCTGGCGACCTGCCTCTGTCATGTCTAATCCATATAATTCTGGGAGTTTCTATGAGGGAGTGCTCCCACCATCCTCCCATTTTTGCCTTCCTGCTCACAAATTTCCCAACATCAGGGAAACCAAACTTTTGGGCACCTAGGCCTTCCATTTCCACTGATGCCTAACTCCTTACCCCATTTCCCCACCTCCTCCAATTACTATGAGGGTGTGCTCCCACCATCCTCTCATTCCTGCCTCCCTGCTCTTGCAATTCCCCAACACTAAGGAATCCAAACTTTCAGGTACCCAGGCTGTCTACTTCCACTGATGCCTGGCAAGGCCACCCTCAACTACCTATACAGGTGGAGCCATGAGTCTCCCCCCCACCCCCCTTTGTGTTCTCGGGCTGGAGATTTTAGAATGGCTACTCCAGCTTGTTTCTTAGGACTGTTGGCTTGAAAAATTGTTTTCCAGATTTTTACTCTAAGGTAGAGTCTGTCTTTGTCACTGAGGTGGGTTTCCTGTATGCAGCAAAATGCTGGGTCCTGTTTATTTGTTCAGTCTATTAGCATATATCTTTTAATTGGGGAATTGAGTCCATTGATGTTAACAGATATTAAGAAATAGTGATTGTTGTCTCCTGTTATTTTTGTTATTAGAGGTGAAGTTATCTTTGTGTGGCTATCTTCTTTTGGATTTGTTGGAAGAGGGTTACTTTCTTGCTCTTTCTAGGGTATAATTTCCCTCCTTGTATTGGAGCTTTCCTGCTATTATCCTTTGTAATGCTGGGTTTGTGGAAAGATATTGTGTAAATTTGGTTTTGTCGTGGAATATCTTAGTTTCTCCATCTATGGTAATTGAGAGTTTTGCTGGGTATAGTAGCCTGGGCTGGCATTTGTGTTCTCTTAGGGTCTGTATGACATCTGTCCAGCATCTTCTAGCTTTTATAGTATCTGGTGAGAAGTCTGGTGTAATTCTGATAGGTCTGCCTTTATATGTTACTTGTCCTTTCTCCCTTTCTGCATTTAATATTCTTTCTTTGTTTTGTGCACCTGGTGTTTTGATTATTATGTTACAGGAGGTATTTCTTTTCTGGGTCTAGTCTATTTGGCATTCTATAGGCTTCTTGTATGGTTATGGGCATCTCTTTCTTTAGATTAGGGAAGTTTTCTTCTATAATTTTGTTGAAGATATCTATTGGCCCTTTAAGTTGGGAATCTTCACTCTCATCTATACCTATTATCCTTAGGTTTGGTCTCCTCATTGTGTCCTGGATTTCCTGGATATTTTGTGTTAAGAACTTTTTGCTTTTTGCATTTTCTTTGACAGTTGTGTTGATATTTTCTATGGTATCTTCTGCACCTGAGATTCTCTCTTCTATCTCTTGTCTTCTGTTGGTGATGCTTGTGTCTATGACTCCTGATTTCTTTCCTAGGTTTTTTATCTCCAGTGTAGTCTCCCTTTGTGATTTTTTGATTGTTTCTACTTCCATTTTTATGTCCTGGATGGTTTTGTTCAATTCCTTCACTTGTTTGGTTGTGTTCTTTTGTAATTCTTTAAGGGATTTTTGTGTTTCCTCTTTAAGGGCTTCTACCTGTTTACCGGTGTTCTCCTCAAATTCTTTGAGAGTGTTATTTATGTCCTTCTTAAAGTCCTCTATAATCATCATTAGAAGTGATTTTAAATCTGAATCTTGCTTTCCTGGTGATATGGGGAATTCAGGACTTTCTAGTGTGGGAGAACTAGGTTCTAATGATGCCATGTATGCTGGGTTATTGATGCTTATGTTCTTGTGCTTGCCTTTTGCCATTTGTATCTCCTTAGTGCTACCTACCCTGTCTCTGACTGGAACCTGTCTTTCCTATTATCTTGGTTGTATCAGAACTGTGTGGGGTGGGTGTAACTACTGGGGTAAGCACTGGGGCCCAAAATCTGCTCAGTGCTCAAGCACAGACAAGATGCTGCCCAGGTTAGAGCTCTGGGAGCCCCGTTTCCTCTGGGTTCTTAGAGATTGGGGACAGAGTTGTCACCCAAGATCTGCTCAGTGCTCTAGCCCAGACCAAAGGAAACCAGTGCTCTGGGCTCTGGCCGGGAGTGACTTCCTAGGTCCTTGTGGTTCCCAGTTACTCCCTGTTTGGAGAGGGCCTTGTTGTCTGCTTACCTAAGATACTGCCCGATATAGAGCACCTGGGATCCCTGCTTTCTTTGGGTTCTTAGAGATTGGGGGCAGTGCTGCCACCCAAGATCTGCTCAGTGCTCTGGCCCAGACAGGAAGGAACCAGTGCTCTGGGCCAGGAGTAAATTCCTGGGTCCTTGTGGGTCCCAGTTACTCCCTGTTTGGGGTGAACCTTGCTGTCTGCTTACCTAAGATACTGCCTGGGTTAGAGTTCCTGGGAGCCCCGCTTCCTCTGGGTTCTTAGAGATTGGGGACAGAGCTGCAACCAAAGATCTGCTCAGTGCTCTGGCCCAGACCTGTAGGAACCAGTGCTCTGGGCCAGGAGTGACTTCCTGGGTCCTTGTGGGTCCCAGTTACTCCCTGTTTGGGGCGAACCTTGCCGTCTGTTTACCTAAGATACTGCCTAATTTAGAGCACCTGGGATCCCTGCTTCCTTTGGGTTCTTATAGATTGAGAGCAGTGCTGCCACCCAAGATCTGCTCAGTGCCATACACTGAATTTTTTAAAAAAGGATATTCTTTTTATTTGGTCTACTGGAGTTAAAAAAAAATACTTTCTAAAACTAAAATTGTAAGTTTTCCACATCATCTCAAGAAAATGTTCTTATAAAGTTATGTTACAGTTGTATCCTGACTTTCCCTTTTTTAATCTAAAAACAATGAAATGAATAGAGAGGGATGATTCTATTAATTTTAAACAAGATTTCAAAACACTGTAGTATGCTAAAAAAATAAATAAGATTGTGAGGCTAAAAGAATAATAGAATCTGTCTTATTATAAACAATGAGTTTCCCTTCCAGTTTATGTCGGTGCCCTGAGCAGTCCTAGGACACCAGCTCTGCACCCATTCCCCCCAAACCCAGAGAAGACTGGACTTCCAGGAGTTCTAATATACCCAGGAAGATAGGATAATAGGATCACAGGATCTCAGGAGCTTGGTCACACCAGTATTTCAGGATCCCAGAAGCAGCCTGACTCCCAGGAAATCTTACACACAGGATCTCAGGATCACAGGATCACAGAGACTGATGGACTCTCAGGAGTCCTGACATAACCAAGACAACAGGATAGATAGGCTCTAGTCAGAGACAGTGAGTAAAGATAGCACTAGAGATGACTAGATGGTGAAAGGCATGAACAAGAATATAAGCAACAGAAACCAAGTTTACTTGGCATCATCAGAACCCAATTTTCCCACCATACCAAGCCCTGGATACCCCACACTGAAAAGGCAAGATCCAGATTTAAAATTACTTCTCATGATGATGATAGAGGACTTTAAGAAGGACATAAATAACTCCCTTAAAGAAATACAGGACAACACAGGTAAACAGGTAGAAGCCCTTAAATTATACAAACAAGCATGTGAAGGCAAAAAAAAAAAAAAAAAAAAAAAAAAAAAAAAAAAAAAAAAAAAAAAAAAACAAAAAAAAAAACAAAAACAAAAACAAAAAAAAAACAAAAACAAAAACAATTTAGGATCTAAAAATGGAAGTAGAAACAATAAAGAAATTCCAAAGGGAGACTACCCTGGAGATAGAAAACCTAGAAAAGAGATCAGGAGTGATAGATGCAAGCATAACCAACAGGATACAAGAGATAGAAGAAAGAATCTCGGCCGGGCAGTGGTGGCTCACGCCTTTAATCCCAGCACTTGGGAGGCAGAGGCAGGCGGATTTCTGAGTTCGAGGCCAGCCTGGTCTACAGAGTGAGTTCCAGGACAGCCAGGGCTACACAGAGAAACCCTGTCTCGAAAAACAAAAACAAACAAAAAAAAAAAAGAAGAAGAAGAAGAAGAAAGAATCTCAGGTGCAGAAGATACCATAGAAAATATTGACATAACTGTCAAAAATGCAAAATGCAAAAAGCTCCTAACCCAAGAAATCCAGGACACAATAAGAAGGCCAAATCTAAATATAATAGGTATAGAGGCAAGTGAAGATTCCCAACTTAAAGGGCCAATACATTTCTTCAACAAAATTATAGAAGAAAACTTCCCTAACCTAAAGAGATGCCCATGAACATACGAGAAACCTAAAAAACTCCAAATAGACTAAACCAGAAAAGAAATTCCTCCTGTCACATAATAATCAAAACACCAAACGCACAAAACAAAGAATGAATATTAAATGCAGTAAGGGAAAAAGGTCAAGTAAGTTATAAAGGCAGACCTATCAGAATTACACCAGACTTCTCACCAGAGACTATAAAAGCCAGAAAATCCTGGACAGACGTCATATAGACCCAAAGAGAACAAAAATGCCAGCCCAGACTACTATATCCAGAAAAACTCTCAATTACCATGGATGAAGAAACCAAGATATTTCGTGACAAAACCAAATTTACACAATACCTTTCCACAAATCCAGTCCTACAAAGGATAATAGAGGGGAAACTCCAACACAAGAAAGGAAATTGTACCCTAGAAAAAGCAAAAAAGTATCTTCTTCCAACAAACCAAAAAGAAGATAGCCACACAGATGTAACTCCACCTCTAATAACAAAAATAACAGGAAGCAACAATCACATTTCCTTAATATTTCTTAACATCAAAGGACTCAATTCCCCAATGAAAGGACATAGACTATCCGACTGGATATGTAAACAGGACTCAACATTTTGTTGCATACAGGAAATGCACCTCAGTGACAAAGACAGACACTACCTCAGAATAAAAAGCTGGAAAACAATTTTCCAAGCAAATAGTCGCAAAAAACAGCTGGAGTAGCTATTCTAATGTCAAATAAAATTGACTTTCAACCAAAAGTTATCAAAAAAGATAAGGAAAGACACTTCATACTCGTCAAAAAAATCTACCAAGATGAACTCTCAGTTTGAACATCTAAGCTCCAAATGCAAGGGAAACCACATTCATAAAAGAAACTTTACTAAAGCTCAAAGCACACATTATACCTCACACAATAATAGTGGGAAGCTTCAATACCTCATTCTCATCAATGTACAAATCATAGAAACAGAATCTAAACAGAGACACAATAAAACTAACAGAAGTTATGAACCAAATTTATTTAGCAGATATCTATAGAACATTTCATTCAAAAACAAAAGAATATACATTTTTCTCAGCACCTCATGGTACCTTCTCCAAAACTGACCATATAATTAGTCACAAAACAGGCCTCAACAGATACAAGAAAACTGAGATAATTCTATGCATCCTATCAGATCACCATAGACTAAGAGTGGTGTTTAATAACGATAAAATCAATGAAAAGCCCACATACACATGGAAACTGAACAACCAATGCTCTATTCAATGATAACTTGGTCATGGAAGAAATAAAGAAAGAAAATAAAGACATTTTAAAATTTAAAGAAAAATGAAGAAACATCATACCCAAACTTTTGGGACACAATGAAAGCAGTGTTAAGAGGAAAACTCATATCTCTAAGTGCCTACAAAAAGAAACTGGAGAGAGCATACATTTAAAACTTGATAGCACACCTGAAAGCTCTAGAACAAAATTAAGAAAATACACCTAAGAGGAGTAGAAGGCAGGAAATAATCAAACTCGGGGCTGAAATCAACCAAGTAACAACAAAAACAACTATACAACGAATATACAAAACTAGGAGCTAGATCTTTAAGAAAATGAGCAAGATCGATAAACCCTTAGCCAAACTCACCAGAGGGCACAGAGACAGTAACCAAATTAATAAAATCAGAACTGAAAAGGGAGACACAACAACAGAAACCAAGGAAATTTAAAAAATTATCAGATCCTACTACAAAAGCCTATATTCAACAAAACTGGAAAATCTGGATGAAATGGACAATTTTCTAGACAGATACCAGGTACCAAAGTTAAATCATGAGCAGATAAATAGTACTATAACCCCTAAAGAAGTAGCAGCAGTCAATAAAATTCTCCCAACAATAACAACAACAACAACAACAAAAAGCCCAGGACCAGATGCTTTTAGTGCAGAATTCTATCAGACCCTTGAAGAAGACATAATACCAATTCTCGAGAAAGAACACTATACATTTTGTTTTATAAAACCACAATTACCCTCATATCTAAACAACACATAGACCCAACAAAGAAAGATAATTTCTGACCAATCTCCCTTATGAGTATCTATGCAAAAATACTCAATAAAATTCTCACAAACTGAATCCAAGAACACATCAAACAAATAATCCATCATAATCAAGTAGGCTTTATACCAGAAATGCAGAGATGGTTCAATATATGAAAATCCATCAATGTAATCCACTATAATAAACAAACTCAAATGGAAAAAAACACATTATCATCTCACTAGATGTGGAGAAAGTATTTGACAAAATTTAACACCCCTTCATGGTAAAAGTCTTGGAAAGATCAGGAATTCAAGGCCCATACCTAAACATAGTAAAAGCAATATACAGCAAACCAGTAGCCAACATCAAACTAAATGGAGAGAAATGTGAAGCAATCACACTAAGTTCACGGACTAGATAATGCTGCCCACTCTCACCCTACCTATTCAATATAGTATTGGAAGTCCTAGCTAGAGAAATTAGACAATGAATGGAAAACAAAGGATACAAATTGAAAAGGAAAAAGTCAAAATATCACTATTTGCAGATGATATGATACTATACATAAGTGACCCAAAAACTTTCACCAGAGAACTCCTAAACCTGATAAACAACTTTAGCAAAGTGGTTGGATATAAAATTAACTCAAACAAATCAGTAGCCTGCCTCTACTTAAAGAGTAAACAGGCTGAGAAAGAAATTACGGAACTGACACCCTTCAAAATAGTCACAAATAATGTAATATGCCTTGTTGTGAATCTAACCAAGCAAGTGAAGTAACAAATCTGTATGACAAGAACTTCAAGTTCCTGAATAAAGAAATTGAAAACGTTCTCAGAAGATGGAAAGACCTCCCATGCTCATGGATTGGCAGGATTAATATAGTAAAATGACCATCTTGCCAAAAGCAATCTACAGATTCAATGCAATCCCAATCAAAATTTCAACTCAATTCTTCACAGAGTTAAAGAGAAATTCTCAAATTCATTTGGAATAACAAAAAACCAAGGATAGTGAAAACTATTTTCAACAATAAAAGATCTTCAGGGGTAATCACCATCCCTGACCTCAAGCTGTACTACAAAGCAATTGTGATAAAAAAAAAAAAAAAAAAAAAAAAAAAAAACCCTGCATGGTATTGGTACAGAGACAGGCAGGAATATCAATGGAATAGAATTGAAGATCCAGAAATGAATCCACATACCTATGGTCACTTGATCTTTGACAAAAAAAAGCTAAAACTATTCAGTGGGAAAAAAGACAGCGTTTTCAACAAATGGTGCTAGTTGAAATGGAGGTCAGCATGTAGATGAATTTTTATCTCCTTGTACAAAACTCAAGTTCAAGTGGATTAAGGCTCTTCACATAAAACCAGATACATTGAAACTAATAGAAGAGAAGGTGGTGAAGAACCTTGAACACAAGGGCACATTGGAAAAGTTCCTGAACAGAACACCAATGGTTTTTGCTCTAAGATCAAAAGTTCACAAGTGGGACCTCATAAAATTGCAAAGCTTCTGTAGGGCAAAGGACACTGTCAATAGGACAAAACGATGACCAACAGATTAGGAAAAGATCTTTACCAGTCCTACATATGCTAGAGGGCTACTATCCAAACTATACAAAGAACTCAAGAAATTAGACTCTAGTCAATCAAATAATCCTATTATAAAATGGGGTACAGAGTTTAACAAAGAATTTTTACCTGAAGAATAACAAATGGCCGAGAAGCACCTAAAGAAATGTTAAACATCTTTAGTCATCAGGGAAATGCAAATCAAAACAACCCTGAGATTCTACTCCACACCAGTCAGAATGGCTAAGATAAAAAACCCAGGTGTTAGCAAATGCTGGTGAGGATGTGGAGAAAGAGGAACACTCCTCCATTGTTGGTGGGATTGCAAGCTGGTACAACTATTCTGGAAATCAGTCTAGTAGTTCCTCAGAAAATTGAACATAATATTACCTGAGGATCCAGCTATACCACTCCTGTGAATATACCCAAAAGATGCTCCAACATATAACAAGGACACATGCTCTACTATGTTCATAGCAGCCTTATTTATAAAGCTATTTTATTTCTGGCTCATAGCGAGAAGCTGGGAAGAACCCAGATGTCCTTCCACAGAGGAATCAATCTATACAGAAAATGTGGTACATTTACACAGTGGAGTACTACTCAGCTATTAAAAACAATGAATTCATGAAATTCTTAGGCAAATGGATGGACCTAGAAAATATCATCCTGAGTGAGGTAACCCAATTACAAAAGAACATACATGGTATGCATTCACTGATAAGTGGATATTAGCCCAGAAGTTCACAATACTCAAGCTATAACTCACAGACCACATGAAGCTCAAGAAGAAGAAAGACCAAAGTGTGGGCACATTGGTCCTTTTTTAGATAGAGTAGTGAAAATACTCACAGGAGCAAATGCTGTCCAAAGACTTCCCCACCTGGGGATCTATCCCAGGTGCAATGATCAAATGCAAACACTGTTGTGGATGTCAGAACGCGCATGCTGACAGAAGCCTGACATACCTGTATCCTGAGATGATCTACCAGAGCCTGACATATACAGAGACCAATGCTGGAAGCTAACCATTGAACTGATCACAGGGTCCTCAATGGTGGAGTTAGAGAGAAGACTGAAGGACTTGAAGGAGCTTGAGGCCCCATGGGGAGGGACAATATCAACCAACCAGAGCCCCCAGGGTCCAAACAACTCGCCTGAAAACACACATGGAGGGACCCATGGCTCTAGCTGTATATGTAGTGGAGGCTGGCCTTGTCAGGCATCAGTGGGAAAGGAGGGGCTTGGTCCCGTGAAGGCTGGATGCCCCAGTGTGGGGGAATTCAAGGTCGGAGAGGTGGGAGTGAGTGGATGGGTTGGGGCATACCCTCATAGAAGTAGAAGTAGGGGGGATGGAAAAAGGGGTTTCTGGGGCTGGGAGAATGGGGAAAGGGGCAAACATCTGTAATGTAGATAAATTATCAATTTTTTTTAAAAATCAGATAATGGAACTGGCTATTGCAGTCAAGCATTTGAGACTTTCCTCAGCAATGTAATATTACCCATATTACTGGGATTCTTTATAATTGTCAGGACAAGGGACTATGAAAGGGGCCCATGGAAATTCAAACAATATTTTCATAAAGTAAAAAAGGGGGAGGTATATCCCCATATACCACAAATTTATTTACATCATGTTCTTTTTATTTTAAACTTTAAAAAAAAAATGGATGCCAAGAAACTTTCTGCTGGTCTAAGGCATACTACAACTAGGCATACTTATGCATAGGTAAACAGGGAAGGTTCCACTTACTGGCATATGGCATGATTCCGATCAGGTATTTAATATGGGGAAGAGCACATGTTTGTTTTTTTCCTGTGGGAGGCTGAAGGAGCATGGTGGCTGCCAGAGTGATGGGTGTGACATACTGATGCCTTGACAAAGAATGCTGCTAACCTGTGAGCTTGCTGAGTGCCCTGACAATGGTGACTGGGAAGCTGTATTGGATATATGTTCCCGACCAACCTTTGCTTACCTATACCCCAGATGGGACAAGATGCCTTGCCTCTAGTTTTTAGACTTTGTGGAACAGAGAATCAAATAGAGAAGTTATAATGACACTTTTATTGTTCTTAAATGTGACCAGTTATTTGGACTCAATCACAGAATTGTCTAGAAATCAATCCAATATTGGGAAGAACAGTCTTCATTTGGAAGGCTGGATCTGGACATGATCAGAGACATATTTGGAAGTTAGTTGCAGTTCTCTATGATGTTACATTAGCAAAAAATAAAGTTGAGACAGAATCTGGATTTCAAACAAGTATTAGAACATGTGTTAAGGCTCTTTTAATTGTCAACTTAAAATTACTTTTGTTTCTTCTACAGTATTTAATGTAAGTAGCATTGATTATACACATTTTAATTGTGTTAATGTGTTGAAACCCTGCATGTCTGTTACTGAGTTCTATCAACTAGCTTTCATTTTATTGCCCTGAGTATCACAGAACCTTGGTATTCTGATAAAAGCTTGCAAGTACTGGAAGAAGTGAGTCAGGCTTTAAGCAGAAGCAAGAAAGTAGTAGGTTTGATTATTGCTAGTACAACAGCTTTAATTACATTAATTGATAACACCACTGCTTCTATAATTGCTCTGACACAAGAAGTTAAGACAGGTACTTTTGTTAATCATTTAGCAAAAAACATTACTAATGTGTTGAATATACAAGAGGATTTAGATAGGCATTTGGAACAATGAATTGATGCTCTTTATCCTATTCAAATTATTGGAAGGAAGTTCAGAGTTTAAGAGTAAGGAGCCATCTTGAGTTTCATGCCAAATACCAATGGATTTGTGCTACTTCTAAATTTACAATTATAGTCATTATAATTAGGAAAAAGTTTAAAGACACTTGTAGTGTATTTGGCATAATTCTAACACCCCTCTGGATGTTTTAAATTTGCATAATGAGATTATGAATTTAAAGAATGCTGCTCTGCTGAGTTTTTATGTGGCAGATACTGCTGATAAAATTACTCATGGCCTGAAGTCAGTATTTCTTTTTTTGGTCAAGCTTCAAGAATGGCATATATAGCTTGATCATGGTAGCCCTTTTTTTCCTGGGAATACTTTTATTCCTGCCTGTCATGTTAAAACTTGTCTTTAACAACATCAACATGTTAGCAACCAAAGTCTATGTCTTGAAACTGAAAATGGGCCGGCAGACAGAGTTATTAAATTAACAGGCTAGCAAGCCAAGGACGGGTAAGATTCTGCATAGAGCCTTTCCAACCTAAGACAGAAGTACATTGCTTTTGATAATGCATATTCCATGATGGGTAAGTAAGTCATTCTTGTCAGAACAACTTAACACAAGCTCAGTTTTATTTACAAAATAAAAAGGGGGAGAGGTGGAGAGGTTTTGGGAGTGCTTGGCAAGAATCTGACATGGGCCAAGGACAAGGAAATGGGCTGCTTGGCATGAATATGACATTGGCCAAGGACAAGGAAGTGGGCTTCAAGCAAGAATCTGACATTAGGCTAAAACGAAGAAGCAATTTCATGTAGGAATCTAAACCTTAGGCTAGAACAAAGAAGTCATTTCAGGTAGGAATCTGAATATTAGGCTAGAACAAAGAAGTAACTTCAGGCAGGAATCTAAATCTTAGGCTAGAACAAGGAAATAGGCTTCAGACATGAAACTGACTTTGGACTAGGACAGGGAAATAGGCTCAGATATTTTGGTCATCCTGATAAGCCTTTAGAAACAGTGATCATGGGAGTGATCATAGAACTTTGTTTATTGCCTTGCTTATTTTTTGACTATCTGTGTTTATTGTCTTGCTTGTCCCTTGACTATTTGCATCTATTGTACTGCTAGTTTCTCAACCTAGAACTGATCTTAGTACTTGCATGTAATTAAAATGGTATAAAAGCAAAAAGGAGGAGGGGGATGGGATAGGGGGTTTTTATGGAGGGGAAATGGGGAAAGGGGATGACATCTGAAATGTAAAAATATCCAATAAAAAATAATAAACAGTGTTTCTTCCTATTAATAGATACACAATTTAATAACTTTATGACAATGTTACCTAGAAAATATTATAGCTCACATAGTAATGACTTTATAGACAAAATTTTCTAAAGTTTTTTTTTAGTTTATTAAGCTAGTAAAACTTAGTATAAATGAATCTCATTACAATTCGACTCAATACAGTCAGTGTATATTGGGTGATTTTATTGTGCAATTCTGTACAAACATAGGAAAACAATGAATATAGTTCTGATTCTAAGATTTTAAAACCTTTGTATTGGAAAAACCAATCAGTTTAAGAAATGTAATCAGCATAATACACGATTTGGAAACACAGTAAGTGACGCTCGCCAGATAATTTGCAAACCTGCTTCATCCTCTTTTGACAAGCACATTACCTTAAAATGAAATGTATCCATCTGAAACACAGACCAATGCTAAACTTTGTGCCCTCTCCATAGTGACCTGAATTCAATTATGGCATAAATGATCCTTATCTCTGTGCTTTCTACACAACTGCTGCTAAGGAAAACTTCATAATTCCTGCTGTCTGCATGTTTTCCTCTTGTCTTATCCAGTATCATCTTGATCTCATTAAAAGTCAATGGGACAGAAAAATACACATGGGAAAAGTATGATCTTTAAACTTATTGTTTTGTTAATGCTAATTCCTGGAAACTAGAACAACTCCTTGGAAAACAAAAACCGTGTAACTTGCAATAATTCAAATACATTTAAAAGTTTGAATTTCCATCTTAATTTTGGCTTTTGATGGACAGTTTCATACTGTAATTGGAGCAGATTTGCTGAGTGTAGTCATTGTCAGTCATCTTCCACTGCAATATAGAGGGTTTCCATTATTCATTCCAAATTTATTTTTTATTAACTATACCACTGTCTTTTTTTTCCTCTAAGGTATATCAATGTCTTCAGTTTACAAGTCATTTATATTCTACTAAAAATAATTTATTTCAGTTTCCAAATTCCCTGTACTTATGACATTATGTGGGTATTTAAATAAATTAGTGATTTAATACATTGATCTCAAGCAAAGCTTATTGAAGATGAACCAGTCAAGGTGTACATAGTTTCTCTGCAAGATGTAAGAACAAGCTCATATTTAGAAAAGAAATGGAAAAGACATTCTGGGGTCATCTTTGACAGGTTTCTCTTTGATGGATGTCTCAAAAGCTTTAAAGATAAAACTGTTTGCAGTATTTAAGATGTTGTTTTACTTTGAATTTTTTTAGGGTGGAAACTATCAAAATTTTTCAGAAAGCTACTGCAGCATTACTTCAAATAAAAACTCAAATTGTTTAATTATGCTTCATGTCAAAATACAAAATCAGTTAGTTAATGTAAAAGTAATTGGTTTTTGTTTTAGTTTTGAACATTCAAAATTACAATAATGAGTAACAATACAAAAATTCTAAATTTATGGTTACTTTTAAAAATTATGGCTAATATTTTTATTAATTGAAATTTCATACATTGTATTTTGAACATAATGACTCTCCTACTGTCTTAGTTAGGGTTTTATTGCTATGAAGAGACATCATGACCAAGGTAACTCTTATAAATGACATTTAATTGGGGCTGGCCTATACTTCAGAGTTTCAGTCCATTGTCATCATGGATGGAATTGTGGCAGTGTGCAGACAGTCCTGATGCAGGAGAAGGAGCCAAGAATTCTACACCTTGATTCTCAGTCACCCAGGAGTGGACTGACTCTCTCTGCCATACTGGGTGGAGCTTGAACATAGGACCTCAAAACCCATCCCCATGGTGACACATTTCCTCCAACAAGGCTACACCTATTCTAACAAAGACACACCTAATAGTGTCACTCCCTGTAGGACAACCATTCAAACACATGAGTCTATGAGGGCCATATCCTTCAAACCACCACACAGTCTATCTCCACCTAGACCCACCCCCTATTCCATACTCACTTTTAAAATTCAGTATGTAATTTACATATTTACTCCTCTTTAGATGGACTCTCTTCATCACAGACACCATGAGATCTTAGGAACCTTAACCTACTTTGTATTTCAGAATACTACTTATAAAATTATATAATGTTTATCTCACAAGACTAGGGCCCATGATGAGAACTGCAAGCCTACATAAATATCACATACACATATCACATACAATATCTTGCTTAGGAATTCATCAAAGCATTGGGTTTTTGTTTGAGTTTTTGTTTTTTGTTTTGTTTTGTTTTTAAATAACAGGATCTAACATTGCAAGTAGACAGACCTGAAGTGATATCTTACTGAGGTTTTTACTGTGATAAACACCATAGCTAAAAGCAGCTTGGGATGGAAAGGACTTATTTCAGCTTATAGTTGTAGTGAAGAGAAATCAGGGAGGAAACTCATGCAGGAACTGAAGCAGAGACCAGGAAGGAACAGTGCTTACTGGCTCGATCCCTCTAGCTTGCTCAGTTTGCTTTCCCAAACAATGTAGATGACCTGCCCAAGGATAGCGTTGCTTACAGTGGGCTAAGTCTTTCCACATCAATCTGCTTACAGTGGGCTAAGTCTTTCCACATCAATCGTCAGTCAAGAACATGCCCCCATGGGCTTACCCACAGGCAGAGTTCATGTGGGTATTCTCTTAGTCAAGGTTCCCTTCCAGGCTGTGTCATGTTGATCACAAAACTAAGCAAAACAGGTAGAAAACCGGAGGAAGGAATCATGCCTGCTAGCTTGGGAGTTTAGGTTGGAAGAGTTTATGGCACACCCATTCCTTCATTTGCATGTGTGATTAATACTTAATTCTGTATTAAAAGTTTTAAAAGGGTAAAAGTCCACATAATAAGTTACATAACACACATATGTATCCTTACATAAAACATACATGCCAGTTACCTATTTTCTCCCAATTCTGCATATTATTTTTGTTGCCTCCTGAGAAAATGACCTTAGCCCTTCTCTGTGTGAACAGCGCGTCAATGCAGAAATCCTGAGTACACTTCAGGAGAAAGACTTTTCTTGGTTATTGTGTGCCCCAGGTTCCTACAGGCTTTATAGCCTCCTAAACCCCAGAAAAGTGGTAGAGTTGGCTTTATCAACACCAGGCAAAAGAGTACTGGAGCTTGGCTACACAGAGTGGTGGGATTGTCAATCAGTAGGAAGGCATACTCTTAAGTCCTAGCAATTATCCAGCACTGTTTCCCTCCTGAGAAATACTGAGGAATTTCTACAAGCTATTCATCTCTGCAAAGTACTTCACAATGTTTAAATTGTATAGGTTTGTGGATACGGGACTTTCTTGTCGTTTAAATGTGAGTTGCCCACATATCTAAGTTATACAAACCTGTTCTGTGTTTTATAAAGTTTTTGTCTCATTACTTGATTGTGTGTGTCTGTGTTGGGGTGTGGGCATGGGAGGGCAAGTGTCTCTGGACTTGTCTTCAAAACTGGGTCATCTCCCCATCATACCAAAGCTATTTTTTATGTACTTAATGGCTATTCTGGTTTCTTCTTTTGGACACTATACATATCTTTCCATATTTATTATTTATAACAAAACATTATCTCCTTTGAGAAAAGGACAAATAAAATGCTAGAATTTACATGGCAGCAGACAGTCTCTCACCTATTAATTAATCTTTCCCAAGCACTAATAGACTTTTATTTGTATTCTTCATAGCCTGTGCATCATAAACAGGCACCAAGGTGTATTTTATTCATAGGTAGATTTTGTTGACTCCTGATATTTCAAGTATTTAGATATCGCATATGGAGACAAAGTGTGAGACAGAAACTGAAAGAGGGGCTGTCCAGAGACTGCTCCACCTGGTATCCAGCCCATGTGGAGTCACCAAAGGTAGATGCTGATGTGGATGGCAGGAAGTGCTTCTCTCCCATAATCTGGGATTTTATTCTTGATTTAGAGTTGCTCATATGAAATATGAATTTTATATGACATGGATGCAAATTATTTGTCTAGAGTACACACTATACGTGCTATAAATCTCAATTCTATTCTTATTGAAATCTAAATACCTTCGATTATTTTGAAGATTTTGACAACTTGATATATTTAAGTTTAATTTTTACATTCCTATAAATTGGTTTTAAATTTTCTGAATTTGTTATTTATTTTACCACTATAGAGTCTCTGTATTAGGCATAGTTCTCTAGAGAAACAAAAATTATATATAATATATAATATGTATATTAATATTTAGTAATAATTAGTATTTTGAATATTAATATAACATATAATGTGCATTCTACATATATCATATGACAACTTTTCATGTTGAAAAATTTGTTATATTTATAAAAGTATGTTCCTTTCTGGAAAAGTCTTTTGATTTGATTTTTTTAAAACATTTTCTTTTTTTTTCTTTTTTTTTTTCTTTTTTTTTCTTTTTTTTGGGGGGGTGGGTTCTCTGTGTAGCCCTGGCTGTCCTCACTCTGTAGACCAGGCTGGCCTCAAACTCAGAAATCCGCCTGCCTCTGCCCCCCAAGTGCTGGGATTAAAGGCGTGCGCCACCACTGCCTGGCTTTAAGACATTTTCTTTTGTGTGTTGAGCAACCTCAGAACTGTATGTCAGACTTAGCACAGTTTCATCTTACTTTTCTTGAGTGTATCCTGTCTTCCCAATGTGTCCTCGTTTCAAGATAGGCTATATATATGCCTTCCAAGAAGCTTTAGATATTGGATATTTAAATATAGGCTCTTCAGTCAGTATTTGTTTCTTTTCCCTTAACTCCTATAACATGTATTCAAAGTTCACATTCTGTTTCACCTCCTAGTCGTCTTGACTTTCTGTTACATTCTGTGTCCTGTTCCCCCATCCCATGACTCATACTATCAGCTGTATCTAACCTGAATTTGTATTTTAATTACTGTGTTTCTTTATCTCTACAAGTTTGATTTGTTGTTTTTGAAATCTTAGATTTAAATGATTATGCATTTTCATATATTTTTCATCTGCATTCTTTAATCGTTCCCGAATACTTTCTTTCCAGTTACCATGTGATTATTCTCTTACTCAAATTATTTTAGGTCTATTATTTGTATCACTCTCACTTGAGCATTTAAAATCTCTTTTTGTGGTATTGTAATCATTACTGTTTATCTGTGATTGAGATAGTAACTGCTCTGCAGGCATGCTGTGCTTCCAGAATGCTTTGCATGTTGTTCACAATCTGGCACCCCTGGGACTTCAGTAACATTTATTTCCTGGAACGGAGGATGGAGTTCAACAGTTAGGAACTTATCTAGAATTCATGAGGAAGGGCCCAGTTCATTTCAAACAACACTAAAATAAGTAAATTAAATAAGAAGAAAAATCCTTGTTGGTTAAGAAGATGCCAATAATAAGACCACGCCAATAATAAGACCACGAGGCATTTCACTGCCTTGCAACACTTCATTTTGACACATTAATTTGTAATTCATCATGATCATGACTTTCAAGTGTTTCCATGTAGATCCTAGTGAACTCTTCAATGTATCACTCACATAGGTGCTGGTACTGGGTGGTGCTTTGTTTGCTTGTTTGTCTATTTCTGAGACAGGGTGTTCCTTTGTAGCCCAGACTGATATTGAACTCACATCCTCCTGTATTACCCTCCTGACAGAATGCATTACAGGGACAATAGTCCCCACCAGTACTTTTAATTTGAATTTACAAAGGTTACTTATTGACCAATTTGAAAATAAACAATTTAGATCATTGGTAGTACTATAATTGTTGTGAAAATGAATATTTTTATAGATCAACTGATTTTGTTTAAAAGGTCTGATGTAAAATCAAGGCTGAGGAGAGAATGTATATGTTAATATTAGTGTCCAAATAGGGACTATGTTAATTTTGAAATAACACCCAAATGGTAGCAGGGCATTTACATTTTCCAAATTGGGGGGGGGGTTACTTTTAATAAATACTTGTCTCTCTAATTCAAATTTAAGCTTCATCAGAGGAGAGACTGTGACTTAATTTACCTTAAATGGAAGCAAATATTTGGTGACATAATAAATAAATAAACAGAACATGTATTAGCAACAAAATATGTGATGCAAATATATGCCTTTGTCTTGGAAATAACATGAATTATTATGAATTATCATTTAGTCTCAGGAAATGCAAATAGCTAATAAATATGCAGTACGAAAGTATAATTTGAACATTTATTAGAGCCCTGCAGAAAGCCTTTTCTGAAAGGTACTTAAAGTTTTACTATAGTCCTCAAAGAAATGCCTATTCAGTTGCTTTTAGAGATATTTTTTAAAGACATGAGATTTATTACCTAATTCTTTCAGTTCTCTTGTTTCTTAGCAATCCACCCTACTTAGATAAACTTAAAGACATTTCTTGAAGTAAACCTCTTAAGCCCTCTGACTCTGTTTTATTAGCACTGGCTCTTGATTTTGTTACATGAAAATACTATGAAGGATTATATGTTCACTTTCTCGTTTTATTAAAAATGTTCTTTAATTTTCTACAGTTTCTCAGTGAAAACAATTCTAATAATGCCTTGGACAGATCCATTCTTAGCTTTGTTATTGAGCTAATGGCTAAAATGACCATCCTTTGATATTATTCAACCAAAGCACTACAGAATGGCTATTAAAATATGATTTATAAAACATACTGAAGTCTAAGCACATGTTTATACTAGAGAAGGTTGGTGTGGTATGGTTAATTGTTAGCTTTAGTTGAGTGGAGATGAAAATTTGAAATGTTAAACAAATGGACATTTCAGCTGTGTGGATATTACAGACAAACAGAGCAACTTGAAGCCAGAAAGAATGTTAAAGTCATAACTTTCATTTGTATAAAATGAGACACATATCACAAGTAATTTCACCTCTTACTTGATACTGCACTATAGCACCACAAGACCCACTGTGAAGATCACCTAGGTACTTGCTTCATTTTCTATTCCAATACCTTTAGAGTTGGCCTTTTGCCTTGAAATGTTTTGCGGGATCCAATTTGTTTAAAATTCAAACCTATTTCCACAAGTGTTTTAAAGTTGAAGGTCAGTATATATTCTCTGTGCTCTGCTCATTTTTACTTGAATTATGGTATGAGGGAACAGTTATATTTAGTGAATTATACTCAGGGCTCTGAGAATGCTTTGCTTTTCTTGCATTAGGGCCTGAACTAGGATATGGTCATCATACAGAATGCATATACTGTATATAAATAAAAAAAATGGCACGTTACAGATGGGTAGTAACAACACCTGATTTAAGAGAACCCTTGGAAACTACACTATGTCACATTGCATCATAGTATTTCTAGAATTATTTCTTATATAATGACATATTTCTTAATTATATATTCATGATAATCAAAGACCAAAAGTTAATATCTTTGACAACCATTTACCCTGCCTTGGAACACCAAGAAGGTCCAATAATCTATTAGCAAAATACTCAGCTTTGTGGTAAATTTATATTATATGTTTGTTCTGGTAAAATAGAAGTCATTCCCACAATTTAGTTTATAAATATTTAGAAGGGGATATATTTTTCTATATTTTTCTCTTCCATGCTAACTTTTAAAATCAAAATCAAAAGTTTTGAAAAATTCAACTCATCAACACTAAAGCTTCCAATTTTTTCACTATTGCTTTTGGTAAAAACTTATTTTGATGCAACACATAGAGGTAGCTCTAATAAATAAATAAAATTTAGTATAGCTTTTAAAAGTGAATTTTAACTTTATGAAAAATAATATTTTAAATATTATAGATAATTCTACATAAAAATATTAACATTTGAAGTTTACTGTAAAATATCTGACAATTAAAGCATTCATTAAATTAAAACAAAATAGATAATTTTAAGAATAAGCATGAACAAAATTTAAGTGAGACAAACTGCAACATTAAAATTAGTCCAGGATAGCATAAAGACAGCCAGTTGCTGTATAAATACAGAATTCCTGGTTCTCATCTATCTACTTCTTTAAAAGATTTAAAAATATTTGTGTAAGTGTGTGTGTGTGTGTGTGTGTGTGTGTGTAAACTGGAATATTTTATCTTCATTGTTTCCAAATGCAGGCCACCTTAACCTCTTCACACAGGTAAGGCCCAGGCTTAAGTATGTGCATGGTAGTTAGAGGACAGCCCTCAGGAGTGATTTCTCTCCTTCTTCCACGTTGTCTTCAGAAGCCAACTTCCATCATCAGGTTTGGTGTCCAGCAATACTTCCTGCTGACTGACCTTATTGGCCTTCAAGTACTTCTTTTAAAATGCCATTTTGTACAATTATTTGAACTTATGGTCTCCTTATTAAACTAGATTTCTAAATTAAATTAGACATATAATAACATAATATATAAAAACTAGTTTCCTTATGTGTACTGTGAGAAATATAGGCATATAGAACCTTGGCAAATATAAAGCACAAGTGACATACAGTAGAAGTATAAAATACTGTACAAAATTAATTTAATAAAATGCCTAGGACAATAATACTTATGAGAAAAACAACAATGGTGGTGTTTCTATTTTCACATCACAACACATTTAAGGCAAATGCTGAGTAGTTTTAAAGTAATATGTGGTACTGCCTAATTTCTGAAATAAGGTACAATAAAAATGAATTATCTTTATCAGTGATCCAAAGTTATGACAACATATTTTTTACCCACTGTCTGTAATTTCCTAGCTGTCTCAAGCTTAGTTCATGTGACCTAGTAGATCAACTGGGTATCTGGGCTATTTCCTAAAATAGCTACATTTTTCTACCATGACACTTAAAATAATTTAATATATTCATTTTAATAAAAAGCTCGCTACACCAAACTATAGGATTGTTGTCATTTTTAGTACTATTTTTGGTGCATAAGGACATGTACATGTAGTTGACCTTCAATTTTCATACTGTTGCTGAAAGAAAAATGTTACCCATAAACTGTTGGTGATTCCTATCTGGAATTTGCTTTGTCTAGAAACTTTTCATCGTTTAAAAATTCTACTGTTCAAATGTATTGTGATGAAATCTACTTCGTGTTACAGAATAAGTACAGATTTTGACAACACACAGAGTGAGTTTCTACATTTAACTTTATCCGTTACCCTAGGAAGCAACATAATATCTCCAGGTCTCATTTCATTGCATGGTTTAAGTCAGCCTCACTGAAAAGTAGTGTGCATGGTGTTTGGAAGCCATGCCTACACAAGGCCTAGAACAGCAAAACAATGCCAGCGTGGATGCCTTTTCCTTTTCTTTCCCTCAATGTGGGTTTACCTTGATTAGCTGGAGATAAGTGAAAAAATATGGAAGAAATTACCAGAACACGTAATTTCTACAGAGTGGCTTCTCTACGTTAAAGGCAACAGCTACATAGTTTGAAGGCCATATTTAGTGAGATCCAAACACTGGTTCCAAAACTGTATTTATACTTCGCATGTCATAAGTAGAGAAAGATTGTTCAAGGGAAAAATGAGAAAAGTAAAATTGTTATATCTAGATGTAGAGTTTAATTTTGTAAAAATAAAGAAATATACCTCATTTTTCAGGTAATCAGTGTTTATGGACAATTCAGAGGGAAAAAAAGCTCCTTTGCACAACAACCCACATCAACATAAAATAATTAAAATAGATCGTCTAAGGGAAAGAACCTTTCTTTGATATGATTGATGGTAATTAGAATTATCCATTATGTGTCCATGAAACCTTATCACGGCGCTACTTCAAACACAGTTCTAGGACAACGTGGCATACAAATTAAATTTGTCAACCACCAATAGCTCTTCACCTTCTATTAGACACCCTCACTCAGAGTCTCACATATACATACATTAATATTAAAAACGCACAGCGCTATAAAGCAAAAGTTTGTTCTAAAATTACATTTCTACAACAAAAGCAGATTTGGATGTATACATGTATATATGTATCTGTATGTCGAATGTCTCTGTCATGGAAATGGATTTTCTTCTTGGAGTTCCTGATTACCATATGCTACGATGGTCAACATCTCAAGAGGCATGTCTTTAAGCAGATTTGTCTGTTTATGTGCAGGAATTCTAAGGCATTGGGAGTAGTTGTTCCACGGGACAAGCTTTGTCCTTTCCATGATACACTCTTGAAATATCTAAAAAGTCTTGAGTCTCCTTTGCCAGCCACATAGAAGGAGACATTCATAGTACACAGATATTTGGCTCAAAGGTCAGAAACTTGTTGTTGCTGCTGTTTTAATGTTTATGGAATAGCACCATAGGAAATATGTCAGAAACAAATCATTTGCCACAAAATATTGTATTTTTGAAACTGAATTTCAAGAAGAGAACAAAAAAGAGAGATTTCATTTCTCCCAAACTCTACTTCCACTTCATCTCATAATTTTTAAATATAGTAACAACATCAATAACAATAACCATAATAATAACATATCAACACATTAACAATAAAAGAAAGACCATAGCAGCAGCAGTAGTAACTGGAATGAGAAACATCCAGGCAGTCATTTGGAAGATGGCTGCACACACCTCGTTGGAATTTTATCTTAAAGGTTTATAAGACATGGTGAGTTTCTTGGATTTGGTGTGACTATTCAGTACTTCCCCAGAGAGAGATGAGTTTACTAGTGAACTGGGTATTATCCAGTAATTAAATATGATATCTAGGAATTAAATGCATTGTAGACATTATAGATATTTTGAACTTTTCAAGATATAGATACAATGAAGTGGTCGCAAAATCGTTTGTGTGAACAGGTTAAGCTGGCCTGCATTTGAAAATAATGAAGATGAAATATTCCAGTTTCCAAACACACACACATACACACACACACACACACTTGCATGAGTGAACACACACAAATACACACCTACATTTAAATGACAAACCACCTTCCAAAGACCACTATTCCACTATTCTTACATGGGTTTTGTTTACATTGTGTCTGACCTACAAAGTCTAAGCAAAGACCCAAAATTCGGTTTCCAAGCTATGATCTATCTGATCATTTTTAGTCCCCAGATCTTGAAAAAGTAGTCAAGAAATCATTCCAGAGAATCATAGCCCATGAAGTGAACTGTCCATTGTGTGAGGCATCTATTTCAAGCTGTTAATCTTCTTTGAACAAGCATGACTTTCAAACATCCTTGCAATGCCAATCAGATTTCTGGAAAGTTCTCTTTCATTTCAGAGATAACTCTAATCTTGCAGGTTTCTTTTGCTCAAATTCATTATATAAAACAATTGTACTAATATTGTCAATTTTAAAAATGTCTTCTTTCCATATGCACATTCCATTCTGTTCTGAGCGAGGTCGTCATTAGTTCTCAGCATGCATGGTTTCCGGATATCTTATACTTTTATATCTTATATAAAATCCTTTCTTGTTGATAGTGTCATCTGTATGAAAATGAATTAAAGCCACATCTCCAATTGAATAGATCTCTTCTGGTGGCTGAAAGAAAAAGCAAATAAAGTAGAACTGGGATGAGAAGAGAATGGGCCACTGTGTCACCTCATGCGCATGCTCTAACCACTCAACCCACCCAGCAATGTAGCAAAGTGCTCCTGTTGGACTTATTCTCACAAGGATGAGAAAATATGAGATTCAGGGAGGAAATGGCATACCCAAGATCTTAAATTTTGAAGGCATGTTAGTGCACACTTAAATTCCAGAATTTTCAGTAAGATTTGTTTTTTTCAAAACTTCAATCCATATTTTTTGTTTATATGTAAATAAAGGAGATTACAAAGTAGATAAACAAAAAATAGATAAACAATGGTTATTGTGAAATGAGTCACTTATGAAATCTAAATCTTCCTTTTCTCCCTTTTAATAGTCTAAAAATATTCTGTGAAGTGTTACTTTGGTTGAAGTTTGGTAATTATTATTATTATTATTATTATTATTATTATTATTATTACTATATGAATAGATAAGAGTTGACACTCAGAAAGTCGAGTCTCTTGTCATTTCAAGCAAAATACACATGAGAATATTCTAAATTTGAATGCAGTGAGTACTGGAGGAAATGGAGAAAACCAGAGTGTTTATCAATCTAGCTTCTCATGTGGCCTCTCCCCTACTTATCTCTGTACTGTACCTCTGCATGTAGAGCAATGGTAGAGCATTCTGCATTGCTGGGCCTCAACCGACCAGAGGAATCTATGTATGTATGTATGTATGTATGTATGTATGTATGTATGTATGTATGCATGCATCTATCTATCTATCTATCTATCTATCTATCTATCTATCTACTTACATACCTACCTAGTGTATATAAGTGCTCTACATGCATGCCAGAAGAGGGCATCAGATCCCATCACAGATGATTGTGAGCCAGCATGTGGTTGTTGAGAATTGAACTCAGAACCTCTGGAAAAGCACACAGTGTTCTTAACCTCTGAGCCATCAAAGAATGGAATGTAAACTGGTGAGATACAGATTTTTCTTTTCTCTTATGCTTTAATTTTGGAAGGAACAACATTGTCAAGGCCATGTGTGTGTGTGTGTGTGTGTGTGTGTGTGTGTGTGTGCTGTATGTGTGTATTGGGTTTGAATTATTAACCATTTAAATATTCACTGCACAATGAAAACTTAGAATACGGAAAATGACAAGAAACTGGAACAACCAAGTCCATATGTTCACACGAATTATAATGTAAACTCATTAGAAGTGGAGAAATGGGAAGATAGGAGAGCCACATTTATTTTTGTTCAGCCATTGTTAGTAATAAAGTATGTTATTATTTCAAATATCTTTCCAGTTTATAAATATTATATATGCCAACCACTGAATAATAGGCATGTCATTAACTGACTATAGGAACCTGTTGATGGCATACTTACCCCCGATCCACAGAATCTACCAAGACCCACAGCTTTTGAATTGAGACCATCAAAGACTTCAACATAGTCATAGCCACAGTCTGCTTCTTCTTCTACTTCAAAAGTCTGGAAGGACAATTCAAGTCGAGAGCCTTGTTCTGACACCAACAACCATTCACAGTCCAGTTGTCCTGGGTAATTATTATCACCAAACTGAGCATGAGAGAACAAGTCTCTAGGCTTTGACTCTGCTTTCAATCGACCACCACATTCTGCCCAAGGAAAGAAATAAATAATATTGGTGAGTTTCCACTGTCCAGCCTCTATTTCAGTGGAGTCCACTTAACCTCTAATGCCTGTTTCCACATCCAGGTTTAGGTATGTGTTTGTGACTAAAAATTCAGACAATGTCATGTGTATAGGCAGAAATAACACAAACAGCCTGTCTAGCTTAAGAAATTAGCTTAAAAATCTAACTATAAGACTATGAGCAATGAAGATCATGCCTCTGATCCTTATTTTTCCAATGAAAAAGTATATATGCTAATGGCACCAATCTTTGTGACTTTTCAAAATGTAATACATGAAAGTCACCTAGAAGAGCACCCGTCACAAACAATAGAATTATGGAAGATGCATCTAATAATGGTTTTACTTTCAAATCATTATTTACATAATGAAAACTTAGAATTCAGCAATCAAATAAATAAAAATAACCTGAAAAAGTATCAAAGCATATAAAGCTTATGAATATATAGAACTTTATATAATATATACAACATTATTATACATGTATAATAATATTTGAGTAGTAATATTATCTCATGCAATCAGCAAAAGAATACACAACTCATCATAGAATCAGTTCAGATATAATTGATGTATTTGCTATAATAAATTTTCAACTTCAGTTTTTAGAGAAATACAAATCTGTTCTATGCACCAGCATCATCACCTATAGAAAATACATCAAAGAATTAAGGCTGTGAAAATAAAATTTCTTAGCTCATCTAATTCAAAGAAAGGAATGTTCCTCAAACTTTTTAGTAGCTCACTGTGACCAGAGGCTTCTATTTACTATGGCATAGATCAAATAGAAGTATCAGGAGGCTAAAATAGCCTAACAACAAATCCAATGGTAAACACAGAGATAAAGGATCAAATGTGAAAAGGTTGGGGAAAAGTAGGGTGTCTACCAACACCTGGGAAGTTTCCAAGCGTCTGTGACAATCACCAGAACTAGAAATTTCAAAGCTAAGATCAGGAGATTCCCCCAGAAAATATAGCATTCTGAGACATGGGATGCTAAACCACTGTGTATGAAAACACACTCATAACAACGTCACCATTGGTCATAAGATAACCCATAGTGAGAATGACTGGGCAGCAGAAACATTTATGAGGTCTTTTTCAGGCTTGTGTTGGTTAAACTGCACTGTGCTTGGGGAGAGGGTTGTTATTTTATCGAACTTGTTTGTATATGTGTGCAGATGCATGTGTGCATATGCTGTAGGAATCAGAGGTACATACGAGATACTTTTCTCAACCATTCTTTGTCTTATTTTTTTTTAAATAGTGCTTTTCACTGAGCCTAGGTCTCATCAATTTGGCTGATTTGGCCAGAATATCTATGTGGTCAGCAAGCCTGATGTGCTCTCTGTCTCCCCAGTACTTAATTAGAGAACTTTGCAGCACAACGCCTGCTATTTAGTCTTCATACTGGGGATCTGAACTCAGGCCTTCATACTTGGCAGGCAAGCAATTTACTGAGCCATCTCTACAGCAACCTAGTTGGTAATGATTTTAGATTAATATTTCTGAATCTGATGTACAGATTCTATATCTAAATGCATAGTGTCAATCAGCCCTTGGGTGTTGTGCCAGGGCAACTCTGCATTCAGAGCTTCATACTTCTATCCCCAAGGACATATTTTCAGACAGTTAGCTAAGGCTTTTGCTCAATGTTCTGACATAGATGATACTATTACAGATGTTTACCCATTAAATAACACATTCACGAAACTATCCCTAAAGGCTGGAATTTCCATCCAATTTGGCATTGTATTCATCCAGGATTATATATGGGAAGCAAAACACTCTTCTTCCCCAGAGTAACTCTTATACAACTCCCAGGAAACAGTCTCTTCTGCATGTCACAGATCTTCAAGGTCAGATTACATAGGTATAAATTTAGGATTGAACAAAGCATTGCATGCAAGGCTTATACCCTACCACTGAGTTACATTCCAGATTCTCCAATTTTATTTCAAAATAGAGATCACACACAATGCCCATGTTAGATCATCTTTGTGAAAAATATATGATCAAACCACACATGAAATTTAATGGTGTATGACTCACAGTGAAAAGTTATTGTAAATAGGTTATTCAGGTTATGAGAGTACATGAAAATATTCAGGTGCTACAGAGAAGAAGAACAATAGCTTTAGACATATTTTCTATCAGAAAGGAAATGTATCTTTTAGACAAGTAAAACATCATGTGAACAACACATATGATTTGGAACTCAGCAGTTGAAAGCGCTGGCTGCTCTTCCAGAAGACATGGATTAAATTCTCAGCACCCACAATATGACTCATGACCTTCTGTAACTTTAGTTCTAGAATATCTGATGCCTTCTTCTACCTTGCACAAGCACCAGGCATGGACACGGCACACATATATACATGCAGGCAAAACATTTCTACACATGGAATTAAAAAAAAAGATCTTAGAAATAAATCTGAATGTAGAATTATGTGAACCAGTGAATTAAAGTTCTTGATGTTAATAACTGCTGATGCTCAAGGTTTGACATAACTGATGGATTATAATAATCCATAACTATAGATTATTCTGATTATAATCCATCATGATCATTCACTTTAACTATAATGGCTCTATGGGTCAGGAAGAACTGGGTTGAGGGGGTAGCATGAGACATGGGGTGTGCTGCTTTGGTACACCTGCTTCAGAAGTCCTCTGTCATTCCCATCTTAGAAGGAGAGTTAAAGTAGGAGCAAAATAGAACAAAAAGTGGAGAGACACCTGAAAGCTTATGAATCTAAGCATATCAAAGTTGTCAACTCATATTTCTATTAAAAATCATACAGCTTTAGGTTTGAGACCAGTGTAAAATATTACTAAAAATGACTTTCATGTTACCAGGTCTACTCATTCCTTGATGCTGATACATCTCTGTTCATACTAATAAATGTAAAAATAATGCTTTCCTTATTAAAGCCCAAAGAGGAAATGTAGTCTGCCAGGTGATAGTTTTAAGATAAATTTTGGGATAATATGTTTGCAAGTGGTGTGAAATGTGGATCCTCTGAGAGAAACCCATCATAAAGAGACATATATTATGAGGCAACTCACTGCTTTTTTTATTTCTCCTGGTTCTTCAAATTTAAACCAACATAACATTAGAGACTTTCCAAGAAAGGATATTTTATATAGTCAAAATATTGTCAAACTTATCTGTATTATCAAGCCAAAATACATAAATAAAACCAGTCTTGAATATGTTAACAATAGTACTTTTATATTAATAGTTTAATACTGCTTTATAAGGTCCCAAAGCAGCATCAACACTTCTGAGAAATTGAAAATAAACTTGGGAAGAGAAACTATGTAGCAGATTTCATTTTAATTCGCAAAGACATATTTGTTTGTTTCCTGGTAAATAGAAGATTCCAGAAGATATCCCGGAAGTCAACCTATAAGTGTTTTTACTAGTCCATTCTAATTCAGTTGACCTGCATGACCACTCTGAAAAGGCCTGATAACATATTACTGGAGTCTTAAATGTCACTGACAAACCATAAAATGTTTAATACTCGAGAAAAAACATGCAGAAAGGCAAAAACACTGTTGAAATACATCTCTCTCCAACTTTCTTCTTCCTCCTCCTCTTCCTCCTCTTCCTCCTCCTCCTCCTCCTCCTCCTCCTCCTCCTCCTCCTCTTCCTCCTCCTCCTCCTCTTCTTCTTCTTCTTCTTCTTCTTCTTCTTCTTCTTCTTCTTCATTTTTGAAATCATAATATCTGATAGAATACACATTTTTTGCACATTTTCTTTTGACTAAGGGATTAAATTAAATTGAACTTGAATTTGAACCAACTGTCAGAGAGAAACAAAGTTCTCTTCCTAACAGAGTCCATATTCACCCACTGTATGGATAGCATCATTTTGTAAATAAATAAAACAAACAAACTTCATAACAACAACATTGCAATTGGATGTTTTAAATTCTTTTGGATCCAAGTTAACTTTGTGTATAGAAAAATAAAGTTACTTAGATAAATTAAAATATATAGTTGAGGCCACAAACCTAAAGCATTTGTTCTACAAAGATGTAAGTGATATAAAAGTCCTTTACACATGATGAAGTTAGCAGATGTGATTCCCAGCTTGGACTTCAGTTTAACTTACACTCTGAGCTTTTAGCTTATGGGAGTTTCCAGTACACTTTTCCAATAAATCCCTGGGTTGTTTTTCCCAAAGGAATACTAACCCATCACACTGTCTGAGCAAATGCCAAAACAAAATTTTAATGGGAAGTTATAGGACAACTGAACTTAATGGAAAGAATGTTGTTTAAGAAGATGTATCCAGCAGGTGAAATACAAAATAATTTATGCAAGGTGCTATTTTGTAACAGCACAGAAAAGAACATCCACCCAGAAAGTTTCAAGATCATTCATCTGAATGCTACAGTTCATAAATAACAGGAAAGGCAAACATACACACCCTAGCAAACATCAAGCAGACTAAGTGAGCACAGTGGGGAAGCCCAGAGGCTAATGGCAATTGTCACTGATATTTGTTGTACTTTGGTTGACATTTAAGTTCTAGCTCCAGATCTCTCAGATTTAAAGTGACAGAACCAAATGAATAATACCCAAGTCCCATGTTTGCTTTAACGTTTGACTGAGGATAGTTACTGTAATATTTGAGTAGATATAAACTAAAACAGGCCTTCCATTTCATTTATGTAATTTAAACACCAAGTTCGGTCTTAACCTTTTGCTTTAAGGAGTGATGATATTAGTATTCATTTCTGTCCTAATTCTATAGTTTTAAATGGATAAAATATCCTATAGAGGGATACATTAGGTTTGGGGGTGGTCAAAATTGGAGTAAATCTATGATTAGATACTAAGTTGCAAACATTTGCAAATTAATTATCTACAAATTCAGTTTCATCATCTGCACAAGATGATTCAGCTGATCTCAGTTTCACAGAATTGATGTAAATTGCTTTCATAATTTACAACAAGTAAATAGAGTAAATGGGTAGAAGTCACAAAATAAACGAGGGTGTCATTGGTTTTACAGCTCTCAATAACCTCAAGACCATATGTTGGGGTGGAGGGGAGTGTGCATGTGTGTCCATGTGTGTACACGTGTATGTGTGTGTGTGCATGTGTGTGCCTCTGTGTGTGTGCATGAGTATATATGTGTGCATGTGTATGTATGTGTATGTATGTGTATGTATGTGTATGTATGTCTGTGTTCATGTGTGTGTATGTGTGTGCATGTGTATATGTGCAGGTGTGTACATGTGTATGTATGCATGTGTGTGCATGTGTGTGCATGTGTGTGTGCATATGTGTGCATGTGTGAGTATGCACATGTGTGTAAGCATGTGTGTGTGTGTGGGTACTTGTGTGTGAATAGGTGTGTGTGCATGTGTGTATGTGTACATGTATGTGTATGCATATACATGTGTGTATGTGTGTGTGTGTGTGTGTGTGTGTGAATGTGTTTAAGAGCCACCAACTTTGTACCATCAGGGAAATTCAGAAAGCATAATGGGACACCAATTTTTCCACAGCTTGAGTACTTGGCAAATTAACAGGTATGTATCTACAATACCAATTGTCTAGAAAATTAACAGGAAATGGCTAGAGTTTGATTTTTTCTAAAACAACAACAAGAATTATAACTATTACAAGAAATAATCAACTACTATTGTTGTTAAGAGTCTAATAATTAATAGTACATGGCACACCATTATTTTAACAATTCCCACTTTCTCAGAGTTAATTGTAAATCAATTATGCAGTAAAATAAAAACACAGAAGGAAAATATTTTCAATAAAATGCTTAACACATACAGATTGTTAACAGAAAATTAACGAAAACCAAATTACCAAGAAAACGTGACAAATAGTGCATTAAATTATTTCACATATGGGTATGAGTTATTTTACAATGCCCTATATAATACTTCAGTATGTCCACCAGGTGTCACTATAAGCTCAATGACTTTTACAAATATCTATGATTACCTTTCCCCCCCTAAAATCTGAAAGGAAAAGGGAATATTCCTTAGCATATTTTACGGACCATATATTTAGATTGTCCCCATGCTATAAATAATTTTATCTTACTCATTTTACCTTTCCATATTTATACTTTTCTTACGTAAGCTTTTCCCTAAGTAGCAAACAAACAAACAAAACAAAAACAACAACAACAGGATTAGGGAAAAGATCATATTACATACCAAAATACCAAATACAAGTTAGGAGAAAATGACAGTCTGTTGAACAAAAAAAAATAAATCCCCAAATCATTTACAAAATATGTATTAAGGCAAAAGTTTTTAAAAGTTTTTAAAAGAAGCAGCTTAGTCAATGAAAGAAAGGTTTTTAATAACAAGGTATAGCTTCCTATCTATAAAATGTAACATGTCATTGAAACTAGTAATGTTAATTATACGATTAATTATAAAATATTTAGAACTATTTCTACATCCCCAGGTTACAATGATAGAAAATCAAACTGATTTATTATTATTATTATTATTATTATTATTATTATTATTATTATTATTATTTGCTTTATATTTCTTCCATGAGTCTTCAACTTCTGCAAAAGCATCAAGGTAGCGAGAATAGTTTCCAAATATTCCATATAGCACATTTCAATGAGATTTTTACGAGCTGAGATATTTACTTTTAATTGGCAGCCTGATACACTGTAGAATCACCTGAAAGACAGTCTCACTGGGGGGCTGTGTAGATCATGTTGACCCTGGGCCTGTCTGTGGGGCATATTTAATTTACATTAATTGGTATGGGGAAATGCAGCTCACCGTATTTGCCCTACATTCCTGAAAAGGGAGCTTGGCCTGCCTAGCTATGTAAAGGAGGCTGTGCTTGAACCTGAGTGTAAGGCATGCATTTCTTCTCTCTGTTCTTGAGTAGAACATAACTAGCTGCTTCAAGTCCCTGCCTTGACTTCCCAATAATGATGAACTGCAACCTGGACTTGTGAGCCAATGTTCTTTCATCCCAAAGTTGCTTTATGTCAAGGCATTTCATCACAGCAATAAAAATATAGCCTGAAGTAATTCTATTAATAAGGCACATCTACATACCCAACACAAGTTATAAAAGAGAGGAAAAAGTATAGTGGTGTGTTATGTGTGTGTCTGTGTGTGTGTGCGCGCACGTGCACACACGTGTGTGTGTATGTGTATATGTGCATGTGTACATATGTATGCATATATATACATATATATCTATAATCATGAAATCTTCAGTTTATATGCAAATTTAAAGATTAATTTTTAAAAAGCATTTTCTTAGGAGAAACACATGAAGATAATTTGCTGACCTGTGGAATGCGTAGCTTGAAAGCCTTTTCTTTGAACAGAGGCATCAGAAATAAACCGAATAAACATTTCATTCCCGGTAGCCATGAGGGGATCTGGTATCTTGCTGCCACAGAGTCGGCCAAGGATTGGTGACTTCTCTGTTTCTCCATCAAAAATTTCCAAGTGATCATACGCACATTCTTGGTGTTGCTCAACCTCAAACTCATTGAAGGCCTATTTAATTAGAAGGAGAAATTTTTTTCAAGCAGCAAATCATTCAAAAAAATTCTCCAGCGGACAAATCAACAATCAATAAAATTTGTTCACACTGAACACCGGAATTAATACAAGGAGCACATCCTTAAAAGGCTTGTGAAAGTCACATGGTGTTGACCTCCTGTAAAAGCATAAATATAAACACAAGGTGTCAATGTAACTGTTATGCTACCCAGAGATCAGGTAGCCTACAAAGGCTGTTTGCTACAGGTTTGACCCTGGACAGACCAAAGTGTGAAGTTGTGCAGATTTCAGAAGCAATAGTTTACTGGAAAGCCTTTAGGTCATTAGGAACATGCTAATTCCTTCAGCCTCTCATGTGTACTTCCTACCCATGGAGCGAAGAGTATTCTTTTGAATCTTGAACCCCTACCATGAACTTCTCTGTCACAAGTAAAATAATACAGCCATAGATTCAAACTTCAGTAATTATAGGCCAAGATAACATTTTTCTCTTTATAAATTCATTACCTCAGGTATTTTGGCAAAGTATGGAAAGCTGTCTCATATGATATGAAATTACTAAGCAGGGTATTATAACATATTCAACTACTATAACCATTTTTTAATTTTATAAACTTGGAAAATAATCTTGCAAATAAATCTTAAAAGTTACAGTTCAGAAATAACCAAATGTATGGTCCATAGATCTGAATAAACTTGTATACAATTAGAATAGGTGTTCAGAATGGGAGCTGCGGGAGCTCTGGAGCTTCACATTAAATCTTACGTCTTCAGCATTGAAGCTGTTTTATACACTTATCCACCATCAAAATAAACAAACAAAAGTTCCATGGCAGAATTAGAACTAAAATGACCATTAGCTTTACATTTTTCTTCATGACTCATGCCCACTGCCTGCATTTGGTCCTTCTGAATCCCCTCACATTTTCCCCTTTCCATCATGTCATATTTCACACACATATACATTTGTTTACATGTACACGTGGTATTGTCTAGATTCAGCAACTCACAGTGCATGTGTCATTTTTTTCTTAGATTCTGTGACAGAGCTTAGTATGACACATTCTAAGTCTCTCCGTTTCCTTGCAAATCTTCATTTACAGCTGAGTACTATTTATATGGATATCTAATATACATACACCAAAGTATCATTATCCATTCTTATTTTAATGAACAACTCACTCGATTCCAATTCTTGGCTACAGTGAATAAAGCACCAATAAATAATATGTTTTCAGGAATGAAACATCTGTGTCATATGGTGCTGATATTTTGTTTTAATTTTTAGACTTCTCCAAACTGACTTTCATAACGGCTGTACTAATCTGTACCAAGAGTGAATAATGGTCCCCTTCTCTTCACATCCTTGTCAAGACTTGTTTTCTGATTTGTTGATAGTAGCCATTCTGGGTAGAGTAAGGCATCTTAACAATAGTTTTAATTTGATCTTCCCTGATTGGTGGAATTATTGATCTCCTCAAAAACAGTTATTGGTCATTTGTGTTTCTTTAAAAAGAAAATCCATTCAGTTTATTTGTTCATTTGTTGACCTGCAGCTTCATTTTAATTTTATTTACTTTCTGCTATTCTTTGTAAATTCTGCTATTCTTTGTAAATTTGTATCATCCCCTTGTCTGCTTTTGTCTTTTCTATAAAAAAATTAACTGTGTCTAGATTTGAGTTTTATTTCCAGTCCTCTAGTCTATCTCACTGTTCTTCATCTTTATTCTTGTGTAAATATCGGGCTGTTCCCTTTACAATTGTCACCATTGTGATTAAGCCTACATAGAATTTAAACTATTATAATAATTAGATAACATGTATAATAAGTTAAATATTAGAGAAAATCCATCAGAAACATTGGGACAAACATTAAACTTTGTTTTCATTTGATTACCACAGTGAGTGAACATCATTTTACTAGCTACCCTAAAAAGATCCCCATATGGCAACTGCTGTATTTTTAGGAAATATAAATGTTGTAAACCATTATAGTCTAATAAAAGAGAATTTATACTGTGCATCATTTTAGTTGATCTTATAAACTATAGTATTCTAAAACACTAAAATAAATATTGTACTAAGGTAGTATATTATAAGTTTATTTTTTCTGTCAAATGCTATCCTTATACTATGGCACCCATGGCAACTTTGCTGTGTTTCCTTGTTATTTATACCATTTAAAAAATATCTTGCTTGAGACAGAGGTCATGGCCAGCCAATGACTGGTACAAACTAAGACCCAGCCCATGGGCAAGAATCAATCCCTGATACTATTAATGATACTGTCATGCTTGTAGACAGGAGTTTAGCATAACTGTCCTCTGAGAGGTTCCACCCAACAGCCTATGCAATGACATCCAGAGACCCACAGCCAAACATTAGATGGAGCTATGAGGTCTTGTAGAAGTGTTGGGGAGGATTGGGGGGACCTGAAAAAGATAGGGACCCTACAGAAAGACTAAGAGAGTCAACTAACATGGTTCTTTTGAGGGTTTCCAGAGACTGAATCACCAAAGAGCAGGCATGGAATGGACCCCTGCACATATGTAGCACAAGTGCAGCTTGGCCTTCATACAAGTCTCCTTACAACTGGAATGGATGCTGTCCCTGACTCTGTTGCCTGCCTGTGGTTCCCGTTCCTCTAATTGGGCCACCTTATCTTGCCTCAGTGGGAGAGGATGTGCCTAGTCCTGTAGTAGCTTGATGTGCCAGGATAGGGTGATATGGGGGCTCCCCCTTCTCAGAGGAGAAGGAAAGGAAGGATGGGGAATAGCTCTGTGATGGGGGACCGCAACAAGATGAGGCTGATACTGAAATATAAAGTGAATAAATAAATACATTAATAAAAATATCTTACTTTACCTCTGCAGAAATTTTATATGTATGTCTTACTAAATTAAAACTAAATATTCACTAGACATATGACACATTAACACCCTAAGAAAGGTTCATTGGAATGGCCTGAAATTAGTATTGTCCAAATATTTAGTAATTCATAATTCCCACATATTATAGACAATTTGCAATTGCCAATTAACTGTCTCTTTTTCTTCTTTGGAATCCTCATATATCTAAAGCGAGAAATCCAAACAAGAACCAAACAAACAAACAAAACCAACCCAGCATCCTTATTTAAGTCTACAGAGCAAAACTAAAAAGTATGAAGTTATAAATACAAAATGTGCATCAATCAATAGTTGTACTATAATCCTTGCAGTATATTGGTGCATATTTTCTTCTCTGAAGAAATTCTGTAAAGTTATCGTTGCCATTTGAATTGAAGACATACTAAGAAAGTGAACGTTCACTGCTAACCTTTATATGTATCCCACACTAAGGTGGAATCCATCTTCTGCCTTTGGAAGAGAAAAGATGAGCAAAGCAATTTATACTAAGTAAGAAGTAGGAGAAAATAATGGAGATACTAAAAAGATCAAGACAAGAAGAAAAGGGGGAAGTTTATATGCTATTACACTGCATACTTGAAAGATTAACAAAAATATGGTATCAGTGAACGTGCGATATTGCTTGTTGTGAATACTCTGAGGCAAGTGCAAGTCTCACTTCATAGAAAATACAAAATAAGATTGACTGTAGCACAAAGAATCTCACCAGAAATCAGAACTACATAGGAAAAAACATAGTGGATGAAAGTCAGTATCAGAAATTATGTACCCTGTGGTGAAGCAAGCAAAGTAGGCAGTCACTAAGAAGGGTCATGCTGTGAATTAAATTTGTCAAACTCTATAATCTAAGGCTTGAGTACAATAAAGGAGACATGGTGTATGGGATGCAGAAGAGCCTCACTGGTGTCTAGAAGCTTGATTACATCAGTCAGTTCATTCACCTAACCACCATTCTCATCTCACCCTGAAAATTGTGTTGATGTAGCCAATCAAACTTTCTGGTTTCACGCCTTTCATGAGATGTTATCCAATCAGCCTGTTACAACTGAGTGCACGTCCACATTCCTAGAATCAGCACAGAACTGGTAAGAAACCACTAAGAGAAAACTCAGCTCAGCTACTGCCAAATTCTTTATCAAGTAGGAAACCAAGCTTCTGAATTACAAGAACGATTTTACTGTAAGATAATAAAACATTGCTTTAGAAAATCAGTGTCTGAAAACCATTGTATGTTGTATTGGTTTCCTTTATGTCAACTTGTAATGAACTAGAGTGGTTTTGGAAAAAGGACTCTCAGTTGAGAAAAGGCCTGCATGTGACTTGTTTGTAGGCAAGTCTGCAGGGCTTTTTTGTCATTGATGGTTGATGTGGAAAAATCCAGCTCAGTGTGGGTGGTGCTACGCTGCACAAGTGGTCCTGGAGGCTATGGGAGAGCAGCCTGGGCAATCCATGAGGAGTAAGCCAGTAAGCAGTATTAGTTACGTCATAGTTTCAGCTTCAGTTCCTGACTCGGGATTCCTGCCTTGAATTCCTGACTAGATTCCCCTCAGTGATGGAGTATGATGACCTGGGAGCTCAAAGCTGAAATGTACCCTTTCCTCCCCAACCTGCTTCTGAGTGATGTTTCATTACAGCGCTAGAAACCCTAACTAGATCACAAGTCAAGTAATTATCATTTCTGGTTGTGAATTACAGCTCGTCTTCTATAAACAGAGAAAACTTGAGAATCTCCCATGTGGAGGAGAACATTTTGTGAATGACTGGAGTAACGACTTATAAAGGATACCTCATAAATAGCTAAAAAGCTGATCAGAATCGACCTACTGCACGTGCTCAGCCCATTCACTGCCTCATTGAAAACTGAGTGATGATTTCACCCTCTAGTGACATTCAGGATGTTTGCAGTAAATAATAACATCTGTTTAACAGAACGAAGTTAACATCAAATAATGTGGCTTTGACCTAGCAGGCTGTGGCCCATACAAACACTTATCAAGAGCCAAGTGGCGTCAGCACTCCATGAAGTTGCTACTGAAATCAGACTGAGTTGATTGATAAAGAGTTAAATTATCCAGAGCTTCCACAGCTATTATATGCTAACAGGACCCAAGCAGCTCTCACTCACCAGACTATTAATGAGTTTTCCACTTGAAATAAATAGCAGTTTGGTAGGCCAACTGCAGAGAATAAGGACGAGGGTTCTTATTCCAAAAATCAACCCTCAAGTAAGTTGCATGCAGCTCCGTGGAAGGTCAGAGGACTTCAACTAGAGATATCAGAGGTCTGACCTTTGTGTCATAAAAACACATGTATAGATGAGTGTCTGTATACAACTACTTTATCTAAATTAAAAAAAAAAAAAAAAAAAAAAAAAAAAAAAAAAAAAAAAAAAAAAACTAGGCCATGCAGGTTTTGGAGGAGCTCGTCAGAAATAGGAATAAATTTAATAATACTGCTTAGACTTCCAGCCATAAGGTGCACACTGCACTTTGTATCTGAACTGTCCTTCACGGACTGATGATTACATGGTTTTTGCCTGCTGGTGCTGCTATTTTGGGGAGACTGTGAGACAGTTAGGACATGGGGCTTTACTGGCAGAATAGTTCAGTAGCGACAGGTCGTTGAAGGTTATACTAACCCCAGATCCTGCCTCTCTGTCTTGTGGTTCATGGTGATGTGAATACCCTTATTACATTGGCCCACCACCATGACCTGAGATGTTCTGCCATGCCTTCTTCGCCATACTGTACTAAATCCTGTGAACTCATGGACCAACATATGCAGTCTTCCCTTTACATTGTTTTTATTTCAAGTTTTCTGTCACATTGCCACAAAAGTAATTAATAAATATGATTCACAATACGTTATTATATGACAGGTGATGAGCAATGAATAGATACAGGACACTCAACCCCTTTAACTGAGTAAAATGGTGTTATTCTACTTTATTTTTTCTGTGCTGCAGATTTAACAAGGACTTCAGAGATGCTGGGCCCGTGCTCTATCACTGAGCTAAATCTCAGTGCCCTAAATTATTTTCTTAAGCATCCACACCAAACCTAAGGATTTAATACTAAAACCATCAAGGCATATCTATATCAACATTGTATTTCTACAGTCCCGGAGGGGGCAGTAATCTAGGTTATAGCAAGGCTAAACACAAGAAATAATCATGAATTCTGATCAGAAACTCTAATGCACTTTAATAAATCAAACTAAGATTAAAGAATTCACTTTAAGTAAAAGAAAAGTGAGCTCTTGTTTTGCTAATAGTCTGTGAATGTAATTACCATGTGTTTCTAGAAAATCATTCTATTCCATGGGTTTCTATGTAGAATGGAAACACTTACACTACATAATCTTGTCCTTGCCCAGCCTATACCATCTTCTTAGACAGCATCTACAGGGGTTCTAGAAGCACCCAAAAATAAAATATAGAAGAAAAAAAATCCAAGCTCTGTCACATATTAAGACAGGATAAACCATTTATAGATATTTAAAATTACAGTTAAAGTTCATATTTTTGGAATTGACTGAATTTTTAACCATTTTTGAAGGTGAGGCCTTACATATAATGTTGGTTAAATGTAGTAAAAAGAGTAGAGCTATTGGCTGGATTGATGGTTCAGGGGTTAAGAGCGCTGGATGTTCTTCCAGAGGTCCTGAGTTCAATTCCCCACAACATGTTGGCTCACAACCATCTACAATGAAATCTGATGGCCCCTCTTCACGAAGACATCATAATCACATAATATAACTCTTCAAATAAAAGAGTAGAGCTATGCTGGCATTGCACAGACATCTTCAGAAGAAAGTCCAGAAAATTTAGTTTCTCTTAATTTATTGAGAAGACATGATATGAGCTGAGCTGATGGCTCAGGGTAAAAACACTTGTTGCACAGGCCTGATGACTTGAGTGCCAATAACCAGAACACACTTAAAAGCCAGATGCAGTAATCCTTGCACTGCCCTTTTGCGGAGATAAAAGGCAGAAGCAGTAAGTCTCCTGCATCCTTCCTGCTAGCTCAGCATACATCAGAACTATCTCAAACAAGACAGAAAGGCCAGGAGCAATACCATAGATGGTTCTCCAGTCCTTCGACATGGCCTATTGCATATTCCCAAATACATGATCAAGCGCATGCATAATAACACATCATGTACCTCTCCTTCTCCCTTTCCATCTCCCCACTCTCTCTTTCATACACACACACACACACACACACACACACGCACACACACACACACGTGCATGCACGCGTGCATCTGTGTGAGAACACACCAAAAAGGCAAGGCATTTAAGAGGCAAGAAGACAAACCAACCATACACAATACATACATAATAGGCAATTTAACCTTTGGACTTTAAGTCTTCATAACTGTGAAGATATTGCACTAATTTTTGTTATCTAAGTTATCCAATCTGAGATATTTTGTTATAACAATGTAACAGACTAACAGAAGTGAAAACTATAGCCATGAGTCAATAGCAAAAGAATCAAATATTGCTTAGCAATCATTTCAAGGGATCTGAGAGACATGAAGAAATAATCACTGAAAGAAAAGTTAGTTAAATAGAAATCATTCAATCTATACTCAGAGGTCAGTATCTTGCTTGGCCACTATCAGAGACAATTCCTTTTGCAGTAAATAAAAAAAATAGAGACCCACAGCAAGGCAATGTGCAGAGTGAGAGACACTGGACACAGTATCCAACAAGATGTCTCCATCAAATCTCTCCCTTCTTAGCTCAAGGGAATCTTGGAGAAGAGGAAGCTGAATATTCTAAGAGCCAGAGGGGATGGAGGACAGCAAGGAAACAAGGCTTTCTAATAAGACCGATGTACATATGAATTCTCAGAGGCTATGGCAGCATACATAGAGCCTGCACATGTATGGGTCACACAGGGTCCCAGCATTGGGAGGAGGTATGAAAGCAATCCTCCATCCCTAACCCAGAGGTTATCTCTAATTAACAACTATTCACAAAAGAAAATTTAGCTTTCTCCAGTGGAATCTCACTGGGTATACAAACGATTCTTAACTCCTGGCCTCAGGCCCAGCTCAGCAGTAGTTGGCCAACACCAAAATGAGTTCAGTGGGATTTTTGGAGGTTCTCTGTCTCACAATGCTATATCAAAGCATTTTCAGCCTTAAGGTCTTTTGCATAGATATTATGGTTTCTGGTTCGGTGTTTTTATGGGATTTCCATGTATGGGAATTTGTGTGCCTCTGCTCTTATATGGGTTTATTGTAATTTTTTTTCTTTGAGTATGTTTCTTCAGTTTGCTTTATCTAATTTCAGTTTGTTTATTATTATTATTATTATTATTATTATTATTATTATTATTTGTCTGTATATTTTCCACAAAGAAAGAGAAAGGATGTAGATTTGGATTAGAAGGAGGTGGGGAAAATCTGGGAAGATGTAGGGAAATGGAAATCATTATCAGAATATATTGCATAAAATATATTTGCAGGCTGGAGTGATGGCTGCCTGCATTCTATGAAGAACATAAAATGTAGCAGCTCGAAGAGAATGGTTAAAATATCAGATAGAAAAAAATTTCATTTGATATCCATAAGTAGATGTGATCAAGGAAAACCGTATTCCCAACACTACTAACTGAATAGCCTATATGGTGTCAAAGGATCATTCTGATAATCAGCACCTTGGACAGGAGTAAAACACTAAGCTGCACTAGTACAGTGCCTTTCTGCCATCTCAGCATCTAACATGGTTCAACTGAGCAACAGATGTGACACTTCTGGGAGGTCTCTTACAAACATGGCAAATAGTGGGAGTTCTATGATAGGAAATGACTCTTAAGTCTTCATCTCTGATTTCATTATAGTGCCATATTTTAGTAAGTTAATTGAAAAAAAAAAAAACAAAACAAAACAACAACAAGAACAGCAAAACCCTCCACAGATGGGAAGGGTCTAATGAGGTGAACCATCTTACAATAAACCTTTTGACTGTATTGGTCCTGTGAACTACTGAGAGCAGTAGTCTCTTTAAGTGCTTCTTCTCTTTAATATAGTACCTCCTATACTGTGATCTAAGGAAGCCTTGTGAACTACCTCTATATATACGTAAGTAGCCAAATATTTAAACTAATATATGCATCATAGCTTAATTTCTAATATATAGAATCTTTGCCCTATAAAAATTACTATTATTAGGTAACCAGACAGGAATTCAAGACTCAAAGAAAATAGGAGAGAAGAGTATCTTACAGTCGTTATTTGAATTAGTAATACAGAGTACTGCTTGACATAATTATAAAGATAATATAAAGATGTAAGAATTCCATTATTAAGAGTTACAGATTGGCATTGGTGAGATGGCACAGCAGTTAAGAGCACTGGATGCTCTTCCAGAGGTTCTGATTTCAGTTCCCAGAAACCACATGGTAGGTCACAACAATCTATAAAAATATCTGATACCTTCTTCTGGCATGCAGATGTATATGCAGTTTAACACTCATACATTAAATAACTAAAATTTTAAAAAGAGTTATAGATTATATAAATTAATATTATTCAAACCACAAGGCAAAATTGATTTTATTTTTAAAAGCCATGCCATGTCTATGAGGCAAATAGAACTTATAAAATCAGAAGAATACATTATACTCTTTTTAGGTGAAATAATAGTCTATTGTTTTTCAGGTGAATTTCTGACTTTTAAAAAATTACTTTATTCTCCATTTGTAAATATAATTACCTGTAATTTTAGGCTAAAATCCTAATGCTTAGAGCAATTTTAATAACACATTTTAAAGAGGCCTTAGAAGAACATAGCTTTTACCTCGATCTGGGAAATCAAGCATATATTTTGTGTTAGGTAGAAGGGAAAGCCTAGAAAATTGACTCAAGTCCACTAAATAAAACCTTCTCCCCACCCCCACACACTTCTCTATGGATTAGCCAAGAAATACATGGACAATCAGCTTAATCAAAGGAAGGGGATTACTTACTAATTTGATGCGGTGGCCAGGAATGGCACTGATTGCCCAGGTGCACTCTTTCCTGCTTGGATATTTGTCTGGCCAGTTGGGACTGGTGATGAGGCCACTTGGGCTGTGGATCTTCTGTTCACACTCAGCTGTGCCAATAACAATAATATGAGTTGGTATGGGAGTCTAGTGCAGTACAAGGCCAGAAAACATGCAGCCGATCTCCCCCCCTTCTCTGCTGAAAGGTTTCCCTGCAGGCTAGCTAATCATTATGGCATCTGATGTTGCCATTTTCATCTGTTGTAGAAAATCTGTTGATGAACATAATCAGGCAGTGTTTGCAGTCTAAAATGCTGGAAATATACACTCTCCACAAACCACATAAGTGTCTAGAAGAATATGAACTTCCACTTTAAACTATTGAATCAGAAATCTCAGACTTCAGTAAAGCAATGTGCATTGGAAATCTACCATATCAACACTGGGTCTCAGGAAAATATGTAAAATGTCACCACAAGAAAAAGCCAATGGACTGTGTCATTTTCTGTTTTGTTTTCTACTATCAACAGAAACATCACTTAATGATAATTACTGTTCAAGACATTCTATGACTCATGTGTTTATATTTTCTCTTTCCCTCCTAAAGTTAAATATCTACTTGAATGTCTATACTACCATTTTAGTGGGCAAAATAAATCAATCCCAATATCTTTTGGTGGAATGAAACTCTAAGGTAAAAAATAAGGAAAACTCTGAAATAACTTCAATGAGTGTCCCAGTAAACTACCATATTGTAACATATGTTTCTCACAATTGGTGTCACTTTAGATAAGACCATAATTGGGAGATTCTTTCTTACATAAATAACACACCTCTCTCATTGCAGGACTCCCCCAGAGTTCATCGACAAACTGAATTAAGATAATTTCTGTTGTTGTCATGAGAGTTTCTTTCCTTCCTAAAATAACTTCTATGACACTCTATATTCTCATAGGAAGATTTTGATTTTTAACAGAGTAAAGGATGAAGGAGAAGAGGAGGAGGAGGAAGAAGAGGAGAAATAAAAAGAAAAGAAAGAAGAAAAGGAGGAGGAAGAAGAGGAGAAATAAAAAGAAAAGAAAGAAGAAAAGGAGGAGGAAGAAGAGGAGGAGGAAGAGCAGGAGGAGGAGGAAGAGGAGGAGTAGGAGAAAGAAGGAAAAGAAGGACGAGAAAGGAGGAAGAGGAGGATCTGTAACAGCCCATGGCAATGTTGGGGTCTCCCTGCTAGGCAGAACAAAGTGTATACTCTACAACAAAAGTAGAGAAAACCTCAACCCCTTTCCTGGCAATAAAAATGAACCACAATAGGGAGTATCTGGAAATCATTCTGTCTAACAGGAAGTTTTCTATAAAATAAGTTCCAGAAAGCTACTGTCAGGAATAGATTTGAGCACGGATTCCACACATAATCTGGAAAAGCTGTTTTCCTTTCTTTGAATTACTTTTCATGTCTACAAAATCATGGGGCCTTTTGTCCCACTCTTTGATTTAATAGCACGCTCCATCAAGTTATAAACATCCTGTGCATAAACGTAGAGAGCAAAAGTCCTCACTTGCACGTGGTTCTGCACAAATTCATTATCTCACAGAAGAGGAAGAAGAAACTCCCCAATGTGTGACTATATATAAAAAGAAGGTCCATAAGGATATCATGCATTCCTCTAAGGTGTATGTATACAAGTACTGTGCACAGGGCTGTTGATTTTAGAAAGATTCCTCTAAACTTTATATACTGATGATGACAGCTATAAATTTTTTCTTAATAATTTTCTTTTCAAGAGAAGCTTGCCTCCAATCTGAGTGGGAAATTCCACAGCAGAAACCCCTAAAAAAAGAACTAGAAAATTGCCCATTTGACTCACAGGAGCCATAATTAGAATCACTTAACAAAATCTAATAAGTTATTATCATACTACTAGTATGCTTTTTCCCCATAAACCCTTGCTTAAAACTTTAAATGGCATAGAATCTACCATTTGAGTTTGATATTTATGATGTTTAAAGGAGCATCACTCATGCAGGAAATGTATGACATTTCCGGGGAGGAACATCACACCCAGTGTAAACCATTTTGGAGGGGTTTATATGTGGAGAGGGTAACAAAATCTCTCTACAAAGACCTGGAACCATGTGGTGAAACTTTGTCTGGCAGTTGGTACTACAGCAGCTTCCATGTTATATAAATTTAAGCCAAATGCCATCCACGTATGAAGTGCAAGACCCTTGGGTCATTTAATGGGGTTTCCAATAGCACCCTTTGAATCTCTAAGCACCATACAGATTTCCTTGGTTGTACTTTGTTGTTGTTTTATTTTGTTTTGTTTTGTTTTGTTTTGTTTTGTTTTGTTTTGTTTTTTGAGGTTTGGAGAGTCGGCAGCAGTGTCATTCACAGACGTGATTAGCAGCACAGGAGCCACCTTTACTCGGTCATGTGAGATCTGAGGTGTTGTGAAGCAGAGATTCTTTTCCCCCATACCTTCCTTGCAATCGTGCTTGTTCTCATGCAACACGAATCCATTCCGGCACTGACACGTGTAGCTTCCCATTGTGTTGACACACTCATGCTGACAGCCACCGTTATCCTTTGAGCATTCATCCTTATCTGGCAAAGAAAAATAGCCCTGTTTAGACAGTAGTTCTTAACACAAACGGTATCAGAATGGATTCAGTTCATTGTGGTAAACTCTGAGGAAAGATTAAATAAGCCGCACAATTCCTGGTTTGCAACAAAAAGCAAATAAGACTTATGGTGCTCCAGTTTAACTCATCCCTTGTTTGGCTAGGAGCCTTGGACTGTGGATTGTGTGAAAGTACTGCTGTTGGACATTGGCTGGATTTCTGAGCACGTTAGCCCACGGCATGAACTGAGGCTCTAGAGCATTTGCGTTGGGCATGGAGTGACTTTCTGAGAGGTTTTGAGTTTGTTTGTGTTGGGGCATTTGGCAACCTTATTTGTGCTGGAGTAGAAACTTGTGGTAGAAGCAAGAGAACCTTTATTTTTCAACTGATCTTTAGCACTTATTACCAACTTTTTGGAAATAAGTTTTAAGTTGTCTGTAGTCTGAAAAAGACAAGAGGTATAGGAAGACACTATAACAACCACAACAGAGGCTAAGTTACTAAGATACGTGTGTAGTCACTCTTAAAAATTGCTCAGCATAAGGATGGTAATTTATAAAACAACCTGGTTTTCTTGATTTCAATCAAATCAGTATTTTCCTGGTAGAACTAATTTAGGAGAAATATATTTATTAATAATCTGAGAACAATTTAAAAATATTTCATTTAGTATTCATATATGACTATAAAAGGTTTAGATCAAATTCACCCCATTCCCTTACCTCTTGTTTCTCTTATATCCCTCCACCATTTTTCACTCCAACTTCCTATGTCTCTGTCTTTTTAAATAACCTTAGAATCCACTTTAACATTGCCAATATGTACATGAGTGCAGGTTCATCCACTGGAGTATGGGCAGCCTATTAGAGGCCACATACTTAGGAAAAGCTGACTTTCTATAGCAGCCATCAGTTGCCATGAACTTCTTGACTAAGGGGTGGGGTTTGATGGCCATGCCCCTCCTCCATGCAGGGACTTCTGTGGCTTGATTTTATACAGATGGTGTACATGCTGTCAGAGCTGTTGAGACCTCATACATACAACTGCCCTGTAGTGTACAGAAAACAGTTTTGCCACAGTTCTCTGCTGCCCCTGATTCTAACATTCTTTTTACTCTTTCCTCCTGGATTATTCCTGATCTTTGAAGTGTATTTTAGGATATAGATATCTCCTAGAAATCAGGAAGTGAGTAAACATCCATGGAGGATGTGGTTATCTGAGGAAGGGGAATTATAATGCAGGTGATTTACAGTGGGGAGGGGGAATAATGAAGCTAGACAGTTTAAGAGGGGTGTGGGATAGTAAGGTAGAGTAGAGGAGTGAGTATACAGGGCAATAACTAACACTAAGGAACTTTGAAAAGGACATGTAGAAATGTACTACTGTAGAAGCCATCTAAAATCTGTACATACATACACATAAAAAGAGTTCAAATGGAGTTACCATGTAATGTGTGCTTTTATAGACACACATATGTCATCAAACATAAAATCTGTTAACGTATGATTCCTTCTGATTAATATTATAATTATCTAGATTTGATACATGAAAATGTATTAATTTCTCCAATGTAAAAATAGCAGAAATCACAGATGTTGATCTCTCTGGTGAGTTTTCTAAAACATACGTTTTATCTTTTACCTTAAATATAAAAGCTGATTATTTGAAAGCTATGCTCAAAAAAAATAGAATATCCATGATTATTTTATTAAGTGTATCAGAAATACTATGAATACATTATTTTACTAAATTAAAATTTGAATACATTTGTTCGTCTTTATACCTGATCAATCATTTCTTGCAAGAAAATAAATTTTTAAGTAGCTTTCCTTTTGTGAATAATGTAGAATAGTAAAATTATTTTATTAACAAATATTAATTTTTCTAGTAATTTTTATTGTTAAGCATGTAGAAATAACTGCATATATTATATGCTTGATTAGAATCTCATCACAAAATAACAACCTTTAGGATTCAAGAATAAAATTTTGAGACTAAGTGTTGATAAAAGTAACTATCAGCAAATATATTACAATACAGTAGCATGAATATTCAATTGTATGTTTTGAGATAATTCAAAATTAATTCAACTATATTTTTATCTTATATAAGTATTCAACTAACTAGAACCTAACTAAATTGTATTAGGCTAACTAAATTGTATCAGAATGCTTTTTAGATTTAGGCACTCTGAGTTATGGGGAAATCTGTGGTAGGAGAGTTTTTCCTCTGATGGTTTGTTTATATTTAATTCAGAAAAAGATTCCTTAAGGGACATGTACAATATCTGAATTAAGCACATTTGTACAAAAATCCAGTCATTCTGGGAACTTACTCTTGTTTGCATGTATCTTGCCTTAGCTACAGGCTTATATCCAGATCTCTGATAATAATCTATAATATACAATTGTTAGATCATAAATTCATTAAATAACAGTATGATACAAAAGATTATACAGTGTACACTTGCTGTCATATATGTTTTACATTCTATTACTATTAACAATTATCTTCATAGCACCACTTTGAAATTCTTCTTTGTAGTTTTGAGACAGTTCATTAAGTTATCCCAAGACTGAGAGTTCTGAGACAGCATTTTTAGTCATTTGATTCCTATGGTCATTTTTTTTTCTACAAAATTTGTAAAAATTACTTCTAGGATCATACTTTAGCAAACCCCCAAGTAATGAATTTCCAAAAGAATACATCTTTTAATTTTTAGAATGTACAGTATGTCTGTGGTTTTCTTATTTTTTAACAAATATAGTCACACTGAATTACTTCTTAATTCACCATTATGTACTACTGCAGATACTACTATGTTCAAAACATGATGAGAAATCTAGCATTTTATCTTCAAGGTAGACACACAGCTATGATTATAGAAAAGCTCCTGTAATTTAGAATTCTGAAAGATCATCATTAATGAACCATTCAGCCTAAATCTTCATCTGCTTCTATCCCTTATTTGGACACTGAATAGCAACTTATGTCAAATACAACTTTATCTTCTTTTCCTCCAGCAAACATACCACTTAGCTTACAAAAAAAAAGGCAGGAATTTAGGTGTAAAAGAGATCTAATTATGTATCCAAATCCAAAATATTTTAAAGCTTGAATCTGACAGATTTCTAAGAATTTTCCATAAACCCCCAAAGAGAACATTAGAACTTTCTTCTCTCTAAAAGTTACTGTGGACTTTACCAAGTGACAACCTATTAAGAAACAAAGTGCCTTTTCCCCACATGTCCTAAGGATGCTTAGTGTAAGATGTTACCAACGCCAATTGCCAAGGTCATTGTTGGCTCTTATGGTTAAACACATGACCAGCAGAGCAAGATAAACTAAGGAGTAGATAACACACTGTGACATGGAGCAAGCCATTTAACTCCTCAGATGTCTCAGCTGGCACATGAACACATACAAATGAATACAAGAGCAGAGCTAGGGCTTCTGTTGCTTCTTGATCTTAATCATTCAGTACATTAAGCAACATCTATTCTTCATAATAATCTGTCTAAAGGTTTTTAAAATTAACTAAATTTATATATATATATATACATATATATATATATATATATAATTTTTTTTTCATTAGAGGATTGACATAAATACTAATTTCAGAATTGTTTCATGAACATGGTCATATCAGAGAACTTGCAGTACGGCAAATTACCGATTTTGGGTGCTGCCAATGGATGTGGCTACTTTACAAAGCTCACAGAGCACACTACACATGCTTGCATGTACCAGATTTCCAGCTGTGTGCCTTCTTACATCCATGTCATACGAGTGAAACAAAGCCATTTTATACATCAAAGCTACTGTTGACAGACCATTGCCTGGCCAAAAGTAACAAAGCAAATTTTAAATTTAAAGAACATATAGATTTAAGACTACTTTGGAGTCAGGATTTGTTTAATGAACCTTTTAAACAATTGTTAGATTAAAAAAATGTACATTTAAAGTAATGTAAAAGATCCTAGATGTTTTGAATGGTTTACAAAAATTCATCCATATCATAAATTTAACTTTTAAAATAAATATCTAGACAGCACTAAGGTAGGCAGTCTCACCTCCATCTAATGTATGGATCACTTAAAATTTCAAGATATAGAACAGCTACAAAATAAATAGGTAACTCTGAAAATGTCTTTCTTTTATTAGAGTAGGATATTAAAATTCTACTTTGAATAAAATAAATACTAAATCAATGATTGAAAAGAAAATTTAAAAGGTAATTAAATCTGAGAGAAAGGAGGTCTGGAGAACAAGGAAGCAAGACAGGGTGACATGGAACTCAATGGAGCTTGTGAACCATTAACTTCAATTACACTGAACACTCGGGCAGACCCTGGGCATTGTAAATCTCATTAATTTTAAGCAGAGGGAAGATGGCATAAATAGAATTTAAATTAACTGAATTTAAATTACCTAGTATTAAAACATAATTGAGATTCAGTTCTGTTCAATAGGTTGCTAGCTACATATGCAGAGTAAATTTCTATGGTAAGGTTTATTATAACCCATTTTTGAAAGTCAGAAGAATGGTTTTATGAAAAGTGAGTCTAAACTGGAGAGAACAGGTTGCTCATATATATATATATATATATATATATATATATATATATATATATTTTATAAAAACTAAGTTTTTACATTTTAGTTTTTTACATAAAAAATGTACTTTTAATTACTTTTAAAGTCTACTCATAGCCACAACCCATTAAATGTTAGGTATAGTTATATTTATATAAAATGTAAGTTGTATTATATTTCCATATTATTATGGAAACCTATAAAAATTATATAAATGTGATTTATAAAAAATTATATTCCTATAATTACCACAATGATTTCTGTAGAAACTAGACAACATATGACATTAATTTTATCCTAACATGTTAAATATAAAGCAAGAAAACAAATTTAGTGTTCAAATGAGATCACACTTACTGATCAATGAATGTTATTTGGAAAATCTGCCGATTTGGAATAGTCTGGTGACATTTGACCACACACATGTAGTTAGTAGTCAGAATGTGAAATTATTCTAGACAGCAATCAGCCTTTGCTATACTTAAATTTTATATATGAGCTATTATTCAAGGACAGCATTTCATGGGGGCCTATAAGATTTATATACTAACATTGGCATTGAACGAGCCGCCAAACCTAGCTCAGACATCCCGAATTCTTCCTGCTTACAAAAGAAGGAGAGATAGCAGTTAAAAACAGGACACACAGTGAGACAGAAGTTCATGTACATACAGCATGCGCACACTTATACCTGAGAAGAAATGTGCTTTGAAGCCCTTCTTGGATACTGTGTTGTCTGATTTGAATTCAATCCTCATGTTGTTGAAATGGGAAGTGATCACTTCAGGTACGTCAGCACCACAGAACTTGCCGTGCAGTTTAGACTCAGAGGAAAGACCGCTCCAGATCTCCACGTAGTCATATTTGCAAACCTAGACAAACATGGTTGCCATGATTACCAATTAGAGAGAACAACATGATTCATGGTTGACATTTATGTTAGAGAAACCTGGCATGGTTTTACTTCATTAGTCCTACCATAGTACTACAGAGATTAATTCATTTAAAAAAAAAAAAAAAAAAAAAAAAAAAAAAAAAAAAAAAAAAAAAAAGAATCCAGGAGGAATCAACTGTGGTACAGAAGGCATGAAAGTTCATGAAGTTTACTGTGGAAAAACTCCTGGAGTGTACGTGGTTTTGTTAATTTACATGTAGGATCCATAGCAATAGCATGTGCCTTTTACAAAATACTGAAATCTGAGGAGAGTTAAGATAAGCATTGGTTCAAAGGCTGGTATCTGGGGCAGAAGATAATCTGCCCATTGCTGCCTTCTATTTATTTTTCTTTTAAATTTTGGAATGAAGTAAGAAAGCATTTGTCACATCTTATCCAATACCGATGATGAATGCATAAAATTGCTTGCCACATTTTTCCTGAAATGACAACTATCAATAGAAGTTCACATTTTACACCAAAAAACTTCACATTTTGGAAATGACCAAAACAATTTTTGTCTGTTCAGATTTTTTTATATATTATGTACAAAGGCATACCGATGTCATGTGCTTGTGGCTAAATAACAGTCCATGTGGGGTTTAGACCAGTCCTGTACCCTGGAAGCATGACACCCTGCCCAAGCAGCACCAATTGTTAAGTCCAAGGTGAAGATAGACAGTCAGTGTATAGTAATAAGTTCCTGTCTTTCGTTAACTCAAAGGTTTGTATTCTTTCATTTCCTGCAGGGTTAGGTACTGTAGGTTATTCTGTAGTACATTTACAGGATTGTAAACAAATGCTAAATCTCTTAGTGGAATAAGCCATGGATTTGTGACAAAATGAAGTAAGCTTGTCTGATTTATTTACCTAGCATCGTGAAAATGCAAGGACTCAGCTGAATGCCAAGTATTCTTAAGCAATTTTATGGCCTTTAACAGATGTTTCCACAGCACACTTTTCCCAAGCTCGAACAGAGAATATTCTGCAGAATTCATTGTGCATGAAAAACTTTATTATATAAATGTGTAATTAGCAAGGTTTAACAGTGCATACAATTGAACCCTGGGGCATGATCTGTACTTCGAAGTATGTCAACGCAAATCACGGAGAATTTTTTATGATATTAATTAGGTGCTAAATAAACAAACTACTACTGGGAAAGAGTGAAGCAATTTTTCTAAATACTTTGTTAGCCTGTGATATTTGTTTAGAGAGAATTCCATTCCAAAAGATGCAGAATGTGTTTGCTATTGACTTTCCTGTGGGACTTTAGTACAGGGAATAAATGATGTTTTGACTAATTCTTAATAGTTTATAAGTTAATGTTTTGCTTAGGCCTAATGTGAGCAGTTAAGTTATTAAGCTATGAAATACACAGAATGTTGAAACAGTTTTTCACACAAAAACACGATTATAAGTTTAAGAATTCTGGCATATGCTAAGGAGTTTACAGCCAGCTATTCTGTGTATGGTGGCCATTACAAAGAGAATAGGCTTTCTAGAGCACAAAGCTGCATTTGTATGAAACCACCTCTACCTCCTCCTCCTGCACACAAACTCCTTTTCTTCTCACACCATGTGTCAATTCAAAATGTCTCTCCAGACACAACCAATAGCTGCAGCGGTAATTATGACAGTAGAACTAATTCAGTACTCAGTTAATATCAAATCACGGACTGGGAAGGAAATCTCATTTCTGGAAAGTGCACAGTATTCAAAAGCTTTTCCTAAATCCTTATGAAGAAGTCAATCTCTTCATTTCAGTGTTTACCCTGATTTGAGGTAATTGATAAGGAAAAGTTATATCCCATGTGGATTAAATATGTTTAAAGGATTAATTAATTCCCAACATTTTTCACACCTGACATTGGGAAATAATCTAAATCAACATATTGATGTGTATGTGTGTGTATGCATGTGCATTGTGTGTGTGTGCGTGTATGTGTGTGTGTGTGTATGTGTGTGTGTGTGTGTGTGTGTGGTGTCTGTCTCTTCACGTGATTGTATCTGTAAGTGTCCATGCACATGTGTAGGTCAAATATCAACTTTAGTTATCATTTTTCATCGGCTGTTCACTTCCTTTTATGTTTCTATTTTAGGGTTTCTCATGTAACCTGAGGGTCACTAATTAACCTAGACTGAATGCCCAAAAGCCCTATAGATCCTCCTGTGTGTCTTGGCCTCCTTAGTGTTGGGACCCTTAGCGTTGATGACCATTGTAAGTGCTAGGTACAGATGCTAGGTCCCCATTGTTGCATGACAGGTGCATTACTGAATCACCTTTCTACTTATCCCAGCCAAGTAATTTCTGTGATTCTACATTTCTTCAAAGTGCCTAAGTTTACCACCCAAACCTTACCCACCATGTTTACTTCAAAGTCTCCAAAGGATTTTTTATATATGCATAAAAGTACCTTAATAACTATAAGTTGAATTACTAGAGACAAATAATATTTAAAAAGCAGTAAACAGAGCAGAGAAAAGAAGGAACAAGTGCCAAAAATAAGTACAGCAGAAAGTTGTGAAGAAAACCTATAAAAATCCCCAATTAACAATGGCTAAGGGGCACACAAACATTTCTCATCCCATGTTTGACAAGTTTTACTAGGTATGCAATAAAGGCAAAGTAACTTTTCACTATAATTAGTGTAATTAAATCATGTTCAATTAAATATAAATGAAGAAGAATTTTCATTATAGTTAGTGGAATTAAATAATGGTTAATGAAATATAAATTTGGAAATGTAAGTTAGAAGAAAGGAATCGGAAAGTGGTATTAACAGAAAAAATGAAACATCAAAGAAAGTATGCTTATATCTTTGTTCATAAAAATAATCCAGTAAATCCAAAATCCAACTGGCCTTCCTTGTTATCATTTCTAGGCACTGAGTGCACCTGTATTTACTATGTGTATGCACAACCCACAGACATTTCCAAATAAGGGATTGCACAAATTTCAATGTGGTCATCTGTCAAAAAACAGCCTTCAGCCTAGTAAACTATATTTTGAAAATGAATAATAACTTCCACTAAATTGATAATTTCTTAGATTGAAATTAACATTTTGGTATGTAAATCACAGACACAACTCATAATCAAAAACTACAAACATATGAAACTGTACTAATATCCGAAAGTAGACCATACCTTTAAGTGGATGTTTTTGTTCTGATTTAATCTGTTTGCTTTTTATTTTTGATTTTTCTAGAAAGATCTATGTGATGTGGAAGCTTTATCCTAAATATTGGACATCAAATTAACTGAAAATTCCTTCTGGTCATTGTTGATCTCCCACACAAATCTAAGTATGTCCCACACCAGGAGAATTATATCAGCATTTCCTATAGACTCTGCTCAACAGTTACCTAGCAATAGCCAGGTAGGAGCCTGGCTCACTGTTAAAAGAATTGTTCTGCTTCTCTCTCCCCTCTCTCCCTTCTCTCCCCTCTCTCCCCTCCCTCTCCCCTCCCCTGTCTTCACCTGTTTTCCCCCACCTGTTTCTGGCTGGCTTCTTCTCCTCTTTCTCGCTTTTTCTCTCTTCTCTCTTTCTCTTTCTCTGACTCTAACAGCTTCCCAAAGCCCCCTTGTAGCATGGCTTGATTGTGGGACACCTTGGCAGGGGTCGCTGAAGCACTCCCTGCAGCCTAAAACACACCCCCAAGTGTTTGCAGAAAGGAACAGTAGAGTAATAAAGAGGGTATTTATAAAAAACGCATTGTGTTCTCTCCTCTTTCTTTTAAGCTTCTCAGATTGCCTTTAGGGGGTCTCAAAAACTTGATAAAGATGTTGTAGACATTGCTCACTTACTTCATTGCCTTCCAATTCAAAAAACTCAAACTTCACAGAGATTCTGTACTGGCTTGGAGCAATCACTTGCCACACACAGTTTTTGTTTGGAGGGTACTCTTTGGGCCAGCCAGGGGTGGTTATGGTGCCATTGAGCTTTGTAAGAAGTCCTCCACAAGCAGCTGGAAGAGAAGAAGAAAGAGTGCCTCTTGATGAAGGTGCTGCCTCTCAGCCCCTCCTCTTCACCAGGTACCGGTTCCACATTTAAAGTGAGGCAGCTTCTAGTCCTCAACTCTAGAAGCTGCAGGATCTGTCCTGAGGTTTTAGTTAAAGAATTTTATCATCAAATCCCATTCATAGCTATTGATCAATAGCTTGGGACAAAGCAAATTATGGCCACAGCACAATGTTTTAAATTGCTTCAAAATTTAAGTGGATAATATAAAATCAGGTCCAAGTTTCCTTTTCTTCTAAATCCATGAAAAATATCTTAGACTATTGTGATGCCTGAAAAATTTAAATAAAATTATTTTTGTGAAATTAATATAATTGTGGTTACTAGGAAAACGTATATAGAGATAGCTGATAGATGGCTGGTCAGTAGATGATGGATAAATAGAAATCGATAAATGATTGAGAGATGATTGATAGATATATACATGATTATAGATAGATGATATAGATAAATAAATATAGATAGATAGATGATATATATTGAGATAGTCTACAATATTCTGATAAAATAAGACCAAACACACTATTTCAGATTATATGCTTATATAATCATAGGTGTGTGTGTTTTTTATAGTATATTAGTCAATATTTAAAATGACTCATACTCTTGTTTTAAGTGGGTTTTTTATAAATGACTATGAGGGAAAAATTTATTTCTAGGAACTATATGTAAGGAATAGTCATGTTAATCTTGGGAATGCAGCTCAGTGGTACAGCACTGCCTATGATAGGATATGCCGACGAAAGGCTTGGAGAGGCAGACAGAAATAGAATAGTTAATAAGAGTGGTGTTATTTTAGGATTGATACACAATGTGTTCTTTAAAAATACTTCACTTTCTATGTCATTAATTTCTGTACCCAGTACAGAGAAGAGGCTGGTAGTTTAATATGTAGGATAGAGACTTGGACACCAAACAAGAATTCAGATTGATAAGAAATAAGGAGGCAGGGTCTTTTTAAAAAGCCAGCAACATACAGCAGCAAACATGAAACAAGAAGTTTTACTGCCTTTGGTACTTACATGTAATCACAGTAGATTAAAAAAAGGGCTTAGTTTCATGAGATTTACATTTTGGTGGTAAGACTCTGAAATATATATATGTGTGTGTGTATGTATATATATATATGTGTGTGTGATATACATACATATATACATACATACATACATACATACATACATACATACATACATACATGGTGAATATCTGTGAAGGTGAAACAACAGAGATCCTGAAAGAGAAATTGAAGGGAGGGAAGAGATCAGCCAATACTTTCTGCCTTTACTCTGAGGGATGAAGCCAATGTAAAATGAGGGAAGGGAGCTTGAGAGATGGCTTAGTGCATAAGAGCACTGGTTGTTCTGGAAGAAAATGTGGGTTCATTTGGCATCGCCCACATGATGATTTATAATCATCTATAACTCCAGTTACAGGAGATCCAGCATCCTCTTCCAACCTCTGGGGGGTACCAGATAAGCACATACATACATGGAAGGCCAAGTGTATAGATACAGTGAGGGAGAATACATGACTGAGGAAATGATGAGGGGATGGGTGGATGGATGCACACAGAGCCAGATGCCAGGGAAAGTAGAGCTATAAACACATACATGCTTCATAACCAAAAAGAAAGGATGGAGGTCAATAACAAGAAACCAGGTGGGTTTTCATGTCAGCAATGGTTGCTATCAGAGAAAATGAAGGTAGAGAGAGACAGAGAGAGGGAAGCAGAGGAGCGGGGTGGGGGGGGGGCACTACCTTCACAGCTTCTTCGGTCTGGCCCCAGTTCATAGCCAGGTTCACAGGCACACTGGTAGCTGCCTAGTGTGTTAAGACACCTCTGCTCACAGCCTCCTCGGTCAGGTTTAGCACACTCATCTTCTTCTATAAAATCAAGAAAGATATAGTACAATTGGACTTTACTGAAATAGAAATTGAAATATGATGCTTAGTGGCTCTTTATAAAGCAGACAACTCATCTCTCGACAAAGGTTCTAATCCTTGGCTGTGTGACCTATTCTTATAGCATGGTATGGCCACCTAAACCTCACAAGAGACTAGAAGCCTACCTGCTGCAGGGACAACTGGAGGGCATCGTATCTCACACACAATGCATTTTGATTCTGAACTTAAGGGCAAACGGAGATCATTAAATCCCAGAGAGATTTTGGGATTAAGTTTAAAAAGCACAGCATTTAGGGATTTCACAGCAAAATTTGTTAACTATATCTCAGAACATCCTTTTAAAGGCTGGAGACCCACAGCTGAGTGGCAGAACATATGATTTGCATACAAGACTATGTGGTTTGCATATGATAATATATGATTTGCATACGAGGCTATATGATTTGTGTGTGAGAATATATGATTTGCATATGAGAAAACCTGGGCTTAATTTCCAGCATACGCACACACAAACACACAAATACCACATGCACACAAACACATACTGATTTAAGGGAACGTCTTCATCAAGACATAAATTGTAGTGATTATAAATTTTAAAAAAATGAAATTTAGTAGTTTTCTAGATCTTTTCATGCTTTGGTGTTTTTTAATATAAATACTTAGCCTAAGAACATATATTTACATAAATATATGTGTTGTTTAATGTACAAAATATAACATATAGAAAATACATCAATTGTATATATTATATAATGAATAAATATTAATATGTAATAAACTTCACTCCAATTTTTCTCAGATGCAGATAAAACATGCATTATTTTTAAATATACACAGAGTACTCTATAATTTTTAAATATACACAGAGTACTCTATAATTTTTAAATATACACAGAGTACTCTATAATTTTACTCTTCATAAATTAACTAATATGGATTACATAACTACAAGCACCTTATGGAGACATACATCAGAAATATGTTAAGCATTTTGACAGCTAAACATACAATCACAAGAAATAATATGTTTCTATCACTGTGACATATGACATATCCAGAAAAATATTTACCATGTCAATATGTATTTTTTTTTTCTGGTCTTTCAAGACAGGGTTTCTCTGTGTTGCCCTGGTTGTCCTGGAACTCACTCTGTAGACCAGGCTGGCCTCGAACTCAGAAATCCACCTGCCTCTGCCTTCCAAGTGCTGGGATTAAAGGCATGCGCCACCACTGCCCGGTGTCAATATGTATTTTAATGAATTTATATAGCTGAAGTGATAACTTTATCTTTCTTCCAATTTATATAGCAAATTCCCGAGCAACTCTTGTTGAAAATCAATTGTGCTATTTAAATAATGAAAACACTTAGATATCTGTTGGTGAATTTGGCATACATAAATTAACCCATTTTTCCTATAAAAGCCCATGCAGAGGAAAGTGTATTTATTCTTCCTATTTTTATTCAAACATGATATACTTCAAATAAATGCCTATATATTTCTTATATATAAGTTTGATGTAACTTTCGCAATAAAATCAGTTTTATTTTTCCCAGTAATACACCCTAGTTATAGGATGTGAGGACATATTTCAACTTTCAATGATCTCCAATCCAATTCTGCCAACACTCAAAGCTTAATGCCCTGACCTCCCCCCCCCCACCAAAAAAATACTAAGCTGTTGCAAATTACCTTTAAAAAAGTTAGCAGCAAACCCTGCCTTGTTCACAGTGCCATCAGAGACAAACTTCATCCAGAGGGTGTTGGAAGTAGATCTTATATCTTCAGGCTTGTCATAACCACAGAAGCGTCCTATCAGTGGACTGTTCTCACTGGTACCATCTCGAACTTCTAAATGATCATAGGCACAGCTGTCATGTCTTTCAATCTAAAATGGGAAATTGTAGAAATAATTTGTTTCATTAAGAGATATTAATAAGACAAGTGGAATGGGAAAGTTATTCTTGCTATTCTTGGTGGCATAGCATCAAGGTGTTAATATGGAAAATGATACCAAAATGAAAAGCATGCAACTAAATATGAGCTCACAGATACACTGCACACATAAGAGTTCTTACTCTTCTTTAGAAATCCTAGAAACAGTATATCTGCCTAACCCTGAGTGAACAGAAGGTAAATGCATTCGTTTGTTTCTTTGATTGATTGATTGGTAGAGTCTAGTTGATTGATTGATAAAGTCTGATTGATTGATAGGTAGAGTCTCTCTGTATAGCCCAGGTTATCTGGGAACTAGTTATGTATTCCACACTGGCCTCAAACTCAACATCCTCTTGTTTCACATTAAAAGTCATGTAGATTAAAATTTAGCAATATCAAATACAAGTCAAGTCATACATATTTCATATCTTCATGATAGTTTAAGCACTGTTTTCAAAAATCAATACTAACCAGGATTAAACCAACAGAGGCACTATTCAAGATTTAAAAATAGTTATCTCTATGCTTAGGAAAAGATAATATATTGCATCCTATTGTTAACACTCATTTGGTATTTTTTAACTTTTAATTGAAATCCCTTCAATTTTTGATTTATAGGAAATTCACTGTTCACTTAGTTACATTTATAAATTTGAATAGAATTGTATATTTCCAAAGAAAAATTTATAAAATTACTAACTTCATAATTTATATATTCACCAGTACCTACTTAAGATCTGACATTATTTATGTACTACGTAATATGTATCTGGTACTGATGAATAATCAAGTAGAAATGCAAAGTCATTCACACATAGTAAACATTTGCAGTTGCATAGCATAAGGAGTTAGCCTCATGTACATAAGTCTATAGTTCTCAGAAATGCTATGTCGCTTCTCAGCACTAATCTCAGAGACATTATCTGTGAGTGGAATGCTGGTGTTTGCATACTTTTTCAGGTTTAATCTGAGTGTAAAGCCTGTGCAATGAATCTCCTCCACTGACCCTGATTACAACTGTACTTCATCAACTTGGGGGCAACAAAATCAAACATAAGTGAAAACATGATTAATTTACATTATGCATTCAATATTTTCAACTACGTTACATTACTTTATCAACTAATATGTGGGATGGATCTAAATATTGCTAGAGAAGGTAAAAATTGGATTAAGGAGATAGAATTGGTGGTTAAAAGCACTTGTTGCTCTTGCAAAGAACCCTGGTTTAGCTCCCAGCATCCACACAGCAGTTCACAGCTGTCTGCAACTCCCACACCATGCCTTCTAACTCCCTCTTGCAATAATCATAGGCTTCTGCAACTGTGTGCTGCACACACACTCACAGATCGCATATATACAGATGAATTTAAAAGAATAAGAAGCTACATCAAGCCCATGGATGTTAAGCCAATAACCATAAGACCCATGAAAAAGATAAGAAAGCCAAAGATAAATAAAGGCAAAAATAAATCAAAAGACAAAAAGGCAGTTTCTTCTCAACATAATACAGAGATAGTTGAAGAGCTAGGTTCTGGATGCAATGCCATGCACAACTGACATAAGATGAATGTGTTTTGATAATAGCATTGTTGATTGCTTCCAGAGTTTAAGGTCTCCAGAGCACAAATCTCTATGAATCTGGCAAGTTTAGAATAATGTAAACAGATCTAATATCCATAGAGACCATTTTAAAAGTAAAGGTGAACGTTGAACGTATTTTTCAAAAGTTGATATTTAACTGCCCCTTGAAGGAAAGCAAATCCACAAAGAAGGTTAACAAGTTCAGAACCTTGGAGGGGCTCAGTGCTTTATTGAACTTTATTGAGGAGACTCATGGTTTCAACAGCTGCTTCATGGAAACCAAGGATAAGGTGAATGGTTTCTATTTAGTGAGAACTAAAGTACTGTAAATTGCACCAAAGAAGTCAAACAAACCACAAACCACCCTCTTCATACTTTCCTGGTGACTGCTTATAGGAGGGCTCAGAGGAAGGGGACCAGGAACTGACTCAAGGTCCAACCAGACACACAATTCCCGGCTATGCTTTTTATATGTTCATACACACACACACACACACACACTAACCTATATATACACATACCTACACACACACACACCTACATACACACCCATACCTACATATAAATGCATATATGCACATATATTATATATACACATGTACATAAACATATGTGTTTATAATTGCATGTCTATGTTCAAAGCTAAATGACTAGTAATAGTGGAAAGATGTAAATAATGTCCATCAATTGATATATGAATAAACAAAGAAAATCTACCCTGTAAATAGAAAGAAACATTGTTATGGATGAAACTTAAAGACTATGGGGTAAGTGAAATAAGCTAAAAAATAATTCTGAATCACTCTACTTGCACAAGATACTAGATTATTCCAGTTTATAGACACTGTAAAAATTGGAGTTCGAAGGGACTGGAGGCAAAAGAAAAGGGAAGTTGTCATTTATGGGAAATACAATTTTAGTTTGCAAGACAAGAGGCTTAGAACCAGGCTTCAGAACACTGTGATGAATTTTTTATTTTCCTTATTTTTATTTTTGTGATTGCAATTTAATTATTAAGTTTGTTCCTTTCCCTTCCTCCAAACCCTTTTATCTCTTCCTCCTAGCTCTCCTTCAGATTCATCACCTCCTCCCACCTGTTTGTCATGGTGAGGCACTTCATTAGTCCCAGCACTCAGGAGGCAGATGCAGGCAAATCTCTGAGTTCAAGGCCCGCCTGAGGCACATAGTGAGTTCCAGGACAGCCAGCTCTTCATGGAAAACCCCTGTCTTCTAACTGTTGTTGCATGCATATATGTATGCACATATATATTCCTAAATATAACATGTTTCGTCTGACAATGCTATCTGTCTGTATGTCTTCAGAGCTGACTGGTACATCTGAAAATGATTATGATAGTAAATATATATATATACACATAAAGACACCTCGGTCAAAATTCTGTTCCTGCGTGGAAGAGCAATTTTGACCTTGGCTAGCCAACTCTTTCAAATAAACCTCTGCTGATTACATCCAGGTATGGTTTCTTGTGATTTTGGGGTGGTCATGATTACCTTAGACTTGAGGAAGGGTCTCTTGAGTTTGGGGGTCTTCATTTGGGGGCTGGTCCTGGATTTTGTGACCACCCTAATCCAAGAACCCACTGGGAGGTAAGGGAACATCGCGGTTTTCTGTCTTTCTGTCTGGTTGTTGTGTGACCTTCTGTCTAAATTGCCTGGTTTCTGATTTTTCATGTGCTGGGTTATCTAAATCGTCTGATTTCTCATGTGCCATTTTGTCTAGGTTTGTCTAAGTTATTTGGTTTCTAAGTTGTTTGTGCCCGTCTGTCTGAATTATTTGGTTTCTGAAAAGTGCACTTTCGGTTTAGACTGGCAACTGTTTCTATCTCGTGAGGGGCAGAAAACCATTTCTGTCTCGAGAAGAGATAAACGAGTGATTAGCAGATGTGCTGGGGAGTCACTAGCTGCCGCACCCTCAGAGACATTTGGGGGTTCATCTAGGTGCCAGAGATGATGTGGAATCCCTCTCGGCTGACATTGGTGTTTGTGACGGGTTTTTGTTAGTCTCTTTGTGTGTTAACAATGGGACAGAGAGAAGTTCAGAAATGGCCACCACTGCCTAGGGCAGCGGTTGTTGTGCTCTCATGACAGTGTGTCTATTTTTGGGTTGTTCATTGCTGGTGTGTTAGAAATCTGGTAGACTTGGTCCAGCATAGGCTGGCCAAGTTGTCTGAATCTGTTAAATCTGAATCTGTGAAGACTGACCTCGTTGTCTGGTTATTGGAGTCTTACTTGAGAGGCAGAGGCAGGTGGATTTCTGGCTTTTTCTATACCCTTATTGTGTAACTTGGTCTGCGCCTGTGACAGGGGTGAAAACTGTCTGTATTACCTGGTTTATGTGCTGCCCATGAGAGGGGTAAACTATCTGTGTTGGTTTTTGTGTTTTCTTGACAAATCGTCTGTATGTTAGCCGTTAATCTACTGTGTTAAACATCTTGAGTTAAAAATAGGTAACATGATCACCAGCAGAGAAAGAGATGAAGCCGCCGGTACAAGAGTACTGCTGCAGAGAGGCGGGCAGGTCCTTTAGTAAGGGGCACCCACCGTGGTTCGTGTTTGGACAGCCTGCCTACCACATGTAGGGTATCCTCCAGGTAACACCAAATGGAGGGCACTCTCTCCCAGCCGGCACTTGGTGGGAGACAGCTTGTGGTTCCCCAGCACAGTCTCCTTGAACCACCCAGCCACGCAAGTTGGCCACCACCTAATTTGGTGTATGTGTGACTGTACTGGGGACCTCGGGGTCACTGCTGTAACTAATTGGTGGCTTTCCACCTGCCACCTATGAAGATAGATAGGGCCCAGGTAATTAAAAACCTGGCAGTGGAGCCAGGGCAGCTGGACAAACAGCCCCAGCAAGATTATTCACCTGAGAGTTATAATTATATATTTTTTATTAAAAATATAGTGAGTGAATAGCGCTGAGATTTTGAAAAAAAGGAAAAGTAAATAAGTAGTGCTGAGACAAGTCACGTGATATGACTCCAGTTTAGAAACTCTGAACCAACAAAACTGCCTGCAGACAGGTTAGACAGGTCAGGCAGGTTGCCTACTACAAGAAGTTACAGGCTGTCCTGAGTCAGAGAGCCAAAAGAATGGGCCTCCATTTTGGTACAGATACAAATTTATAGTAAAAAGTAAGTTAGTAATCAAAGCAATAGATAGGCCAAGATCCCTCAGGCACCTAGATCTAGTGCCCAATATAGTCACCTAGATAAACCTAGTAGAAGAATACCTTTCCCCCCATAAAAGCCTTTCTTCCGCAAGACCCTTGTAGGTTCTGGTCTTCAGGAGTGAAGAGCAAGAGAAGATACTGGGAAAAAAATGTTCCCTCAGACATAGGCACCCCATCAATTGATCAGGCCGTGGTCAACAGCAGGTTACAGAAGGTAAGGGACACCCAAAGGTCCACGCCAGATCCCGTTGATAGATCTTGTGTAAGAACATGAGACCCCACTAATTTTAACCAAGGCACATGAGGTTAAACAGGGAGGCTAGAGAGACTACAAGATAAGTCATTAGAAGATTTAGTGTAAGTCTAGAGTAAAGGAGTGGAGAAAAAGAATGGAGAAGAGGAGTAGAGAAGAGTGGAGAAGATTTAGTGTAAGTCTAGAGAATAGGAGTAGAGAAGATAAAAGGTTTAGTGTAAGATAAAAGGTCTAGTGTAAGTTGCTGAGACTAGAGAGAGGTGAAAGAAAAGAAAGGTAACAGGAAAAGAATTTACAGAAAGCAGAGAAGAGGGACTCCAATCAAAGGGATATAAGAAACTCCTTGAAAAAGACCAGTGTGCACATTGAAAGTAAAGAGCCAGCTTCGGGGTCCAAGAGGGCCCTAACAAATAGAAGCCAGGGCCAGGAAATCCCAGGCCTTGAAAAACACCCCAAATGTTGAAGATACTAGCTCTGTATGAAGACAGCTATTGAGATAGATGGGGCAGCTTGGAGCCACCCAACTCTTGATAGACAGAGGGTCTTCCTCTAGGCCAATGGGCCAAAATGTATTCATGAACTACCCGAAAAATGGTGGACTAAGAGATGGGCTGGATATCCCATTCATTTATGGTCATCCTAGAATGTTCCTACCCTCTGTCGGGTTGAGACTTACTCCCCAGGATGGGGGTCCAGATACACTTTCTACCCGACGGGCTGCAACTAATGACAAAAACTCACAGGTAGAGGAAAGGCTTCTCCTACTGACTCCAGCCAGGAGCCGCGGTAACCTGCTTTACACACGGGAGCAGTTTTCTCCATGCTGGTCAGAGACAAGCCAGCACTACTGTTGTGGACACAAATGTCATCTGGGCTGACTCCCCACTCCTGGGACCATTGGTGCAGAGAGTAACCTTGGAACTTGGGGCCAACAAGAAAATCAACATCTGCATGGTTATTTTTTTGCTTTTGAGGAAAATGGTGACAAAAACTATTATTAAAAATTAGACAATTCACCCAAAACTCCCAGGGACTAAACCACCAACCAAAGAATACATATGAAGGGACCCATGGCTCCAGCTGGATATGTAGCAGAGGATGGCCTTAGCAGGCATCATTGGGAGGGGGGGCCCTTGTCCTGTGGAGGCTCAATGATCTAGGGTAGGGGAATGCTAGGAAGCTGAGGCAGGAGTGGGTGGGCTGGTGAGGGAGTACCTTCATAGAAGCAGGAAGAGGGGGAGGGGAGAGAAGGGTTGTGGAGGGGAAACTGGGAAAAGGGGTAACATTTGAAACGTAAATAAATAACATAATCAATAAAAAATAAAAAAAATTAAATTTCACAAAACAAAACAAAAAATTAGCCAATTTATATTCTTAGTTGAACACTCCAAAACAGTAAGTAAATGACCAGCAGAGAACCATAAACTAATTAGCACGCCTTCCTGTCCTGGGTTATTACTACATTCATTCACAAAGCATATTCATTTATTGTAAGGTAATGAAACATATTTAAAGAAACAAAATAGTTGCTTTCTGCCAAGCACAACAGCAAAGCAAAAGCTTATGCATAGCTAAGAATTCTGAAGCTTATATCAAGGACAGCCAGGGCTGCTAAACATATCTGGCTTACATAAGGGAAGTAGCATCCAACCATGGTGTGTAGCAATGTTGACAAGTCCCTCCAACTTAATCCCACTTGAATTAATGCATGTGGAGATTTCACTCTAAACAAAACTAAGCTCTGGGTTTATTTTACTTCTTTCTGCTTTACTGGCGTTTCTTTGAAGCTATTCCTGTAAACATCTCCAGTCTCCAATTTTTTTTCCTCTGCTTCAGTGGTACACGCCAAAAACTCCTCAAATAAAACAGTACTAGCAGATCCTTTACTGATAATACTGCTTATGAAAGGGGTTTAAGTGTTACAAATTAATTCCATATTCACATACAAACATATTATTATGTTTAATTATTATTATTATGTTATTATACAAACACATATTATGTTGGTGTTAAGAGGCAATATATTCAGTAGCAGAAGAAAAAACCTCCAGTGTTGGTCTATGCAGGATGCATTTTTTTTAAGGTCATAGCCCACAGACTAAGTGGCTTGTGGACAGCAGAACTGTTTCTCTCATTTTTGGAAACTGACAAGGTTATAGTTAAGGTACTGACATATTCATTACCTGATGATGATGTTATTTTTAAAGGATGACTGTTCACTGTGCCTTCATCTTATATCTCTTTCACAAGGGCCCTGAGCCCATTCAAGAGACTTTACCAAATCATTTCTAATTACTCCAAATGTTAAAATCAACATAGCAGGTGAAGTCTCAATCTATGTATTTCGAGAGTACAAGTTTATGGGACATAGCACTTTCCAAATGGTATAACCAGTGAGGTTCTCTAATGTCTATTCCTGAAAAAAGCTATGTGAAGTTCATTGATAAATTTATGCAGCCTTTTTGTATTTACATAATAAAGGAAGTGGCAATGTGAACAGTAAAACTATGTCACAGTAACACAAAAGTATAAATGATGGCCAGTTAGTGAATGCTTACAACAGATGCCAATCAAATTTGGAACAGTTTTATCTTAATAGCCCTTTATCTGAAGGAGATAAAAGTCATATAGAGAATAAAAATACAAAACCAGAAGCACTTTTGAAAGAATGAAAAAAAGTGAGATAAATAAATATAAAACTGGTTTTTAGCATAAAGCCAATCTGAATCATTGTGAATAACTCTTTTTATATAAAATTATATCCAGTGTGAATTATTTTATTGACCATCTTTGACTTTTTGTCATCTGATATGCCAAGTGCTGGAAGCCCTAACTGGAACAAAAGAGCAGGAGAAGGATATTAAAGGGATACAAGTAAGCCACAGAGAAGTCAAAGTATTCCTATGTGTAGATGCTTCAATAATATACATAAAGTATCCCAAATATAATATCAGAAAATTACTAGGAATATTCAAAACTTTCAACTAAGTGGAAAAATACAAAATTAACTTACAAATTTCATTAGCCTTCATATATACATGTAACAAGCACATTAAGAAAGAGCTCATGAACACATTACCATTAACGTTAGCCTCAAAATAGTAACATATCCAGAAATTAACCCAACCAAAAAAGTAGAATTTTATAATGAAAAAAAAAATATATATATATCATTGAAGATAGAGACTGAGAAAAAAATTAGAAAATGGAAAGGCATTCCATGCTCATGATCAGTAAAATTAACACTGTGAAAGTGACTAACTTATCAAAAATGATTTACAGACTGGTGTAACTGTAATCAAAATCTCCATGATACTCTTCACAAAAATTGAAAAGGAATCCTAAAATTCATATGAGCCCACGAAAGACCCAAGACAGCCAAAGTAGCCGATAATGCCACAGGATTAGTATACTACATTTCAAGCTTTGTTAAAAAACTATAATACAAAAGTATGATATGGGTACAAAAGCAGAGATATAGATCAGTAGAAAAAAAATAAAAAATACCCCAAACATGAGTTCATATAACTATGGCCATATCTGACAAAGATACCTAAAACACAACTTGAGGGAAAGACAATATCTTCTACAAACGGCTCTGGGAAAACCAAATGTCCATGGGTGGAACCATACAATTAGACTTCTGTCTACATCTTGTAATGGAATAATATCCAAAATATACAAAGAACTAAAAAAACACACAAGAAAACAAATGACTCAGTAAAAAATAAATGGGCTATGTATTTTAACAGAATTCTCAAAATAAACAGAAGTTTAGATAAGAAATATCTTATTAATTATTCAATATCCTTAGTATTTAGGTAAATTCAAATTGCAGCTACTCTGAGAAGTCTGCTCACCCTAGTCAGATGGCTACTATCAAGCAATCCTCTGATAAGTAAGGAAGGAACAGGAGGGGGGAACTTTTATTCACTGTTGATGGGACTATGAATTGGTACAGCCACTGTGGAAAGCAGGAGAAAAAGCTAAAACATAAATCTATGATACTACCCAGGTATCCCACTCCCTGATATATACTCAAAAATCCCTGTCATCCTAGAATACAGATTGCTCAGCCATGTTTTTTGATGGTCTATCCACAAAAGCTAATCAATTGAAACAACTTAAATGTCATCCATTAAACTAATGAATGAGTTATGAAAACTGTGGTACATATTATACACAATAGAATTCTATTCAGCTGTAAATACAATGAAATACCCAGGCCCAGAAAGACAAGTATTGAAAATTCTTTCTTATTTCCAGACCTAGTCCCAAATCTTGAAATCTGAGTGTATGAGTTGCAGTGACCTCAGAACAGGAAAGTAAGAACAGAGATGGGGGAAAGCGATCTTCTGGGGGTCAGGCAGTAGAAGACATGTGCTATGGATGAGGGTAGATGGATATAATAGAGGTGTTCTAATTGGGAAGCAGGAAGAAAGGTAAATAAAGAAGTAGAAGAAGGAGGTATGTAACACCAAGGATGTTTGAAACAAAAAGAACAGGGAAACATTTACAAGCTTACTTTAGATATATTACAGATATGTATTGTGTATGCATACATACATTGCATTGGGTATATACCTACTTATTTAAGTGATGTTACAATGTACAGAGTTACAGTTGTTTCCCCAAGCCCATGGATTATCTAACATAAATCCATGAATTTGGAAATAACTCCTTCAAGTCGCTTTTTAGTTAAATGTAAGGCACTTTACAAACATTATGATCTATTCCTATTGTCCTTGGTTGCCTTCCCCAGTGTGAAAGACCATATTGCTGAAGGCAACACCTACTTCAAACTCAGGAGTTAAAGGAATTGAGCTGAGACTGAGCTGAAAGCCTTCTCCCAGAGGATTGGCTTCATAGCGTCTGAATATACTAAGCAAGCTGCTAAGAGAGAGGAATTAATCAGTAGTCCTCCCTAGCTGTAAAAACTACAGATACAACAATTAGGCGATCAACATTTTCTCAATGGCACAATAATAGCAGTTTTATCTTAGGGTAACTGGAAGCTTTCTAATTGTATTTAAGGTCATCCACTCAATAGGGGGATATTCATGCCTGAAACTGTACAGCTAGCCAACGACCCATGACTGGAGAGATCATGGTCTTGAAAGAACCTACTACTGTTATTTTCTTTAAGTCTGTACCATTTATAACTATATTCTAAATATTTACCTTTATACCCACAGGTAAGTGTACCTCTTGGACCTCATTAAAATTTCTTTTTTGCAACAGATAGAGACTGTTACAGAAGTCCACTTGTGGTCAGAATGCAGAGAATTAGTGACTATGACAACTCTCACTGATCCTTGTGCAATGCAACCCTTACATCTAAGCTTAGGAGAATGTTGGGGAAGAGGAAGCAGAAAGATTCTAAGACCTAGAAGCCCAGGATGGCTGCCGCTAGATAGTGTCCCAAAGGCATGATAGGAAAAATGCACCTGCAGAATTGCAACAACATGATTGCCTAGACAAGACAAGCATTATGACATCACCAGGTAGCACAGCAACCTGGACAAGGGGTGTTCCATATAGTCCCACCCTAATTGAAAAGCATGGTGGTTAATCGGGGCTGAGAGAGGGAGGATCAGTTTCCTCAAGAGATAAGATCCCACATCAGATGGCCAATCCCAAATAGTTACCCCTGGCCACATATGCATGAATACAACAAATGCTAAAGACCTTCAGTAGGTTGAGTGTACACATCTGCAAATATGTACATATATATGTATAAGTATACTTAGACATGCATATATATGTGTGACAGTAATAAATCATAGATGAGGGAGGGAGAGGGGAAAATATTGGAGTAATTTGGGGAAGAAAAGTTATGATATGGATATAATTCTTATGTATTAAGTCCTAAAAAATAAATTAATAAAAATTTAAAATAAAAGATATATTCTTTATATTGTAAACATAGTATTCAAGCATTTCCTTTTTACATTATTTTTATTTGATATATATGATTATTTCTTTGCATATATACACCACATGCATCCCTAGTGTCTGGGGTTGGGTTGGAAAACTGAAGTTATAGAAGGCTATAATCTACAATGTGGATTCTAGAAACCAAATATATTTTTCAGAGGCCCCACAGAAATATATGTCTAAACAAAAAATAGATTAATATAAACATATAATTAAATGTAGTAAATTAAATATCTACTAGATTGATTAAGGAAACATGTACAGCTGATCTGCGTATAGTCACAGTATAAGTACTTATTATATTCTATAAAGTTGTTGAGAAGATATGAATTAACAATTATGGATTCATTGCTCCTTGCCAAAGACAGTGTTGGATTTCTGTGAGATTCTAGTCACAAGATGTTTTATCCACAGTCATTGCACCACAACTTTGTTTTAAGTATATTGCTATTTCAGGATACTTTAATTTATATTGTCAATTCATTAGTATTGAGCTCACAGCCAACAACGCTATGACTCATGACTGAATGAAGTTTATCTGAACATATATTTGCTTAGTAAGGCTCATCATAACTTGTAATGTGCTTATAAGGGACTTGGCATGTGTCTTTAAATAATCTGCAAACAGGAGTAGAATATTGATTTGGTGTTTCTATAATTTTTACTGAGTAGGAAAATTAACAAGTAAAACCAGAATCGACTGTGCATAGATATCAATGCCAATTTGCTTTTAATTAGTACAAAATTCAGACTCCATAAATAAAATTACCCAGGCTTGGTTCCTTCTCCTAGGAGATTAAGGGTTTATCAGGATACCTAAGTCTTTGCCCTTTCTGAATTATTTTAGAACTGAGGATATCTAGTCTAAATTCAGCCAGAGAGTAGACCGAGTCTTTCATAAATTTAGCTTTCCTATTTATTCTTACAGTAGACTCTGATTGAAATCCATGTACCTTTCCTTAAAAAAAAAAAAAATTATACACATTTCCAGTCATTGAATTCCACACACTCTCAAACAGATAGCCATCATTTACATTACTCAGAGAGCCATTGGTGTTGAAGGTACCCTTAGCATATGAAAGGTCTCCGCTCTATGTGATCATATTTCAATGAGAAACATAAAGCAAATCTATATATTTTCATAGTATAAATTTCTTGGTTTAAATTCAAGTAGTCATAATTGCAATGGACAAAATTGTGTAATGGTTTAGGGATAACTGTGGGTAAGAATGGTTTAAACTGTACAAAGTTTATACTGTACAAAATAAGAAATGTAGATCAAGAGTTAAGGTCTGCAGTTCTTTGTTACCTCGAGTTCCAAGCAAGGGGTAAGGTAGGGCACTGGTTTGGTCATCCTGATAAACTCTTAGAAACAGTGATCATGTGAGTGTTCACAGAACTTTGTTTATTGTTTTGCTTGTTCTTTGACTATTTGTGTTTATTGTCTTGCTTGTTTGCCCTATTTGCATCTATTGTATTGCTAGACCCTCAACCTAGAACTGACCTTAATAGTTACATGTAATTAAAATGGTATAAAAGCAAAAAGGAGGAGGGGGATGAGATGGGGGCTTCTAGGGAGGTGAAATGGGGAAAGAGAATGACATCTGAAATGTAAATAAATAAAATATCCAATAAAAAAGTTGATATAAACCATTGTGTCATTGTTCACGTGATGGAGTAGACTTGATGGCATTTTTTGGATGAGTGCTGACGTCAAGTGCTGAAATGAGTTAGAGAGGAGGGGGACCAGTATGTAATCAAAGGAATTGTAGGCTAAGGTTCAGTCACTTAAGAAAATGTATTCAGTACATAAATTGAGGTAGAAACAATAGAAATAAGGCAAAATGAAGAAAGGGTAGAAAATTAAATTTAGTAATAAAATGTTATATCGGCCAAACTCAACCCCAAAAGCACAGTGGTCACTAAATCATTCCACCAATCAACAAAAATTAAATGACTTATGTACATACAGTTGTAAGTGTCTAAGATGAGAATATTATCTTTATACCATCTTAGTTTTGAAGATCATGAAAGGACATCATAAACCCCATTTGTCTCCATTTATAAACTGGGCCTGTTTTGGGGATGAAGGCTATAAGGCACCAGCTCCAGGAATAGACCATAAGTCTCAGGAACTAGAACATAAGACACCAGCTCCAGGAACAGACCACGAAATGCAGAAACAAGGTCATAAAAACCCCTCCCAAAGAACAGTCTGAAGATAACCATAAAAATGGGAAAATATCCTATCTCAGGATGTGGCACATGTTTTGGGTAACCTATCCCATCCTATGGTTAAACATTCATGACATAGGAATGCAGACCACTAACTACCTGTGAGGCCCTAGCACCTAAAATGAAATTTTAGATTACCTAATTATTCTAGAGAGTTCCCCTGGTTCCCTGTAGGAAGGTTTGTGAGCCTTTGTCTCGGGTAGCCATTTTGAAAAATGGTTGATCCCCACATGCAGATTTAGTTATTTGTCTTTGCATACTATCTAAGTCTGGGGTCATCCTTTAGCAATTTTCTTTAGCAATTGCTACTACTAAATTGCTCACTAACGATTTAATTGATATAAGTAAACTTCAGAAGAGCCAAGTCATTATCCTCAGATTTCTCAGATTTTAGACATCATCTCTATAATAAAAGAATTTCATCATTTACTGAATTATTCATTTTATGATACTTCATCTCTTAAATTAAATATATAAGAAAATACCAATGGAACTCTTAGGTATATATTTTTAAGACTTATTTTTTTATTTCATGTAGATGTTTATAGTTCTGACTGCATGTCTGTGCACTGTGTATGTGCATTGTCTGTAGAGGCCATAAGAAAGCATTAGATTCCCCAGAACCCTAGTTATAGGTGAGTGTGAGCCTTCTGATGAGGGTTAAAGGACCAGATTTGGGTCTTCTGCAAAATTGGCAAATGTTCTTAGCCACTGAGCCATCTCTACCACCCAAGTAATACACATTTTAATCAGACATTTTAGTTCACTCTTCACTGTAAGCTAGTATATTTGAATAATGTTTATTATTAAAATTAAAATAATAAAATTCAAATGTGAATCAATTTCATAACCAAGATTTCCAAACTGCAAAGTTGTCAGAAGCATAGACTATAGAAAAGACTTATTTTTCATGCTGAAAGATGTGTGTGGGAAATAAAGTAGCAAATGCAAGAGAGAAGACACAGGTATCAAAGATGAATCACAGAGGCTTGAAGGTGAGACCAGAGAGGCTTTAACTTCAGAGATGTCATCCAGGCACCCCTGATGTTGTTGCTATGGTGACAAAGACATGACCACAGTCTTTATTCTCAGAGCCAAGTAGTATACCTCACCAGTGATTGCAGGGGAGCCTCTGTATTTTGATGGCTTGAACTCTGGGTCAGGCTTATTCTTGTCAGTTCAGAATCCTCCTCCGTCATGACATCTGGATTCCCAGCTCTTACTTAGGCCCATCATGCCCAATCATTAGTCTTTTCCACATTACTTTGAGCTCTTACTTCTAGATTCTTTGACTAACCAAAAAGCATGCTACAGAGTCCTTAAAATCGTGCCTCCATATCTTTACTTCTAATTGCTTCCTTTCTTAGTTTTTATTGTAATACAGATGGAAAAGAAAGAAAGAAGGGTGGGAGGAAGGGAGGAAGGAAGAAAGGGAGGGAGGGAGGGAAGGAGAAGATGAGAGAGAGAAGTAGGAAAGAAAGAGAATGAAATGGAGGAAAAAAGGAAAGGAGGAAGCGAGGGAGATATATGAAGGGTATAATCATCTTGTTAGTAGTCTCAGAGTCAGGTTTTGGTCCATATTGGCCTTGGTATATTCTAATTCTTTACTTAACAATATAAAAATGCCAGTGATCTCAGTGGTAATTTTTTGCATGTTTATGTATGTATGGGTTTGGTATATATGCTTATCTATATGTGTGTTCACATGTCTATGGGCACTTGTGTGCTTTCACATGTGTATAAACACTTGTGTGTGTTTGTCTGTCTTGGCATGTAGAAACCAGAAGTAGGTACCACTCTGTTTTTCAACATTTATTTACTATGGCAGGTTCTCTTGCTGAATCCAAAGCTCAGTGATTCTAGATATCACAGATAGCTGACTTTCCTCCACACCAGCTTTTATGTGAGTTCTGGAGAATCAGACCTCTGGTCCTCAGGCAGGTGCTTTATCCAGTGAGCTATCTCCCCAAAGCACTGACAAATAGTTTTTGATGAAGTTAAAAGCTTCTAAGAATGTTTAGAATATTATATTCACTATAAACAAGTTTTGTAATCATATAAAAACTCTTTTTAAAAAACGTGCTCCATCAGAACATAAAAAGAAACCTCTAGAGGGGAAACAAAGGTTCTGTGATTTAATAGACCCTCCAAGCAGTCTCATGACAGAGGCCTATGTATTTCCTTAAAAAAAAAAATCTTCAAAAGCTATCCTCAACACTTCAAACATTCTAATTCAAATAGCACAGTTAATGTAAACTCACTTTAATCTTCTTGCAAATGTCTGTAACAAGCGAAAAGGAAAAAACCTTTCTCTCTTGATGTTACGTTTTATAGGCTACCCTCTGCTTCTTCGCTGATTAAAAGGGTGATTCTCTGCTTCTATTCTGACTTAATGAAGAAGACCTTAAATGCTGCTGTCATTTATAGAGAACATGCAGCCATGAAGTTTCCCTAAAAGATTTTACCTCAAAGGCCTGAAAGGTCAGTCCAACGTGGTAGCCCTCGGACACCATTATTTTCCATACACACTCCTTCATTGGTCGGTAGTCATCCGGATAATTGGGAGACTGAATCTGCCCTTCATTTTTCCTTATCTCCCCTCCACAAATTGCTGAAGAAGGCAAAATAAACAAACAAACAATTAAGTCCCACCCAACAGGTCATTTTGCCCGTACTTTTCTTCAAAGTATTGCAGGTTAGTTTTCTATGAGAATGCAAAGACCATGCCATAAAGAAAATGAAGGCTATGCAGCTAGAGTGCTACCAAGATTATAGAATGAACACAGTCCCTTAACTGTGTGCATTAGAGGATGACCAACCAAGGAGTGTAGAAGTTTTCATTCCTGTGGCGCCCTAACAAAAACTAAAGTCGATTTTTGTTTTTATTTATCTTGTAATGTCATTGTGCACTTAGTTTTTCTGTGATTCCTTGTGACGATTTGTAAAGAGCTCACTAGCAAAGAAGCTTCACTCTGAGCAGAGCCCCTGCAGCTTCCGACAGCAGTGGTGTGCAGTATCCATGGGTCTGTCCAGTAATCCCCTCCCCTGGCAGGACATGAATATTTAAAACAAAACCTACCATTTATTTAAAATTTTAAGGGAAGTAAGACTCTCCTGTCTTGGAAACGATGTAATGATGTAATCTCCTGTATGGAGAAGGGATTTATCCCCCAACAACCCACTCAAAAAGCTGGTTTACAGCCAGAAAGCTGGATGCCAGCTCATTGTCTTTAAAAGAAAGTAGAACAAACGCATGTAATAAATTCTTTCTCACATGCTGACTCTCCCATTTAGACAAAGAATTCTTCAGAACTGTACACAATCACCCTCTGTACAGTTCCCTAGAATGGGGTATTTTACCACTAGAGAGGTCAAATAGATTTAAAAAAAAAAATTCAGTACAAAGAAAATTTCTAATTTTTCTTAGCATCTCACAGCAACATAAAACAAACATAAGAAACGCTGTCTACTTGCTTTGTCTTGCCTGTTTTATTACTGTGTCACTTACACTAGAAAACCTCTTCTTGCCATTTAAACTTGTCGAGTATTTATATTAAAATCATCCTGTGAACATCAATATGTTGGCTCAGAAAAATTATATAATGGCAAAATAAGCTTCCCATATTGTTTTAATGAAATGAAAGGAAACTGAGTTCTGTTGAGATGCTGGGGAATGAAGTGATCTCCTAAACGTAATGTGACTTGCCTTCATAGACAGCTGCAAACCCTTTTCCTACCCAGTTACTGCTGCTACGGAACTCAATCCACAGTCTGCTGTCGGTAGACGTAAGGACTCCAGCCACTTTGTCCCCACAGAATCTACCTAAAAGAAATTAAAGAATAAAAAGAGGTTCCTAAATATGAATATGTATTAAATTACACACTGTGCATTGAATTAGACTAGCACTATATATATATGTATATATATATATATATATATACATATATATACATATATATACACATACATATACATACATCATCTACATCTATATCTACATCTACATAAACATCTACATATACATGCACAATTTCTGGCAATTAGAGTAGTGGTTCTCAAACTATGGGTGGCAATCCCTTTGGCAAACCTCAAGTTTCAAAAATATTTACATTATGATTCATAACAGGAGCAAAATTACACTTATAATGATGTAGCAATGAAAATCATGAAGAACCTGTATTAAAGAGTCAGAGTATTAGAAAGGATGAGAAGCACTGCTTTAGAGCCATAACTTTATCGTAATATCTCTTAAATGAAGCACTCTCTTCAGACAAATTCAAAATCTTCAGTCAACTGACAGCCATATCATTATCTGCTAAAGAACTAAGGGTTAACCTCCCAAATTCATAAAAGATCACGTGATGCTTCAAGATGATGCTGTGACTCTATGGGAAACAAAAAAAGTCTCAAGTCCTCCTGAGACTTTAGACCAATTATCAACGTGATCACCCCTAGAAGGGTACGATATGCTCCAAACACAACGAGAAGTTTCTTCCCTCATCAAGGTAATGACAACACCTCAGAACAAAATACGTAAGATGCTCTAGGTGTCTTATATTATTAACACACACCCTGTCTCAAATAAAACTATAATAGTCTGTGGCATTGTAACCAGAATAGTCATATCAAGTTGATTCTGAATGCTGACCGTATTCTGTGTACATATGTATGAGCTATTGGGGGACAATGAGCAAAGTCACAGAATTAGTCCTTCCTTCCATGTCACCCTTCCTTAGACTCACTAACATGATCCAAATCTTTAAACACACACACACTTACACATGATATAAAATAACTCTACAATCATACTATACCGTTAACCATTCTTATACTTGTTTTTATTTTAAATTAACATACAGCTACTAAATATCACTGTGGCAATTTTGAATGAACTGTGTTTAGTGTGTTCTCCTTCTGTCTCATCTCACCCCTCCCCATTATCCTATCGTCCTGTATATCCACTTCCTTCTGTCTCTTTTCCTTTCAATCCCTGTGTCCTTTAGTCCAGCATCTGTCCAGCATCATGACCTAAATTTCCCTCCATTAGTCTCCTTTCTCATTGGTGAGGCTTCACTCACATTTATAACCACAATGTATAAGCACGTATGCACTGTTGGCTCAGATTAACGTATGAGACAGAGCACAAACTCCCAGAATTACCGTGCAGGTCTGTGGACTGCTGAAAACAAACATACCCATAAATTTAAAGTAAAAAAAATAATTTGAATAAAATAAAAGTTCATAGGAAAGGTCAGTAGGTAAAGAAATACCTTTGAAACTATGCATTAAATTAAAGAGATGTGGTAAAGGACAGCACTGCACTCACTGTTACATGCATGCAAACTACGGACATATCTGTTCAAATGTATCCTCCATCTTGGAGGGTGTGAAGTGGTAGCCAGAGTCTCTGTGATTCTAACTCCTTTCCTGGTGAGCTGATGCTGTCAGTCAGCTATTTCATTCATAGCTCAATCTTTCAAGGAACACTAGGGAGAGATTTCACACATTATCTGCGTCACACTGAGTCAGGTCTGGTGGACCCCTCTGCACTGAACCAGGGAAGCAGATGGTGCTCTCCCATGAAGTGCTTTCCTGAATACAGATTCAGATTGGACTCCCCAGCTGGGAGCCACTGAAGTGCTTTCTTGGAATTCCAGCTATGCGTGTAATACGTTATTTCACATAGGCTGAGAAACTAGAAACAGTGCTTTGTTTCCCTGGACTTGAAGTATTACATCAGTTTGACTCTTTTTTTGTTCTTGCTTTGTAGTGTTTCCACAGATGGCACAAACTTGCTAAGGTAGTTTTCATATCAAGTACAGCAATGTCCATTCAGCAGGTTTCAGGTGCTAAGGCTAAAGACGGGTACTGGAGAAAACCTCAAGTGAGCAAAGATATGGCTAAAAGTGAAGGGAACTCTACAGTCTGGGAAAGAAAGAACATCAGTGCTGAGGAGCTGCTGGCCTGTGGCTGGGGGTCTCAGCTCCTCCCACTTCTGAGCAATCAGAGGGCAGCATTACACTGCTTCATGCAAGCTCCTTGCATCCTCTGTGGTTTAAAGCTCGGAGCAGACATTCATGAACAGCAGTCTGAGTTGCAGTTACCGACACAAACTACAGGTGACTCTTCTTAGTCTCTGAAAGATTCTTCAAGAAACAAAACTGTGATGTTTATAGGAGGAGAGTACATTTGCTTGTCACAGGAAGGCAGCTAACAGAGATGGACCTGATAACTCACATTTCTTCATTAGGAAAGAGACCACACACACACATGCATGCACACGCACACGCAATGCACTCCATATACATATGTAATCTATCAAAACTATTATCCTTAAATTTCAAATTCAGTAATTTATGTTGTGTGGAATCAATAAGCTTAATCTTTTGGAAGCTATGCTCAATCATTGTGTTCAAATCAAATAATATACCCCATATTTAAGTTATTTTAAAATCAGTGAATCAATCTATTCATCTATTTGTCCTTGAGCAGTTTGGGGTATGGTTGAAAAAACACACAATTAAAAATATAAACAAGTTCAATCGTATAGATTGAAACTGATAACTATTGGAAACACCATCTGCCTCTACCATGTATACAATACAGACACAGCTACAAAGGAAATGACTAATATCTTACCAAGGAGAGGTGACTTCCTCCAGTAACCATCTCTTACTTCAATGTAATCATACCAGCACAAACTACTCTTGTATAGGTCCATCGTGGTAAAATTCAAGACAATCTGCAAAGCACAGGGAGTAAAATTTACTGTTAATATATAGAGATTTGATTGCAAGGGGGAATGCAAGATGACAAAAATAGACTCCTCTTGTCTATATTCATAGAGCCCTGGCAACTTAATTAAAAACTTGAAACTGCATGTTCTTATTCTCATTAGTATGGTCTGCATGTGTGTGAGCACTCACATGTAGGAGATCATGTTAGTGTGTGGGTATTACATGTGCACACCATGTGTATAAAAGTCAGAGGGCAGCCTCAAGTGTCAGTACTCTGACATCTTCCTCTTTGTGTTGGAGAAAAGGTATCTGACCGATCTGGAACTTTGCCACTTAAGCTCTACTGGAGAGAACTCTTGGGAAGCCTCTGCCTCTGTCTTTGCACCTCTGCTGGGATTGCAGGGCCATTCGCTTTGTCTGACACTTGATTCAGCTTCGTAATCTAGAGATCCGAACTCAAGCTATCACTTTACTAAACAAGCCACCCCCCAGCTGCATTCCTATTAATACTTAATAAAAGCAACAGCCACACAATGTTAACCACTGGGTATAGATAGCATTTTAGCAATTAATCTGAAATCCATAGTTTTAATGGGAGCAGTCCTAAAACAAATCGGAACCTTTATTCAAAAAGTTTATTTTGAATTTTTCCTAGGATTAAAGGTTTGAACCATGAATAACTTCCACTTTTTCCATGAATGACTTCTTTTTAATAATTTATTTCAAAGACAACCATCAAGACAACTATAATTATGTTAAAAATAAACACCATGCACTCTGTTCCCAGAACATAATATCTTTGTGTGTGTTGAAATGTTTAAATACAGCTCTAACATTCAGATTTATCCATTTGAGTGTGATTAAAGGCAGATGGCACAGCAGTTCTCCAGATCCAAGAACGTACATGCGAAGGCTTCTGAGCTGGGCGACCTTGCATGCGGCCCTTTATCCTTCTCTTTGTTTGGAACGATGCTGCTTTTTATAAAGATAAAACAGTCCTTAGGAAGATAATTTTCCTCATGGCTTCATAAAACTCTTCATCTTTTCAAAGCTTATCTTTTCTTTCCTCTGTTATACCAAAAGTACAATGGAATTAACAAGAGACATGTACTTCTGTAATGTCAAATTATTTTAAAACCGTTTTGTATATTCAAAAGCTCAATTAACCCTCTGGTACTTTAAATATATCTAATAGGATTTAGGCTCATAATAAATTTGTTCTTTAGAAACTGAAATGGATGATAGCCAAAAGCAATAAATTGTGAATATTTAAAATGCCTTCCTATAAAACTATGGTTTATAACAATGTTCAAACAACCTTTTAGTGAGAGTGGAAAAGCTGGATACAAGTCAAGAGAGAAAGAGGAAGGAGGTAGAAAAAGAGAGAGGGACAGACAGACAGACAGACAGACAGACAGACAAAGAGACAGAGACAAAGATAATAAACTAACCTTCTGACATCCATATTCCAGAGCACCCTGCCAATGCTGATAAAAAAATGCTTTCCTCTTTATTTCATTATTATCAATATGAATATATTAATATCTATTATATTCTGATGAAGAAAAAAGGAATGGGTGTGGATTTGGGTGGGAAGAGAGCTCAGGGAGGGGAAACCGATCAGAGTATATTGTATGAAAACTATCTATTTTAATAAAAATAAATAAATAAAAAATGTTCAATAGCATTAATAATCCAAGAAATCCAAATGAAAACCACAGTGAAGTACTACTTCATACCTATTAGGAAAACTGTTTGAGAAAGACAGAAAGATTAAAAAGTAGGTATGAATGTGGAAAAAAATCCTTGTATACTGTTGAGAATGTAAACTGGTTTACCCATTATAGAAAGTAATGGCTTTTCCTTAAAAAATTGAAATTTATACACTATAGTATCTGCAAATTTTACTTTGTTATATGAAAATATAATTTAAAAAACCCACTATCTTGTTGAGGAGAGGAAAAGAAAAGAAAGGAAAGGAAAAATAAAAGAAATGAAAGCTGATCACTGGGCTGGGGGGAGTCACACACTGGATAAAGAAAAAATATGCAGCAAAACATGAGATCTATACCTAGTACAAAGGCAGGGAACACTTGGAGCAAGCAGAGCAGCTAGGTTATCCAAACTGGTACACTCTGGGTTGGACTGAGAGACTCTGCATTGATGTGCAAGATGGAGATCAATGGAGGAAGAGCCTCTGGTTCTGCATGCATGTGCATGTATGCAAATGAACATGCCTAGTCCTACATACATGTGAACACACGTATATACACCCATGCACATTACACATACACACAAAAACAGGGGAAAAGTAAAAGGAAGCACTACTTATAGTAAAACTCATCCTGAGCCTGCACCTTCACAGTGTGAAGAATCAAGGTCACTGTAAATGAACCTTTTGAAATTTATGTCTAGGTTCCATAATGCTCACTGATGAAATTTTACTACAAAGTTGGTTTCAGTTGTCTATATAACTCAATATAGCCACTTTTGGTTATTAAAAGACAACAACTCCCCAGATTGAGACAGTGGAAATGCATTTCAAGGTTGCAACCCATCACCTTTCTCTTATACCCGTTTTCATAAAATCACCTCTTTGTTTTTAATCTTCCCAATTTGCACATTCCCTCTCTTTCCTCGTTTTGCTTTTCCTTTAATTAGTTTTGTTATCCTAAATAGTTTTTAAAAGTCCCCAAGTACCAAAAAGCACAGTCCAGATCGTTCTTTTCTTTCCTTCTCACGTCTCCTTCCACAACTGACAATAAAAAGATTATATTTCTGAATTATTTTTAGCAACTCTTCCAAACATTTTCTACACCAACAAAACGTTAGACTATTCTTCAGATATGGCTGGAATATAATATCTGGATTTTTTGTTACCTTAATTCCTGTTGTTTGTACCTACTAAATATGAGTGGTAACACCTGTGTTCCATAGTTTTATTTGTATTCTACCTACAGCAGAAACAGGGCTTCAGATCATCTTCATTATGTGAGAAATCCATGACTGTAGAGAGTCAGAGGTGGAATAAAGACATGAAGAAGCTAACTGAGGTTCCTGGGTGGCCTCTCTTAAACTTAAGAGGAAATTTTACAATCCTGTACAAGTAGTTTCAATTTCCCTCCTAAAGGAGGAAAAGAAATTAGCTCAGCTGGAAATACATTTATCATCAAAATCAACCCAAACTGAAAATGATGTGACTGAACCTCTAACAAACAGTTAATACATGAAATCATAGACACACCCTCCACACACACACACACACACACACACACACACACACACACACACACAGAGAGACACACACAGAGCTAGACAAGAGGATAATTCTGAACAGAAGAGTTTCCTATCTTGTTTTTAATCTTCTAGTTTAAGCTCCAAGCACCATGGAGGAACAAAACCGGCCTGACACTAATACGAAACACAGAATCCTTTAGAAGTAGAAAATGTAATAAAGATACGTTTTCTAAAATCAAATCTTGGGGCTGTGACTATGGAGGTAAAACTCTCAGCCTTTGAGTAATGCTGCTAGAAGAATCCCTAGTTGAATTACAAATCAAAAGCACTTGGTAAACACTGGCTTGTTTTCTATTATAATACTTTATATAAACATATTGCTTCTATCAAAGAATAATAAATGAATGCTGCATTAGAAGAAGTATTTCATTCCTGGTGATAATAAGCATCAATTTGAAATTAATCGCAGCGCCTTCGGAACACAAATGGAGACAAAGCAGGGAGGAAGTTCTCAGGTTTCCTGGTCTGTGAGGAGATTCAGTTGCAAAGTTTAAGTGATAGACTTGCAGCTGAGTTTGCTCATTAAAGACTCTGTTTGACAGTGCTGCAGAGGGAGGAATCTTGAAGAAAGGCAGATCAGCTGTTTAAGGGTCTGGACATCTGCAAGTCTCCAGAGCAAGAATCAATGACCATCAGCATGATCAAGACAATGCTGACTGACCCCTTACACAAATTCCATGGCACTCTTCAAAGGGCAATTCCAATAGCATTGGCACCTTTAAGAGATAAGAAGAGGGAACATACGCACTGAGTCCATTTGGTCGATGTTATTTAATGGCTTTCGGAAAAAGACATTTGAATCAAAAGCAACAGAATATAATACATTACTGGACTCTCGCCAGAGGAAACCTAGGGAAATCTGATGCACTGCATTTGCTAGCTACACAATAATAGTAATAGAGTTCTGAAGTCATAAATCAAGTCATTAAACTATTCTATAGACGAATTCTATCTGTAGCTCATTTTCACAAACAAACAGTTGTAACAATTCTCTACCATATTGTCTATGTCACTTGTCTATGTCACTTTGGGCACTGTATTGTCAGAAATGAATATTTATGGCAAACTTATAAGAGCAAAGTTATTGATTACATGCCCTTTGTAATCCAGAAGCTATTGACTGTTAACATTATATCAAAACTTACTTTAAACTACAGGGAAAAAAATTCTTTCTTCTAAAATTAGAAGCTATTCATTATAGTACATAAAAGACTTGGGTTCAAGGTCAAGTCCTTCTCAGATTTTTAGTTTACTTAAACTTTCAAATGTTGAGGAAATCTTTTGAATAGGATGTTATCATATGAAACTTGCACTACCATAATTAGATTGCAAAGGTTTTAGTTGGATTTTGTGAAGGAAAACCAAGTAGACAACCCTCAAGTACTGTGAAATGTACATGTGTGTATCAGGGTCATTGTGAATATTCAAGCATCCATCTTAAGACAAGGGTAGAACCAAGAAATAATACACAAGTAATAAAATAAATAATAAAATAATCCCAATGATATTCTGCTATACACATAGATCAGTACTTTGTCTATTCAACAACAGAGAGGCTTCCTCTGGCAGCAGATAGTAGAGAGACCCACAGAAAGACAGTATGTAGAATGAGAGTATAAATCAGAGAGCTCCATGAGGTCCCTACCCTCAAACATGGGGAACCCAGTGAAAGAGAGGAAGGAAAGATTGTAGGAGTCAGAGGGAATGGAGGACACCAGGAAAACATGGCTCACTGAGTCAACTAAGCTGGGTGCATATGGGCTCACAGAGTCTGAAGTGGCAGGCAGGGGGCCTGTGTGTGTCTGCACCAGTACTTCTGCTGTGTATATATGTGCATATATGTGTAGCTGTTAGCTTCGTGTTTTGTGAGACTCCTATCAGTGGGAGTGGGTGTGGTTTTCACTCATTTGTCTGCTCTTGGGGGTCTTTCCCTCCTGTTGGATTGCTATGTTCACCTTTGCTTTGCATTCTTTTTGTATTTTGTTTTGTCCTTTTTGGTTGTCTCTTGGAGGCCTGCTCTTTTCTGAAGGGAGACAGACAGGGTTCCAGGAGAGATTGGAGGTAGTATGGGAACTATGAAGAGTGGAAGGAGGGGGAATTGTGGTCAGGATGTATTTAATGAGAGAAGAATCTATTTTCAATTAAAAAAATAAAAGAAGTGTAAACAAACAAAGCATCAGTTCATTTGTCACTATGCTGTGAAACATTTATTAAAAAGACATTAACTTTAAAGTTCCGTAAGAAAACCATCCAATTACAATGAGGGATGTAAGGGAACCCAAGAATTAATGAGAGACTTTGGGACTGTCATTGAAGTCTCTGTCTTTATTAAAGTTTAGATGACCCCAAGTAGTCAAACTTTTCTTAGAGTTCAATTATATGGCAGATGGGGGGTGGGGGGGGGGGGAAAGTAGAGATTATATTGTCAAAGGAATTCTTCTACTTAAAAGTGTATAATAGCCAGGCAGTGGTGGTGCACGCCTTTAATCCCAGCACTTGGGAGGCAGAGGCAGGTGGATTTCTGAGTTCGAGGCCAGCCTAGTCTACAGAGTGAGTTCCAGGACAGCCAGGGCTACACAGAGAAACCCTGTCTCGAAAAAACAAACAAAAAAAAGTGTATAATAGTATTTGGGTTTTGAATGTTGTATCAGACATTGCCTGGCATGAAAGACAGTTTTTTTCATGTCTTCTTTACCTGCATTCTCCATCTTTTTCTAGCTAATCGACAACTTCCACATACCATGGAATCTCTAAACATACTGCCTCACCATCAACCTTTGACATAGAAAAGTATTACTCTTCGCTTCCTAGCTAACACAGTAGCTTCCAAACTTATTGCTCTTTGGTTTTTACCTTCATGCACCTAGAATGTTTCCTGTGCTTCGTGACCATATAAATTTTAGGAAAGTCTGCCTCCCATCAGTTCACAAGCGTCAAAGGTTCAAAATCCCTGATGCTTTTCGGCTGACTCATATTTATGTTCTGAAGCATGTTTACTCCTAACTAAAGACCTATTGGTAATTACTAGCTTTAGTGCCCTGACAAAGCTGCCTAGTGTTAGTATCAATTCCTAAAAGTGTTCACAGGTGTGCCTAGATTCCTCTTCCCTTTTCCCATTTCTTGTCACTCTTCCAGTCTTGATGAAAAGCTACCATAGATTCAGTTATCTTCAGACCCCCAATAAAATCTGAGTGCTACTATATACCCACAATAAATTGCATTTTGCTTTCCTCTGATATTTTCCAAATTCAGCAACGGCATTTTTGGTTTACAAGTTTTCATAGTTATTGATATCAAATATTTATTTTACATGTCAGAATATACACCTATTTGAATAAGATCAGAAAGATATATGTGTGTGTGTGTGCATATATATATTTACACACACAATTGCTCACTTTACATATCTTTGGCAATATAAGTGATAGACTGTGAATCATCTTGATGTATAGAGCATAGACAGATGAATTAAAAATGTTTGCAAAAAGAGGACACTTAAATGACAGATTCAAATGGGATATACAGAAAATAAAATATGGAGACTATTCTAACTCTATTTGAGACATAAGCAATCTGCCTTTGTTCAAAGGTCAATCAATTGTAACTCACAGATAGATCAATACTATATGCTTCTGCCTGGTCACCACAACTAAATTCCGAGCCGTGCATCCTTAACTGTTAAAACACCAAGAATAGTCTTAGACTGAATTGGAATCGCTTTACCTTGGGAGACTGGAGCCTTAGAACATATAGTAGTGAACTGACAGCCTTTGATTTTGATTGTGAGAAATGCCCATAAAATCCAACTTTCCGTCTTACCCACTTTGAGTGTATAGACCTGTATTAGTAAACTAGCTTCACATTCTTTTATACTTAGGACCTTATTTTAAAAACAAACATTTTCTCATATAAAAACAATGTGTGTGTGTGTGTGTGTGTGTGTGTGTGTATTGGAGAAAATGAAAAGAAGAAATGTGAATTGGAGGAAATGAAAATAAAATCTATTTATGAGCTTCTTGTAGTGAATTACGCATCCACCTATAATTTTGCCTTTGGTGCATGCCATTTAAAAGTTGACACATTTAGGCATATGATGTTTAACTTGCGATTATACTGTAAGTTCTATACCATATTCATGTTTTCTTGTTCAGTTTCCTTCCCAAGTTTTCATTATCAGATCAATGTTCCAAAAAGTGCTATTGATGAAATAGCCAGTATGTAATTTCAACATTGTACAGGTTTCAAAATGTCTCCCTAGAGATAACCACAATTTCATCTTCCTAGAATTTGAAATCTGCCCATCATTTGATAATATAATTCTATTCTATCTGTGAAGGGTTGGGATTGAAATGGGAGACATCACCATTGGTTTGAGGAACATCCCCCTCACAGAGTGACAGCCAATGACTTCATGGTGAATACATAGAGAACTGCACTTGTAACTCAGAAGGGTTTCTGATGCTTCAGGCTTCTGCTTCTGTGGTGCTCATTCTTACTGTGGGTCGTTTTTAAAAAACAAATTTGATGTGTGAATACCACCAACATTCTATTAAGCTTCTGTGCTATCCGTGTATATTTTACTTGGTACTTTTATTTTATAACATACACAAGTAAGTATTTTTCAACTTCTAATTCAAGTGCTAGGCACTTTTCTTTGAATTTAAAGAATCACATTTCTTCAAAAGAATGATATGATATAAAATTCTAATTTCTCACACATCATTATAAATTATTTCAAAATTGTTTATTGAAAAATGCTGTTTTTAAATTTATTTAAACATGTTCTTTATATATGGATGTATCAAATGTGGACAATAGCCTCAGGCCATGTTAGTCTGTTGATACAAGAGGTTCTTTTGACAATGCCACACACTCTAGGTTCCAGAAGCTTCTCATGCCTGTGTATTAGATTCAGATGTAATTTACTCAGCAACATTGACATTTTAGCCAGCGTTATCTTCCATTTACCAACATTTCACATCTTCAATATACTTTAGAAAAAAAATCTTGGTTTTTTCCAAACAAAAAAATCTATTGGAAACAGGTTTAGAACCACATTTTTTCATGGATTTGGTGAAAACTGTACATTTATAACGGTACAGTTAACCATCCTGGAAAATATTGCATCATTTTGCTCATTTTAGTTGCATAGCAAGGTTTTCTGTTTCTAAATTTAGTTACATATTAGTAACATTTTTTGTTTGAAGACCTCTAGAGTTCTGCTTTAATTCTTTTATGTTCCTTTTGAAGTTTTCTTTAACATGAGGAAAAAACATGTGTGAGAAAAGTAAAAAAAAAAAAAAATTAGAACATATACAATGGGAATATCCAAGTTAACTGTTCGGGAAGAGTCATGGCTGGAGAAGAGAGTCACTGTTTTTAAATCTAATCCTAAAGTAAAAGAAGCTGGTAGAATAATAAGAAGAGATTGAGGATTTATAACTCAACCCTGTGAGGGAAAACTCATGATCCATATATAGAAAGAACAACAAATCAATGGTTAGCTGCAAGCATCTGCCTCTGAATATGTCAGATTCTGGCAGACCTTTAAGGAGACAGCTATATCAGGCTCTTGTTAGCATGCACTTCCTAACATCCACATCAGCATCTACCTTTTGTGACTGTACATGGGATGGATACCATACCAGGTCGAATGGTCTCCAGAAGGCCCCTCCTTCAGTTTCTGTCCCACATTTAGTCTCCATATTTGCTCCCTTGAGTATTTTGTTACTCCTTCTAAGTAGGACCAAGGCATCCACACTTGGTCTTCCTTCTCCATGGGCTTCATGTGGTCTGTGAGTTGAATCTTGGCTATTTCAAGCTTTTGGGCTAGTATCCACTTATCAGTGAGTAAATACCATGTGTGTTTTTTTGTGATTGGGTTAAATCACTCAAAGGATAATATTTTCTAGTTCCATCAATTTACCTAAGATTTTCCTCAAATTCATTATTTTTAATAGCTGAGTAATAATAGTGTAACATTTTTGTATCCATTCCTCTGTTGAAAGATATCTGTGTTATTTCCAGCTTCTGGCTATTATAAATAAGGCTGCTATGAACATAGTGGATCATATGTCCTTGTTATATATTAAAGCATCTTCTTGGTATATGCCCAGGAGTGGTATAGCTGGGCCCTCAGGTAATGCGATGTCCAATTTTCTGAGGAACTGCCAGACTGATTTCCAGAGTGGTTGTATCAGCTTGCAATCTCACCAACAATGGAGGTGTGTTCTCTTTCTCCACATCCTCACCAGCATCTACTATCACCTGAGTTTTTGATCTTAGCCATTCTGACTGGTGTGAGGTGGAATCTCAGGGTTGTTTTGATTTGCATTTCCCTGATGACTAAGGATGTTGATCATTTCTTAAGGTGCTTCTCAGCCATTCGAATTTCTTCAGTTGAGAATTCCTTGTTCAGCTCTGTACTCCATTTTTTAATAGTGTTATTTGGTTGTCTGGAGTCTAATTTCTTGAATTCTTTGTATATATTGTATATAAGCCCTCTATCGGATGTAGGATTGGTAATGATCTTTTCCCAATCTGTTGGTTGCCATTTTGTCCTATTGACAGTGTCCTTTGCCTTACAGAAACTTTGCAATTTTATGAGGTCCCATTTGTCAATTCTTGTTCTTTGAGCATAAGCTATTGGTGTTCTGTTCAGGAACTTTCCCCCTGTGCCCAAGTATTCGAGGTGCTTTCCCCCCTTCTCCTCTATTAGTTTCAGTGTATCTGGTTTTATGTGGAGGTCCTTTATCCACTGATACTTCAGCTTTGTACAAGAAAATAATAATGGATCAATTTGCATTATTCTACATGTTGTCCTCCAGTTGAACCAGCACCATTTGTTGAAAATGCTGTCCTTTTTTCCACTGGACAGTTTTAGCTCCTTTGTCAAAGTTCAAGTGACCATAGGTGTATGGGTTCATTTCTGGTTCTTCAATTCTATTCCATTAATCTTTCTGCTTGTCTCTGTACCAGTACCATGCAGTTTTTGTTTTTGTTATTTTTGTTGTTGTTGTTTGTTTTGTTTTGTTTTTATCACTATTGCTGTGTAGTATGGCTTGAGGTCAGCGTTAGTGATTCCCCAGATGTTCTTTTATTGTTGAGAATAGTTTTCACTATCCTAGAATTTTTTTTTATTCCAAATCAATTTGAGAATTTCTCTAACTCTGTGAAGAATTGAGTTGGGATATTAATGGAGATTGCATTGAATCTGTAGATTGCTTTTGGCAAGATGGCCATTTTTACTATATTAATCCTGCCAATCCATGAGCATGGGAGATTTTTCCATCTTCTGAGATCTTCTTCTATTTCTTTCTTCAGAGACTTGAAGTTCTTGTCATACAGATCTTTCACTTGCTTGGTTAGATTCACACCAAGGTATTTTATATTATTTGTGACTATTGTGAAAGGTGTCATTTCCCTAATTTATTTCTCAGCCTGTTTATCTTTTGAGTAGAGGAAGGGTACTGATTTGTTTGAGTTAATGTCATCCTGAGTGAGGTAACCCAATCACAAAAGAACACACTTGTTATTCACTCACTGATAATTGGATATTAGCCCAGAAGCTAATGCAACTCACAGACCACGTGAAGCTCATGAAGAAGGAAGACCAAAATATAGAAAGTTCTTCCATGAATGATACTAATTTTCCAAATAGAAAACATTGTTTTTGCATTGTAATATTCCACATTAAAGCTCACATTAATTCTCTAAACATGACTCAACACACAATAGCCTTGCATTTCAATATTGGGAGTAATAGTTGGTTATGTCAGAGATTAAAGGTTATTACTTGATGTAATCTCTGCATTATCTTTTTACATATAATCTTTTATTAAATGTCCTTTCCAGTATCAGAGCTGACCTTTTGCAGAAATCTCTACAGCAGAGCAGAAATTGGTTTTATAAGGCGAATAGGGATATTAAAAAATAACAGAACAGAACTTGTTGGGAGTGACTATTGTATCTGGGTCTCAGATTTTGCTGTTTTTATATGTTGTTAATTTTCTGCATCTATAATTGATATCCAAATGTAAACTCATTAAGTTCATTAATAATAAATGTCAATAATGCACGTGAATAATGAATTTAAAAATAAATAAAATAAAACTCAAGAAAAATTTAAAAAATAAAAAAAAGAAAGAACAAGCAAAACATGAGTAAGCAGTAATATTAAAAATCACAGTAAATATCACTGTGATAAGAATTGTATGTAAGCAATAAAGTTATCGCTCTGAGTTTAGAAGACCATTGAATGCATAAAGCAAGACATGTGAATACCCACAATTACTCAAATAAAGTATGGGTGTATTGGTATCAGAAAAGAGGGTTAAATTTCATTTGTTTAGTAATTTATTTGAATTTTTAGACCAGGTCTCTATATATGGCCATGGCTGTCCTGGAACTCACTATGTAGACTAAGTTAACTTTGAACTCTACCTCCAAGTGCTGGGATTAAAGGCATGCACCCTGCTGCTTATGTCAAACTGAGTCTTAAAGTGAACCCTGACTAGAGATAGAAAATCCTTATATAGTAAAACCAGATAAATATATCACAAAGATATAATATTCTAAGTATTTAATAATCTATTACATGTACAATAATATGACCTACATACATATTAAAAATAAAATGAGATTAATTCACTTGAAGAAAACAAAAACGTAAAAGTTTAAGACAGCTACAGAATGATGATAAACAGCAGCAAAAGTCTATATTATCAGATAGGCTAAAAACAGCTGCAGAGAATATTAGCCATATTCTGATTTATAACATAACTTATGTATAAAAACTGATAAAACAAAAAATGTATGAATTATTGGGCAGAATATATGGTTAAAGCAGAGAATATTCTTTGTAAATATTGGTCTCACCCAAGGTCACATCAGTCAGAAACTATTTTGCCAAGTGAAGAATAAAAGAGTAAAAAAGAATTCTAAAAGCATATTTTATAATTAGAAGTTAAATGGTGCTAAAAATAATTTTAGGTTGAGAAAAATAATGAGACAAAATAATGAGAATGTAATAATAAGCAAAATATGAAATGACTGGTTGATTAGAATAAGGTGAAGCAGACTTGTGAGACATTACAATATCCATTGTTTGTACTGAAAAATACAAATTCAATATAACTACTATAAAATTAGAGGTCCAGAAGGCACAGAATCACATATTATAAGAAAAAAATAAAACAAGGTCTGAAATGAATTAATTCTCTTCATTGCTAACTTATAACAATTTAATGTATCCACCAGTGATTTACCATATAAACATAAGGAACAATAGGATAAAAGATGATACAATTGTTGATTTCTTCTGGAAACATTTTGGAAAATATTTTTATTGGTAATCATACAAGAACATTGAATTCCTTTTGAATACTAATGGTATAAAACATTTCAACAGTATTGCAGGAGGTAATGCCAGTTATTCATTGCTGTAATTTGAAGTAACTTTATTACTCTCACTTCGAATGTTTTCAAATTTTACAAGATCTTGTTTTTAAAACTATAGTGAGTTTGAGTTTGATGATTCACACAAATAATTGTAGCACTTGGAAGGCAGAAGCAAGAGCGTTACCATGACATCAAGGCTAGCCTGTGCTAAACAGTAAATGTCAGGCTCACCACAGCTACTTGGAAAAACTGTTCCAAAAAGCCATAAAGAAAATAATCAGAAGCATGGTTTTTCATAACACAGAAGAGACTTATTAAAGTAACATGCACAAAAGTGACCAAAACATATAACAGTATTTCAATAGGCACATAATTCTTAAATTACAAATAGCTATATGAACTATGAGGTTATTTATGAAACCAATCAGTAACTTCTGTGAGTAAAATATATTTTTATTTCATAAATACTTTTTTCAAAGACTTTTTCTGTGAATAGCACAAGACCCTGGACAGCTGTGTATCCATACTGTTACTTAAAATCACCAAACATCTCTAAAAAGAACCAACATGCTATCTTCAGTAATTCACTGTTACACTAAGGCTAATAGGTGGGCTTACAGTCATTCCATGTGAATTAAAGAGTCCAATTCAATTCAAACAATAACTTGAAAAACCAGAGATTAACATCAGTATATATTTGTTAATGTTAATGCAGAGAGACATTATTATGACAAAAATAAGTATGAAGTTTGTTTTTTAAGACAGAATCCAGAAATCAATGAAGTAATTTATTCTATGTCTTACCTATTGCTTTTAATGTAATAACCTAACACAATTAATAAAACAAAGACTGTTACTCTTTGGTTGAACTTACATGTTTATTTTTACTCTTTTGCCTTAATATGCATGTTGTTTTCCAAGAACAAAATTGAAAAAAAAATGGAAGAAAACTACAGGTTTGGTTTTTACCTATCTGAAAATAAATAAATTTTAAATTTCCTTAATTAGAGTAAAATTGTAATAATAAATAGTAAATATTTTCTCTGCCTCATTTGATGAAGGTTTATCGTTATTTTAACGTCATTAATAGAATTGTCAAAATACATATTTCATGGGTTGTATGCATAGAGTACATACATATATACACAAATGCACAGATGGACACATACAAGCATCTGAATTTGGTAACTTTAGTGGGATTTTATGCCTCTGGTTTCATGTGATTTCGGAGAATATAAATCTCTGCCTTCACTGTCTATATTAATATCAATGTCAAGGTTTTATTTCCATGTAGATATAAAATTTTCTTTATCTGTCCTCTGAAAATAATTATTGGGAGGTTCTCACAGAAAAAGGCCATTTCAACCTGAGATTTCTTTGTTGAAAAAAATCTATTAAAAATAACTATGATTACACAATTTAACTGTGGACACAATGTTCAAAATATACATTTAGGCTCTTTTTGTGTCCAAAGCTTGTATTTATAATAATCTTTTTCAGGAAACATTAACCAGTTCTTTTTCCCCATCATCAGTCTTTCTTGACCTCTATTGTCCTTTACAAAAGAAAACTGTTACTATTTGGAACTTTGTTTACCTTTCTGCCATTTTACTTTGACTTTATTCATCTATATTTTTGCTTCTCTAGTAACTTTTAGTTCAGTCCATACCCTTTCTTCTAATATTTCTATGGCTATGGAGCTCAGTCTATCACAGGCACTTGATTTATTGCAAATACTTAGCTCTCTTAACTTCCTGCTAATTACTGCTTTCATGGCATTTACAGACTTGGTATTCAGGACATTTACTAGACTCCAGTTACAAATACTTTTTAGTGTTTCTTATAAGTTCTTCTTGGCTAATTTGAATAATACACACACAGAGACATATATATATTACATTTTTTAAATATAGAAATTTGTCTTTCTGATGGTTTTCCAGTCAATTATATTGTGTCTGATTATATGATTAATACTAATCAACAATTCTAAAGCATTCAAAATATTTTAAAATCAAGGCTTTCAAAAACTCCAAAACTTTCAAAAACTGAGCCATTTCCATTTTACTTAAATATTTGAAGAATGAAACAAAAATAAAAGCCAGGCTTGAAAATCGAACCCCAGTTGTAATCCCAGCTGCTTGACAGGCAGAGGGACTGTGAATTAAAGTCCAGTCTGGGCTAAAGAGTTTGATTAAAGACAGGTCGGGTAACTCTCAAAGACCCCACCTCAAATTAGAAAGCATGAGAAGTGGTAGCTGTAGTGTAGCCGTGTGGCCGTGGCCGTGGCCGTGGCCGTGGCCGTAGCTGTAGCTTAGCTCTTGCTGTACCTGTAGCTGTAGCTGTGGCTGTAGCTCACTGCTAAAGTATTTGCCTAGCATGTTTGAGGCCCAGGGTTCAATCTCCAGCATAGCAAAATAATAATAAGGAACAATGATAGTAAATAAACAATAAGAAAAGTGTATCTTAAATTAATGAAATGCTTTACTTAGAGGAGACTGAAGGAACTCCTCAGGTATAAACTACCTTTTCTCCCGGGGTCACAGACACTCTCCAGATGCAGTGTGTATAGGAAGGGTAGCCATTTGGGAATCCTGGGGAGGAAAGGTTGCCACTGGATTCTTGTAGGGTTTCTCCACATGCTGAAGGGGGAAAGGCATGAAATTATTTACTAATCATTATGAAAGGCATGAACATAATATATAGTGTTAGATAGTAATATGTATTTTTATTTCTTTTTTCCCTTATGTTCTTGTTGTAACTAACGCTGACTCTGTATCTCCATACTGAATCTCCCTGAGTCCTGGGAATTTGGGTATGTACAGCCATGCCCGACTCCAGACTGTGACTACCCTTCAAATGAATTTTTTCTTATGTCTCTCTTAGAGAACTTCAGTATGCTTTCTGGTGTCACTAAAGATAACCATAAAAGAAGACAAGAGGTGATAAATAATTTAGCATATATAAAGTTCCCTTCATGGAAACTTTTCTCATTCATTATTACAGCAGGTAATTTGAAGGACACCCATATTCATTCTGGCGGGGGGAAGACCTACTTCTGTGTTCCTGGAATCATGAGAAACTTTCCTTTCCTTTCTACTAGGGCAAAGTGTATGAAAGCTTGTGGGGCTGTGAGAGGCAGCTGGGTACCTAGTTGAGCAGGCTTTGAACCTTGGAGCCCCTCAGGGATGGTAGGAGTTCAGCCTTGCTCCTGGGCCCCTGGCTCCTTTCACATAGCTACAGCCTTTCCCACAGAGAGTTTTGTGGCCATTGGTCATGTAGCACAGTTAGAGGGTGTGACTATAGGCCACAGAGCCTCAAGACAGATCTCCATACTAATGAGATATTTAAAGGCCAGAGGGCATAGCCAATTAAGCATTTCTTCTCTGACTCTCCTCCTTGCAAAAGGTATTTAACCTCAGGCCCACCCTGAGAATAGGAGTTATAGCTTCATCCACTTTCCACCATGACAATAAATATCTTAAGATTATAGCCTAAGACCATGGACTAGGAACTCTCTACACTTACAGCCACCAAGGCCACCAACTCAAGCAAGCAAGCCCAGCCAGCGGAGGCCCAGGCAAGCGAGTCACTGCGACTCAAGAATCTCATTCCCATGGGACGCAGCCGGAGTTCATCCTTCCGCCTTTCCTCTTTGACTGCAAGTCTGTCCAGCCTGTACGCCCCCTTTCCTTGGTCCTTTTGCAGCCTCTCAGCAGTGCATGAGAGCCTGAGCCCAAGAGCCTGAGACCAGTCGGTTCCAGCTACCTCCTGACCTGGAGAATCACTAACTCAAAAGCTCCAGCCCTGAGGACCCCAGACTGTGTTCCCTCCATCCACGGAAAGAAGTCCCATGGCTTCTCACAGCCCAACGTCTGCCCAGCACCAGCCTGGAGTGAACACAGTCAAGTTCTCATGCCCCTGCCTCCCTGAGCCAAGGCGCGCCAGCCACAAAACCCACGCCCACATATGCGCCACAGCCCAACAAAAGCTATATATTAACAGTGATGTGTAGCAAATTGAAATAGTAATTTCTAAGTAAAGTTATATACTATTTAACATTTAAAAGTCATAAATGATGACTAATACAAATCCAATAAAGGTAATATCAGAATGTAATATACAATGATTCAAAATAAGAAAGCCAACAAAAAAAAAAAAGACAAAAACAATATTAAGAGGCAAGAGTGATGTCTCAAAGCTTAAGAACACTTGCTACTCTTGCAGAGGACATAGGTTTAGTCCCCAGAATCCACACTGAGGCTCTCAAACCCTCTGAACTCCAGTTTAGGTATCTGATACCCCATTCTGGGCTTTGTGGGTACCAGGCACGCACATGCATCCATATAAGCAAACACTCATACGTATAACTTAAAAATAAATAAATCATTTAAAAAACACCCATTTTCTAGAATGTTCTACAAAAGCGGTTTCTCTATTTTCTTTTCTTCACTTATATGTAGAAATTTCTAGAAGAATGATGAATAGTTTTCACTTTCTAAGCTCTTATTAGTCTTTGGAAGTAGGTATCAGTGACCTGAAATTGAAAATCGCAAGCATGCTTTCCATGCTTGCTGTAGGCCAATGGATACAATTCCATTAGTTTTCCTGTAACTTTTGCAAGGGACGTGCTCTGCACCCTGTGAACCTAGCTGGACTTCAGTCTTTGAGAAGTACTTCCTGGCCACAGTTTTTGCAACACTCATTCAATTGTCTAAAAGACACTGCCTTTCCCGTGAAGGGTATTGCACTCAAAACTGAGACATTCCCTAGATCCAAGGAGGCAAAACACACAGCATATGAACTCACATCTCGTCAAATACTCAATAAATTATAAATGACTCTGCATATCTTGTGTTAAATAAAGAAAGATAATGACTCTGGAAACGTAAAACAGAGCTATAAAAACAGTCTGGGATGATATAAATATTTATATCATCAGTAAAACAGACACTAGGTTTGTACAACAAAGTAAATCTAAAGTGGGAATGAGTGATGTTTATTCTGATGAGCCAGGCAGATAAAGGAATCATAGAAGAAAATGAAAACGCCTGAGGTCAGAAGCACATAATTTAGCAGTTACTGAAAATGACCTAGGGTTCTTGATACATAGTATGTTGCAAGGAGGCTTACAAGAATCTGCTAACATTATGCTACATGCTTCTAAGAAAGATATGTTTAAATGTTAAATAACAACTGGGGACCTGAAAGTGTTTTGTGGGAAAAAAACATAAAGTTTTTCCACTATTTATGAGCAAATTCTATGAGAATCAAATCCTCTATTAGACAAACTGAAGTTTACGCTGTATTTCCTATAATAGAATTAAAGCAATAAAATGGTTGATTCACAAATCTGTATAAACTATAGTGTTCTAATGAATACTCAATTCTCTAAATTGTAAACCAAAGTATTGGTAACATAATTCTAAAAGTATTACTCTATAAATTACAAGTAGATTACACTGTTAAAATGTACAATAAAAGCATTTCAAATGAAGCTTTTGTGAGCATTTAAATTTGTTTTTTCAATAAACTCTGCTGTCTCCCTTCCACAGTCTCAACCTACCACACACTGATTTATGCTCAAATATAAAAATCAAATTTGGCTGGGTATGGTGGCTTACATTTACAATCTCACCCCTCTAGAGCCCGAGGCAGGAAATGTACCTTGAGTTGAAGGCCAGCCTAAGCTACAGAGTGATATCCTGTTTCAAAACAGCATCATTCAATGGACTAGGAGGTGGGAGAACCTAACAAGGACAGATGGCATGATTTATTCAAATACTTGTCCATTAATAGAAAATATAGGAATGAGAGGGCAATCTTAATTCAAACGCTGTTATCTCAAAATAATAGCAAGTCTTAAAAGCTTTGAATCAGTTTCCTTGCCTGAAAAACCACCTACGTTAATCATCAGATTCTATGAGGTTGTTTCTTAGGATGAATGACATGACATGTTTTAATCCTTAAATTCTCCCACCTACAATTAGGGAGCCTGAGGGGTGAGAGTATGGCTCTATATGTGAGGATTACAACTACTGCCCCAGGAATAACTGGGAAAATGAAAACTACTAATAAACTATAATGAATAAATTGTTGTTGCTGCTGTTGTTGCTGTTGCTACTGTTGTTGTTGTTGCTGTTGTTGTTGTTGTTGTTGTTGCTGTTGTTGCAGTTGTTTGTAGTGCATGAGCGTGAACCTGGCCCTTGTGCATACAAAGCAAACACTCTATCATTGAGGTGGATTGCATCCTTTCCTTTCTAAATTGTGGTCAGGCAGGCCTTGAACTCATTCTGAGTCCAGACAAGATTTAAACTTGCAATCCTCCTGCCTCAGCATCTCAAGTAGAATTGGAAACCTTTGTAAAATTGCTTAGAGACACTTTATTATATCAGCATTCTAATCAAATCAAAAATTAAAAATTAAAATCTTTACCATATATTCTCATTCATGTATAAATTACTCTCATTCATGTATGAATTATATATATATATATATATATATATATATATATATATATATATATATATACTCTTTCTTCAACATAAAATTCTAATTTGATACTACAAAATAGTGCATTCTGATCAATTATAGAGTCATTTTTTATTAATGGAGCTAAATTTACTGTGGACTAAATATCACTAGCAAATATTTTTTCTATCAATGTCCTAAATTTTTAACAAATATTTGAAAATTCTCCTCTAAATTTTGTAGGAATAAATTTATACTTTTACTCAGGGTAATGAAAGCATAAGTATCTATACAATAAAAATATGTTTAATACCTATATATTTAAATTGCCCATTTTTTCCAAAATTTTACATTTGTTTGGATTTGAAATGATTCTCATAAAAGATAAGAGTGACAGTGCACAGAGGAGCTCAGTGAGTGGAGAGCTTGTCTAGAATTCATGAAGCCCTGCCCACATACAGCAAGTATGGCACTACATGTGTGTGGCTCGAGAACCTGGGTGATGGAGGCAGGAACATCAAACCTTAAGCAGCGCTGGGCTAAGAAATAAGTTTGAGGTTGTCTACAAGAGACCATGTTTGTATTTGTTCTCTCATGAGATTCCTCTCCAACACAGTGCTAGTCTTATATAAACTCATATTTCCTTCCCTGTCTATGTAACATCTGGTACAGTATCTTTCACATACTGAAGCCAGTTCATTCATTCATATAAGTTGAGCAGCTAATTTAAAGCATGTTCTAGTGTGCTTATGATCTAGTATGAGAGATATCAGGTAACAACACACTGATAGCTGTAAGATACATGGACAATGATTACACAGTTTTTACAAATGTGAAGAAATGGAAACCAGGGAGCTTTTACCTAGGGAGATTTAAGAGCTGGCAATTTTCAATGTTCCCAGTGAAGGAAGAGGCCAAAGCAAGTGGCATCATAGTTCTAAGGGAAGAAGAAAATAAGAATGAGAAGGCAAGCGTGGAACAGAAATGTCTTTAAGAGGCTGAGAAGAGAAGAAGCCATGTTTGAAAGAAGATAGCTTGAAATGGAAATTAACCTTTGTATTAAAGACATAAGAAGAATGATTTGCATTTTGAATGTCACTTGGCCAGCAGTAAGGCTGGAGAACAAAAGATGCAAAGGTAAATGGAAAGGGACAACTTAAGACCTGCGATTATTGATGCAATGAGAGAGTTTGGTACACAGATGTGAATACACAGCTACAGACTAATAAGACAGGAAACCAACGGCCAGATGACTGCATAGAAAGAGACAGGCAGAAGAAGTAGAATCTCCCTGACATTCTGGCTTGGGCTATTGGATGGGATGTGCTAGTGATCAGCACGTGAGGAAAGGTGCTGGATAGAAGAATAAATGCATCCATAAAAATGTAGGAGAAAAATGAATGAATAATGTTTGTAAGTGTTGTCAATGTATTTTAGCTGTGTGTGTGTGTGAATGTTTGCAATTTCAAAAAAGTATTCCACCTGAATCTTAGAAAAGTATTAATATAAAAATGTATGTAATGAAAAATGGAAAGTGATAAAAATACAAAAAATTACTTTTAAAGAAAACAAAACGAGTATTAAAGTCATTCAAATGTTTTAGTAATCAAATCCCAGATATATTGGGATGGTCTTCTATCTCTACCACCTACACACACACACACACACACACACACACACACACACACACATATATATATATACCTGTGTGCTAGTTATATACAAAACTAGAAATACATAAATTTGTATATATATATATATATATATATATATATATATATATATATATATATATTAATTACATACATGTATTAGTGTGTGAATGCATAAGCCTTCTCACATGATAAAAGAGATTCAAATATTCAAAACCTACCTTGGATATCTACTTTATATTTTTCTTAACTTTGCTATGTTTCTCGGTGCTTTGGTTCAGAGTACAGTATTTTTTCAAAGGGCCATGTGCTAAAGGCTTTATCCCAGAATACTCCTATTGGAAAATGGTCAGACCCTTAAGAGGTAAAGCCTCATAAAAGATTTTTAAAGCAGAGAAAGGAAGAATGGGGTCCCAGCCCCTCCTCTGGGCAGCAGGTCTGCTCTCCCACACACTTTTGCTAGGATGAGTTGTCCTACCACTGGCTCAAAATCAGTGGGGCCAACTGACCATCGGCTGGAGCTTCCACATTGCAAGTTAACATTTTTAAATCTTCATTATATGACTATCTGAAGTACTTGTTATAATAACAGAGAGTTAAATACTTTGCAGACTTAATTTAGGAAGATTTGTTGAGAAAATATCAATGTTGCTAGTTGGGGTACATGCACTTATGAGCAAAATGTTTACAGAATTACAAAAGTAAATGAAGACAAAATACATACAAAATGCCATGCCTATAATAGAAGAGTTTAATTAGTCATCTAGGAAGAAAATGAGATAACCCTAAGATTACAGAAATAAAGAAAAATATATGAAAATGTGAGCATTATAAGGTAACGGGTTCAGAAGAGAAGCAATAAGAAAACAATGCATAATTTATTAAGGTCACGTATGCTGTAAGCCACATGTGTTAAACAGACTTCCTTTATGAACCAACTAACAACACTGGGATAAAGGTAAGATGAAGATTAGCCACAGAGAACTAATTATCCTGCCCTATGTAGATAATTTTTTATCCAGACAGTAGAGATGATACAAGGACTAAAAATAGAAGTCAGGATTATTGGGTGTCCTTTAAGAAGTCTCAGTGCTTAAAATATTAATAAGCCCTTGGGTCTTCAGGTGACAGAGCCCAGAAATCCCCAGTTGGAGGCTTGAATAGTCTTATGTTTCCCTCTCAAGGCCCATATCAGGTCTATTATATGATATGGCCAAACATGAGTATGTTATATAGCAGAATCTTTCAGCTGTAAAGAATCACGTTATTTTTTTTTCACACCATAATAAAAAAAGACTTTTTACCTGCCTCTAAAATTAATAGCAAGAAATTGAAATAAAAACAATCCTAAACTCTAAGAAAGTCATCCTTTTAATAGAACCTTAAAAATAAAATTCTGCTGTTACTTTAAACTTTTTTTGTGACAAATATGGAATGAATATACAACAGATAATTGAAATCCCACATACTGGTGCTTGTGTATGTGCATGTGTGAGTATGTGTGTACTGTAAACAGAATGGATTACCAGGCATGGAGTCAATAGACATCCTTATATAATTTGTTAAGATTGATTTGAAGAAATTAACAATATATACATTGCACATACTATATTTTAAATAATTTAAACCATATTCTGTATTCTTTAGGAGAAAGTAATGGTGTTTATAGCCATCTTACTAGAAACTTGTCCTTTTGGAAAAGGATATAATTATCAAAGACCATAAAAGCCACAGCCTTGTATATCCAACTATTCACTTTACCCGATTAGGGGTCACTTCAAGCATTTTTAAACTCAACAAAATTGCTCTATAACATGAAATTGGACCTACATATATACCTACATTACAGACCTAATATATCTTTGGAGGTAAACGGATAGGAAAAACTATCGGCATAAAAATTATCTAGATATTTTTAATGACTTTATTCACAAACATAATTTGTAAAAAGATTGAGAATAAGGCTCTCAGCAGGATCATGTAATTGGACCTGTTTTGTTGCTTGTGATGCAAGAACTGTGAGGAGCAATTCAGATTTCAAACAACCTACAAAATAAACTAAGGAGGAGCATGGGGTTTCAAAGAGACTAAAGCAGCAACCAGGGAGCCAGCATGGGTCTGTGCTAGTGCCTGTGCATAAATTATTGACTTGGGGTTTAGGGGGACTCCTGACATTGGGGGTAGAAGTTTCTGACTCTTTTGCTTGTTCTTGGGACCCTCTTTTACCTACTGAGTTGCCTTGCCCAGCCTTGATGTGAGGGTTTGTGTTTGGTCTTATTGTATCTTGTGTTCTTTTAAGGAAGGAGTTGGGAGGAAGTGGATTTAGGGGAAAGAAGAGATGGGCTGGGACTGAGAGGAATGGAGGGAGGAGAAATTGTGGTCAAGATGTATAGTACAAGATAAGAATAAATAAAAACGTTAAAAGTAGAAAATAGAAAACATATCAACAAGAATTATTATTGTCCATAACATTTTATCTTTTCAATACATTGTATTACAATGCTTTAAACTTCTACTGGGATTTTCCAAAACATTTCTCAGTTAGACTTCAAAAATTAAACTATTGATTTTTGATTATTTATTATATAATAAATATGTATAAGACAGTGAGCAAAAAAATGTACAAGATTTTAAGTACAGGTTTAAATTGTAACTATATAAATCTTTAAGACATTTAATAGGACTATATTTTAAGAAATTTATTACAATAAAATTTTAAAGAATATTGTTAAAATATTTCTGTAGAAAATTTAATTTCAACAAATGAAATTTTTTGTCTTAGAAGGGGTCCAATAAAATCTATTGCCTTAGGCTGGAGAAATGGCTCAGTGGCTAAGAGCACTGACTGCTCTTCCAGAAGTCCTGAATTCAATTCCCAGCAACCACATGGTGGTTCACAACCATCTGTAATGGGATCCAGTGCCCTCTACTGGTGTGTCTGAAGGAGTGTACTCATATACATAAAATAAATAAATAATATTTTAAAAAGAAAATCTATTGCCTCAAGTCAGTGAATTAATTATCCTCACCTGTAATGAATTATAAACTTCCTAGCCATTCCCTGGGATTATTCAACCAATTCACTTTTTCTTCCTTGTATTCTAGGTTTTTTCCTTTTTATTGTACTCTAGGCTTTAATATATTCAGAGTCTAAGCCTGAGGAAAGCTTTCTAAGCATCAAGCTTGCTTCTTTGACAGTGCCAGAGACTGAGATGAGATATACAAAAGTCACATGCGGTCCAAACTTTTTCCAATGTGGGTTAAAAAGTGTTTTTTTTTTTTTCCTATTCCTACAAAGCACTATTTTTTATTATTCCATTAGGAAATTCCAATTAATAATTTTTATTAACTATATTAGCCGGTTTTATTTGATAGGTCCTTGGTAATGCAGCTAATGTTTACTTTTTGTGATACATCTATAAATGCTTACTAATAAAAATTTGAATTTATTTACTATTGATGATAGCCTTTCAAATACAGATCACTCAAAACTTTGACACTGGAGTTAGTGCCTATTTGATACACCCATTTGAGTGTTGGGGGTTCTACCCATGTAAACATAAGGAGGCCAAGAGAAAGATACCAGATATTTTTATCTGTCACTTTGCTCCACCTGCTACCTTGAGACAAGGTCTTTCCCTGTATCAGAAACACCCGACTGGGAGGGTTGGCTGTCCTGCAAACTTGGATCCATCTGTCTCTTGTTTTTCCTCAGTGCTACGACTGGAGACACACATGAACATCTGAGCTTACCCAGATATTCATGAGGGTACTGGGAATTCAAACCCAGGCCCTAGTGGTAGAGCAGCAAGTACTCTTACCCACCAAACTCCCTTACTGTCCCCCAAAATCTGACTATGAAAGAGACACTATTCTTAATGTGGTCAAGGACAAAGCATTTGAGTACAACATTGCCTGGTTATTTAATAATGATCAACAACTCTATTCAGTGATTTCTTCCCCTTAATTTAAAAGAAATAAAATGTAGTCCACATTTGAAATTTGATTTCTGCCACTTTGTTTCAGTTTACAATTATACATACTCTAAAGTCTTCTTTGTCCTTGTTTACAAACACTGACTTTAAAAGATGTATGTCATTTCCAAGAATAGAGACCAACAAGAAAACAGTTGGGGTAATTGAGGCCTGGTTATCTGGAGATCTGGAACACATAAGGACATGCAGTACCTGGACATCGATACAGCTTTCTTGCTTGTGCAATGTCTCCTTTGCTTAGCCGGGTCCGTTGACCAATTGCAGGACGAATGCCATTATCATCACGGGAAGGAAGTATTGTGTCTAAAAACATTCCTCTGCAAAAGCAAAAGCAAAACACATCTACGTCCATGAAAAGCATAGGGGCAACGTTTTCCAAATTCAATCAGCAGTACAGCAGTATGAACTTGAAGTGGGAAATGGGGCTCTTAGAATACTTTAATCAGGGCAGGAAAAACTCGTAAACGAGCTACTTCCAGAAAGTCTATGGTACGTATTTTTTCTTAGATGTATAGTATATGTTTTCAAAATAAAAATTATTTAGCAATACCCCACAAAGAGCACTGTGGCTTTTGTTTTATTCCTTCATACTGATACAAGAATACATTAAACCGCCAGGTTGTAAAATAATTCCTATGAAGGAAGAAAAATAGCCAGCTCTGCAAACAGTTTTAAGGTTACTAAAAATTTGCAAGAACCAAAGGTTAAACTATAACTGAAGCTGGCTGTCCTTGCATTCTAAGTGTTGCTGCAGCTAATGATGAAAGAATATGAATAAACAGGATAACCATTTATATATGACAATGTAAATCAAATATATATATTATTCAATTTTTCAGTATAAAATCAATAACAAATTAAAAACTCTTACTAATGGTTTATATGTTTTATTTTCTGGAGATACTGAGTTCTTTTGGACTCAAGGTTGTGGCGACAAGTTGCTATTTTCCCTAATATACATAAATTAAAATTCTGACTGCAGTGCACTAAAGATGCATTTTAACTTTGCAATGCATATCAAACATTTATGACTCAGGAGGAGCGGAGAATAGACAGGAAATGTCTTTGGAAGCGTAGAAATTGGGAGCATATAAATGGAGTTTTAATAGAAATAAAACACAAATAATAGGATGCACTTTATAAAAAATCTTTAAAATAATTAATAAAAATATAATAGTATTTTAAGTAGAGATAAGTGAAGAGATATTCCATTCCAAAATATGACAGTGAACATACTGCCCATGACCTGCAGGTTGTGGGACAGCAGCTTCAGGCCCATTTATTCTTATCATTTGAGAACATTTATTAAGCATTTCTAGGCCTGAATTTATAACAGCAACTTAAAGAAGCCGGCATCCTGCCCTTTGTAAAGCAGCTCTAAAGTGAGAAATATGTCAATCAAAACCACAACCTGAAGTTCTCCCACTCCTAGTTTGCCTCTTGTTATCTAGAGAGCACAAACCAATATGCACTTGGGAGGGCCTGGAAGGATACAATTCTTGTGCCCACATTATGGGACCGCAAAATTGTGTGGTCCCTGTGGAACATAGAGTGGAAATTCTTCAAAAAACTAACAATCCAAGTAGCATGCGCGTTTGCATTCCAGCTTCTTGGGGTGACAGAGAAAAGAAGGTAAAGCAATATCTCTGAGATATATCTATATAACCTGTTCATGGCAGTGCTATTTTAGACACTAGAAAGTAGAAACAACTCAAGTGTCTTAGCAGCCCACATGTCCACTGATAAATATGTACGCATACACACATTCTCACATCACACATAGACACCACACATACACACAAAAACATATTGACACCACACACACCCACACACAGACACATGCCACACACATATACATGCAATTCATACACACACACATCATATACATATGCAAACTATCAAAACTATCATGCTATCATGATAGCATTATTCATGAAAGCAGTATCATGAAAGTAAATTACGCTGTGATAATTCTTTAAAAAAATAATTCTAAATGGCTGGCATATGCCAGTCACAAAGGGAAAAATATGTGTGATTTCAAGTACAAAAAGTATCCAAAATAGTTGAATTCAAAGAATTTGTAAATAAAAGGATACTGAAGGTTATGAAGGTTAAACAAATAAGAGGAAGCAGAGTTGTCTAATAGATTCGCCATTTCTATTTTGGAATATGAAAAGGTTCTGGAGATTTGTTTTATAACAATGAATATATTTAACACTATTAAAATGAACACCTTAAAATGGATGAAATGATACATTTTTATTTATATAGTTTTGACATCATTTACAAAACAGTAACTTCAAATACTTTTGAGGTGGCAGGACTGTTATTTCCTAGAATAGTTTCTTTAAATAGATTACTAAACAATCTCTTTAGAGATTCAAACTAAAATATTATGAATCAGGTCAGATAACTATCTTCCTAATGGGAAGATACAATCTCTTAAAATTCTGCCCTCTCATAGGTGAAGGGGACAGGGGGAGGGGAGAGGTGAAAAACTCTGGGAGGGGAGCCCAGGAGGAGGGAACATTTGATATGTAGATAAATAAGATAATTAATTAATAAAAATGTAGATTTCCTTATGAAAACATATAGGATGGGGTTTTATTATTTGAGAATTTCATAGAGGCATATAATGTGTTTTGACCAAATCCACACTCACCCCTTTTTCCCCAAATCCATACCCATTCCTTCTCCCCATTCCAATTCTTATCACATCTTCCCCCACTACTTCTCCACTCTCTGTTTTATGTTCTCAGGAAGTCTAGTTACTGCTTTCAGCACTGATACGGATTTAGGGCTATTTTCTCTACCATGACAATCTTATTAGATGCCACTTTTTTGGGAAAAAAATCACTAACCATCTCGCTCCCTGTAGCTATCATTTGTCAAAAGCTCCTCGGGAGTGGTGGGAGTCTTCTAATCTATGTTAGTATTTTAGTTAGTCTAGCCTTGTACAAGTGTGTACAGTCACAGCAGCTTCATGATGCATAGGATAGCTCTGGAACAGGCTAGGACAGTGTGGGAGACAGACTGCAGGCAGCAAGACTGCCTGTTTATGGTGAAAGATGCTAATAGCATGCCTAAGCCATAAGGGACAGAATAAAGAAAGACAAACAATTCAGACTTAAGGTAAACCATTTCGGAAGAATAGAAAGAATTTCTGTTGTTGTTTGTCGACTCTTCAGCACACCCCTTATTCCAAAAATTAAACTTCAGGTTAATTCTGAATAATTCAGTTTGGTGTCATGACAGAGAAGTGTTGTCTAAACAGAAACCCATGCATCAATTTCTTACTTATTTCTATGGAAACATCAAAACTATTCCAAGTTTCTAACCAAACAATAAAATTTTATAACTCTAATTTCAGCCCAGATTCCTGGGTGTATTTCTTACCAAAACTTGAACTCCAATTCCAGGAACAATAAGTATTTGAATGTTGTTCTATTTAAATAAATGTATCTGAGGATCAATGTGTCTATGATATGCACTCAAGAAGAGAACTCTTCAAAGTCCTGTTAACATTCAATTCCTTTTAAGATTTTTTTATTTGTGTACTTATGTATTTATTTAATTATATTGGTTATTTTATTTATTTATATTTTAAATGTTGTCCTTCTTCCTGGTCTCCCCTCCACAAGGCCCCATCTGATTCCCACTGTCCTTTGACTCTAAGAGGGTGCTCCTCTACCCACCTAACCACTCCTGCCTCACTGCTTTATCATCCCCCTACGCTGTGGAATCAAGTCTCCACAGGACCAAGTGCCTCCCCTCCCATTGATACCAGATAAGGCTAAGGTTTTATTGTTTAATAAGGGAAATTTAAGAAATACTTCCATGTTTGAGTGTTTATAGTATCCTGTTGTTTACATATTTATTTAAAAAAATAACCTGGGAATAAATCTGACTTTGTTCTCTGTTTGGGAAACTGACTTTTTTAACATAATTAAATGTGAATGAACTGTGAACTGGACAGAGGTAAAGGGAAAGAGTGAAGGGAAAAGAGCATGTGATTGAAAAATGAGAATCAGCAATTTAAAAGGAAGAGAGGATGAACTCAGAGTTTGATTTCCAGCTTCCTTACCTGAGAGCTACTCCCTTGGGAGAATCATCTTTAGAGTGAAGTGCATTAAACCCCAAACTCCGAACAATTCAAACTAAAACATTTAGTTACTATATTGACACCATTTTAAATTGTGAGTTGGAGGCCTACACATTGTAAACCACATGAAAGTGAAGCATCTTCCTAATACAGTCTTTGAGAATCCCTCTACTAGTATCAGTCCTGGGGCACATGTGGTATCAAAAGTGAAAGCACACAGCCTAAAGCACAATCCAAACACAGGGTATGCCATTTCCATCCAACAGGGGAATCACATAATTGACTTGTGAAGTCTGGAATTTTATTAAATGATGCTTTGCCAAATTAATATGCTGAGTGGTTAGGTAGTTTCTTTCACTAACTTTTGAATAGCTTTAGGATATATAGTTGTTTAAATAATCAATAGCATTGTCAGCAACACTTTTCATTAGTGCTTTTGGTCAGAACAATAGAAATGTGGTTTAAATGTCTTTTTTTTTTTTTTTTCAAAATGTTGGTATGGATGTTAACTATGATTTCTCTGCTCCAGGGTAGCATTTCTAGTTCTAAAGAGAAACACAGCTTTGTGGGAGTCACGTGAAAAAGAGAATTAAAAGTCAAAAGGTATAACCTGAGACTCCAACCTTGAGAAGGTGTTCCTGGCGTAGTGCATGATGCTGTCAAAATCATATCTCTCCCCAAGAGAGTTCACTTCTCCAGGCTCCATCTTTAGAAAGTTGTACTCTTGACCTAAGAGTCAGGGGAAAGACAACATCATAGGAGACTTGTAAATGAAAGAAAGGGGAACAGAAATCTGGATCTTCTATTTGGGTTTTTCTAAGTGATTGGGGTTGCTGTTGCTTGTTTTTATACACATCCATTCATGTGCTAAAAATACAGTAAATCCGGATGTCCTCAGTCAAATAACACTGCAGCTGACCAGTGAGCTAATTCTACAAAAGAAGATAAAGAAAAGCATATTGTTCTTCCAAATACCCTTTATCTAGCTCATCATATTCTTTTCTTTAAAATGTCATTTCTGGTGGGTGTCACCCAAGTAATTATAATTATTTATAACCACACTTTAACACAAATTCAAATAATCATGTTGTGACACAAATTTCATTTTCTATCACACTCACTTACATTACATGTAGATTTAAAGCCGATGTGGTTTAGACAATGCTCTTTGGATGCTCATCCAGATTAGGCCGTATCATTCCTTTGCTACTAAGTAGGACCATTAAAGAGTTTTTCAAATCCAAAATTAGGCTAAAAAATATCAGTGTTTGTCTTTTTCTTTTCTCAAAAAAACCTTATGTTAGTCAGTATCTCTTGTAATGTTTGATAGAACCAGTATTTGCATTGCTGCCTGAAATAAACTTTTGCAGGTTTCTTCTCATGTTTCCCCTAAGACATTTCTGAGACTGTTCTTGCCTTTTCTCCTACAGAGAAGCTACTCATCTCTCAGAAACTATTTATGCTGGGTTCTGCTAGTTCTCAGGAACATTAGCTTCACATTTCTAATCTCAAGTTAAAGGTCCCACAGCAGGTAGAGAGGGCTTTTTTCAAATCTGAGCTGTGTTTCCAATCTGTGATGGTTTAAGTAGAATAGCCCCCTTAGGCGCATATACTTGAATACTTGGTCCATGGAACTGTTTTGGAAGAATTAGAAGAGGTATGTCTTCTAATACCTTAGAAGTGGGAGTGGGTGTTGAGGTTTTAAAAGCCCATACCATTCCCACTTAGCTTTCTTCTCCCTACTTGAAGATCAAGATATAAGCTCTCAGCTACTGCTCCAGTGCCATGCTTGCCTGCTTGCTGCTGTGCTCTCTGCCATGATGGTCAAGCACTCCAACTTCAACCCTCTAAAACAGTAGGCCCCAAATAAACTCTTGCTTTTATAGTTGCCTTGGTCAGAGTGTCTTATCACAGCAAGGGAAAAGTAACTAGAATATAATCCTTCAATTATTCCTTAGTAGAGGGTAAAGCTTAAATTTTTTACACCTATATAGATGATATTGATTCTTCAGAACTTCCCCAGGTAATTAATAATTAATATCTAATCACCCACCTATAACTTAACATAAAACAATAGGACGGGGCTAAATATCATTACGAGGTATTGCAGCCTAAACATTCCAACCATTCCTTTCACCGTTTACTTGTTTTCTTTTAAATGTTCTTCATTGTAATCTCATTGACAACTGTTTTTATTTGCCAAACGTATCATCTGCCATGTTTTGCTCACACTCTGCCGTGCTCTCAAAGTACATAGCTGTTACTGCTTTTTCACTCATATTCATCTGTGTTTATCCACAGAATTTACACTAAGCTTTGTATGTTTCATGGTAGTATCTTCATCACTAATTCTTTGGTAAGTGGATTGGGGTAGATGAAGAACAAACAACAACAAAAGAAACCAACACTCCTGATCACAGAAAATTCTAAAAAAAAAAAAAAAAAAAAAAAAAAATAAAATAAAATTCAACAGTCTTTTCATTGCTTGTGAAAACAGGTTACCCTTTACTCTGTTTATGCTTAAGATGCATCCTACAACAAAATGACAAACAGGACTTTGACATTATTTTTAAATGAAATGTGCTTGTATTTATTAGTATGAAAGTGAATGTAAATATATAACTTACAATGAGAGTAGTATCACTCACAAGCCTCTAAAAGAAAATTAATTTTAACCATAAATTATATTTCAGTTAATGAAGACATCTTTTAAAATCTCTCTTTATTATAGTCAAGTCTATGAAGAAAAGTTTCCAAGAACCTATTAAGACTATTCTGGAAATGACTCATTTTGTGGATTGATTCTCTCCAGAAATTATACCCTACACAGCACTGATTCCTGTAGCTATAGTACATAACAAACCTCAGACCCATTTAAGTCTATATCATAAATCAAAGAACTAAGTATAAAAATGGTTTATTAAAATTATTAAATCTTGTCAGCTTATTGCTTAAGGGCTTATACCTATTTATGAAAAGCACAGATATTTAAAATAAAATACCTCTTAGTAAAGAAAGCTTAGAGATGGCTATTTTTAAGTTAGTAAGAGGTTGAATTTACTACACTTTTAAAAAAAAAGGTTATACAGTTTAGGAATGTAAGTTTTCAGGTTCTAACAGGTCTCACCTGGCTGGATGTTCTCTCTTATGATGGTGACATGGTTGTCTCTGTCTGGGCGAGTGTGTTCATGCCAGAAGCCTATCACGTGGCCCAGTTCATGAACAACAATTCCAAACTTGTCACAATTCTTGCCAATAGAAATGGCCTGAGGGCCATTCCCCCGACGACCAACATAGGAGCAGCATCTATTAAAAAAGAGGACAGCACAGAAAGAACTTATGGAGATAAGACATCTGGACATGATAGCATGAAACTTTTAAAAACCAGCAGTGATCACCTGTATAGGACAACATATCCTGAGTCAGAATAGCCTTTCATTAATGAGCTTTTAAGTTCATGTATGTTAAAAGTTTCTCAATAATTAAAAGCATGACAATCACCTTTCTATGAGAACATAATCTTTACCTTATTTTCATGAATATTCAGAAATTATATTAGAGACAATTATGGTAACCATGACATGAAATGTGCTGTTGAAAAGTATATTCAGCCCTCAGTATCTGTATCTAGAATCACTACGTTTCTATCAGTATCAGTAACTATCAGTATCATTATCCAACAATAATCTAATACCATTTTTTCTCTTAAGTTAAAATTTGCTTTTATCCTTCTAAGAAAAAGAAAAACTATCCATCTGTGAGAAGACATTAGATAATCAGCATATAAATTAATCTTTTTACCAAAGGAATGATTCTTTAAAAAAATATAATGCTTGTTATAAGTTGATTAAGGGGATAGGGCAATAGCTCAGGGGTTAAGTGACAACCACTAAAACTGTAAGGACTAAAGGTTAGATCATGAAACCCATGGAGATATAGATAGGCCTGGAATCTCTTATAACCCTAACCTTTAAGGGCATAACATAGGCTAATTACTTGAGCAGACTGGATAGTTACAGATTAACCATATAGGCCAATCAGTGGTTTGCTTGAAACACACATTGAGGACAGTTCCAATATCAATCCAAGCCCCTCCATATGCATACAGATACACACACACACACACACACACACACACATACACAGAGAGAGAGACAGAGACAGAGAGAGACAGAGAGAGACAGAAAGAGACAGAGAGAGACAGAGAGAGAGAGAGAGAGAGAGAGAGAGAGAGTTAATAGAGCGTCCAGACAAGATGGCTGAAAAGATAAAGAAGACATATGTTTTAGATTCTCATGACCCATGTGATAGGTAGAAAGAGGAATACTCCAGGAAGTTATTCTTTTGTCTCTACATCGTGCCATATCATGAATATTTATGCAGATTAATACACATATACATCCACAAATGAATAAATGTGATAATATTACAAAAGCCAATGAAGGTTACCTATGGTTAGTAGTTAACTGGATAAAGAGGCTCAATCTCAATGCCTCCCCAAAATTCATGTCACAATAAAATCCTGATGATCTTGTTTAAAGTGGAGTTTTGAAAAATTAATTGGTCATGAGTGCAGATTCCTCATTAGTAAGGTCAGAGCAGTTGTGGGGGAAGCCCTAGAAAGCTACTGTCAACCTTTCCACCTTGTAAGACCACAACATGAATACAGTCATTTAACATCTAAGATCTGTCCTCACCACACTTAGAGCTCACAATGTTCACAGTGCAAAAGATACCCAGGCTATAATGCCCAGTGACAGAGCACTGTGTAGACTGTGACAACTCACAAAGAAGAATCACCAGCTGGTAGTGTGTTGGTTTGAATATGCTTGGTCACTGGAACATAGTACTACATGTGTGGCCTTGTTTGAGGAAGTGTGTCACTGTGTGGGTGGGCTTTGAGGGCTCCTATGCACAAGCTCCATGCAGTGGGGAAAAGATCCTCTTCTTGGTTCCCTGTAGAAGACACCCTCCTCCTGTCTGCCTGCCTGTGAATCAAGATGTAGAACTCTCAGCATCTTCTCCAGGCAACCTGTCTGCCTTCAGGGACTGAACTTCTGAACTGTAAGCCAGCCCCAATTAAATGTTGTCATTTTATAAGAGTTGCCTCAGTAGTGCTGCCTTTTCACAGCAATAAAACCCTAACTAAGACAGTCAGGTTTTGTAAACATTGTTAGGTTGTTATAAAATGTGTGTTCCATGTATTTATTTATGTATGTTATCCATGCAAATGTATGAGAGTGTGTTAGAGAGAATCATGTATAAACTTACAAGAGCAAACACACAGAAGTTATGTATTTTAAAGTAAATTTTAAATGTTATAACGATTGTAGCCATAAGTGCAAATAAAGTCCATCTGAAGCATTAATAATTACAGAGTACATGTAAATAATCTTGGACTATCAAAAGTCAGCAGCCCATAGTTGGTCTTGAAATTGGGAAGAACAAGGCATTAGACACTATCAAAGGCCTTTATTTATTCATTATTTTTAAGTGCAATAAATTATTTGCTCAAATGATGGGAAAGGATTTCACTTTTGTCAATTTGACAGTCTTGTTGATTTTCCACAAATAAAAATTCTCATATCACACCCCCTTATTCCTCCCAACTTAATTTTGCAGTCTTTAAATATCTATATATTTTTAACCCATGCTATGTCAACTTGAGAAGTTAATTCATACTCATTATTTGTGAGTGCTATGTCAACTAATTAAGGTTAATACATCAGTAACAGAATTATTTGGTAACTCGTGGGAAAGAGTGATAATTAACAAATGTTCTCTTTTGCCCCTACATATATTTTATAAACAATATATACAATTCACACACAAGTATTTACCACATACTAAAAAGTAATTGCTTACATATTCAAAAATTATTTGAGTTAGAAAAAAAATTACTTTTTGTAAAGTTTGGAGATTTAGACTAAAACATTTGCCATTTTAAAGCAACAGTAAGTAGACAGAAATATCTGATGATTATATAGCAATTAAACTACCCACGTTGAGTCACTCTAGCTCGTTGTATTCAGAGAACACAGCACTTTGCAAAGGGAATTCTGGGGCATAGAAAAGCTGTCTATTTATTTAATCCTAAAACACCCTTCTTGGCATAATTGAACCCAGAGCAATTTCCCATAATAAGATGGATTTCATAGTGGAAAGGAAAAACAGATTTTACAGTGCCTATTTCATAGAGCTATTATTTTCAATGGCTCTGGGAAATTAAAAAAAATGTGGTACTTTGATCCTTGACTAACTGAAAGTCTTAAGTACAAGAGATTCTAGACATTAAGGTTCATTAAGTATATGGTTATAAAAATATCAGGCATGTGTTGACAAGGATACATGTGATTCAAAAATGCATGGCTTAATCAAAACACCATCTTAGTTTCCAGCAAAATCAGGTTTGATGCTATTTTCTTCTACTTGATTCCTGACATTTCATTCTAATTTATTTTTCATTTTAACAAAGTGATACATCAAAGGTCAATCTGATTTCTCACATACAAAAAAAGTACATATATAAGAAAGTTTCATTTTGCCTTAAATTATAAAATGTAATCTAAATCTCTTGTTCCTGACTTTTATTTAAAGTTTACAGAGCAAAACATCATAAAGTTTTCTCTATAGATTCATACCTTAGAATTGTTGTTACTTTTAAAAGTTGCTTCCAATTATTTTATTTAATCACTGTATTGTCTTCATTAAGATGATTCAATTTTTTAGCTATTTTCTATTTATAAAATGTCTCAGGTCATAGAAGTTCAAGTGTCCCATTACACTTTAAGATACATAAGGGCAAGGGGCTCTACATCCTCTATTTGTTGACATAGCACAAGCATCCAGGGAGATGAGCTCAAGGCGGGTACCACACATTGAAGAGCTTACTTTAATGTCTACCCAACTTCCTTAGCTTCTCTACATCCACGAAGAGTAAGTATCCCAATGTATATCTCCAAAGTTTCATTCTCAATAAAGATAAAAATAAATAAATAAACCACCTCCCTATACAGTGATTAGCTCATCTTGGTGAAAATTAATGGTAACCTTAATCTTCCTTCAGCTTTCTCAGTTCAAGTACAGCCAGCAATCCTGAAGCCTCCCCTTTTTTCCCAGTAGTCAGTCTTGTTAGCTATATTTTTAAGCTATGCTCAGAATCTTTTTCATGGTCTCCAATGTGAGTGCTCTTTTCTAAGGGTCTATCATTTGTCATGTGGAGTGTTGGACAGTTCACTAAATTTTCGTCCATTTGTTTCTTACCTCACTATCATAGTGTGTTTTTTAACATCATGATAATTTTTAAATATCATGCAAGATTATGCCATTATTCAGCAACTCTGTGGTACATTGTGTCAATGCTCAAAACTACTCCTTCCCCATCTCTGGCTGATGATTACAAGTCCCTGTTCCACTAATGCTGGGTTTGGTTAAACAGCTTGATCTGGACAATATCACAGAAGCCAAAACTGTCGTCTCTAGGGAAAACATTGAAGAGTCAACACATGGCCAACCATGTGGTTGTCATTTGGTCTGCCTTAAGAAGAGTTATGTCCAAAATGCAGCATCTCCATGACTCTGCATAAAGGACTTAGATGGTCACGTGTTTATAAAAAAACATTTCTTGCTCTAAGGATCTGAGATAAAGGCATGTTAGATATGATGGCATAGGTTCATGGAGCTGACAAAATTGGGCTGTCTGAAATCCTAAATTATCTTCATAGCTATAAATATTAGCACATACAGCTCATCCCTCACCACTATCCATAAATATTAGCACATACAGCTCATCCCTCACCACTATCCATGTTATCACTGCCCTCTGCTTTGCCGTGAACAGGAAGTAAACTCATGCCTCACTTTTTCTGTCTATCACAGCAGAAACATCAACCTCTGAAATATTCACGTGACTCTCTTCCATCCCCTTTACACGTCTTCCTGCAAATTTGACCTTTAATCTTCTCAGTTTATCTTTCCTCTAAGAAAGTGTTGTATTATTTTTTAGTTCTTTTTTTCTGATTTTCTAGAACGTAAGCATTGTAGAAGACAGGACCCCCTCCTGTTCACTACTCCGGCTCTAGCTCACAGAATAGAGTCTCATACATGTCTGTCACAGCCTCCATAAATACGTCATGAGAAATTAGGTCCTATAAGTCAGAAAGGAGAGATAAGATTCCAGAGGTAAACGCACACACAGCAAGGAATAGGGCGACTCTTTCTGACCTTCACTCCTCCACCTGGCTCTCTTTGTCAAGAATTTATTGTAAAACCCACAAGAAATTAATTTTCATTACATTAACTTGTTTTTGTTGTTTGCATACAAGAATCTTGGCTAGCAACATCTTTTAACTGAAATTTTCTTCCAGAAAAAAAAACAAAACAAAACCTTCTGTTCAATGTTATAGTCCCCCAAATTAGTATGAGTGTTCCACAAAATGGTATACACATGAAATAAACATAGGATAATTTCCATGGGTATTCTATTTCAAATGGGCTAAATCCAAATATTAAAACAAAACCTAAAAAAAAAATAGTTAAATAAATTAAATTGGTGCAATTGGAATCCCGTTTCTTTCTTCTTATAAATGTATTTATTTTATGTGTATTTTGCCTGTATGCATGTTCACAGCATGTGTGTTCCTGGTACCTGCAGAAGCCAAAAGAGGACACTGGATCCTTTGGAGCTGGAGGTACAGTCAACTCTGAGTACCCTGTGGGTTATGAGATTCGAACCCAGGTCCTCTGCAATAGCAGCCAAGTGTACTGAATCACCAACTCTTCTCTTCAGCCCCCATCAGTTCTATTTCTAATGTTAATACAGTAATCAAACATATTGTATTTTTAACACCTTGTCAATAAGGCAACTTGTAACATAATATCTAATGATGCAGGCATGTCATATTCTATAGAGTCACAGAATATGTAATTAAATGCCATACATTCAGTGCCTCAATGCTTTAGACATAAAATACTGAACACTCAACTCCAGAAGGGGTGATGAGTGTCTAACTTGCTATATTCTAGCAGGTCCTAAATATTACATGCAACACCAATTCCAAGACCCTTTCAGCACCAGATTAATTTTGATACTTATATCAAAATTAATACATTATCACAACAAAAATGATGGCATAACTGTATTACTAGCTCTGGGTAAAATTTAAAATAATTAAAGTGATAAAAAGTCATTGAATTCTTTTTATTACAGTGTCATTTATATTACTGGAAAAAAAACAATATAAGTAAATGACAAAATATGAAATGGTATCCCCTAATCATCAAAATGCAACATTAATACTATAACATTGATAGATAGATTTGCACATAACACTCAAAAGTATAGTTTTCATACAATTATGTATAAACTAAATACGGATATAGGGATATATATATATAATGGATGGATATATATTATATATATAATATATATATATATATATATATATATATATATATATATATATATATAAAATGAAAAAATATTTCAGAGGTGGTGAAGGCATGTGAGGAAGGATATATGGGAGGGTTTGAAGAACGAAAATGAAGGGGAGAAATGTAATTATTACAATCCAAAAAATATACATAACAACTTTATATGTAAAACTCTGATTTTTAGGAGTACAAGTGTCAATTGTCTGTGGGTAAGCTGCAACTCTTTAAATTATGTTGATGTAAATGATAAATTATTGCATTGCTTTGCTGTTTAAGAAATTTATGACTGAAAAAATGTTGAATGTTGAAATTGTCTATACTTTCATAAACACCTATATGTAAAACAGAGGCGCTATAAAGGCCAGCAAGGTAAGTCGTGTGCACTCGACTTTCACAAAGATGGACACATGAGCAAACTGAAGTAGGGCAACTGTGACTACCTTGGAGGGAGCACACTCCCACTGTATCTCAGAAACAAAGCCTGGGGAACAATGACACCAAAGAAAGAATAAGGTAACAGTGTTGCACTTTATTTTATGCAAAGATCATTTGTTATGTTATTTATTGAACTTCATTTCTATGTTTGCTAATTTCATGTTGTTGGGAATCAAACCCAGGGCCTTTAGCATACAACCCGGTAGTTTGCAACTGAGAGACATTACCAGCTCTTAATTTTTAATCGACAAATGGTGATGACTCTGCACCTCTGCAGGGATTAATATGTTTCCATGCTTGAGTTACTGGCCAGTTCTAGACCAGAACCTGAGCAAAATGGAAGTACAGCCTAGTTTGAACCCATTTTCCCAGGCTTCTCCTGTGGCATCTCTAAGAGGATCGATCTTCACCTATCTGCCCACCTCTCTCCTTCTTAATTGAAACAAATGTCTACACATTTTATTTTTATCATGTTTTCTTCTCCCTTGGTTCCTCTCAGCATGTTCTTTTATTTCTTTCTTTAAAACACACAGAAATGAAAATGAACAGCAAAGAAAGAAACACAAAAACTGCAAAAAACAATAAACAAAATAAACAGAAGACCAATAAAGCAAACAAAAAAAAATCCCAAACAAGACAGTCTACCAAGATATCTTAGAATTCATTTTGTGATTCAGGAAGTAGATGCAGGCTCCCATCCTTAACCAAGAAGCTATCTGCAATTGATACCCACTGACAGAGGAAAACAGAACCAACTTGAAGGGAGTTCCACTGCATATGTTAACTACACCACAGGATAGACCCCATGGTCAGGAGTTCTTGCACATTGTACGCTTAATTTCTCCATTTGTTACTGTCTGCTTTGACATTGGAATGAATTGTCTCCTGTTGAGAAATGCCACTTTTCATATTGTTCAATCTCTTTTCTACTCTTCCATTCTAAATATGCCACCTACATCATAGAGGCATTTAATAAATGAATGATGGTTAACATGGAAATGATAGTGAATGGGGAGAACTGGTGTGGGAGAATGAAAGCAAGTGGAGAAATGTTAAGAGAAAACAAAACGAGTATAGATATCAGTGTGCTAAAACAAAAACACAGCTATGTCTTACAAAATTCAAGAGTGGGAAAGAGGAAAGACGTTTTGACCCAAATATATTATGTATCAAGAAATATACGTGGAGCTGTAATGTTCAGATTAGATAATCAGAAGGAAACTCAGAGGTCTGGATGTTTAAAATATTAACCAGATACAAGAACTAGAAAGTATTTCAAAGGTAACTGAAAATTAACCAGCCTTAATTAGGATAATTTGAGGTAAAATATTTACTTAACTATTAAACAATGGATAATATTCTATAGCACTATCCAAAAATATCTGCAGTTTTCTTAGTGTCATTCAGGTCAGGAAAAAACTGAAACCCATTATATTTTAAAGTTAAATCATCTAGAAAAAACTATGAGGAAAGTGAACATAACGTGGTGGACCCACTCCCATGATGCCACACTGAGATTGTGTGTGTTTCCCTAAAGGAGGAAACAGGGCAGGATCAAAGGGCGAGATATGTCTTCCCCAGTAAGATTAAGTAATCATTTTGATTTCTATATGTGAACACAGGCTACTTAGGTAATTGTAGCAGTTAGATCAGTTCTAGTGTCTAAAAGATCATCAGGTAATAAGTTCAAAATAAATGAAATAACAATATTATAAAATCATCATTTTTGGTTGAGAGCCCACCCTTTAACAGATATCTATCATTGTTTTTAGAAAAGTGTCTTCTAATGAGAGAGGGGGGAGAGAGGGAAGGAGGGGGGAGGGTCTGGATAGGTAAGTTGGGAGGATCTGGGGAGGATTGGAATGGGGAAGCCTTAATATTGTACGGGAAAAAAAAGTCCTATTTCAATTATGTAAAGAATATCTAGATGCACTGGTGTGATTTAATGATCAATGAGCATAATCACTATTCTTTTGGTCAGTAAAAAGGTTTCTAAATTAAAAAAACAGAAAAAAGAAAAATCAATAGTTTGTAATAATATCGATGCTTGTGATGGTTGGGTCCAGCTACCAAAGCATCTCTCTACCAGCAATAAAAACATCATAAACAAAGAAGTCCAACCATGTGTCACCACACAAGGAACAGAAAACAAATAGATCATCACCAAGTAACACTTGAAGACAAATCAAGCTACATTTAATCAGATGTCTAGACAGAAATGTAAATTAATTCCAAGCACAGCAAAGAAGTTTGAAAGTTTCCATAAGAAAACTTTCTAAAAGTTTTTAATTGCTTCTTAAATTATGGGGGTTGTGTGAACTTGAATATAGGTGCTCCCAGAGGCCACAGCTTTAGGTCCCCTTGGAACTGGAAATACAGGCACTTGCAGGTAGTCCTCATATTGTGCTAGGAACAAAACCTGAGTCCTCTGGAAGAACAGTGACTTCCCTGAACTACTGATCTATATCACCATCCCAAATAAAAGGTCTTTGAAAATGTTTGTCGCTACTTGGACAGCTGCTACAACTGTAGCTTGCAATATGGGATTTGGGAAGAGATATGGAAGCAGAAACAGCTTATGTGGACATTACGCTTAAGTTCCAGATGTTTCCTGAAAAGTTGGATTTGCTTTTCAGGTCAGACTTACATGAAAATATTCTTGGGTATAAATGAATATTTACGTGTAAAGTAGAGAGTCTTCCTTTCAAAAAAGTTTAGAAAACACTCTCGAATAGTTTAATAGCAATTATGGCTATTAGCACTCTGCTGTAGAAGTATCTACTGAAAAAGAATCTCAGTATGCAAAGAATCTTTTCTCATTGAAACATGTTTACATTTCTTAATCATTGTGTGGGGGGAGGTAGTATGCATGGCTCAATACACGTATAGGAATATGAAGACAACGCGTGGGATTCTACTCTCTGCTTATACCGTATGAATCTTGTAGGTCACTTAGGTAATCAGATCTGTTTGCAAGTACTTTTACTCTCTGGGACTCCTTGCCAACTTCCCAAAATTATTATCTATCCTAATATAATATATTTTTTACTTTAATATATGCATATAAATTTATCCAATTTATCATCTACCCTCCTTCACAAATCCTCCCGAATCACCACACACTTCTCTTGAATGTCAAATGCTCTTTTTTATTTTTTTTATTTTCCTAAAATTATTTTTAAGAAAATATCTGCTTATCCTTTAAGCACATTTGGAAAACACAATTAGAGGAGAAAGCATCAAAGAATCTTAGAAATTCTGAAATCTTGTGTCAGCCAGTAAGTTTGGAAGACAGTTCTTGTGACTTCAACTTGATGAGTTAAGATAGGAGAGCAGGCCCTAAAGGTCTGAGATGCTGTGGAGGAGATCCTGAGTTCCAACACAGGACAGTAGAGTCCACATAACATGATGGGTAACTACTAGAAAACAGACTGCTTAGACTTCCCAGGGAGACCAGATACAGACAGTGAAGCTTCTAAATGCAGGCAGACTTGCCCTAAAAACAAACTGCTGGAGCAAGAGAAAGGACCTATAGGAAGAAGGTATTGATTCCCTAATTGGTTGTTGATTGTGTCAATAAAGGAGGCAGAAGCCAATCGTTTGGGCAAAGAGAAAAAGGTGGGACTTTCGGGTCCCAGAAGGCTAAGAAGGGAGTTAAAAGGAGAAGACAGGGCAAGCAGTGGAGCAGAGGAAGTGGCAGACCTGTAGGTCTCAGGGCACCTATAGTTTGTAGCCTCTACCATGGACAGAGGCCAAGGAAGATAGGGCGCGATATTCTTCGTCTAGGCATTATTTGGCTAGTTTAAAAATATCAGGGCTGTCTGGCATTTTCCATCAGTGGTGACTTAGGTGGGCAGGAGAAAGGGCACAGCAGTAGTCTGGTCATTGGCAGCCTTTCATAAACAGCCACAAGAGATTGAAGAAGCTAAGGCAGAGCTCTTGAAAAAGACCTAATATGTTATTAAAATTACATGCACCACAACCTGCAAACAGACACAAAGCCCAGTGATCATAAGATACATTTGTCGTAATAAAAATTTTCTCATGCAAAAGGCAGATTCTCTCTTGGCCAAAGTACAATGCGAACAGGAAGTTATCCTATCTACAGGCTTTCCCCTTTCAGTCGTCTCCACTTACCCACAAGGCCTGTAGGTGAACACAATGTAACTTTCTTCATCGCTTCTCTCAGTGAAAGTCACGCAGGTGTGCTTTTCCCAGTGTCTCATGGCCTGCTTGAACATGGCTCTCTGGCTGCCTGGAAGAATTTATGACATTAATAAAACAGTGTGGGCTTGCAAGGAAGTAGGCTTTGTTGTGGCTGGCAGTTCAAGATGACAACCAGCACCAACATCAACCAAGTCTGGTTCACAGCACTACAAATAAGTCATTGTTGAGTATCCACACTCGTTTTATAATCAGAGGGCTATGGCCCACGAGTGTGGGGAGCCGACACAAGGCGGCTATCATCCTTGCAGTCATTTGATCCATATACCCTGACAAGAGATTTGATTACATTAGCCTACAACAGATGAGCACACTCTGATAACATCTTGTTTTAGATACCCAGGGTCTTCCCTTGGGTATGTGAGACTTAAAGCTGTGATTTAGAGCCAAGACTTAGAGATCAGATTTAGAGATAAGACCTAAGGGTGTGACTTAAGGGTGTGGCTTAAGGGTGTGGCTTAGAAGTGAGACATATAAAAGACAAGAGGCAGACAGAAGAGTTGAGTACAACTTGGAGTAGGAATTAGGCATTGAGGAAGAAGACACTTGGACTAGAGAACTCGGAAGAAGAATTATTATTAGGTAGTAGGCACTTAGCACTTGGAGAAAGAACTTGGAATTTGGAGGCACTAGAGACTAGGAACTAGGGACTAGGAACTGAAGACTCAGGACTTGGACTAGGAAGAGAGACTGAAGAATAAACGGGATTGAATCACACTCTGTCTGGTCTCCATTCCTAGAGACCATCCTCACTCTCTTTCTTGCTGAACCCCGACCCACAGACCGGAGCAGCTTGGGGCAGTGCAGGCTCTAACAACTTAGCCCCCAAGGCTTTGGCAGTTCGGGTTCCAACATTGACAGAACGGTCTGAGACATTTTGGCCCCCAAATGTGGAGTGTAGGGCAGCTCTGGCCGCAACACATGAGCACTACAAATTTGTGAGTACAAGACTCTGGGAATGGGGTGTGCATTCATTCTCTTAGTAAAAAGAAGCTGCCCTTCTACAGCAAATTGGAAACCTAGTTTAAAATTCAGCACCATACTTTAGACACTAAAATGCAAGACTAAAGATATTTTGGTTCAAGTTGAGAAATGCTTGAAATTAGCATTCCAAGTTAATTGAGCCCTTTTAAAAGGTTTGATTATACAGTATATTTTCTATACTAATATGCTATAATAACATATGACTTGTATAATAGACTTCCTTTTTTAGAAAAACACACATTCTCACTGGGAATGTCTTACCAGTAAAGTTCCCTCCTATAACGTAAGGAATGACACCGCCGGGCCATATCCTTTCTGTTCTTGATGTTGCAGCTCTGGGAACTCGATTTTTCTCATTTTGCTCTGACAGTTTTGGAGGTGCTTTTCCCTTTGTGGTGTTATTTTGCTCCAAGCCTGCAGTGACATTTAAAACATTCTCTCAAACAGAAGTCCTCAGTCAGAATCATATATCTTTTAAAGGATAAAAGTTAAAGTATCTTATATATGTATTTTCCCAAATACGCATGAACTACATTAAAGGAAAGTGTCATTTTATATGCTTATTAAACACATGCAAATATTTAAGTACTCCATACCACAATATAATTTCTTAATGCCCTATGGGTAAGTCATAATGAATTTCTACACTGCAGACAACAGGGGACATAAGTCTAGAAGAATATAATGTCATAGAAAAACTGCCTTAAGCTGACTGTCTTATCAGCCCATGATTTTATCACAATTGATAAAATAATATCACTTCCAAGATTATTTCTTTAAGTCATTCTGGCCAAGTAAAGTAGTCAATCATTACAATTAAGGTTGCTATTCCAATAGTACAGCCTAAAACTATAAATATTACAGCATATAAATAGTTAAGAAAAATATGGTACCAGTCATTGAGACAATAGGCTGTCTCCATCTTTATCTCCTGTGTTCGAATCCAGCTATCAGCCTGACCTAAAGGCTGCTACAACATTGTAACAAAAATGCTTACCTGGCAGTGGTGGTGCACGCCTTTAATCCCAGCACTTGGGAGGCAGAGGCAAGCGGATTTTTGAGTTCGAGGCCAGCCTGGTCTACAGAGTGAGTTCCAGAACAACCATGGCTAAACGGAGAATCCCTGTCTCGAAAAACAAAACAAAACAAGACAAAATTCTGCCCATTCAGAGGAAACTCCAAATCAGGAGTCTTTTTTTCTTTCCAATTCTTCGAATTTTTATTGCTGAGTTTGCTTTCCACAGGCGTACATGAGTATTCTTTTCATTTATCAATCAGTGTCACTGTGATGCCTCTTGCTATTAAGTGATTTATGTGACAAATTCTGAACATAGGCTCCTAGGACAAAGTCTTGAATGTGTCTATCTCTTCAATGTCCTTGAGCAAATGCATTAGAAAAGTCACTTCTGGAAAGCAAGCTGTTTGGCCATTCAATTATTAATCTACCAACTGAAGGCATATTAGGACATGAAACACAAATAAAGGACTTTGCAAAACGTTTTCAGAAACTACAAATGGTGATAAATTTAATATTATGGGTATGGACTGATTATGAAACCACAATAAAAATTTTATGAAATATATGCATTCATACATAAACATGTTACTATTATTTGGTATTTTAGTTGCTGTTTTTAAATTTATTTCTTTTCCTGCGTATGGGTGTTTTGCCTGCATGTATGCCTGCACACTACATTTCTACCTGATACCTGCAGAAGCCAAAAGAAAGCATCAGGTACCCTGGGACTGGAGTTCGCTGTAAGCTGCAACGTTGGTGCAGAGAATTGAACCGAGGTCCTCTGGATGAGCATCTATTGCTCTTATCCACTAAACCTGTGCTCTTGTTTTATTTTTACTTTGATCGTGGTTTGTTTTGGCTATGGCATTTGTTTGGGGTTTTGTTTTTGGTTATATGTTTGCTATCTGTTTATTTGTTTTGAGGTAGGGTCTCTTGTATTCCTAATATTCACAATGTAGCTCAGACCACCTCTAGCTTATGGCAACACACCTTACCCAATCTCCATCGTGCCAAAGATTATAGGCATGAAGCACCATGTTGGGTTCAATTGTTTTCTAAATGAAAATAGCCTTAAGTAGCTTTAATTGAAAACAAATTCTGCTGTGGCTTTTTTTTTTTTTTTTTTTTTTTTTGCATTTGATAAAAATTGATGCAGATTCATAGCCTATAGAAATATTTTAGTATAAAATTTAATCACTGGAAATACATGTCAATAATAAGCTAATAAATCATTTCATATTAGGGAACTCTTAAACTAAAATAACATTTTCTTTTTCTCCAACTTAAACTCTAAAAACTGTGCATGAAATAGCAATTAACAAAACACAATGAATAAGGGACTCTACCAGCACGTCCTTTACCTACTTCACAGAATAGTGGCCCACTGATCTTAATTAACTGAATTTCTATGGTTATCATATTCACTGTACAGCAAGTCAAGTGTCTGCAATTTTAAACAGTGTTATACCAGAGCCAATTCTTCTGATCCTGTCTATAAGTTGATAGAGTGCCCCTCGTTTCTTTGGCATGGCATGGTCTCCAAAGCCACCTAAAGAATAAAAATACATACGTATTAAGTCTAATATCATTGCTGGTTCTTGCAAATAAACAATACTAATACTGCTCACTTCACCTTGGTCAAGTTTTTATGTGCAGTTAGTGTGTTAGAAATTGATGTCCATGAATCTGTGTAGAGGGTAAAGTTTGCACTGGAACACATGTTAGTAACTAAAAGTAAGGAGACAGGCAAACCTCAAAAAGCAACTTAAATGACTTTATATGGGCATGGTGAAAATTGGAGTTATTGATACTCTGAAACATTTTTCTTCTCTGTGACGTCAACACCACCTGTTGCCATATAACCATGTTATTCAGATTGACAGGAAGTCCCAGAGCCCTATTGATTGTTTCCCAGTGATTTCCATGTAAACCGAGTCTGTTCAGATGTCTTGCCAGTAAGTGGAAGTCAAAACACTAGAAGGGCAAGCTTGCAGGGAAAGTTTTGTACTGAAATATAAAGTCAAATTTTATAATACATTAAGCAACGTTTTGAAAGTTATTTTCTCTAAATTATATAATCAGAAGGAAGTCACACAGTGAATACCACAATGGAGGTCTTACTGCAAAATGTGTTGCTTTACAGTATGTGATTTGCAAGATTCAAAAAAATTTAAAAACTGCTAGAGTGTTTTAGAATATATAGAAAAAAAGAGGAGAGGAATAAAGAAATCTAACCTCTTAAACAAAACTCAAATGTCCTTATAAGGCAAACTGGTGGGTATGGGCTAGTGGTCTGCTTAATTGTTTGCATTACATGGTCACATTTATGCTGTGCATCTTGAGAAAAATTTTTGACATTTTTCCATGAGACATTTCAGAAAGATGAGGTCATACTAAAATGTACTAATTCCTAACAAGCTACTTGAAATCCTTTTAAAGTGGGGGCTGTAAATGTTTGAAATGACCATTATATGAAAACCTTATTTATATTAAATGGTGCTGAAGTTCATGTGTAACTGGATCTTTAAAGTTCTCCTTGTGAAAAAGAAAGAAACGTCTTGGCCAGTATCAAGTTCTAAGGATAAAAATCATAGAACTGAAAGGCAGTGTTCTAAGCCTATGAAAGGTAGTCATGTTTGGAAGAATATTTTAGCAATTTTGAATAATATTTAGAAGAAATGAAATAAAACTGAACACAGGTAATTCATTAAGCTTTAAAAATTGCCACTTGTTCTAGAACACAATGGGAATAAACAAATCAATACTTTAACTATAAGAGTTTATTTGTAAATATAACTCATATATTTTGAAATTAGAAGATGAGAAAAATAAGAGTTCTATACAAACAAATTAGCAGGGAAGGAAAAACACAGAGAAAAATCATAAAACACAAGACACTTAAATTACTTGAAACTCATCCACAGAGTGAGAATTATAAGCTTTTCTGATCTGTGTGCTTTTCAACCATGCATTTATAGTGTTTACATGATCAAAACTATAGTGTCTCCTATACTACATATTTAAAAAGATGTCATTTTCCCTCCAACTGTATTTTCTCAGAGCCTAATATTAAAGGAAACAACATTAAATGATAGTGTTATTATTTTTCTAATCATAGATAACCAGTGGCTCCAAAATACTGTGGGAAGTGAGGCGGAAGCAATGACCTAAATAACAGTTACAGCCAAGTGGGCTTTAACAGAAACTCAAAATGCACTTTAACAACCACAGAAGTTTGCTGAGTAGTGTCTGTTACTGTCCAGAATAAACTGTCCCATAAACGTTGCAGAAAGAAGCATACTGCAGATGAAGGTGCTGTCTAAATTCCATGCAAAGCCAACAGAGAGGGCAAGGGAGGAGGGACAACTAGGACTAAGTTCATGGGAAAATGTCCTTTGTCATTTGTCCATTTGCCATGCATAGGAAACCTGCACCTTTATGTATGTGAGAGGGAGTTTGGAGAAAATGGAAGCCTTTGAAATTCTGAGTTTCCAGAGTAAATTCTGTGGTCCTTAGCTCTTCATGCACAGCACAGCAGATGTTCATATGCCAATGTCAGAGAGTTTTCAAGTTATCCTAGCATATGTACTTATATATATTAAATATTTTATCTATGTATTAACATTTGTATATGTACATATACTGGCTCAGGCTTCCGGACAGATTGCCACTATGTAACAAATGACAAAGCATATAATTTTAGCAAATTCCTTCAGCATTCCTCATTACAAAGATATTTCTTAGCTGTTACAATGGTATTTTAACTCCATGGGTTGATACCCTTATTTTAACTGCTTGCTAAAACACATAATACTGAAATGTGATATTGCATTTTATACATATTTTCTGTAATTAATTTCAAAATGTCTTCACACACGTGCATATGTGCAACTACACAAACAGAGAGAGAAACACAGAGCAAATTGTTCACATCTGTTCCATTTACAAATTATACCACTGACTACCTTTGAATTATCATTATCATACGATTTTTCCATAGGAATGAAATTTGCTGAAATAAAAAGGTTAATGAAATAAATGAGTTAGACAAAGAAATATTGATGCTCATTAAAGAACTTTCCCTCTATGACAGACTTATCTGATACATAGCAGAGAGGAATTGCATACATATTTAATATTACACAGGATAACAATGGAAAAAATAACCGAAGAAAGAATTAAATAAGATAAAATGCATGACATCAAGTAATATCTAAATGCCTGGTATAACAGCATATGATCATAACAGCACTTGAGAGGTGAAGACAAGAGGGTAGGAAGTTTGAGGCTAGCTTGGGCTATATAGCAAGATTGGAGCTGGCCTGGCTGCAAGAGACACTTTCATAATAGATAATATATTTATATTACAATAGATATTATAATCTATAAATATTTATATAATAAGCATACTTATATAAATGTATGTATATTTAATTCGTATGTATATATTTATATAAATAAGTGTTAATATATAATAAATGTAATATTAATAGATATCACAATAAAAGTATTTATTTATCAGATAAAACTAAAAAACAAATTGTACCCTTCCAATCTCCCTTAGAATGAAAATTTTGTGAAGAAATTATAAGAAGATTATTTAAACCTCTAAAGATAATATTTTAAGCTTCTGGGTTTTTATACAGGCATAATTTAAAAGTGTTCAAAACAACTAAGATTGAAATCAGCTGAAGGGTTTTCATAAAAGTTATTGGTGTGGAGCCAAGCATGGAGCACAGTGGTAAAATGGCCACTAAATAAGGCTATGACTGAAGCCTAAACTTTAGGCTTACTTTCATGGAGAGAGTCAAACTTGATGTGGGGTTTTAAGCATATCCACAGAATGTCAATTATATTTTCTCCAAAAGTATTGCAAATGTATTCAAATAATCAGCCATACCTGTGATATGTCCAAGTTTTCCAAAGGGGCTCTGAGTCAGGTCAATTGTCCTGTCTATTTGGAAGATATTTAAGTCTTCATCGTCTAAGGCGATGTCACCCCAAAACACAGCTAAAAGCAAGAAGTGGAATTAAAATGTAAAAAAAAATGGAATAAAATCAATGCAAATCAAATTACTTATAAGACATTATAAAGGGGCAGGGGCACTGGCTCAGAGGTGAAGAGCACACACTGTTCTTGCTGAGGACCTATGCTTGCTTCCAGCACCTACCTTGATGCCTCAGGGGCACCTGAATTACCAGCTGCATGCCCATTGCACTCAGACACAGCTACTCGCCACACCCCCCATATCAACATAACGAAAAAATGTTTTTGTTTTAAGAGCACATGTTTAAGATAATTTTACCCGAGTCAATTAGATTTCTCACAGTATAAATACATGCTCCCACGCAAAAACTTTGGCATTTTTACAGAAAAAAAAATATTTTGCTCAAATGAGTTGGTCAACAGGGTGTTGAAAGCAGGGAGAAGCTGGTACCCTTGAGAGAATCTGAAAACTGGGGAAGATCTGACATGAATTTTCTGTGGATGCCTGTGGCTCTGTGCAAGGCTTCACCAACAGGTGGAAGCAGTAACTAGGAAACCATGGACCATGAGGAGTCAATTCAGCAAGATACACTCCAAACTAAGAGGGCTGTGCTGGGCTAGCCACTCATTCAGCAAGCTGTGTGTGCTGCTGAGGTATATGCATAAAGACCAACTTGCTTCTGGGTATTTAGAAATGCATACACAATTAAGAAACCTAAGTTTTAAGCCAGTTTTGTTGGGTAATTTGTTTAGGCACCCTAGGTGCCTTGGCATTCATTTTTAATGACTAATAAAATATGGTTTATTATTTTAGGAACCTCAAAGTCATTCCATAACTCAAAACAAACAGGTTCTAACCAGGGATTTATGCTACCTGAAGAAGCAAAGATCTACAAACCACTGTGAGATAATGGATCTCAAATAAAAATAGCATGCAAATTTATCGTTTAAGATGATAAATAAGAACATAATAATTAAATCACTGCCTTGGTCAATTCCAAACTAAGCCTACTGAATACTCTGTAGCAAAAGATGTCATAGTACTGCCTTCTGGAGCTAGACAGAGAAAATGAATTTATCATGATAGAGCAAACTCTGAAAAACACCTAGAAGTTCCAAGATTATTTTTCTTTGTTTTTTAACTTTCTTTCCTTTTTAATATTGGTTCACAAATATCCTTTTTGTTTAAATTAAATTCAGATTTTCTTCTATAAAACAAAAAAGTAAAAGGAAAAGAGGAAGATTTATGAAGTGATCAAAACTATCCTTTGCAATTTTTTTATCATTTACTGGATTTTAATTTTTACTTTTATGAATTTTAGCACTATAAAGAACCCAGTTTTTAGGAAAGTAGTAAATTTACCAAATTTAAACTCCAATCTTAAAAATCTTGAACTGGTTAGGCTTTCATCAAAGGCTGGTCATATTATATAATCAATTTAATTGCCTGACAAGTTTGGGTCCCCCATACAAAACTGACAGGAGGGTCAGATTGATGTCAAATCAAGACAGGAAGAAAAATAGAACTCAGTTCAAAGTATGCTATTGGTTCAGAGAATGGAAAATTCTTTTCTTAAGAATTTCAACTTCAAATTCCCTTCTCAACAGTTCTCTCCTACCTTGTCACCAAGGCTGAACACTGTCACTAGAATGGCAATCTAATCTTTGTAGTGAGAGACTTACTTTCACCTATGATCATGAAAACAAAGTTGCAGAGAGAGAACAGGGTATAACACTGAAAGCCTTGATGCTCCAAATTAAATCCAGACTCTAAACTTGAATCCCACTTCATACACATGATGCAGAAAAGGTAGCGGCTCCAACACCCCTAAAGCCTTTTATCCCATGAAAGAGAAAATTTTACCTTAGTTTATTAGTTTTTCAGTCACAACAAAAGAATCATCATTGGTTTTCATTAATATAGATTTCACATTCAATTTTTCAGGTACATTCAGGTTTGCTACTTTTGAAAACACTATTATTTTGTGTATATTTCTGAGTAATAGGAGTGGCCACAAGGAGACAGTCAGTTCACCTCTCCCTCAATGCTGTAGTCTTGCAGACAACTGGAGAGCCTAAATTAAGGATTCTCTTACTTAGGTCAAGAATCAGAGAATCTGCTTAAAATGAAAGGCCAGGATTGAAATGAACCTTGAGTCTCTGCATTTCATAAGGACCTCTGCATTTAATAAACTCCCAGTCACTGAGAACAATTATCAGTGTCATCATCTCTAATATTACTTGTTTTTATTTCTTTAACAATAAATATTCAGAGTGGCTGACTAGAAGCCCAAAGCACTGTGCCTATTGAAGTATTGGCATTTCAGAGCAAAACTGTAGTAAAAATATAATAAAACTCTAATCTATGGAGTTTCAGTAGATTAAAATCTGAGTGTATTTTAGATTTTTATTTTCTTAATATGGTGTTTTATTAAGGAAGGCATAAATAGCCTGATGTGCCTGTGTGCACCAAACACAGCCAACAAGTCAAGGATAAGACAGTTACAAAAGAAAAACAATTATGTCTGGAGAAACAAAAAGAAGAGGAACATAAAGAGGGGGAGGTGGTAGAGGAGAAGGGAGAGAACAAGAAGATGAAGAGGAGGAAGAGAAGGAAGTTGAAGAGGAGGAGGAGGAGGAAGAGGAGGAGGAAGAGGAGGAGGAGGAAGAGGAGGAGGAAGAGGAGGAGGAGGAAGAGGAGGAGGAGGAGGAGGGGCCCATTCCAGATGATACTTAAGTAGCATCAAAACCATTCTGGAGAATATAAACCCATTTTATTTATACTTTGTTACAACTCATGGCTTCATATACAGCTTAGCAAATGGTTTTAGTTGCTTCATAAATTGAGTGGTAAAGGAAAAAAACTAAGTTACTTCCTTGAAAGTCATGAGGGATAAAGCCAACTCACTTATGTGCTGTCAGGATGCATATTAAACCCAGCATCTTCAAATGCATACTAACAGCAACAGCAGCAACAACACACACTCAACACAATACAACACACACATACAATGATGCATACTTCACATTTAAAATGCCCCATTTCTTATATTGAATACAATTTTGGGTTTTCTCCTTGTATCTCTAGTTACATCTAAGTGTTGTTTTCTGTACGATAGAATATTCTGTGCAAGCCTTGGTCCATCAAGTTAGAGCACAGCAATTTGTAACATCTATATAGCTTCTTCACAGAATCTGCTATATGTTTGATATTTAGTGGCAAAGAAATACATAAGCTTCTAGATTCTACTGTGGAATATTTTTTGTTTCCCTTTTCTCTATTTTAACCATGTGATTTGATTTTACAACAAGGAAAATTAAAGAGTAAAAGCATCATTTCTATTTAAAACAGTGATTTGACAATGATGAGATTAGAGCTGAAAGGAACTTGGGAAGATGGTTTACAGGATGACACTATGGAGTAAGTACCCAAATGGAATTATAGCATTTCCTCTCTGTCTGCAATTCTGTTGAGATTCTTGTGGCCCAAAGGAAGCTGGAGCTAACTGGTGAGCCAGAACTAAATGTTGAAAGGGCAATTGTGAAACTACATGCAAAATCACAAGGTTTCGTTTTTCACCTAAAGGTCACTTGTCTTCGATGTACAACAAAATTGGCAGTGGGAGAGACCAAGACGCTTGCAGTGATTCTTCTATGCTACACAAAATAAATGTACTTTATAAAATAACATATGGTGAGATTATACAATCTAAAATATGACTCTTCACATATTTCCTGTAAGATGTTTTGAGCCACACAACTTAAATTACAGAACTAACAAAATGTTTAATTACACATTATTAAGTATGAGATCATTGAAATAGTTTGTAAAGGTGTTGGGGTCCACACTAGCCTCACGTTGGGGCGGCCAAAAAATGTTGCGGCCCAAGCAAAACGGCCACTGTATCCTGGTCTAAGCTGCCGCTCTGGTCCGCGGGTCAGGGTTCAGCAAGAGAGAGAGTGAAGGCAGACTCGAAGAATGGACCAGACAGAGTATAATTCAATCCCATTTATTCTTCAGTCTAAGTCCTAAGTCTTGAGTTCCTAGTGCCTAGTCCCTAGCTCCTAGTCCCTCCAAATTTCAAGTTACTTCTTCCAAGTTCTCTTCCAAGTACCTGCTACCTGTCTTCTCTCTGCTGTGTCTGGTTCTCTCTTCTGTGTCTCCCTAATGTCTGATTCTCTGATCTGTTCTGTCTCTGCCTTTTATATGTCTCACTTCTAAGCCACGCCTTTTGGTCACACCTTTAATCATGCCCTTAGGTCTTGTCTCTAAATCTTATCTCTACACTTCTAAGTCATACTCTTAAGTCACACACCTTTAATCTCACACACCTTTAATCTCACACACCTTTAATCTCAAGGTATCTAAACCAAGATTATCAGAGTGTGCTCAGCTGTTGTAGGCTATTGTAATCCAAGTCACATGTCAGGGTATATGGCTCAAGATGGCTGCAAAGCTGATAGCCGCTTTCTCCTAAAAGTCGGCCCCCAACAAAAAGGCTCTTGCCACCAGACCTGATAACTTGAGGTTAATACTCAGGACCTGCATGGGAGAAGGAGAAAATAAATCTACTCCTTCGGGTTATAGTCTGATCTCTACACGAATGCTTTGGAAATCTCATGTATAAACAAACAAACACATACATACATACATACATACATACATACATACATACATACACAGACACACAGACACACACACACACACACACACACACACACACACACGGGAAGAGAGATTTTTCAGGGAGAGGTATTTTCTGGGGGGTGGGGTGGGATAGTAAGAGAATAAATAAATAATAAATAATTGTATCTTAAAATGCTTAAACGAAAAGAAATGGATATTTTGTCTGTTTCATTCCCTGCTCACCTTTACCTTTTAGTACTGATAGTATATCCAAAGGTTAACAGTAAAGATGATTAAAGTTTGTAGTATTAAATTTTTTAATCAGTATAAAATATGTACAGGTTTATAAACAAAGAAAGCATTTATTTTTTTCTGAAGAAAGGCTCACAACACATTGTTATAGAGATCACACAAATGGCAGAGATTATGGCCTTCAACAAGGACACATTGACTACCCCTAAAAAAGTCAGTATAATTCTTAGGTTGACATAGTACCAGAATCTTACACCTGGTTGCTATTATACTTGAGAGCTGAGGATGAAAGACAAGGAGAGTCTGTTGGACCATTCCAATGGAGAACACATTTCTCTCAGAAAACCCGTCCTCCCAAATGTATCAATCAGGTGTCCCTCTGTCTTGCTTCAGGGTGCTTCCATCAACATTAGGCCAACATACAGAACAGTATAAGAATGATTTGGCCATCAAATCTAGACTTCTCAAACTAAATTTGAAATACAAAACACACCAGGCAGTGCCTGTTTCTCAATTTATTCTGTTTTGTAAAAATATTTTTATTTTTAACTAACATTCATGCACTAAACTGTACTTATTAATGGGATAGCATTGCATGCATTATGTAATATTTAAATCAATTAAATATATCTAACTTCAAAAACAGTTATCTTTTTCACATTTATTTATCACTTGTGTAAGGGAGAGCATGCATGTACCATGAAGCATGTGTGTAGATTAAAAACCAACTTGTGAGAATATTTTCAAGACAAAATTCCCAGCATGGAGAAGGGCAGTGGAGAGGATGGCCTACCCTAGCTAACAAGATGTTGGCAATTTATAGATTTTGCGTAACAGAGACTGATTTTCTTTAAAGGTGTATAACCTTGTAGGCCAACTAAATTCCATTACATGGCTACATATCCAAAAGCATGCCAGCACGAAATGGACTTAATAGCTTAAAAACAAAAACGGAAAACAAAGTTGAATTGGTATGGAAGTAGGAAGTAGATCTGGGAAGGGTTGGGAGAGAGATGAATATGGTCAAAAAAATTTTATAAAAATTCTCAAATAACTATATTTTAAAAATAATGTAAGAAGTGGGTTTTTCCTTGCAGCATGCAAGTTCTGGTTAGAACCACAGGCCTGGCAGCAAGCGCCTCTGCTGAGCCATCTCATGAGTCCCCATGTATCATTCCTTGAAATTAACATTTCCAAATTCTTTAGCTATTAGCAATGTGCATTCTCTTCATCCGTAGTCAACTCACTGAGCCCTGATAGAGCCTTGAGTACTTACTGCCAAAGAAATATAAAGAGACACTTCCAATATATTAAATCTAAACCTTAGGAAATGAAGAGATAGCACAGTTCCTAAAGTGCTTGCTGGACCTGTACTTGTATGAAAAAAAAAATTGTATCCAGGAACCAATGTAAAAATCCAGTCACGGTAGCACACACTTGAAACGTCCATGTGGAAGAGTTAAAGGCAGGTAGGGATAGGAGGTCCTGGGGTATTGTTTGTAAGTTGGCCTAGCCCAACTTTCTGAGTTCCAGACCAGTCAGAAACTAATAATGATGACACCTAAGATTGTCCTTTGCTGCACACACACACACACACACACACACACACACACGTAAAATCAAACAAATCTAAGAATGGAAATATAATACAGGTCGGGTAGATGCTTTGTAAAAAAAACGTGAGCTTGATCTGATACATATCTGATAAATTTGCCTTACACACAAAAAAACTGGCCATTTCTCAAAATATGCATTAAATTCATTTAATATAAAGTGTATTAAAGAGGTATAATATCAAGTATTATTTCAAGAAATCTGCCTTTTAGATTCTGATGATATATATTATGAATGCAGTTATGGACATGTTTGCCTGTTCTTCTAACTACCCTACTTACAGGCTCATGGAACATATGACTATTCTAGAAGTTGGTTACCTTGAGATAATTGGGACTTATAGGGAAAGCTCCCAGCTCTGAGGAGAGCCAAGAGTACCTGATTTCCCCCACTCTCCAACTATGCTTACACTTCCAGCTGTTTTTGATATTGGATTTAGGGAGGAAGGATGACATCATATAAGGAACTGACAAGACTCTTTCAACTCACAATAAAACTTAATGGAAATTTTTTTTCAGACAAGGGCAACAATAACATTTTTAACTCAACTATTGTCACATGATAGACAACGACTCTGTAGACTGCAAAGGAAAAGTAGCATTTGGAAAAAGATCCAAAACATGTTTTAGAATCAAGGTTAGAAGAGAAAATAACTTCCTGTCAGTGTTTTGTAGGCTCAGAACAAGTTTTTTTACATGGAATTTTATATAAACTCCCAAAAGGAAAAACAATTATCTGCTTTTTTGTTGTTCCTTTGAGGCAAAGTCTCTTAAAGGTATGGTAGTCTTGACCACCTATTTAGCCAAAAATGACTTTGAACTTCTTATCATTTGTTCCTTTTGCCCAAATAATTATATCGAATTTTTGACAGAGTAAATTAAATTTAATTTTTATATCAATGCCTAGAAATAAGCTTAGGGAACAGAAAATTTTCCAGGTAATGTGTGAGTTATGTAAGTTACCAGAAATGAAAATATCCATCCCACTCCAGGTTTTATTTAAAATATTTTGTGCCATTCACAGGGACTATGTGCCTACAAACCAGTACTCAGAATTCTGAGAGGCAAGATCACATGTTCAAGGCCATTATCAACTAAGTAGCAAGACCCTGCCACAATATAAAATTAAAGTATAAGCTATTTGTAGATTTTTCAAAATTAGCATTTTTGTTTGATTATGAGATGGAGAGTAAAACTCAAACATCTTAAACATAAACTCAGTAAAATCATCAAATATTTAATTTTAAGAAAAGTACTTATGTTCAAATGCCAATACTGAAATAATAGTCTTTCTTCATAAACAAAAGAGAAAGATAGATCCATGGACATGGATTTAATATGGTCAAAATGTCTTTTTTTAACCAATGGTAGAGAGTTTGTTTTACATGAGGGTAGAGTAGAAGAGATATAGTATCAAAGAAAGTTACACTGTAGATTATCGATTATGAGAGAGAGATGGAAACTATTCAAACACATTCTAATCTTTCAAGTCCCTTCAAACAACATGGATGCTTTTTCTAGTTAAATGGTCCCCTTCAATTATTCATTAAATTGGGAAATAAAATGTAAGTGGATTCTGTATCTGAACAGTGAAATAAATGTATTTGTAATTATGTATGTGTGTACATATATGGATGTATGGATAGACAGATGATAGGTAGGTAGATAGATAGATAGATAGATAGATAGATAGATAGATAGATAGAAGAGATGAATGGTGGATGCATGAATGCATAGATGGATGAAACGATGGATGGTGGATGGGTGATAAATGGATTCATGGATAGATAGATGCATGGATACAATGAGGCATGGATGGATGGATGCATAGATGGATGAATGGATGGATGATGAGTGAGTGATGGATGGATGTATGGATGCAGGGATGGATGCATGCATAGATGGATAATGGATAGATGATGGGTGGGTGATGGATAGATACATGGATGCATAGATGGATGGATGCATGGATGGATGGATGCATGGATGGATGGATGCATGCATGCATAGATGATGGATGGATGGAATGAACTACCTTGTCAACAAGAATTAACCCTCCAGACATGGTGACATTTGGCAAATAGTTAATTCACATCCTAATTATCAGTAGCAGGATGAGTCTGCATCCTTCTCACTAATCCAAAGGCCAAACACAGGCAGAAAACTGTATTTTTTTTCTCAAATCAACATTCTCTGTTTCTACATCATTTTACATTATGGATATGATCAAATGCTACATTTCTAACTTAACATCTTCCTTTTTTAAGTCAGAAAACAAAAATTTTCCCATAACAAAAGATCTATTGAAACCGCCTGTCAATCTGCATTTATAACCCACAATGCCTGTGGATGGGGCTTCTTGGGACATTTTTAAAATATCACCCATACCACAAATATTCATTTGGAACTCTGTGTCTCAAAACAGAAAGGGCACTGTCTGAAAGTACTTTGATCAAACAAATGTAAAAATAAATATTGAGACTCTTTGTGTGTGTATGGCCTAATATTTTTTCTCTCACAAGTCTTAAGAAAATAAATCATTGCAGCTCACAAGTTTTTTAAATCTGACATTCTTATATTGTTCAAACCCAGTGCTCATAGTCAAGCACTAACAAGGGTGGGCTTATTTGTTTTACCCACGTTATACATCTGGTAAGGACAAAGCAAACACCAGCTAGTTTTTTCTTCCCCTAGTACTGTTACTCTCAACATTTGTATGCAGTGTAGGATAAGTCCTAGTATTTCTTTTTTCATTAAGTCTGTTTGTTTTTTTTTTTTTTTCTGAATACTCACAGTAGTTCTTGAAGTAGATCTCAGCCTAGGTCCCTGGAAGGAAGAGCAGCTTATGCAAGGTTTCTGTTCTCTATATACTAATTTTATTTTATTGACTGAGGACCTCTTCCCACAAAGGGAAGGATCTCTTGTCTCTTACCTTCTCTTTCTCATTCCATGTAGCTTGCATTATAATGATAGGTGTGAAAAATGTTTATATTATAATCCCTCTGGTTATTATTCTCCTATAAAAAGAATTCCTTTGGATACAGGTCAAAGGCTGAAGGTTTTTTATTGGTTAATACTTTACGTTGCATAAAACAATTCATGATCAGTGAAGAAAATTGTCTGAAACAGAATGTGCTCTGACACCCTCGAAACCTGATTCAACATGATGATTTTCATCTTGTCTCCTATTACAAATATAATTTTTTAAAATTGGAGCATAGCTGAAGAGTCTTAAATTCAGATCAAATGAAGTAAAAACAAATGGACTCTAAAATATTTCTCTGTATTGTTTTCAGTGTTTTACATGTTTTAATTTATTTTAAATGTTCCACAGAGTGCAACTTTTGCAACTATGAAGTGTGTGGTGATTAATCTTCAGAATGTAATCTCACCTGATATTATGCCCTTTGAACATTATGTTATTCATTTATACAGAGTACTTATAGGCAGTATTCTTATACTTATTAATAGTGCTAACACTAATAAAAGTCTCTATGGACTATGTTAACAACCCCCTCAGTTCAGAAGTTCCCCTGCGGCAGCAGTGGCTCAACTGCTATTGCATCAGGTCCCTGACTAGAAGCAAGGCCTGCTCTGTAGGATGGAAGTCATGTCTGCCACTGTAAATCAGTGAAAATAAAGCATCCAGGGCTGTGTGTGACATGGGCGCTACAACACTGCAGTTCAAGTAAACCGAACACATTGCCAAACTCCTTCCCAAATATTTATGTGAATACTCATAGACAAGTGCTGCTGTCAGCATTAATCAGAGAAGCTTCCCTTCCAGTGACGGGCAGTGAATGTAGATGCCCAGGGCTGCTCTGGGTGCTAAAAATAAGTGACCGTTGAGTGTTCAACCATAAATAGAACAATTTATATGACCCCCAAACCCCTAAGGCTCAAATAACATCACTGAAGAAAAGACTTAGAGAATGTAAGAACCAGAATATAAGGAGAAGGACTGCAAATATATTCTTCTAGGCATCAACCTGCCATTGTGATCATGGTCTTACTGAAGGCCTAGTGACATATATGTATGACATTGCCAAAAAAAAATTGTAATTAATTTTTTGAAGGACCAGAGAGATGACTCAGTAAGTCAGGGTAATCATTGCTAAATTTAAATACTTGAGTTCAAGCCCCAGAGACTATAGTATAAAAAGAGAAAACTGGGTCTGGCCTGTTGTCTTCTGACACACACATACGTGCCCTAAGTAAATAAATAAACAAACAAATAGATAAATAAATATAATGTGAAAACTTAAACTAAAAAAAATATACCTCAATCTTGTACTGCTTATCAGATGATAGGTCTACCTTTACTTGATAGAAGTAAGCTTTTATTTCTGAGTACATACATGATTTCTTAAGTATACATAGTTCTGAACTATGAGCTTTAATTGTTAAACTTTGTAGTCAAAGTCATCATAATGAGTGTCTAAACCACAGAAAAGTCTCACATGGGAACTGACTGAATAGATGATTACTTCCTTTACAAGGCTGCAGAAATAGGAATGTTGATTGATATCTGAAGATGATTTCCTTTCTTGAAAAATGAGGTTACAAAAAAAGCATTTGATAAACAATAATGGATTGGATTCTAACTCTAGTCCTGATAAGGATAAAACCTAGATTCTGAGAGTGATTTTTAACACCTGTTTCATAACTAATAGTACTGTTTCCAGCCTTGTCTGGGATAATAATTTTTGGGATTTGGCATCCAAATCGTAAGTTCCTCCCAAGTAAATAAAACCTTCAAAAAATAATAATCCTTAATACGTCACTCTAAAATTTAAGAATTTTGATCTATGATAGCAGCTTTTAGTTGGTAAATACGTAAATTGAATATAATCTATAATCTCACTGCATAATTTCATGCTTATCAATGTCAACTACACACCCTTTGACTTAAAGCTTATCAGTTCTTTTAATCTGTGACCTAAAATTAGAACTGTAATTTTCATCTCAAATGACTCATAGCACAACTTGTTAAAGGAATCCTCCTGTATTTCTTAAAGAAACCTTCAGATTTGTATATTCATCTATGTTCCTAAGAAAAATACCATTTCCAAAACATTTCAACATTTCTCTTGAGGAGGAGGAGTACCACAAGGTCTAAGAAAATATCCTGTTAATTGATGAAAAAGAAAAAAAGACTAATGCTTCATTCTTCTTCTCTCTCACTCTGAATGTGTGTGTATACACAGTGTATGCACATGGATGGGGAGTTTGTGAAAGCAGAAAACAATGTTGGGTGTTCTGCTCTACACGACTTCCTTCATACAGAATCTGTCACTAAACCTGATGTGAGGATAGCAGAACACAAGCCAAAATGATGGTTCATTCCCAGTCCCTTATAGCACTGAGCTTATGGGCAGGAAAGCAGCCTTATCTAGCTTTTCAATAGGTTAGGGCAGTGGTTCTCAAGCTGTGTCTCATGACCCCTTTTGGGTCAAATGGCCCTTCCACAGGGGTCACATATCAAATATCTTCCATATCAGATATTCACACTAGGATTCATAAGAGTAGCAAGATTACAGCTATGAAGTAGCAACAAAATAATTTTATGGTTGGGATCAGCACAACATGAGGATCTATATGAAAGCATCATAGAAATTGGAAAGTTGCTAACCACTGGGTTAAGGGGATTTAAACTCGTGTTCTCACTTCTGCACAAGTACTTTTATCTTTTGAGTCAACTCCCAGACTCTGGATAACTTTCTTTTAAATAAACAACTAGATGGGAAAAAAAACTATAGATAATGGATGTATGTTTGATCATAAAATCACTTGACTCCCAGTGCTTTGTATCAATTACTCCTTGAATTTTTGAATGTATTTTACCAAGCACTCCTAAATACTGAAAAGGGATCATTTGCATAACCTCATTTTAACAATAATTTGTAGCTTGGGTAGGCTTTGCTAGCAGCCATTCACAGTCGATTTTGAATGGACTCTTTCATCTTCTACTCATCATTCAAAAAAATCTTAGTCAGCCAAGGTTCTTCTGAAGCCTACTTTAAATCATTGCAAGGAACATTAAAATTAGACTGCAGTGACAGAATTAGTCACACCGCCCCACAAGCGCTTACTGGGTAGGTGGATTTACCAGTTCTCTACTCGCGGTGCTAATTACCCCAATCCTGAGTATTTCTAGATGAAACTGATGCACTTGGGTGGGTTATTTTTCTCAGAGGCTGTCACTCTGTCAGTTGTTCACTTGCCACTTGGGCAGAACTCTAAAGGAATATTATGACCCCATAGGAGGACCAGCAGTCTCAGCTAATGTGGAAAATCAAAATCTCCCAGACACTGAGCCACCAACCAGGCAGCATACACCAGCTGATATGAGGCCCCCAACACATATACAGCAGAGTACTGCCTGGTCTAGACTCAGTAGGAAAAGAGGTGCCTAACCCTAGAGAGACTGGAGGCTCCAGGAAGTTGTCAGAGGGTGAATCAGGAGGGGATTACAATTGGACTTTAAAAAATAATAATGTTATAAAAGAGGGTCATGTTTCCAAAATGATACCTCTGACCTACTATCTATTTCTGATTGCAAGTTTCAACTGGGGCAGAATTAGAAGCATTATCTTGATGGTGGGCTCCATGTGTCAATGGTCCATTACATGTGAAAACACACATATGCTTGGGAACTCTCATAAGACAGTGAAACTATGAAAATCAAAATTCATAATAAGAAGGATAATTATGAAAGGGGATGAACATCAGGACATTTATCGAGGATGTGTTCAAGTATACAAAAATATATTAAGAAAATACATTAAAGAGCTATACTCAGAAGAATACCTACTCAGTATAGATTCATAACAAATAAGTATTCTTATAGTGGTTTTTAATAGACTAATTCATTCATTTGAGGAAGCCATTTTCCCTTACAAGGAGAGTTGAAAGGCACTTTCAACAATGGCTTTGGGACTATAGTTTCCTAGCTTTTGTATCTAATCTTCTGTGGCTGGTGCATCATTTTAATCGTTGTATTATACTCAATCAACCAGGTCAGTCTACTCTTTCATAGAAATCCTGCTATATTTTAACTCTACAGAAGAGTATACCATTCATCTAGCTGTGCAAATATGTGAGGGTAGTTCTTTTTGCAAATGTTGTCCTTGAATTTGAATTATCAGAACATCTATTAAACTTTCCAATTGTTTTCATTCATTGCTGTCCAAAGTAAGCAGCTTCAAGTGCATAGTATTTATCATTCCAGTGGTTGCTTCCTTTAGTTTGTGGTTCAGGTATACTTCTAGCAAAAACTATAGTATTGCTTCCTCCCTATAATTTAAAGTACTGTTCAAATATTATTAAACTATGTGTTTTGTAACCAGATTACCTTATTAGTACCAAAAATATAATTTCTCTTCCAGATATAATTTCAATGTATTTTTTAGTATTTAAGCTATTATTTTATGTGACTCTTAATGTTTATATTTTTCTATTATTTACGTGGTATTAAATTTTCCCCAGTATAATTAATCCTGTGATAAACATTATATTCTGTGCAAAATGTTGACTAGAATATATACGAAGGAGCCAGTTTGGTTATATAATGTGATTTTTAAAATGTATTAAAGACAATGTCTATATTTTTAGTATGAGTTATATATGAAAACAGCTGAAGCAAAATAAATAATAAATATTTTCTATTCCTACTATAAAATCAGGCTCTGTAAGGTAAAATAAAGACCTATATCCATGTTCCAAGATATTTGAGAATGAACAAAATTGTAAACTGATTATATAGACTCACTGAAATAAAACTTAAATTTTTGCAGGCAAATGGATGAAACTAGAAAATATCTTCCTGAGTGAGGTAACACAGACCCAAAAGGACATGCATGGTATGTACTAACTAATGAGTGGATATTAGTAAAAATAAAATAAAAGTATACAAGATACAGTCCACAGAACTCAAAAAGTTCAACAAGCTGAAGGGTCCAAGTGAGGACTCCTCAGTCCCACCTGGGAAGGAGAAGAAAGTAATTACAAGTGTGGATAGAGGGAGGGACCTGAGAGGAAAAGTGGACAGTGTTGGAGGAAAGGGGAACCTAATCTGGTGTTGGGTGAATGAAAAGGACTGAAGCCCTGAAGGCCAGCAGAAAGAATGGAAACAGTCAACCTAGGGAGGTAGGAGGTTGGGGGGACCCTACAGAATGCACCAGAGACCTGGTGGGCACTTGATCTAAGGTCCCTTCCTTTGAATCCAGAGAGTCTCTCACCTCCCAGGTCTCTGGTGCATTCTGTAGGGTCCCCCCAACCTCCTACCTCCAGCAGGAAGACAGGGCATCAAGTGAGACATGGGGTTGCCATCCCAGAGTCAAAAACTCTGAGCCAGAATTGTTCCTGTCTGAAAGAACTTCAGGGATGGAAATAGAGACAAGCCTGAGGAAAAGAAAAGGTCCAGCAACAGGCCCAAAGTGGGATCCAGCTTAAGGGGAGATCCCAAGGTCGGACATTATTACTGAGACTATGAAGCACTCACAAAAAGGAACTTATCATGACCACACTCTGGAAGACCCAACAAGCAGCTGAAAGAGTCAGATGCAGATATTTGCACCCAACCAATGGACAGAAGCTGCGGATCCCTGTGGTTGAATTAGGGAAAAGCTGGAAGAAGCTGAGGAAGAGGGCGACCCTGAGAAGGAACAGCAGTCTCAACTAACCTGAACCTACGAGATCTCTTAAACACTCGACCATCAAAAAGGCAGCATACACCAGCTGGTATGAGGCACCCAACACATACACAACAAAGAAATGCAGGGTCTGGGTTCAGTCAGAGAAGATGCACCTAATCCTCAAGTGACTGGAGGCTTCAGGGAGTTTAGAGGTCTGGTTGGGTTGGGGTAGGGGGTGGGGACATCATGTGGAGATAGGGGAGTGGGGAGGAGGTATGGGATGTGGAACAGTCGGAGGGTGGACAGGGCTGGAGGAGAGTAAAATCTGAAGCATAAAAAAATAAATAAAAGACAAAATTAAAAATAAAAAAATTAAAAGGAACACAAAAAGTTTAATAAACTGTTTTCAATAATCTTAATGTGGATAGTGATTGACAATGACAAAATTATTATTGTAAAGTGTGGGACTGTGGAAAAACATCTTGGTTTCTGGTGGAGCACTGGCTAGAGATGTCCGGATACTCACTCTGCAAAGGACAGCAAACATTTCACCACACTCCCAGACTCTAGGCTCCTGATACACAGCGGCTGAAGACCTCCATTGATCTGCATCTTTCAGTCATGTAGGGCAATGTCCCTACAGTCCCTCCCAAAGAGAGGTTTGTGTCACCTAGCACAGGTAGAGGGCATGACTGCAGGCCTCAGAGTCTCAAGAGATCTCCATATTGAGATACCTAAAGACATAGCCAATTAAGCATTCCTTCCCAGACCCTCCTCCTTAAAAAATGGTATTTAACCAAAGGCCCACCCTGGAAGTACAGGGGTAAAGCTTTATCCACTTTCTGCCATAACAATAAACCTTCAAAAACCATGGACTTCCTCATGTCTTTGGGACCCCGCCATGGAGAACTATGGAGAAGGCCTTTGACTACTTTGACTGAACCAGCGCCTAATCTCCTGCCTAGAGGACTTCTCTACATTCCCTCCACAAAGGCCACCAACTCAAGCAAGCTAGCCAACCCAGCCAAGCGAGGGCTGCAACCGAGAGTCTCCACCCTTTCCCTCTCACCCCTGTCTTCCCTCTCGGCTAAGGGTCAGTCCAACCCGTATGCCCTCACATCTCAGGTCTCAGTTCTTCCGGATCCCAGCAGTGTCTGGGAGCCCAAGGACAGAGACCACCAGTCTCCCCATCTAGCCACTTTGGCCCAGAGAACACCCACTCAGGAGCTCTGCCCCTACAGGACTTCAGGCCGAGACCTGTCCACACCCAGGCAGAGGCCCGAGGCTTCTCCGCCCAGCATCTGCCCAGAGCCATGTGGAGTGAACTCAGTCAAATTCCCACATTTCTGTCTCCCTGAGCCGTGACAAGCATACAGGAATCACAACATAGCCCAACCAGGACCCATGCCCACGTGCAAGCTACAACCCCTCAATAAAGTATGTGTTATGAGATAATATGTACATAGCAGAACTTATGAGGAACCAGTTTTTTCTTATGGTAGAAGGGATTGATTGTATTAAGGCTAGGATAGGGAAGTAGGCTCAGATACTTTAGTCATCCTGATAAGCCCTTTGAAACAGTGATCACAGGAGTGTTCACGTAACTGGGTTTAATGCCTTGCTTTTTCTTTGACTATTTATGTTTCTTGTATTGCTTGTTCCTCAACTATTCGCATTTATTGTATTGCTAGACCCTCAACTTAGAACTGACCTTATTACATGCATGTAATCAAAATGGTATAAAAGCATAAAGGAAGAGGGGGTATAGAATAGGGGGTTCTAGGGAGGGGAAATGGGGAAAGGGGATGACATCTGTACTGTAAATAAATAAAATATCCAATAAAAAAAAAAAACCCTTAAAATCCCAAATCTGGATTGGAATTATCACTGTAAATTTATGATAAATCTCAGATCTTAAAATTACACATTAGTTGCAAATGTAGCTCATTAGTTAAGATTATTTGTTAATTTACAGGAGAACCTGAATTCTGTTCCCAACACACATCTCAGGCAGCTAACACTTCCTGAAACTCCAGCTCCATGGGATCCAATACTCTCTTCTGGCCTCCTCAGGCTCCTGTACATATATAAAAAACACAGCACACACATACACACACACACACACGCACGCACACACACACACACACACACACACACGCACACACTAAGTTTCCCAGTCTACTTAGAAACAGTGAACTGCCAGCACAACGCTAATAAACATCATCTTCATACAGAAAAACTTTTCAATAGAGAAACTGGACTTTTTTAAAGTAAGAAATAATTATTAGTCTGAAGCAGAAAATAAATAAGAGTACCCATACATCAGAATCCCAGAAAGCAGTAGAGATAACAAAAAATAAAGGACTGCATTACAGGATAGAAAAAAAAAAAAGAGTAAGTTCCATTAGGTCAAAATTTGCATATCAATAAAGATAATAAGTTAGTAGATTAGAACACTTTATCAAATATGGTTAAATCTATTGTTATTATAGTACTAAAATATAATTGGGTACTTTTGGAGGATGCTGAGAATCCAATTCATTTCTTTTGTAAAGAGAAATGACTTTTAAACACCACAGCACCTGATAACTAAAATGGTGTATTGTACTGCCTCCTGAATTCATCCTCTTTTCTCAACACGGTTCCTTTCACTGAGATGTTTCATTTGGATGCTGTGCAGACATTTCCCATGTGCTCTGAAAGCTAACTTCCTCCCCTTCTTGGCACTGCAGAGTAGATTTCAGTTTAGCATGAATAGAATTTATTGATATATTCAATTTCAAAACTTGCCATTTGATTGCATATAATGAACTTAATGATTCCTATAGATATAATATATAATGTTTGCTTTCCCTTAATCCAATTCCTCCCAAATTCTCCTCACCTCCCTATACACCCTATTTTACGGTTCCTTTTTTTCTCTCTTTCTCTTTCAAACACACACACACACACACACACACACTCCAAAACCAAAACAACCAAAAGACCAATAAAACAAAAAAACAAAGCAAAATGAAACAAAACATCACAAAAATACCATTGCATTTTTATGTAGCCAACTATTGTTGAGCCTGGGGTATTCATACACCCAGTGACACACCATTGGAGAACTCCATTGGATAACAGTATTTCCTTTCTGAGCAGGTATTGATTACAGATAGCTTCTTGGCTAGAATGGCATCCAATATATATTGTACACTTTTGAATAATGTTTAAGCAACAGATCTTTTCTTGAAATCATATAATAATTTCCCATACTTCCTAAAGCTATTTTAAGATTACATTTTATTTGTATGTGTATTGTCTTAGAGAGCAGAAGGGAGTATGAGATCCCTTGGAGCTAGATTTATAGGTGTTTGAGTCTTACCTAATGTTGGTGTTGGGATACAAACTCATGTCTTCTGATAAATTGTTCTCAAGTGCTAAGCCATCTTTCTAGCCCCTCTAGCTTTTCACCACGTTTTATTGGTGCTTTAGCCCTTAATAGGCTAGATTATAATAGATTGTAAAATAATCTCTTAATTAAGAAGCTTTAACAGAATTAGTCTCCTATTCTCCTACTTGTGTTACCAGAATTTTCCCAATTGTGTTAGCTAACATATTTTCCACAGGAATTTGAGAAATCGTCAAGTATAAGCAGTGTCTCAAGATTTTGATCAGAATTTTGTTAATCTTGTAAATTAACTTGTAAGTAGTTAGAAGCCAAAGAAGCCAAATAACAAGGAGGGCTCAAAGAAGAATGGTGGAATCATCTTCAAAAGGGGAAGTAAAATAGATATTGGAGGTAGATGGAGAGAAGAACTAGGTAGGAGAGGGGATGGGGAGGGGTTGGGGTGGGAGAGGGGGGCATCAGTTATTGGGAGAGCAGAAATGAGAGGGGGTGATGAGGGGCAAACACTAGGACATGCCAGAGACCTGGGATGAGGGGAGGCCCCTGGGAACCTATGGGGACTTCTAATAGTGAGGGATATGGATCCTGAAGTGGCCACTTCCAATAGCCAGGAAGGAGTCCCAGTGGAGAGATAAGGACAGCAACCCACCCACAAAATCACTGACCCAAAATATGTTCTGCCTAGAAGATGTACAAAAACAATGCTAGAGCAGAGACTAACGGAATGACCAAGAAATGAGTGCCCCAAACTGAGACCCATCCCATGACCATAAGCCAATCACTGACAAGATTTGCGATATTCTGTTATGCTGCAGACACGAATCTAACATAACTCTAATCTGAAAGGCTCCACCCAACAGCTAGTAGAAAGAGATGAGAGACCCACAGTCAAACATTAGATGGAGCTTAGAAATCATAAAAAAAGTTGGAGGAAGGACTGAGGACCTGAAAAGTTAAGGAATTCCATAGGAAGGCCAACAGAGTCAACTAACCTGGATGCTTGGGGGCTACCAGAGACTGAATAACCAACAAAAACAGCATGCACAGGCTGGACCTAGGTCACCCACACATATGTAGATGTGCACCTTGGTCTTCTTGTGGGCTCTCCAACAACTGGTGGGGGCTGTCCCTGAATCTGTTGCCTGTCTGGCTACCTGAGGATCTCATTCCCCTATCTGGGCTGCCTTGTCTGGCCTCAGTGGTAGAGGATGAGCCTAGGACTAAAGTAACTTGATTGTTGGGAGGGGCTGATAATGGGGTGTAAAGTGAATAAATAAGAAAATTTTTAAAAATATTTGATACTCATATCCATGATCATATTCAATCTAATTTAGGGTGACTCATTATCTTACTATAGAGATACAAATTTCAACTCCAAAACTACAATATTCCTTACTGAATTTATTTCTCAAGGAAAATCAGGATTTTGTGACCATATTTAATACTAGCATTTTATATTATATTTTCTGAATGTTATTTGTATATTTAAAAAACAGTGATTTGTTTTTGTTGCTGTGTTCATGAGACATTTTGAATTGATTCTAGTAAACTTACTACCATTCAATGAAAGCAAATCTTTCTCATCTGAAAGTTGTGTCGTGTTGTGTTGTCAAGTTGTATTGTGTTGTGTTATATCATGTCATATTGTTGTGTTATATCATGTCATTTGTGTTTCATTGTGCTGTGCTGTGGTGTGTCATGTTCACACATCCAATTCTGGCACTAAGTAGTGTGTGTATCATCCATGTTGATTGCTTTGTTTAACAAATTCCTAAAACCTTAACATAGAACACGAGTACTGATAGAAGAAATAATAATTTTAGAATTTCATGAAGACCAATTTTCATAATTTTTAATAAAATGATTTCTGATATTTTAGCTCCATGACTTTAGCTAAAAGGCTTGGCAGACACTTTCCCACTTGTAGCATTTGGATTTGTAGAAGGAATCAACCTATGATCAGTTACTCATAACTAACTTCTTTTTATAAAGTTGAAATCAAAGTGATACCAACCTTACAAAATGAGCTGGCAGCCATAACTTTGTTTCTAGTCATTCAGATAACTTCTATATGAATGGGAAATTTTCTTAAGCAATACACAGAGGTTGTTATAAATTTGTCTGGGCATGATTTTCCACTTAAGGGCAGACATCTTCCCTATACAATAGTCTATATTTTTCTCTGCTTCCAAAACATTTACAAATTTGGAGAGGGAGAAGGCAGGAGGGAGGAGAAAAAAGGGAGGAGGGAGGAGGGAGTATTCCAACTGCTGGAATCTTTTCCTTGGTATTTTTCAGAGGAGGCTTTGATGGATTGCCAGATAAAAACTCAAGACTGAAGTATTTATCCTTGGATACTGGGAAGTTTGTTGACTGAAAGGCTTTAATTGTCAGGTTTCTTGGCTGAAAGTCTGCCTCATCCATATCCAAACCACTTCCTATAGTTATTCAACATCTAGAGTGGTCAGAGAGCATCTGGGATCTACCTCCACCCAAACTGAAACCATTTCAATTGGTTACCCTCTCATCAGCTCTTTCAGTTTGTCTAAGACCTTCCCTGAGCCCCATTGCTCAGGATCTTCTTCCATCTAATGCAACTTCCTTTCTTTGCCTATAAATGATTACTATAAATGATTACTCTGAAAAGTCTTCCTGATAGATATGTGCCTTGTTAACCATCATTGTGGAGACTTCCTTCAGAGTGGTCCAAACTCCAACAGTTGATACCAATATTGGTACATACAGGACAAAGCTGTTAGATTTTAACAATGGAGATTTCAAACTGGCTATGAGAGATAATTAAGACTGAGGTATAGGACTTATCCATGAGAGTTAACAGAATGCCAAGGAAGAGCTAGCTTCCCCAGCCAAGCCTGCCAGCCATGATAAGGTCTGGTCTAGCTTAGGAAACAATGGGACGCCAGGACATAAAATGATGAGTAGATTTTCCTATAAAAAAATTGAACCTCAGATTTTTCTGTATTCTGAGTTTGAAGAAGCCAACACCTCAATTCAAGAATTATGTCCTTTGCTTTTATCTGGATGCTTTGGTGATTCTTTCTTGGTAGACATTAGGTATCAGCAAAGATCTCCCCTTATTGGCCTTTCTAGAGACTAAACCAATAGGTTGTGTAAGTTGTACCATAAACTGGACCAAGTCAATCCTAACAGAGAATATAAGATACTTTGTTTAAAAGAATCTATAAAATCTCTCCTAATTGTACCTGTAGAAATCTGAGATTGTTCAAAGATTAATTGTGTAAGTAAATTATAAACTGGGTTAAAGAAACTTTTCATGGTATATCACTGTCCCAGAATAAAAGATGCAAAATTTTTAAGAAGACACTGTAAAATGATACAAATGGTCTGTTGGCCATTTATTATCATATATATTACAGATGATATAAATAATGTAATAATATATAATGTGTATAATATATAATATACATTATCATTATTATATTTAGAATATAAAGTCAAAGGTTTACTTGTAACATACATATCACCCATGTGATGATTTTTCTTCCCTCCTGTCCTTCATGGCATTGCCCCCATCTCCCATTGTACACATTTGCTTCAGTATTCTCACTTCAATTATAATATTTCATGTGTTCTGTTGTCTTTTATCCATACATTTCCTTAAGAAAACTAGAAGACACTATATTAAGCAAGGTAACCCAGGTCTAGAAAGGCAAATACATGTGCCCTCAATCATGAGGACCCTAGACTCCAGATTCTAAATACATGTGTCTAGATAGAAGTAAATATAGAAAGAGGCAAACTAACTAGAAGTGATTTTATGTATATATATATATATGATATCTAATATATATATATAACATCATTGATCCAATTTTATTTATATATTTAAATAATATGCTAATTACATGAAAAGAATACTTAAGTAAATAGTAAAAAAGGTTAAGATAAATGTTCTAATGTCTAGCCTTTATACTATTAAAATATCTATTTAAATAATATCATTCTCATGGCTTCTGTGGAAAAAATATAAAGTCAATGTCCTTTGCAATCTTTCATTTGCCAGGAAAGACTGGACACTGAAAATAAAAGCAGGGATTCTTTAATACCATTTAAATATTCTTTTAATATCTCAAGGGGTTTACTGTGAGGTGTACTGCATATGGTCATATTTTGGTTAAACACTATAAAAGATTCCCATGAATCCTTTTAGAAATCACTTTCAATGTGTGTAGTCCTTTTCCTTCCTCAATAGCACATTAAGAAACAAAAGACTCCTTGAAACAAAAGCAATGTCTAACACTTTTAGGGGTTGCTGCTTCTAAAACAGATATCTCTGTAAACAAAATACACATGGATGTTAACAGACAAGGGCAATGCTGAATTTTTTTTATTTTAAAAGTAATTTTTCTATTCAGTAATCAAAAGGAGTTCAGAATCCTCCAGTATCAGAATGGAAGCCGTGGATTACAGTAAAATTGTACACTCAACAATAGAAAGCATGAAAGATAATTAGGAGTAACAACTCCTTATCAGTGTACTGTGATAAGAATGTGTCCCCATCATAGCACAGGACACAAGCAAGAGTCCTCAAAGGAGCAACTAGTCTTTTTTACCATTTCAATAGGAAAGAGTTCACTGATCTACAGTGATGAGTGAGTCTGAATTTCTGCTCTATTGTTTGTTTTCCTGATATCCAGAATGTCCTGAAAGAAAAGTGAAAAGCAGACCTTGAGTAATTTGTTAGGTCATTACCAAAATAATAACAGGCTCACAGACACCAAACTATGACCTTCATTGTTATCACAAGTAACACTGCTAAGTCACACTCAAAGTCATATTAACAAGTGTGCACACACACACACTCACTCCACACACAGTCACACACACACACACACACACACACACACACACACACACACATGCTGCTCTCACTGCAAGAACAACTTCCATTCACTTACAGAAAGTCAGGACATTCCCTTAATATTTTCTTCCTATCTTACGTTAGACCTGGAACTCATGATTTTACACACACACACACACACACACACACACACACACACATTGTGTGTGTGCAATATTTTAAAATATGTATACACAAATACTTATCATTTATATACTCTCTCAGGGGTAAATAAAATGTGTTACCTCCACTGATGCTCACAAGCTCAGAATCATGAACTTTCAATGTGAAGGACCATTGGCATACTTAAAGGTAAAATTGCATAGCCAATGATAACACACTGATTAAGTATTTCAGCATAATTAAACACAGACTTGTGAGGAGTGGCTCAAGATATTTGGCCAACTATCAGTGCAAAAATTAAAAGAAAAATTAAACTGAACCCAGTTTTCTGGACTAGAATACAATTTAAAATTGGCAGGGCAAATTTTCTAGGTTCAAAGGAAAAGGTCCATGATTATCAAAAATCTCTCCTAAAATATTGGAAGGGAACAAGAAACAAAAATAATATGACTTAAAATACCCAGAAGTATAAACTTAAGAGAAAAGCAGTTTTCAAAGTATGTCTTGAGTTTTGCTACACACAAAATATCTCAATGTGAAATTGTATTTTGCCAAACTCAAAACACTTCCAGGTTCCCAAAGCTTAACACATACATACTTATATTCTCACTTTTAACCACCTGGGCAGCAGTAAAAGCAGCTTCTAAAAACATGAGGGGCATTTCTTTCACCCAAGGTATTACACTCCTCTGTTGACGTCATGAGGAACCTTGCCAACATAACACATGGGGAGAGACAGACTTTTCAAATCAAATGGGAACTACCACAGTTTGAGCTCTGAGGCCACAGTGGTGAATTGGTAGGATTCCTGATGATTAAATCTTGTTTCTTAATTAAAACACAACAACAACAAACAAACAAACAAACAAAACACAGAAAACAACAAAAAACCTGATGAGCCATGCATCACATCCCCCTTTCCAACAGATCTCATCCTCCCTCTTAGACTACAAGCATGGCCAATTTGCCTTGATTTCCCCCTCTGGAGAGAACCAATGTATCCATTATGGTACTTAAATGCAAAACAAAAGAATTTTGACAAAGAAAATGGCCCTTCTTTCAAAGAGAATAAAAGTTGAACATGAAACTGTAGCTTTCCCCCTAGTCACTTGCTTAGCGGCTATGTTATTATTCTGAGAATAAATGGTGTGAGCTGAGGATTAGTACAGTGGTAAAATTTGAAACCCACTGGTCTAGAGGCAGTTTATTTACAAGAGTTTCTTTCTTTCTTTCTTTCTTTCTTTCTTTCTTTCTTTCTTTCTTTCTTTCTTTCTTTCTCTCTTTCTTTCTCTCTTTCTTTCTTTCTCTCTTTCTTTCTCTCTTTCTTTCTCTCTTTCTTTCCTCCTCCTCCTCCTCCTCCTCCTCCTCCTCCTCCTCCTCCTCCTCCTCCTCCTCCTCCTTCTTCTTCTTCCACACTGCATACACTTACACACTTCTGCATACACACTGGTGTGCTTACTCTTATAACATTTCTTTGTGGGAAAAAATGCTGAAAACAGACCCATAAATTTAGATCTGTGCTATTGCAGTTAGATATGCTATCACAGAGACATATGCATGGAAATAATTTTTTTTGTCCCATGAACAGAATCTCAAAACTAATGGAAGTAAAGCACAAATACAGAGCTTTTTCCCTGGGTAGCTTTGTTCTGAGTTCTCTGTGAAACTGCTCACTCCCATAACAGACAACTAAAACGCAGAGATATAAGAATGCTTGTCAAAGATAGAAAGAGATGAAATTCAACAAGGCATTTGTCATTATGTTAAAATGACTTACAGATCATGCACCCTCATTATAACTATATAAAAAACAATGAAATATAAAATCTGTTTGTTGCATTTAAAATGTATTTCCTTTCCCAAGATACCTGAATGTCATGGTCGTCGCTTTAGCCTACTCTATCACTATTTAGTGTGAATCACTAAATTTTTCCGAGGCTACCTCTCCCAACCCCTCCTGTGTTTCATCTTTTCTAACACTCCTTTCAGCATGACGTAAGGGCTCTCAGCACCTCCTGCTTTAACTTATCAGTAGCTATCTTATTGGCCTCCCAAATGACTCTCCACCAGAGTTATCTTTCAGGAACATTCCCAGTATTGCTGAGAAAAATCAAGCACAGGCTTCTGTCTTCACTGGTACTCCTTCTCAAAGTGTGAACCTTGGATAACACGTATTAGAATTCACTGAGGAGTCAGAGAAAATTTCTGATCCTATAACCTAACACCAGTTTACTCTGTGATGCTAGAAACATAAGTACATTCATTATAATTAGTCAATTGTGTAATTGTTACAGGTCCCACAGCAGAGAAATAATGAGCTACACACATACTCCTCAAAGTCTGAGTTTTTCCTGGGCCTTCCTCTTCTCAGACTTCCCATTGCCTTGTGACCATAAGCTTTTCTGTTGTTTCCTTTTCTGTACTTTCCTTTTATTTTAGACATCTCAACTTCAAACCCACAGTTTTCATGGGCTATTATAATGACCGAGGTTCATCTTAAGAGTCTGGTTAAGTGTACATTGCACATCAAATTCTTAGATGGTAATACTGTAGAAAATAATGCAGTGAGCATGTGCCTGTATTCACAAAGAGCACACAGCATCCTTTCTTAGTGACTCACTGAGGAAATAGGAGTTCACTGGAAACTACAGTTATACACATCCATGTTAACATTAAGAGCACACTCTTTCTGTGGGTCATTTCTTCCACTCATAGTTACCTCCAAAGTTTCTGCCCATTCCTTTCCTAGTTGTCAGATACAACAAGATATGACCAATAAAGCTAATAAATGAGATTATTAAGTATGTTATATTAAGAACTGGAAGAAATTGAAAGGAATAAAGTGACCTACCTGCTTTACACATGGCATGATGACAGAGACCTGTGAGATGCTTGACTTCTCACTTACTCTAGGATTTAGGCCTCTGTTCTACAGTATTAAAACAGCCACTAAATCTAAGTTAAAACTTGTGTACTGATAAAATCTTCTGAGGATAGTCTTGATAGGTACAGGTTTTTTTTCTTTATTTTTTCTTTATTGGATATTTTATTTACATTTCAGATGCCATCCCCTTTCCCCATCCCCCCCCAAGAAAACCCCTATCCCATGCCCCCTTTTCTTTTTTGCATTTATACATTTTTTTAAAAATGTTAATCAGAGGCTTTATAAGTTTGGTAATGCTCAATCAGAAGTGTAACCCAATACCCAACCTAGATATATCAACTGTCTTTGACTGGTAGAGACACGTGAACATCTGCCTCCATGTCTCCCCCCTCTTTCTCTCTCTCATCACCTAGCTTCTCCTCTCCTTCTCCTCTCTCCTTACTCCTTCTCTTCCTCTCAGTATTCCTCCCACCTTAGCTCCTCCTACATATCACCTTTCCTGTTAAAATAAAAACTTTTCTCTCAAAATACAATTAGAGCATAATTGTGCCAATTTGTACCAGTGAGGTACAAGATAGTCCTAATACCCAGTCCATCATTTTGTTAAATATCTCATAAAAAGTCATGAAAACATTTCTACAAAGAAATACATTTTGGTCAACCATTCAACTACAGACTTCAATACTCTAATATACAAAACAAAAAATAGCTAAAGACAAAGTAAAATATACCTTCAGAAATATGAATAACTTAAGCATAATCAAATATTTATATATTTATAGAATGTCAAGTATTAAGAAGGAAGGACATAATTGCTCCAATTATGCAATGATAATTGGATTTAGAATCTCTTTCAAATATACACCACAACCCCTGCAGGTATGAATTACAACATATGAAGAGAGTGAAAACATACAGTGACTCATAAGAGTTATAACTCGTGAAATTCAAGGAGGAACCAGAGCTGAAACCTGTGGGATAATATTCAAACCAGTATTCTTCTCCTGATTGTGCTTGAACACATACACACACACACACACACACACACACACATTTCAATTTTTTAACACCCTAGCTCATGTATATCACCATGTTGCTTTCATAACAATCTATTCATTATTAACTTCACAAACACACTTGCTGTATGCAATAAACATCAAAGTTAGTAGGATGCAACTATTGTTCCACGAATAGCCACTAAGTAGTTCAATTACATCCCCAAGATTTTGAAAAATAAGATGATGAAGCGAAGGAGCCTCAGAAACTCTGAGCCACTAAATCATAGAACATCATCAAATCCAGTCTGATTCCAGAGCCCAAACATTTAGCTGATTAGTTCTCTAATATCCTTCTCTTACAATGCTAATTCATTTCATTGTACATACCAAGACACATCCTCCTACTCAGTGAAAAGTTATAATGTGATCTGAAATGTCCGCTACAGGTGCATAGCTTTGGCTACTTGTTCCTCGGCCTGTGATGCTGTTTAGGAAGGCTGTGGAACATTTAGTACACATCCCCTCAGGGGAAGAAGTAAAGGGCAGAGGAGGGTTAACACAACCTACTCCCTGTTCTCTGTGTCTTCTTCAGTATAGAATACAATATGGCAAGCCAGTTTCCTACTCTTGCCTGCTGTCGTGACCTTCACGCCATGATGGACTGCTTCCCTCTGGAACTGGAAGTATAGGCTAAAATAAACTCTCCTTTAAATCCCTTTTGTCAGAATACCTCATCATAGCAATAAGAAAGTAACCATGGCATACTCTGACATATTCAGCTTTACTTCTTGATGTAGAATATGATACACTAAAGAGGTCCTGTAGGAGTTAATACAGCTCTAACAGATACGTTTTAAGTGGGACATTCCCTTATAGCTGCTGATATTTTTAATAGTGTGCTGATAGGCAGGCATACTTATGCCGCCCAACCTACATTGACACATCTCATCGCGTTCTTTCTGAGCCCAAGCACAGCTACCATAAATCTGCAAACCAGTGAGCCATTACAGTGGAGATGCATCCTCTCCTACCTAAGCTCATACACAGCTTTATCAAGATTGCACTGTAATTCTCGGTGGTCCATCATTCATTTTAGATCCAAGATTATTTCAGCCTTCCAGTGATATATGTTTCTTTCATGCACCTGGATTGTTGTTCATTTATTATTAATATGTTACCAACTACACAATTGAAATTCAACTGTCCTGAAACTATGTGGAAAATACAATTTCCCCAACCAACCTGGTAAGAGAAAACAAATATAAAACATGACAACCTAAGACAGTGCAAACATAAGCCGAGGAAGAAAGCATCGTGTGTATCATACCCTGTTCATCCGGAGTAGTTCTTATTATCTCACTAAGGAGTATGAGCTGGCCCAACAGTCAGTTTTCATCTAGGATGACTGTAGATTCACATTTGTGCCTCCGGCTCCCAAGTGTCAAGATTCCCCTTTTACCATCTAAACACTGAGATAATAGTTTTGGGTCACCATGCCCAGCTTAGAACCCTGACTCCTAGCTCCTAGATGCTTAAGTTAATCAACTGCTTTCTCTCTTTTTCTGTTATGCTATGCTTAGCTAGGTTTTCCCCTTGATTTTACTATTTAGTTCACAGTCATATTTTTTCCATTTATGTCTTTCTAAGTCCACCATACTCTCTAGAATATCAAAAACTTCTTCTTTGGAGGTGGTCAACTTGCTTAATATAAATACGTTATCCTTCTGCTGTTCCCAAATGCAAAATTATTCTGAATATTTCAAACCAACAGCTACACTGAGTCTTACACAAACATCCTTACAGTTCTCTGCTTCCCATACCCATTGCCACTACCCACCTTTCCTGCATATTTCTTGTGTCTCTTTGAAGATTTCTTATTCAAATACAATTAGTGAATCCTGTAAAGAAGCCAGTCATTTGGGGACTTGAACAAAGATACCAAATAAGAGATAAGAAGAAGTAACTTACATTTGAAAGTTAAAATAAAGGTCTAAATTAGGAATCCTAGGCATCGGAGTAAAATTTTCGATAAATTAGTCAAACACTAAGGGTTAATTGCAAAAATCTCTTCAAAAAGAGTAAAAATTTGAGAAAATATAATCTCTATTTCAAGTGTTTGGCTACAGGATTCCTTATTCTCCACAGACATTTATATTGTCTGTTGTGATTGAATTCAGTTATAAAACACATTTCACTTGAGAAACATTTTTTCCTCCATAAAAGATGCAAAAAGATAAAATTAAAAGTGTTCTACTGTTAAGGTATCCAAATGGAGGGCTGTCCTTGTCTAAACTGAAAAATACAGTGCAGTACTCATGTATGAAATTCAAAAAAAAAAAAAAAAAAACCTTAAAATTTTGAATTAAAAAAAGAAATTCTGTGTCCTCATTATATCTAAATTACAAGGAACAAAGGGAGGCCCACATCTCAAAGGCATCTTAAGGAGGAATAAATACCACTGCAGTCAACATCTCTGCAAATGGAAAGCAACAAGCCAGCTGGATGCAGCAGCATGAGGTGGTGTATAAATAGACGCTCCATGGAGAGAACACGGCCTGAAGAGGCAGGTAGAAGCTAGCTTCTGGTACTGTAGTGCTGGCAGAGTGAACCAGACTCCAGATGGAGAAGGGAAGTAGAGGGGAACCCAAGTGTGTGGGTCCATCTGGCCAAACCTCGGGGTTCTTGAAAACTGCGTGTTGGGTGAAAAGCTGTTCTGAACAATGACAATAAGGAACAAAGGAGCACGTTCACTCTTGATCTTCTAACATACATAGCCCCTGTGCAGGGTCATGACGTATAAGCCGTCCGTCCGTCCTTTCTCCATGGTACTATGGCAACATGATGACGTGCCTAGTACTCAGAGCTGTGCTTCACAAGACCACAGTTGCTTTTAACATGTTACTCTGACCTTCATTTCGACTTTTCATCACCAGGTCAGACAAATGTTCCCCGACAAGATAAGTCTATCCGTGTCGTAATTAAGTAAACCTACATTTAAAAAGTCAGCTATTGAAACAAAATATATTAACATTGAAATCTGTGCGGCACCCAGCCTCTGCTTGTCATTTCAAGGTCACCCTGCTCTTAGGGTGACACAGTCTGTGTGCTTTAATTTGAAATGCCAACATGCTCTTTTTACTTTTTTAAAATTTTTATTGTTTTGTAAATTACAGGCTCCTTTGACTCTTTGAAAATATTGACCTTTTGTGCCCCAATGACAGTAATAATGAGAGGATAACACAGGAATATTGGCAGAATCAACTCTATTGCATCTTCCTCTGACGTCTCCTATATTACAGTCATGAGAGCAAAGAGCATGTGTGTCCGGGATAGCCTGAGGCTTCACTGCTTCCTTTCTTACTTGGCTCATAACAACTTTTATTAAATTCTTCTTCTGATAGTTTCAAGCATGAGTATAATGTATTCTGATTACTGTTGTTCCCCCTCCCCCTGCCCAGCCCTCTCTTCCCTCCTTATTAAACACCATCCTCCTTCCAACTCCCTTCTCATTCACGCCCTTTCATTTTGTTTTGTTTGGTTCTGTAACCACATGATTTTACACAGAGCCATCTGTGTATACATGGGTTTGGAGCTACTCACTGCAGCCTGGTGAGCTCAGCAGCAGGCAAACAACTTAGACAATGGCTACCACTCCCCTTGAATCCATCAGCAGCTACGTTCAGCCTGGATGGTAGAGCCCTATGATGGTAGAGCCCACCCTAGTCTGTGACTGATGGTTGACAGAATCAGTCCTGTGAATTAAAGACAGCCAAAACAACAGTGAGAGCAAATTGCAATGGCTGGCATGCTTGGGAGGCAGTATCTTATAGCCCTTCTAACATGATCCTCCCTGAGCCATTGTAAGATGGGAGAGTTGCTCTGTTTAAGGCCTAACACTCAGCCTTCACTTATCCTTCACACCTTGAGCAGCCGCATTTCTTTCCTCTGTATTCTCCACTGTTCATGCAAAGAGAAGCCTCTCTCATTAAGGCTGACAGTAACAGTCCTGCTAAACTCTTAATGCAGTTGCATTTATAATCTTTACTATCTGCCTATTTTCATGCCCTCCATTAAAAAAAAAAGAATCTAATAGAAGCAAGGCCATAAACTCCTAAACAGTGTCTGAAAATTCTGGCTTTAATGCCTTGCCTATTTTCCTCCTAAGTATATAAATTATTAATAAGAGCACAGCAGTAAATGCCAAATTTAGGATTCATTTTTCCCAAACAAGTTTTCAAACCTAGAACAATTCCTCTAAGTTTTGCAGCTAACTTCTTGAGACACTGTAAAAGTGCTTACAGCCAGCTGTACTTGATAGAATAGATCTCACACTATAATAGGTCAAAAACACAGGGGGAAAAATATATTAGACTATCACACAAACTCAATGCACTTATTTAGGACCTTCCTAATGTAGCACTAGATTATTTCACATTTTCCTTGACCTGGAAAAAAAATCATAGAGTTTATTAGACTAGTTTAAGTGAGCAGGAAATTCTTTCTTTTAAATCATATGAAAACTATTTGTACCACAAGTTTTAAGTGTAACTTCAAAAATAATCAGTTTTTTACCCTTAACTGTTCAGAATGAACCATACACAAAATATAGCAAATCAATTCTTCAATAGCAAAAGTGTAACAATAAGAAATATACTACACAAAGCTGGGGGCAAAGGACACTGTCAATAAGACAAAACAGCAACCAACAGATTGGGGAAAGATCTTTACCAATTCTACATCTGATAGAGGGCTAATATCCAATATATACAAAGAACTCAAGAAATTAGACTCCAGACAATCAAATAACCCTATTAAAAAATGGGATATAGAGCTAAACAAAGAATTCTCAACTGAGGAAACTCAAATGGCTGAGAAGCACCTAAAGAAATGTTCAGCATCCTTAGTCATCAGGGAAATGCAAATCAAAACAACCCTGAGATTCCACCTCACACCAGTCAGAATGGCTAAGAGCAAAAACTCAGGTAATAGTAGATGCTGATGAGGATGTGGAGAAAGAGGAACACTCCTCCATTGTTGGTGGGATTGCAAGCTGGTACAATCACTCTGGAAATCAGTCTGGCAGCTCCTCAGAAAATTGGACATAGCATTACCTGAGGACCCAGCTATACCACTCCTGGGCATATACCCAGAAGATGCTCCAACATATAACAAGGACATATGCTCCACTATGTTCATAACAGCCTTATTTATAATAGCCAGAAGCTAGAAAGAACCAAGATATCCTTCAACAGAGGAATGGATCCAAAAAATGTGGGACATTTACACAATGGAGTATTATTCAGCTATAAAAAATAATGAATTCAAGAAATTCTTAGGTAAATGGATGGAACTAGAAAATATCTTCCTGAGTGAGTTAACCCAATCACAAAAGAACACACATGGTATTTACTCACTGATAAGCAGATATTAGCCCAAAAGCTTGGAATAGTCAAGACTCAACTTACAGACTACATGAAGCTCATGGAGAAGGAAGACCAAGTGTGGATGCCTTGGTCCTACTTAGAAGGAGTAACAAAAATACTCAAGGGAGCAAATATGGAGACAAAGTGTGGGACAGAAACTGAAGGAGGGGCCATCTGGAGACCATTCCACCTGGGTATCCATCCCATGTACAGTCACCAAAGGTAAACACTGATGTGGATAGCAGGAAGTACATGCTGACAAGAGCCTGGTATACCTGTCTCCTTAGAGGTCTGCCAGAGTCTGACACATTCAGAGGCAGATGCTCACAGCTAACCACTGATCTGATCAAGGGGTTCCCAATGGAAAAGTTAGAGAGAAGACTGAAGGAGCAGAAAGGTTTTGTGGCCCCATGAGGAGAGTAACAATACCAACCAACCAGAGATCCCCAGGATCTAAACCACTAGCCTGGGAGCATAAAGGGATGGACCCATGACTCCATCTGTACATGTAGGGGAGGATGGCCTTGTCAGGCATAGATGGGAGAGGAGATCCTTGGTCCCATGAAGGCTGAACACCAAGTGGGGGGGAATTCGAGGGTGGGGAGGTGGGAGTGGGGGGGGGTTAGGTGGGGGCACATCCTCATAGAAGCATGAGAAGTGGGGATGGGATAGGAGGTTCCTGAGTGGTGTGGGGAATGGGAGTAAGAGGATAAAATCTGAAATGCAAATATAATAGCCAATAAAAATAAATTAAAAAATAAAAATAAAAAATGATGGGAAAGTTGCATGTTCTCTAAGAAGAACAATTGGATGCAACTCTAACAACAAAATTGTAAGTCATTCATATAGCACCTATATTTTATTACACATCAGTGATTTAAATTCTAAAGAAGGATCCCTTAGGTTTGATGCAAATACAATGCTTTCTTATATAAAGAACTTGAGTATTCAAAATTTTATGGTGTATGCTGTGGGCAGGTATATTCTGAAACCAATTCCTGGAGGATTCCAAGGGACAACTTTATGTACAAAGTAGCTTTGTGGTACTCTGCCACTTAGTGTTTTGTTTTCTTTTGTTTTAGATTTATTTTATGTGCATGAATGTCTTGCTTACGTGTTTATATATGTAGCACTTGCAAGCCTGGGGCCTACAGGAAAAGAGGGCTTCTGATCACCTGTGTCTGGAATTTCTGATGTTGTAAGCCACCACATAGTGCTTGGATTTGGATCTCTGCAAAAAATCAGCAGGTACTAACAGTCAATAAGGCACATCCTGGCTAGTTTTATGTCAACTTGACACAAACTAGAGTCATCTGAGAACAAGGAGTGTCAATTGAGAAAATGTCTTGGTTAGTTGGGCTGTAGGCAAGCCTGTAGGGTATTTCTTAATCAGTGGTTGATGTGGGAGGACCTAGCTCATTGTGTGTGCTACTGCTCTGGGCAGGTAGTTCTTATAGTCTGGGGACTATAAGAAAGCAGGCTGAGCAGGCCATGAGGAGCAAGAAGCACTCCCTCATGGCCTCTGCTCAGCTCATTCCTCCAAATTCCCACACAGTTAGAGTCTCTGTCTTGTCTTTCCTCAATGGACTGTGTGATCTAGGACACATAAGCCAAATAAACCCTTTCCTCCTCAAGTTGCTTTTGGTCATGGTGTTTTCACAATGGCAACAGTAAACCTAACTAAAACAAGCTATCCCTTACTTGGCTTTTGGCTTTCTTGTTTTTTTGTTTGTTTGTTTGTTTGTTTTTTGTTTTGTTTTGTTTTGTTTTGTTTTTTGATCAACAACATTTCTATCAAAGAAAGAAAACAGATCAACATCAGAGTTTAACTGATCTGAATAAATGGACCAATGTTCCAATGTTTACAATAGAGTTCAAACTCAGGACTCCAGCTTGATGCTTGTATTGGCCACCAGTGTCCCAAACTAGACTTGAATATGGGACGTATAAGTGTGACTCAGAATGAGGAGCATCTTCGTTAATTACCTCCAAGTCTAAAGTCATGAACAATTTGGTTAAGTCTCTCACAAACCTGTTCTTTCACTAGGATGAGTCATTTAGCACACTCCTTTATTTTTCATCCTCTGAAGACTAAGCTTTCTTAAAGTAGCCACTGCCAATCATTATTTGTAAAGTACAGATAGTCCCATTAGAAATATAAACTGGCATTAACTAAACATGAGCCATTGAAGACCTTAATCAGGGATGTGATCCATTCTGGGGTTCCCCTTCATGTAATACACCTTCATCTACTACTAATGCCTCATTCCCAAGGCCTAACTTTCCATTATTTTCCTATTTCCATGCCTTCCCATAATTCCAAGCAATTCCCACAGATTACTTTCTTGAAAAAATTTTAACTGGAAACTTTATTTTGTTAATAATGTAGGCTATTTAGATTATTATTTCTTTTTGGACAACTTTATATAGTTTGTGTTATTCAAGGACTTGGTCCATTTATCATATTTATATGAGAACTTTTATAGCATTCTCATTTAATGATTCTGAGATCAGTAATTATATCCCCAATTTTCATCCCTGGTATTCATATTCTGTGTGTTTTCTTTTTCCCCTGGCCTCTCTGTCTAGAATTTTATTGACTTTTTCCCCATAGAGTCAGCTTTTAGTTTCATTGATTTTTCTGTCTGCATCTTTTAAATTTAATGACTTCTGCACTGATTTTCATGATTTTCTTCCTCTTGGTCACTATAGATTTTCTCCTTTTCTAGATCTGAAAATAAAAGCTTGAATTATTCCCCCAGAATGTTTTCAATATAATCATTTTCTTTATAAATTATAAGCAAAGTTACTTAACAGTATTAAAATTTTGATTTGTAAAATATTTTCTTTTAGTTTAAAATATTACCCAATTCTCCCTGATATTTCTTTCATGACCAGTGAATTACTTATTGGCATGTTATTTACTATTTCCAAATATTTCTTATTTTCAATTTACCTCTCTGCTATCAATTTCTACTTTGTTTGTAAGCAGAGAATATACTTCAACCTTTTATGTTAATAAAATTGGGTTTTGACTCATTTGGTTTTTGTTGAATTGGGTTTTTGTTGAAGAATTGACATTCTGTGTATGGAAACAAAGAGGAGAAGGACTAAGATAAGGAACTGTGGGAAGGAGGACCAGAAAAAAGGGCAATGGCTGGAATGTAAATAAATAAAAAAAGAATATCTTCTATGTGCTGTGTTGTTTGGACAATGTTCAAGTTATATATATATACATATATATATATACATATATATATTATAGTATACATGTATATATATGTATATATATATACATATATATATTATAGTATACATGTATATTATACATACACTTAAAAAGCCTGTGTATAAACTTTTGTATTTTATAATGGGCTGACATGTTAATCATAATAATATCCTCTTTGTCACTGGTAAATTTTTATTGTCTGAAATATTCTTTATTGTATATTACCATTATCACTCCAGCTTCTGATTAATTTGACTTTAGATGACTTTTTTCAGTTCTAAGTATCAAACTCAAGTCCTAGTATAGTCTAAGCAAGTATTCTCCCTCTGACCTATAACACTGTCATCTCTCTATTTTTAGTTTATGAACATTGTTTCAAGTATACTAGATATCAGGTAATTTGGCCTTTCATATAAAATTTGAAACTCTTTCTTTCAGTGGTATAGTTAGAACATCTATATTTATTATAGTTTCTGATATGTTTGGATTTATTACACTATGTTATTCCTACTTTGCACCTAATCTCATGTTTAATTATGTTTGTTTTCCATTGTGGCCGCCTCACCTTAGAACAGAGACCTGGGGAGATGTGACAGCAAACACTTGAGAATCATGTCCATTACAGTCTGCCCACTTGTATCCATTTACTTATGGAATGCAAAATAGACCTACAATCCTACAAGTGTTTCCAAAGAGGTAAGCTCATTACAGCACTGGCTCAATTTATAAGAATCTCATCTAAACTATCTATATTCAATTGTCCAGAATTCACTCCGATGGAACAGTGGTTCTCATTCTGAGAGTTGCAACCCCTTTGGGGGTTAAATGACCCTTTCATATATCAGACACCCTGCATATCAGATATTTACATTCCAATTCATAAAAGCAGCAAAATGATAGTTATGAAATATCAATGATGCAATTTTATGGTCAGGGGTCACCACAACATGAGGAACTGTATTAAAGGGTCACAGCATTAGGAAGGTTGAGAACCAGTGTAGTTCAAGGAAATGAACTGTAAAACAAAGCCAAGGCTCCAAAGCCTTTCAATATTGAAATGGAACAAAAGCATTAGCTCAAGGCCCCATAAAAGTCTTCTGTGGCTGCTGGATCTTTCCTATGGGATCTAAAAATCTCGCTACATGATCTTTCCTCTTTCTCGAAACTTATCACCTGTTTGTGCCTGATTATTTTAGTTTCATTTCCATCTATTTAGAAAAAAATCTATATATTAAAAAATATTGCTTTTCATATTTTTCCCATTTCTGTCCAATCTGGTTGTTTTCACTGGGATAAAGGTCTCATAAATTGTGAGGTTTTCAATAAGGCCACACCATTGCACTATATTAGACAAGATGCTTCTCTATTGACTCTTCCTTGATAACCTCTTCTCTCTATTTAGTTTTAGTTATGGTGAGTTAAGACCATCCATTTAATCCCACCCAAACAAATGTCTAGAAGCAACAAGAATTCAATGTATGGATTGTTATTATATCCCTAATTGTTCAAAGAGTGTTTCATGTGCTTGGTACCTTTATCTTCTGATGCTTCTAAGGTTTCTAGAAGTCAACACACTTAGCCTGTCCTGAAAGCAAACTTTACTGACAACGAATCTTTAACTTCATAGTCTCTTATCCTCTGGAGATGCTGTAAAATTCTGAAATCTCACATTTATCATAAGCAGCTGAAGAAATAAATATTATGAATTAAATGTTTATATTTATTTTCTATCAGAAAAACCATGTTAAAATTGTAATCCCTAGTATGACTGTATTAAAGTTAAATGAAGTCATAAGAATGAAATGAGATCTGATGGGATTAATGTCCTCAAAAGAAGAACGACTAAGTCAAACAGCAACCTCAAAATTGTGTTGGATCAAATGCTTAATTAGTTTGGTAATGCCAGGAACAGAAACATTTTATCACCCTGTCTGCCACAGCTTCAGTCTCACTTGATCAACACTCAAGCATGCCTTCTATCACCAGACCAACAAACATTACCATCAAACTCAACCTGCTACTCCAACAGCAACCAACATAGAAGTTGTAATCAGTGTACTGCATTTTACTCTAGCTAAACTGGACTAAAAGGCTCTTTCCCTGTGCCCATTCCTCTTACTGTTACATCTCCCAAAGCCAAGAAGCTGACCTGGTTACAGTATCTGGGTTCATATCTTTGTTTTTCCTTTTTCCTCTGCCTTTAACCAAATCTCTCATATAACTACCTCAATTTTTCTTTTGCCACCATTTTTTCAATTCTTAGCTATGTTCCTCCACTCTCCTTCCAATCTAACAACCTACTAATTACTACTCTGACCAAGGTTACTTGCCTCCACTCTCTTCTTTCCTTTTCCTTTCCATTCATGTTAACACATTAGTGCATACAGTGCCCTTTGTGTCCCTTTACTCCTTTATCTGCTCCATAAAAAGTCTGTAACAAGTATGCATTCGTAGTCACCTGCTGGACAGAGACTGTTAGTGTGGACAAATGGATTGAACGTGAAGTCTCATTCCTACAATACCAGTACAAAGCATGAAAACAGTACCACGTTGCTGCAAACTACCCCCCCCCCAAACACTGCAAATTTATCCAGTGAAAGAACAAAGGTGGCCTGAATTAAAAAGAAAAGAAAATAATTTAATGAGCACAAGCAACATAAAAAACAAGGCAATGTGTCTGCTCCAACAGTGACCGGACCCATACAAGTGACCCCTGATGAATATTACTTAGATTAAATTTTAGATACAGAATTCAAGAGTGATTATAAATATGGTAAAATATCTCAGAGAGGGCTCTAATGTTTTCCTATGAGAACATAGACAGCAAATGAAGTAAGGAGGTCATTCTATGGTGTAAAAGTGGAATTTAATAAAGAGATAAACATACTGGATAAAACCCAACTGGAACTGATGATGGAAATGGAAAAACTGAACATGTCAGATAAAGAGTTCAATGGAAAGTCTCCCAATGTAATGGGTGATGTGAAAGACAAACTAGCAGGATTTGAAGACAAAGTAGAAAAACTATATAATTCATTCTCACTCATTGATTTTTAAATGTATGAAAAAATGTACAATCTCTGACTCCATAAAAAGTAAAACTTCACAATATAAGGTATACAATGAAAAGAATTTCATGCAGAAACATAGAAAATGTTTTAATAATATCAAAGAAGAAAATTTCCCAAAATTAAGCAAACAAGAGACACACATAACAGAAAATAAACTCCCTGTGCTATATTACAGTTAAATTATTAAATGTACAGAATAAAAAAATGAATGCCATCAATAGTGCTTCCTAGCCATGAATCATATGAATTACAATAATGTATGGCTGTATTAAGGTGAAATGGAGTCGTAAGAATGAGATCAAACCTGATGGAATTAATGTCTGCAAAAGAAGAAAGACTAAAAGTGCAGACTAAAGCAACATTATAATGAGTAGTTAATTATGTTTTGATAATAAAGTGGACAGAAGCACCCTATCACCCTATATACAACTATAAAATCTGGCCATGGATGCCATAGTGGTACAAATGTTACAGGGACAACTAACTGATTTCCAACTAGATTTAAGGCCTGATCCATAAACAGTCACACATGTCTGGTCCTGAAAATCTAGTCTATGACATGTGGTTGGGGCATTTACAGGTACCAGGATTGAACCTCCTTGTATTCTTTTAAATTTCCATAGTACTTTATGCATATAAACAACCATGTATTAGTGCAGCTCTCAAGCCTCATCAGAGGAATTTCTTTGTGTCGTAGAGATTTGTTAGCATAGAAATTCATAGCTGCTTAAAAATTACAGAGAAAGGTGTGAGTGGAATGCTCAGCCATAAAGAGTACATCTACAGGATGCCCTCCCCAAGACTTAAAGACCATTCTAGAAGAGAATATAAAAATAGTGTAAATGCCAGAAGTTTAGAAAGATTGGAGCCTAACTGTCTTCAGGACATGACAGGACCACTGTGCACATGAACTCACAGTATCTGTGTTTATTTACATTCAACTAAGTAACCATACCAGACGAATTCAGGCAATATGCTTGCCTGGAAGGAAAAGAGACTCACCAACCTCCATCCCTAACTAAGAAGATAAGGGATGAGGGATAGTCAGTTTTCTTTATGAGTGAGACCCATGGTAGGTCCACCATGTTCCAGTTGATGACTCCACACTCATGAGTATATGAAAAACACAAGTTGGATTCAATTGGATTATGTACAAATATTAAAAGAAGATAAAAAGTTGTAAGGAGGCAGAGAGGTATAAGTGGCTCTGAGAGAAGTTAAAGAGAGGTGTAAGGGATGAGTATTATCAAACACACATTATGAAATTTTCAAAGAATTAATAATGAATAGCATATTATTATAGAAAGAGAAAAGAAGACTAGAGAGATTCCCACATCCATTATTTAACCATACAAAAAAAAAAAAAAAACCCAAGTCCAATGAGCACACATAGCATACAGGTGGATTGTGGCCACCTCCAACCGAAGAGAACAAGTTGTAGGGTGGATGTTTCCTTATCCATGTTGATACCAGAATTTCTCACCTCCACAACCTGGAAATTATATTTGATATAAAATAATCTTACTTATAATATTTTGTTATACCACATGAGGAGATTAGGAGGCCCACATACCATTGAATCCAAGGTCCCTTTATCTGGGTACTTGAAGTAAAAATGAATTGCACTGAAAATATTAGCTGCATTATTCATTGAATAGACACAGCATATACACAATGATTTACTAGCTTGTGCAATTGCTTAAAATCACTACTTTCCTCTATAATTTATTTAGCAGCAGGCACAGATAGAGGATTTTGTGTTCTTGCTGCTGAATTATGGCCTTGATTTCATCCTATCATTCCTTATTATGGCCTAATTACTAAATTTTCAAATGTTAATATTTATTCTGATTTGGAGTTATTATTGTTAGTTTGGGGGGGGCTTTTTTAAATAGGAGTTTACAATAAGAAGAGAGTCTTGAGTCTCGTATTAAATATACACTTGGTGTTTTAAACTGTTAAAATAGTTAATGACCATAATGACTACTAAAGTTGGGTTGTGTTTTGTATTATGAGAAGAGCATGAGACTTTGTGTATAAGCAGTAAAAAGTTATGATTCAAAGTGATGTTTCTGGATGTGAAGTTGTCACAGGGTAGAACTGTGGTCATGAATCTCAATTTTCAACTTGATGACATCTAGAATAATATAAGACATGTCATTTCTGTAGATTAATTAATTAGTTTAGATTAATTGATGTAGAAAGTCCCTTCCTATACTGTGATTGTAGACTATATGTATAAGAAGAAGCAAATTAGCTCACCGCAATCACTCAGTTCTTTTTCATGAATATCTTGATGCAATGTGACCAACTCGTTCAAGATTCTGCTATCTCGACCTACCCACTATGATGGATTCCTCAAACTAAGAGCCAAAGGAAGCCCAACCATCCCTAAGCTGATTTTTACCAGAGCATTTTGTCACAGTATCAGAAAAGTAACTAAGATATATGTGTGTATATATACATATATATGGACAATATATATTAATATAAATTTTACATATATATAATCAAGTAAATGAAAAACATAATATATCATAAGTGAGGGAATTATTTAGGGGTGATGGAGAAGGCTCATAAGAATATATTATTTAAAATAATACATGAATGGTAAAAATGAGTCAACTAAATAAATGAGCCAACAGAATTTAAGCAAAGAAATGTAAAGTCCCTGCAATAAGGTTAAGTACCCTACAATACGTTAAAGAGCAGATAAGAAATCAGTAAGCAGAGAGCTGAAGGTCATATGAGAAAGTGGGATAATTATAAGAATGTTGGATATACTTAAAATTCCTATGCAATGTTGATATATAAAAATAATTTTAATAAAATACAGTTTAGGACCTCCCCCACTGCCTTGTAATGTAGCCCAGAATCAACTGTTGATGTCACCAAACGACCATCTCCAAATACAAAATGAGTCTCCAAAGAAGTATTTAAATCTTTATTACACAGATACACCAGAAGGCAGCTTATTCCCAGAAAGCTGAATCCACCAGGACCGAAGCAACCATTTATTTGAAACTGCCAAACTATTCATAGACAGGTACAAAAGGCATCAGTTCTCAAGAGGAAGAGAGCTAGCTGACCTTCATAATGTGATGGGTAGAAGCCAACATAGGTTGACAAATTCAACAGCAATAAAACGTTTCTAACTGTAAATGTGCTATTCCAAATAAAATATATGGGAAAAGTCAGAAATAAAAAGTTAGCACAGTCTGTTTGCAGCCTTATTTACATAGCATATGCATTTTTCCATGGCTTTAAATGATGAAGCAAGTAATAAATAGTTTGCTTCACTTTTTCCAAAGAGTAAATGTGGCTTAGGAAGACAAGTAGAAACAATTTCCAAGTAACCAGCCCCAGCTCCAGAATTCAAATCCATGATTGGCTTAATATTTCTAGACATGAGTATTTGAAAGACTGAATTCTTAAGGCAATAGGCAGTTTCATTTTAAAGAGGTTGATTGAACATGAATTTAATCTATTCTTAAGGAAAGATACAAGAGGAGAATGAACCAATAAAAACATGAAGGGTAACTAAGAGGAGAGAATTGGTGGGCTTTTAAATTTAGCACTCTCAAACTCTATGGAGATTTCTAGATTAAAAACAACAACAACAACTAATATTATGGCACCAATAAGCATTTTCTTTCTTATCAAAAAGATAACTTCTAAGAAACATAAAAATTCTATTTTTAGTACAATAGCTTAAATTTCTTTTTTGGAACATTGGTTTTTAAAGTTGCTAAAAGACTTTAAAGGAAAATAACAATTTTAAGGAATTGCATGAGCTAGCAAATCATTGTGACATGCTACGTCTACTCAGTGAATAATGCAGCACAACTCATTTTTATTTCAAGTATCCAGATAAGTAATAAAGAGGCCTTGTATGTCCTAGCCACCTTTAATAATGGGACAATTATTTTTCTGTTATTTTCACCCTTTAAATAAAATAAGTCAACAGTGAAAATATCTCACCAGCGTGAGAAACCATTGTTGTTAAAGAACATCAAGTAATGAGTGTTACATCTTGGTTTCCTGATAAAATCTACAATGTATATGAGAAATCTAAGCCATTAATGAAACCAAAGCATAACTCTCATTTAATCAGAAAGCTGCTGAAGTTATGATAGGCTTATCACAAATTATGCTGTGAGGATGAAGCTATACTGAACTCTGCATAGCTTTGTCAAAGAAAAAGTACCTAGCCATTTAATTTACAAACTATATTTTCACGGTCACTGCCCTATTATTTAACATGGAAAGTTGCCCAGCCAGATTAGCTTCTGGGACACAAAGGCAGATTGGAGGTGACTGAGCCTCAGCACGATCATGGATATCAAACAAACCAGGTAAATAACCATCATACAAATAGCACTGATAAAATAAAAAACATACCAAGATCCTTCAAGTGATGAAGGTGTTCAAACAAAGCCTTGAACAATAAAGAGCCAGGAGAAAGTGGGTTACTGAAGGGAGGCCCTGCAGAAAAGTGTGAAGTGAAAACGCAGACATGTGAAGTGGCTGGGTTTCTTTCCACAGTTGCAAGCACAGGGGTTATCAGGATCATGAGACTTGTGGAGAGATATGAATGCAAAGAAACATGAAAGGACATTGACTAATGTTTCTAATGGAAAAGAGAACTTAAATGTTCTTGAGAAAGTGACCATTCACGGCCATAGCTCTTGAATATGCCTGATCTCATCTCAGAAGCTAAGCAGGGTCTGGACTGGTTAGTACTTGGATGGGAGAAGGTGTCCATAGCTATCTGCAAAGTGGATTTAACAATATCTAAGACCTTAATAGGCATAGGTGAGTCAACTACTAAAAAGTCTTTTTTAAAAGGCCAAGCTTAGTACACACTCAGTTATATTATTATATATGAATATCATATTAATAGCATATATTATATATTAATAGCATAAAGAAGGAAAGAGAGACAGAGACAGAGAGAAAAAGATGAACTAGACGTAGATCATACAGCTGTGCTCTGGCCAGTACCTAAAGTAACTATGGAAGAGCTAATCTGGATAGCCAAATTATATTATCTAGAAAAAATTACAAGAAACTGAATATTTAATTATTAATATTTGTGGCTGCTGGTTTATAAAAATCACATTGCAATTTTAAATTATTTTAAATATATTTTAGCACATTTTTGGGTTAACATTTAGCTATAAAAATCCCCATAATTTATTAGGTGAGATTAGAATACCTTAGCAACAATTAATTATGAAAATAAATCTCCTCATTCATTCAGTAGTGTTCTCTTAGGCTTTCTACTTGTGAATTTTATGCCTTGCTGTAACTATTTATACCTTAGCTTCACAACTCATACTATATGGACCCTTTGTGCTTCAAACTGATATTTACTCTTCATTTTAGCTTTTTTCCTAAATTCAGATTCTTGCCTTTTTAAAAAAAAACAAGACCAATTTATAATGAAAGGCATCAGAAGTCTTTTCAAAGTGTCTTTATCAAGAATGACAAATCCTGCCTCTATTTTATCAAACAGCAAAATCCCATTGAATAAATGCTATATGCTTAGAAGAAAGAACATGAGTCATAATATACAAACTGATTACATCTTTTAAACTAAAGTATCAAGAAGACATTGTTTCATCTTTACATAACCCAGATATAATTACAAAAAGTTACAGAAGTGGAAAATATATTCTTAGTTTGTATCATCTCAGATGTAAATGTTATAATATGATCATGAACTCTCTTGTATAACAAAGCCATGTTAACTGATGAGTGAATGTGTGCACAGAGTTAATAAAACAAACACTCCTAAGAAACAGGATTGAGCAAACTGTGACATTTTAGCTGAATAGCAGGATATAGGACACCAGGAAGATGACCCCAAAATGGTGATTGCTGATAGAACGCAAGCAAGCTTTCCCTTGCTCAATACTGCTCTCGGTCGGGAAACTAGATAACAAAGGTTGGCCATGTGCATTTTGCTCTTTAATAAAATAGACAGCATAGGAGAACGCAAAGGTCACATGTCCCCTCATGTCTTTCCTAACCAAAACACAGGCAGGAACAACTCAGAGAGGAAGGAAAATCTCATGGTATTTTGCTTGGAACTATGTCTACTTTAGACATTTTCATATGAATGAATAACTTTATTTCATGGAACAAAGTAAGAAACAAACTCCTTTTTGTATTACAAACTCGACCACCATAAAATTAACAATCTGAGGGGTTTATGACTATCTGACATAAGCTATGCATATTCATATTATGTTGTGTGTATAAAGGAGTTAGAATCCCTAATATCTTTACAAAAATAATATAGCAAATATACTAGGTACATTGACAAAATATATATTCATATACAAATTTGATTAATGGAATACCAAGTTGCTTTAGTATACAAAATAGTTCAACTGGATTCTTGCTGAGGGAAAGCAAATATTGAATAAAATCATCTACAGTTTTGAAGAAAGAACCAAATTGACTGACCTGACAATTAAATATATATAATATATTTCCTTTTAATTATATTATATAATTAATATATTGACATAAATAATATAAATATATACTTATTAATTATTCATTGTATAAAATATATATGATAATTCTGAATGATCTCATTTTCACAGGATGGTTAATGTGTCATGATAATAAACAAAAGTGAAGAGAAGTTGATTTGGTGAGAACCATAGCTTTGCTTTTTATGATCTGTGCCTCATGGATATGAACATGACACATGAATGGGGAGAGATCTAGCATGAAGCTGCAGCTGCTCCAAGCTGGACATTGCCATCAGTATGACCATAGTTAGTAGTAGAAGGATAGCAACAAAAACCCAAATCCTATCCATGCGTGGCAGCACAAATGAAATGGATAGAACCAGCGTGGCAAGTGTAGACTAAAGAGAAGAGAATACAAGAGGGGGCAGAGAAAGGAAATCTCCATTTGTATTAAAGAAAACTACGGTAGGCAGCTAAAGTGATAATCACAGCACTGAATCATATTTGATATGCATGAAACAAAGCTTTAACATGGTTTTTGCACTTAAGATTGTGATGTTTGAAAGTAGCAAAAAGTAATCAGACCTAGGTGGAAGCTCCCACACTTCCCTCTGTGCAGTGAAACATAGTTGGCTGTAAAAATATTGCACATATATATTGTAAGAGGCAGAACAAAGGCTATGAAATCTACACAAGGCAAGACAGTGAAAGTCACTATAAATAAAGAAGATACATTTTTAAGGATTTTGACTATTGATTTCAACACATCAAAAACTATTAAATTACTCAGTTCTCAATGATAATTCAAGATACCAATTTTGAGAGATGGTTAAGTAGTTAAAAATGGAGAACTAGTTTATGATTTCTAGCACAATGTAGGGCAGCTCACAATTCCCTGTAAACCCACCTCCAGGAAATCTGGAGCCATTTTCTGGCATTCCCAGGAATCCTCATATCAACAAATAAACAAACATGTACATAACAAAAAATAAAAATCTTGAAGATTTAAGAAAAAACTAATCTGCTCCTTTCAAACAATGACAGTGAATGAAACTGTTGTTTTTAAAAGTATGCAAAACGGAAAAAAAAAATCACTTATCTTGCCTTTCCAACATGTTTACCTCTGGAGAACCAAATAATAGAAGAGTGAAAATATCTAAGTAAAATTATTTAACATAAATTAAAATCAATGATGGAATATCATTCCAAAGGCTCACAAGAATGAGTAGTCCTAAACATTAAGGACAAATAGCCATCAACATGTTTAAATGCTAAGAACAATCATTACATATGTTCTATCTAAATGGAACAAGCCACCCAAGAATTACAGGAGCCTGACTATATACCTGTGTCCAAATGCTCACTGCAGGAGACACACAAGGCATTGGACCATGCCAAGTACACCAAGCACCCATATCAGAAAACCATAGATTATGATGAATTTCACCATTTAAAGATACATTATAATCTCTCCCTTCGATCCATGATAAAGAAGTAGACTGGGAAGCATGCTTTAAACATAATTTTTTAAGACTGGATTTTTATTTTTTTAATTTTTTATTGGATATTTGATGTATTTACATTTCAAATGTTATAACCTTTCCTGGGTTCCCCTTTGGAACCTTCCTCTCTCCCCTCTGGAACCTTCCTCTCCCCTCCCCCTCCACCTGCTTCTATGAGGATGTCCCCCCTCCCACCTCACCACTCAGGCATTCCCTTACATTGGGGAATTGAGCCTTCACAGGACCAAGGGACTCTTCTCCTACTGATGGCAGACAATGCCATCCTCTGCTATATATGCGGCTGAAGCCATGGGTCCCTCCATGTGTACTCTTTGGTTGGTGGTTTAGTCAATGGGAGTTCTCGGGGTGGGGGGTAATGAGCTAAACTAACCTGTAGTATCTAGGACATTACAACAAAAAAAAGTTATAAAAATCAAGACAGTGGGGTTATGTGGGCAGATTGCAAAAACCACTGACCAGGACAGGATTTAAGTGTGGCATAAATGTTACCTTTTTATTGGTAGGAATTGAATTGAGAGTCCCATGAATGCTAGACAAGCATTCTGTAACTGAGCTATAGTGCTAGCTATGCAAATACACTTGATTTGGGTGGTAGGTACACAGGTATTCAGCTTACATTCACTAAGCTGTTGTTTTATTTGGTTTTCTACATCTGGGCTTTAACACCTAATGCTAAGGTTTAACAGAATAAGCACAGATCACGAACAGCATTAACTTTCTATGCTGCTACAGCCATAGAAATTGGTGCCAGACAAATAACATTCTCTCTGTTAGCACAGCTTTTCCAGTGTGTTCCTAAGGTAACTAAGCATTAAACATTTTTTATTTATTGTAGGATTTTGGCACCAAGGCATTTTCTAATGCGATCTATTTACCAAATCTAACTTGAAAGGTGCATGTGTTGACCTGAGACAGACTTAAATTCCAATCCCAACTCTACTTCTATATCTTAAAAGTAGAAAACACATCTGGATAATATTGCCTTTCTAACAGGAAATATTTTCTGTAAAGCATCTAGGGGTAGGTTAGGCATCTAAGAACCATTGTCTGTTATTTCTTATTACATAAGAAATTTAAATTCTAAAACTTATTTCGCCAAAATAAAATCCAAAATATCTATCAATATCTAACCAATTTATAGCAAATAAAGCAGATAAAGCCTGTTAACATTTCTACTTTCTTCTATTGCTTTATGTGCACTAGAAACTAATATGAAATTATAACCATTCTCCTCAATTCAGGAAGCTTGGCAATTTTGACAAGCACATTGAAGTGTACTAGACTGCTGGAGGCTACTAACAGAAAAGGCTGAAGGAAATTGAATGAGCCAGTGGTGGCCTAAGAATATGCTGAATGAAACCAACAAAGCATTATGGTAAGTATGGGGTACTGAAGCATGGGGAACCCTCAATTACCTCTGATATTTGTCCTCAACAGGACCTCTCTCTCCTCTGCTCTCAAGACATCCTCCAGCCCCTGTTATGAGTTCTTTATGTCTGCTTTATAACACTACATTCCATACTTTGAGAAGTTATTAGAATGGCTACTTGACATAGAAAGTCCTTCATTGCTATTTGCCAGGATAATCATTATAAGTCACACATCCGAGAATAGCAGAATAATTTGGGAAAGGATTGGTATAATATTAAGAAATGTTCCTCTTTTATAAAGAGCATTTCCTAGAAATCCTCTGCAGTTAAAAGAGGAAAGTGACTCTCCTATAAGAAAGTGGATGTGAAACACAGAGGTTTCTAATAATATGTCAACAGATCAAAGATGCCTACTGCAGCATGAAGGATATGAGGAGCATGAGAAGAGTCAAGTGTCTTGACTCCCACACTGTGTGCTGATAGAGTTAATGGTTTGGGGCCAGGAAGTGGTTGATACATAGCAAAGAGACAAGGAAGGATGGAGCAACAAGGTAGGCAGCACCATGAACTGTGGGGGTGAAGAGTTTTGGAGGGGACCTGCTTCCTTGTGGTATTGCCACCTCAGAATAAACAGTACCCAAATTCTAGTTATATGGAAATCCATATTAGTACTTCCAAGTCAAGCCTCCCTCAACGAATGAGTCAGAAAAGGCTCTCAGTAACCTGTCTATGACCAACCGGGGATGTAGATGGTAGTTGCTAGACCTGCATGGATAGCATCCACGAGGAGTCACTACAACAGCAACAAAACCAACTGACACTTAGAACAGAAGCATTCCTTCTTTTTTTTTTTTTTTTACTATTTTCTTTTTTTAATTGAATATTTTATTTACATTTCAAATGTTACCCCTTACCCCATTGACCCCCTGCAGAGAAACCCCCATCCCATCCAATCCCCCTCCTCCTGCTTCTATAAGGATGTGCTCCCACGCCCCCACTCCCACCTCCCCACCCTCAAATTTCCCCACCCTGGGCATCCAGCCTTCATGGGACCAAGGCCCTCCTCTCCCACTGATGCCCAACAAGGCCATCCTCCCTTACATATACAGCTGGAGCCATGGGTCCCTCCCTATGTGCTCCCAGGCTGGTGGTTTAGACCCTGGGAGCTCTGGTTGGTTGGTATTGTTGCTCTCCCCATGGGGCCACAAACCCTTTCAGTTCCTTCAGTCTTCTCTCTAACTCCATTAGGAACCCTGTGATCAGTTCAGTGGTTAGCTGTGAGCATACACCTCTATATATGTCAGGCTCTGGCAGACCTCTAAGGAGACAGCTATATCAGGCTCCTATCAGCATGCACTTCCTGACATCCATATCAGTGTCTACCTTTGGTGACTGCTCATGGGATGGACACCCAGGTAGAACAGTCTCCAGACAGCTCCTCCTTCAGTTTCTGTCCCACACTTTGTCTCCATATTTGCTCCCATGAATATTTTGTTATTCCTTCTTTGAAGGACCAAAGCAAAAATACTTTGGTCTTCCTTCTTCATGAGCTTCACATGGTCTGTGAGTTGCATTAGCTTCTGGGCTAATATCCAATTATCAGTGAGTGAATAACAAATGTATTCTTTTATGATTGGGTTACCTCACTCAGGATGATATTAACTCAAACAAATCAGTACCCTTCCTCTACTCGAAAGATAAACAGGTTGAGAAACAAATTAGGGAAATGACACCTTTTACAATAGACACAAATAATATAAAATACCTTGGTGTGAATCTAACCAAGCAAGTGAACAATCTGTATGACAAGAACTCTAAGTCTCTGAAGAAAGAAATCAAAGATCTCAGAAGATGGAAAGATCTCCCATGCTCATGGATTGGCAGGATTAATATAGTAAAAATGGCCATCTTGCCAAAAGCAATCTACAGATTCAATGCAATATCCATTAATATCCCAACTCAATTCTTCACAGAGTTAAAAAGAGAAATTCTCAAATTCATTTGGAATAACAAAAATCCCTGGATAGTGAAAACTATTCTCAACAATAAAAGAACATCTGGGGTAATCACTATCCCTGACCTCAAGCCATACTACACAGCAATAGTGATAAAAACAAAACAATAACAAAAACAAAAACTGCATGGTACTGTGTTAGGAGCCGCGGTGAGCGTGACAACATTCGCCATTACAAGATGGCGCGGGCACCCTGTGCTCCCGCAAGTAAACAACTAACTGTGCAAGTGCAAAAGGCAAAATCACGCCAAGCCACTGCCCATCCCGGGGTGTAATATGGAGTGATGAGTGAACAGCCAATCAGAAGTGAACACACCACTCTAGGGTACATATAGCAGTGCCTTTCCCGGGCTTGGGGTCTTCCACTTCTGCTGATACAAGAATAAAGCCTCACTGTAGTAACTACCCGAACACTGCCTCACGTGTCTCTTTCGCAGGCGAAGGGGACTCAGAAGGGGCGAGGAATAGTACTGGTACAGAAACTGGCAGGAAGATCAATGGAATAGAATTGAAGAACCAGAAATGAACCCACACACCTATGGTCACTTGAACTTTGACAAAGGAGCTAAAACTGTCCAGTGGGGGAAAAAAAAAAAGACAGCTTTTTCAACAAATGGTGTTGGTTCAACTGGAGGACAGCATGTAGAAGAATGCAAATTGATTCATTCATATTTCCTTGTACAGAGCTCAAGTCCAAGTGGATAAAGGACCATCACATAAAATCAGATACACTGAAACTAATAGAAGAGAAGGTGGGGAAGAACCTCGAATACTTGGGCACAGGGGAAAAGTTCCTGAACAGAACAGCAATGGCTTATGCTCTAAGATCAAGAATTGACAAATGGGACCTCATAAAATTGCAAAGCTTCTGTAAGGCAAAGGACACTGTCAATAGGACAAAATGGCAACCAACAAATTGGGAAAAGATCTTTAACAATCCCACTTTCAATAGAGGGCTAATATCCAAGATATACAGAGAACTCAAGAAGTTATACTCCAGACAACCAAATAATCCTATTAAAAATGGGGTACAGAGCTAAACAAAGAATTCTCAACTGAGGAAACTCAAATGGCTGAGAAGCACCTAAAGAAATGTTCAGCATTCTTAGTCATCAGGGAAATGCAAATCAAAACAACCCTGAGATTCCACCTCACACCAGTCTGAATGGCTAAGAGCAAAAACTCAGGTGATAGCAGATGCTGATGAGGATGTGGAGAAAAAGGAACACTCCTCCATTGCTGGTGGGATTGCAAGCTGGTACAACCACTCTGGAAATCAGTCTGGCAGTTCCTCAGAAAATTGGACATATAGCATTACCTGAAGACCCAGCTATACCACTCCTGGGCATATACCCAGAAGATGCTCCAACATATAACAAGGACATATGCTCTACTATGTTCATAGCAGCCTTATTTATAATAGCCAGAAGCTGGGAAGAACCCAGATGTCCTTCAACAGAGGAATGGATACAAAAAATGTGATACATTCTTAAGGTAAATGGATGGAACTAGAAACTTTCCTTCTTACATGGTATTTTGACAGTTACATTTAAAAAGACTATCCAGAGTACTGTGAAGCAGATGCAGTGAAAAGAATTTTTAAATGAAGTGATTAACAGGGAGATAGATAGATGATAGATAGATAGATAGATAGATAGATAGATAGATAGATAGATAGATAGACAGACAATATTTTTCCAGCTTTTGTTGCAATTACTGAACTGTATTATTTTGCCACAGAGTCAGAAACTACATGGAATTAATGAGTTCCTGTGTTTCAGAAGGGTTTTTCTCCCACATGAAGTAATGTTTTCTTTTCCTTTTTCTTTTTTTTTAACTTTGAAAATAAAATCTAATAGGCAATAAAAAAAAAAAATGTTTGCCCCTACTATGTATAGACCTGTCTTTCAGATCTTAATGCTAAATTCTCACATATCCTGAGTAGAACAGCTTATCCATCAGTCTTCATTATAGCTCTACTTCTAGTGTGTGTCTATTCACAGCAAAGGGGACAATGGTGGCCTTGAGTGCATTTAATTACCACTGCCTTTTCTCCCTCAGAGTGGAGAGAAGTAGTTGAGCTCCAGAGATTTCTGGGAGAATGCACCCAGGTTGTGATTTCTAACATCCCTCCTCAGCTCAACCAGATTAAAATAGCGTTGGCTTCATTTCATGGTCAAATTAGGAAAGCTGCACTGATTCAACTCCAGCCAAATCTGCTCTATTCTGGAATATTTCCTAGGATAAGTGAAGTTGTGACAAATACATAAGGAACAGTTAATGAGGAAATTTTACGTTCTCTTGAGAGAAAAGTTCAGGTTGCCAAGTGTCAAAGCACTCAAAATTTAATCATATAAATTGTGCTTTTTTTGTGCTACAGACACTTTTTCTTCTTACATGCTTGCAGACACTACTTGATAAGTCCTGAACAAAGAACAGTAGGTATTCTTAGGCTCATTTCTAGAAAGAGTTCAAATGTCAAGAAATCGGGCATCACAGGAACTCAGCTGCTTGGCTGGGGTAGATTTCCTGAACTTTCCCGAGGCCACTGATAGGTGTTATATAAACTGCTCATAGGATCTGAATATTACCAAAAGTAAGCCACAGAGGCATGGTCCCACTTAAACTCCCTTCTCCTGAAGATCATCAAGAATGGCTATAGAGAAACACATAGATTTGTTTTCCTTCTGTGGCACACACTGAGGGAAGATTGTGATGTTCTTAGCTACAGAAGTATTCAGAGTGTGGCCATGATTGAGGCAATACTGGCAACCACATGTCCTACAATTCTGGGCACAAGTGGGCTCTACCTGTATGTCAAATTATCACAAATGTCTTTGCACTGTCCCTGCCATCAGATTCCCTATTTTAGAATGTATATATAGTATATTATACATGGCTCCTATGAACTGTGAATTAATCATCAACTTTTAATGATACAAATCCACCACTTCAATGTGGTTATGAAAATTCACAATTATTTTAAGGGAGCTTCATAAAGAAAATATCAGGCACATTTTTTGCCAAATTAGATCTGGTGAACTTGAGATTTCTACAATGTACTTCCCAGTATTAACAATGAAACAGGAAACTGAGCAAAGGTTTACGCAGATGAGGTAGCATTGTCTGGAGCTGAGGGAATATGGGGTGGTGACTAAAGCTGGGGGCTCCTGAGGCATGCACTCGATGTAAGTGGCAAGACTGATTTGTCATGGATTTATTATTCCCTGTAAAGAGTGTTGATTCTCTAAGGAAAGATAAGAAGAAAACTCTTTTGAGCCAAGGTTTTATGTAGACCAGACTGTCTTTAGCCACCCAGCTAAGAATGACCTTAAATTGCCTCTACCTGAAAAGTGCTGGCCAGGCATTCTGCCAACTGAATTATATCCCCAGCCCTTTGCAGAGGTATTTTTATTCAATGGCTTTCATGTATCTAACAAACTAAACATGTTCAACATTACTTCGTATGGCTATCACTTTCCTTCCATCTGTAAAGCCTGCTCTGCCTCTTGTTCTACCACTTCATCCTTTCTCCAATATTCAAGCCATAGCAGTGTGCTCCTATAGTACTTATCCAACACATCTTAAGACAAAATTCCTGACCTCTCCGTGTACTTGAGAACTGTAATCATGCCTCCATGGACTGTTCATTAAGATACATGGTCCCTTCTTGACCTGACTCCCCAGCTAAACTGTAAGCAAAGAGGAACCAAAGCTACAACCTTATTAGCCTTTCACTTGTGGCCCATGGTCTGACCCAGATGATGCTGGAGTTTAGTAGAGTCAATGATACTGGGTTTTTGTTTGTTTGGTTGGTTTGGTTTGGTTTGGTTTTTGGTTTTTTGGGGTTTTTTTGTTTTTTTTTTTTTTTTTTTTTTTTTTTTTTTCTGTTTAGACTAAAAGACATATTAACTTGTTTCTAACTCTGATTTTCAATAATAAATCAATAAAAGGCAGAAAAATATGACCAAGGCCATAGAGCTGCAAGGTAAACCTCAACTGTGTTTTTCTCTATGCCACAGCACACCTTCAAAAATGTCTCTGTAAATATCACACTAAGCACAAAATACAGCTACCTGCTCATAACCACACCAATTAACACAAACTATTTAATGAAGAATGAGAAAAAGGAAGGTAATAAAGGTCCAAGGATATAAGAAGCCAAACTACAAATTCTCCTGATTTTGTTTATTCAACTTAAAAAAAAAATGTTATTTTAGGTGAGATAATTCTTGGTTGTTGAGTTTTCCAGAGTATTGTGAGACAGCCACACCTTAAGCCTCTGTTCACTAGATGCTAATAGCAGACATTCCACCACCAGTAATTACAATTAAAAACGTCTTAAAACATTGATCTGTGTTTCTGTGTTTTGTGAGCACAAAATTGTTTCTAAGAACTACAACCCCTGTTGAACCATCTCTGGTGAGGAAATCTTCTACATAACTTCAAACAACCCATCAATCAATTAGTATGTATAGCAGACTGGCTTGAAACCAATATTCTTTTATTAAATATAGAAGCCAAAGTCTGAAAGGCTTAATCCTCTTACATTTTTATTAATCCTTTTAATTAAAAACAATGACGTTGTCACTTGGCTTATGGCTATGAGTGCAATAGCCAGAAAAGAAAAAGCAAAATCTAAATGTAAATCTTCCAGTTCTGAGGGAAATAAAACACACTTAATAGGTTTTAGATGTAAGGTTAATATTTCTTACTTAGCTTTACTTTGGACTTCATTAAAGTTTCTTTATGATATCAAACATAGTAGGATCACAAATTCAGTGTTCGATTGAGTTGAGGAAATCAAAATGAACAAAAGTAAAAATAAATACCGTTCCTTGACTTTGGTATAAAAATTACAAAGACTGTTTTCTTCTGTGGCATACAGATGTTTCTAAGGGACTGTTTTAAGCGTTTCTCATTACACATTTTTCACATTGCTCTGGAATTTCAGATTATCCCCTGTCCTTCTTAATCCTGAATTTAAATTTTAGTTATTTTGTTGTTGTTTGCTTTCATTTTGTGCTATATTTTTCTGTTCTTGCATTCATTTCCTGAGTTCTGCTCTTGTTTCTAGATGAGAAACATGACGTCAATTCATTTCTCCAAACTATCTTCCCAAGCATGAACGCTCAGTGGCCAGAACTCCTACATGCAATATCTTTTGATAACAAAATTTAAATTGGTAAAAGTATGTTGGTTGTGAGGCCTGGCCTTTTAATGGCTGAACCATTTCTCCAGCCCCAAACTGTTAACATATAAAGCAGCAAAACCTAGTCCATGTCACTTAGTAAAATGTAACCTTATTATAATAGAGTAGGTGGAACCCAAAACTACATAACCCATTTTATTGTCATATTAATGAAAAAGCAAGGCAGCACAGTAAAACTGGTGAGCTGAGTATTCGTAGAGTCTGGGTTCCAGTTCCTAACTCTGTTATAGCTTCCCAGGTTAGCAGTTGTCTATAGTCAATTAAAACCTAGTGGTTAAAATACATGATCATTTTGTCATCTATAAGGTCCAGCTAAAAAGAAGACCCATGAAACTTAGGCAACACCATTGTGCATGTGAGTTTTACATCAACTTGACACAAGCTAGAGTTATCTGAAGGGAAAAAACTTCAGTTGAGACAGTGATTTCCTAAAATTGGCATTTTCTTAATTAGTGATTGATGGAGGAGTGACCAGCCCATTGTGGGTGGTATCATCATTGGGCTGGTGGTCCCTGGTTTTCTAAGAAAGCAGGTTAAGCAAGCCATGTTTAGCAAGCCAGTAAGCAGCACCATTCCTTGTCCTCTGCATCAGCTCCTGCTCCCAGGTTCCAACCCTGCTTGAGTTCCTGCCCTGACTTCCTTCAATGGTGAACTATGATGTATAAGTGTAAACCAAATAAACCCTTTTCCTACCCAAATTCCTTTAGGTCATGCTGTTTCACCCCAGCAATAGAAACCTTAACTAAGACCACCATGACAAGGTGGCAAAGTTTCAGCTTTCTGAAAAAAGCAGCTTCCTATTTACTACCCAACCACCTTTCAAGTAAGAAAAAAAAACATTTAATCACAAGATAGCTTAGGGACCTAGGATAGAACTAAACATAAATAGAAAAAAAAGTTAATAAAATGATTCCTAATGATACCCTGCTATACACAAATTGGTGCCTAGCTCAACTGTCATTAGAGAGGCTTCATCCAGCAACTGAGAGGAAAAGATGCAGATATGCATAGCCAAAAATTAGGTGGAGCTTAGGGAATCCTGTAGAGGAAGGGGAGGAGGGGTCAAGGACAATACAAGAAAATCCATAGAATCAACTAACCTGTGTTCTTAGGGAATCACAGACACTGAACCACAATTCGGAGAGCATGCATAGGAATAACCTAGCCCTGTGCGTGTATGTTACAGCTGTGTGGCTTGTTCTTCTTGTGGGACTCCTAACAGTGGGAGCAGAGGTTTTCTCTGACTTTGTTGCCTACCTTTGAGACCCTTTCCTCCTGCTGGGTTGCCTCATCTAGCCTTAAAAGTCTTACTGCAATTTAATATGCCATAGCTACTTGATATCCACGGGAGGCCTGCCCTTTTCTGAAGAGAAAGGAGGAGGAGTTAGGGGGAGGGGAGGAAAGGGAAAATGACTGGGAAGAGAGAACTGCAGTCAGAATGTAAAAATGAAAGAAGAAAAAAAGAAAATAGAAAGAATGAAAGAAACAGAAAGAAAGAGGGAAGGAAGGAGAAGAGTAGAAATAAATACAATTGATTTCATATCTAAATATCAGTTTTCTTAGTCATCTAAATACAGTTACTCATGGGTTTAAATTCATTTAAGAGAAACATTGCATGATTAGTATGAAGATGCAACCAGAAATCTTTCCCATTCTGAATGTTACAGCCTCAGTATGGTTCTAATCTTGAATTTACATGTTACAAATGAAAAAAAAGGCACGAGAAAGAAAGAGGCAGGCACATGTGTTTGATATCTTCCATTCCATAGCTTCCACAGTTGTCTGAAAATCTGGGTCTCTGGGGCACCTACATCTAAAGTCATCAACTCATTGACCCATGACAGGATCCATAATTTTAAATTTCCATTTAAGTTAGATTGTCTAGTGCCCTCATCAAACCTCTTTAACTGCATGAGTAAAGTTGTATCTTATTTGAAACTTCCCAGACAAAATTCTGATAATCTAATTCCATATGTCAGCAAACATCATTACCGAAGACTATAAATACTGCTACTATATTTTGAAGACTTATTAACTTTATAAATAACAACCATTCAGAGGAATATTCCTATTTTCCAAGAACTACCACATGACTATACTAAATACTCATTTGCAGAGCTCTGGGTGTCAATGTGATCATTTACTTCAAGCCCAGCTTCCCTGCCAAGACAAACCTAGAAGGGAACGTGCCTTGTTTCGACCCTATAGTTTGTAAGAAATACTTTGCTAATAATTCATCCAAAGGCCAGTGCAAGCTTTTGGTGATGGGGAGCCTTGCCTGAAAGCAGGGATGCACACTGCCTCCCAGTCATCACTGGAAGGTGAAAGCAGACAAAGGGAGCAAAGACCAGCACACTCAGATGCTGTCCTGGCAGGCAGATCCTAAACAAGATTCTGAATAGAAAGTGGGTACTGTCCAACTATCACCCTATATCCTCAAAGTTTCAGTGTCCGTACACATAAACCCCCTATAATCCCACTATGGATACAGCAATTGGTACAGAGTATGTCTACTGAGTACAGCAGCTACTTTCAATCCCCAGTACTTCTAAATAGAAAACAGCCTCTAAAATTATAACATAATGCCTACAAATAACTCTCAAATTAACGACCATTACCTTTCTGACCAGATATAAAAATGTATCAGTCTCTTTTGCATCAATAGAAACTTGAAAATTCAATGTGGCTCATGACCAAGAAAGAAAAGAAAGAAAAAAAATAATAAAAAACATAGGGGGAAAATGATCCTTAATATTTTTTAAATGAGAAAATAAATCCCAATTTTTAACAGCTTTGGGGGAATTAGAGAATACTGAACAATGTTCACACAAACACCAGGCTCTCGACACCTCTCTTTCCACTGTAGGTTTCCAAAAGAAACAGCCAGTTACAAAGAATGCCAGAGTGTATTTGAGGCTAGCCAATCAAAAATCCTTTTAAATTATATATTCCTCTTGAATTTATAATGTTTAAACTGTTAACAGCAAGATAAACATGTCCTTTGCCTCCTGTTACATGGTCACTTTTATCTTCTCCCCGAGCCCAGTGCTCTTGGCATTGGTCTATTGGAGTGCACTCTTTCCTGGAGACCCAAAGTGGCTGTCAGCATTTTTTGAAATCAGTCCTGACCAGCCACAGCAGAAAATAAAGGAGTTTCTTTGTCTCTCTCGTGCAACAGCTTTTTGTGTCTAAAATCACACCCCTCCTTCATTTCAAATCTCTATGTGTTTCTTTTCTTGAACTGTAAGGTTTCCTGTCATACGTTACTTTCTATGCGCCTGTTCTTCCTTCCATGTGAAACATGTGGTGGTGTGAGTTTAAAAAGTTAATTCAAAGTATGGCAAACTCAGCTAGAGATGTAAACCACAGAGCCACCTCAGCGGAATCATGACACCTGTCAGCACTACACTGCTCGATGGGGAGCAATGGCTGCTCTCCTTTTGTTCTGGTCTAACACCTTAGAACTTCACCTTGTCTCACTATAAACTATCAAGGGAAGGATGTCAAAAAATGTTTTTGGAGAAAGCCTGCCAGAGCAAATATAAGTAACATGATACTGATAGCAAAGGGTTCACAGAGTAAAAACTTAGGATCCACAGACAAAGCAGAAAAGTCGACTGACATTGGGAAGCTGTAAAAAGTGGGAGGAATGGTGGAGAAAGGAGGAAGAAGTAGAAGGTACAGAGGAAAGCAGGAAGAGTGTGACTCCAGCACATGCCATGCTAACTAAAGTTGCTTTCATGCATGTTGTGGTGGCACCCCATGCATTCCACATGTGCATTTTACAGTAGTTACTTTTATTCTTGCTGGGTTTTTTTTTTTTTTTTAATGAAACCACCACATAAAGAGAATAGTTAAATCTCTAAAGTTATTGTATAAAATATGTGGATAATTTTAATTTTTTTCTAAGTGTCACCCCCAAAGGATTAACAACAAATTATCAGGTTTTAGAGTTAACAAAACTTCTTTCACGGATATACTCTCATTTGCTTGTCACAAGCGAGCCTAGTTGGCAAGGAAGTATCTTCCAGCTAAGGCCTCACAGGTGTGGAAACATGAACCTAAAGTGTACCTGGGAGTCTTAGTGTAAGCTGCCTACTATGCCCAGTGCTTTCTACTTTAATGGATTTGTTAAGGAAAGTAGACAAGAGAAGAATGATCAGTCATCCTCCACCTAATTCCTCAAATCTAGTTAAAAGGCAGATCCAAGAAACTCGAAGAGAGGAAGCTAGTACTCATCTTTCTTGCAGAATTTTGTCTTCCCTTCATACAGTCAAAACGACTGACACTGCACGAAACGTCTGGAATCCAACTGCATGAGAGCATGTTACCAAACAGCTTACAAACAGTTACATAATCGTTTGCGATGAGATTTAGCGTCCTATGACTTGATGAAAATACAACTTGATGGCATTCTAACATTTCCTGTTCTACCTCTGTTTTTTAAAGAAAATGATAATTCAATGTAAACATCGCAGCCTAATTAGTTTTTCTAAAGGAAACACCTTAATTCTGGTCCCATGCAATTTATCAAAAGCAAACATCATTTCCACTTAAATACTTCTTATTCATTTTGACAGTATCAGGGATGGTATCCAGGGCCTTCACATATGCTGCTCAGATGTTCTATGACTGGGGTCCACTTCCAGCTCTGTTTTCACTTACAACTGCAATCTTACTGAGTTGCCAGGATGCCATGAACTCACTCCACAGCCCAGACAGAGCTTGAACCTGTGATCTTCCTCACAATGCATCCTCTGAACAGCTTGGATCACCAGCCTATACTGTCAAACCCAGCTGCTTTAACTTTGGAAAGGCCTTTCCTGACTCAGACTTCATCAACTAACGTTGTTGAAAACACATAAAGCTCCATTGAACAACAACAATTAGCAACAGTATTTAACTTGCCATAAAATTTGATAGTAACCTAAAAGATAAATAATTCCCACTTACCATTTGTTCAGACTTCAGAAAAGTGAAAATAGTTCAAATAACACAACGGAAACCAAGATGAAGTGTGTCCTACCTTTAAACCATGGTTTCACCAGAGGGACAGCAGAGAAACTCCTCTAAAGAGGCCAGTGGTAATTTATCAGGGCATGATGATGTTAAACACACAGGAAAGACCACCTCTATGGCTAACATTGTACAGACCTCAGACACTCAAGGAATTTAGCCCCCCAAATTAGGAATTCACTTACATTGCCTCTGACCTCCCATCATGAGAAGTCCAGATGTTCCTTCGTGAACTTCAAGGGCTCAGGCTGCCCAGGCATTGCCCCAACACTGCATAGAGCAGTGGTCAGCCTGGAGGTAAAGAAGCACAGGAGTATCCCAGAGTGAGTGTTTTAAACAAGTCCTACAAGAGAGGTGCTAACTCCGCATCCATGCTTTGTCACAAGCTGTTTGAGGCTACACCAACATCCCACCACAGCCAGACAGGTTAAGGATGCCAAGAATAAACTGCACTCCTCCAAAGGATGAGTCATAAGTGGGTTAAAAACCCATTCTTCATGCTGCCACCTTATCTGAAAATTTAACCTTTATGACCATAATTCATATCCCAGTCTTAAATATGCCACTAGACTGTATAGAAAGTCAGTTAGCTGTTTATGAATTATGAGTTTTATAGACTGTAAGTAATGGTAAGATTAAATAGTATCTAATTTAAATATTTGAGAAACTCCAATTAGAATATATTGCTTTTTTTTATTATATGATGCCTTTAAAAACCTACTATATGCTGATAGCTAAACTGATTTAATGTAAATATACTGTCTTATTATGAAGTATAGAATAAAATGAATTCATACTGCATAAAACTTAAAGTAACCAACTAGGTGTACCAGTGTGCTTCTCTTCATCTCTGATTAAGACTGACTAGCCTGGTTCAAGGATGCTGGAGATATACAAGTTTGATACTCCCCATTCTCAGAAAATGTGAATTCTTTGTTTTAGATTATCGTGCGTGTGTGTGTGTGTGTGTGTGTGTGTGTGTGTGTGTGTGTTTGTGCGTGTGTGTTTTGCCTATGTACCATGTTCATGATAGGTGACCAAAGAGGCTATAAGAAGGCATTATAACCCCTGAAACTAGAGTTACAGTTGTTTGATGATTGTAAGCTACCATGTAGATGCTGAGAACTGAATTGAGGTACTCTACAAGAGCAGCAAATACTCTTAGCCTCTAAGGCAGTGGTTCTCAACCTTTCTAATGCTGTGACCCTTTAATATAAATCTTCCTGTTTTACTGACTCCCAACCATAAAACTATTTTTGTTGTTACTTCATATCTGTAATTTTGCTACTATTATGAATAGTAATATAAATATCCAATATTCAGGATAGCTGATATACAATCCTTGTGATGTATAAGGCTCAGTTGACCCCTAAATGGGCCTTGACTCACAGGTCGAGAACCATTGTTGGAAGCCATCTCTCCAGCTCCGGCAAATGCACTGCCTTGATAGCTCTGAGGTTTATCCACTAGAACAAAGTTTCATTCCACATCATAAACTAATCCCAGCAGTTTGAAGAAGCCACCCAAACTCAAAATGCAAATTGGAGAAAACAAACCAATATTTTTAAGAGACCAAGACTATTTATTTTCATGGGTTTAATACTATGGCATCAAAAAGGTCTGACAGGATGCTGTTTCCTCTTCTCATCACTTCAGACACTGCAGATGGCTTTAATCTTACTCAGTAGAAACTTTCCTTCCTTCAGCTATCAACAACATTATGTCACATTTTCCTCAATAATTTATTATGAAATGGAAATAATCTTGAAAAGTTGAAATGATTATACAATAAATCACATAGGCCCTCTACATGCATTTAACTCTAGTATGTTTTCCCATTTGCTTCATCATGTACCTATGTTGTATGTATCAATCCACTTTGGTCTGGGTCCTCTTCAAAGGAAATCAACTAGTATCAGCATAACCTCTAAATATCCCAGCATGCTGACTATCATTCATTTCAACCCTTTTTTTCCCATATCCCATAAACTTGAAGTTTTAAAACAGAGATGTTCAATGTGCATTCTCTTGATTTTAACTGTCTTTCAAAAAACACAAGTCAAGATGGGACACAGAATTAAAGGAGAACGGATGTATTACAAATAGAAAAGGTAAAGAAGACCTTTGTTCCTGGAGGGTCCCCCTGACCTGTGAGGTTCCTAGAGTTTGCAGTTCCTTACTTGCCAACCCCACCGATGCTGTCTAGGAGCCTATAAAATCCTGTAGTCCATGCATTGACTCTGGACGAAAGCCTTTCACTGACACAGGAATCCAGGCCCATTGACACAGACTACTAGTCAATGGGAATTGGCTTGTCTGTTTATTGTCTTTAGGGCCACCCTGGATTTGCAGTTCAGACACTCATTCTTTTTAAGTGATTTTGGATTTGGATTTGGATTTGGATAGTAATCCATATTTTCTACACAGGGCAAAGCTGTAGTCACAAACTAGAGGGAAACTTCCTACATTCTGGCCAGATCTTTCCAAAATAATCCTCATGACAGATGTCTACTGTAACAGTGGATTTGCCTATGTGTAGAAGAATTATTATCATTTCTATTACAACTCTCTCACTGTGTGTGTGTGTATCTATGTGTGTCTGACTGTCTTTATCATATACCTATCTATCTTATCTCTATCTAGCTATCTAGCTATCTAGCTATCTAGCTATCTAGCTATCTAGCTATCTATCTGGGGCAAAGCTTGGCTTGGCTTGGTTTGCTTACAGCTTATTTTAGCAATTCCCCAAGCTCAGTACCCTTAATGATAAAAAACAAAACAAAACAAAACAAAACAAAACAAAAAAAAACCCTCTTCATTCTTGGGATCTGCCTGGCCTACCTATCCTGTGTCATTCCCAAAGGATTCAGAGCACAAGACCAGAATGGTTCCCACAGACAGGAAGGTCATACCCTTGGTGATGCCAGGCATAATGAAGGTTTTGGTGTCTAAGAAAAAAATCAGAAGAATTTCTGCCAGAACCTGTTAAACGGTAGCAGCTTGCTGACCTACAGGTAAAGTCTGCAATGCCACAGCTCTGCACAGACACTGTCATTATCCACACTAGGTGTCTTGGTGTGAAGGCAGGATCATGAAGTTTCTCTCAGGTAACCCTGAGCTGGCTTAGTCCTCATGTCCTCACATGACTTTCCCAGAAATCAGAGTATTCTGTGGATCTGAATGATGGTACCAACAACAGTCACAGATTTTCCTCAGTTCTTTCTATCCACACGTGTACTATTTTATTAAGTAGTAGTCCTATTTTGCAGGTAGACATATACTCACACTTTTCATAGTATATTTTTAATGTAAAACTATTTCAGAGAATACTTTTTCCATATTATGTATTATCTAAAACCCCAATAAAGCTACTTATGAGATAGATAGATAGATAGATAGATAGATAGATAGATAGATAGATGTTACTTACTTAGAATAAAATCTGAAAAAAAAATACATGGGAAGCTCAAAGATTTACCAAGTATGCACAGGTAAATACTATAAGGAGAACCTTTGATTCTCTGAAATAGTAGAAAGAAAACAACCCTATAAACATTGCATACATACCAAGAGATTACAAACACTGACAGAAAACATCATCTAATGAATACAGTGAATGTAAAAGGTAATTAAGCATTTCTGAAGTCTACATACAATCTTTTGATGTTGCAATAAATTATTAAATATGGAGGAGAATTGTTCAGTTTTAACCCATGGGCTTTCTTGTCATTCATTAATTTACCCAGTGATGCTACAATCTGGAGATGAACTGGTATAAATCCTTTATATAACACCTCAGTTTAATTGTCTACTGTGAGACGGCTGTTATTTTTCATGACTGCAAATTAAGGGTGAGATACAGGGTGGATGGGCTCAGTAAAAGGGGATTAGAGCCTGGGAACACAATATTAACACATTTTCAACTAGATTTTCATGCCTAAGCAAGATCTGCCTTGACCTGTGTGTTACTCAGGTGAGTAAATTATATATCATTTTATATGCTTTTAGAAGTTCTGTGTAATTAAGCCAATAGTTCAAAAGTAATCTATGCGGTCTGTCTCAGAAGAAGAAATAGCATGGAGAGCAATACAAGTAAACTCAGCTTGAAAAAGGCTCTCCACCACTACCAACATTTGTGGGAACATGAAGCTATGCTTTCTCTAGCATATATAGGATGTTTAATATACATAGATAGTTACTAAACATTTATGAGGTCAGTTAATACAATTAGCTTTAGTTTCACAGAAAATTTTCATCTCAACAAACATTGAACAATATTTTCTCAAAATAGCATGGATTTCTTATTCAAACAAGATAAGTATGTCTTGGGAGATCTGGCAGAAATCTTCTAGTTCAGAAATAGGTTGGAATAAACACGTGCTCCATTCACACTGTGTGAATGTGGCACAATCATTATTAGAATAGAACCTTTGCTTGTGGACTCCAAAGCATAATTAAAGTAGTACGATGATTAGAGATGAGAAAAGGCAGCGACTCAATCCAAAAGGTTTTCATTTATTATATGGTACGATGAGGACCACTGTGGGATATATAATTCTAAACCTAATTGACTATGATGTCCTCACACAACTGTAAGTATTAACAGATACACTCTCTGGCATATACAATGTATTCTTGTTATAATTTACTCTCAATACTGAAGTTCCTCAGCAAGATTCTATAATGAAATAATGCACAATAATACAATGTATAATAATATTTTGCTTAGTCCTTCCCTCTCAACCTCACAGACCACTGAACTAAGAGAAAATCTGCATAGGTTCTTACCTCAGGTAAAGCAAAGTGTCCTGGACTAGATAAGCACAAAGCATTCATTTCAACATTGATCTCTAGGACCAATCCAGACAGGTAGCCTGCATTTGGATCTTCAGAACTTATCACTTTAAGAAGCTCCTTCAAGCAGCTTTAAACACAATGAATATGGGTTACAGAGGCTAGGTAGTTAAGGAAAGGAGGAGATAAAGCTAATCAAGTTTTGGAATAAGAAGTGTAAAGCAAGAAAGGACTGGGCCAACACTAGCAGGCCTCCCAGAATAATAATTAAAGGAGAAACTGAAGTCAGAGTATCAAGTCCAGCAATCTAAACAAGATAATATATTAGGATGAGGAAAACCCTAAGGACACCTGCTAAACCAGGGAAAAGGTACCTCTATCAGAAAAACTATTCTTTTGTTTTCAGTCTATGGAGAAAATGCCGTGTTTAAGGACTTCCATGAATTAAATGTGTCTGTCGCAAAAAGAAATACTGTTAAACAGGTCTGTGTATTACTGTACATTTAATCATCAGGACAGTGAAATTAAAGTAATATGTGGGTGGGTTATTTCATGTAAGCCAGGGGTGGGACACTAAGTTGAGCCATTACCTCGATAAGAAAGACAAGAAGATTTAAAATGAAGAAACTTGATAAAGGTTTCTCTTTCTGAGTATCCTAAAGTAAATCACCAAATGTGACATGTCACTGAAAGAAGACATCATCAGAAGAGTGATGCATTCAGCAAGCAAGATGGGGATGGGATGGCCAGAGAGGTGGTTCAGTGGTTAAGAGTGCATTTAAATTATGGTTGTGTAGCTTGGTGTCTTTGTGGAACACATAACAGTGGAAGTGAGGCTGTCTCATATACTTTTGCCTGCTTTGGGGACCCTTTCCTCCTATTGTGTTGCCTACTCCAACCTTAATATGAGGGGAGCTGCCTAGTCTTACTACAGCATGATTTGCCATGCTTGGTTGACATCCCTGAGAGGTCTTTCCTTTTCTGAAGGGAAGCAGAGAAGGAGTGGATCTGGAGGACAGAGAAGGTTGGAAGGAGAGACTGAAAGAAGAAGAGGGAAGACAAAGTTTGATTGGGATGTTATATATGATGAAATAATAATAATTTTTAAAAGCGTGCATTCTGGTTATGCAGATGATTGTTGCTTGATCCCAAGTTCTTATGCTGCACAGCTCACAGTTAGCTGTAATTCCATCTCTATAGTGAATCTGACACCTTGAGACAGGCTCTGAACTCATGTATACACACACACACACACACACACACACACACACAAGTATAATTGAAGATGAGAAACTAAATCTTTAGGTATTTTGTGTTTCATTAGATAGCAGCTTTATAGTCCATGGGAATGTTACTTAATCTTAATCAATCTCCAAGTTTTTGCATAGTTAAAATTGGACAATGTCTAATAACAAGAACTATTTCAAGTGACCAGCGTGATTATTTGAATAATAACATTATTTAAAAGTTTAACTGACCTGCACTATAATAAACAGCATTTTATATCACTGAATTTGAGTCAACTGGTCTTCTTGAATATATTACTACAAACATTTGCTTTTACATTTTAGGTACAAAAGGTCCTACAACCTGGACCATGTGGCCCCACTTAGCATCACAGGATGTAGACATTATTTTGTTTTAGAAACTCTGGTCAGTCTGTCAAACTTTATAAAAGGAGCAACTAGATTTAGAGACCATATAGATATGGGCTGTATATTTCCCATTTTCAATTTTGCTATGACATTAAAGGAAGTAATACCTCCTAACTGTAAACAGCTCAGTTGTGCTAAAAGGAGGTGTGTTCTTCCTCCCACTCTCAATCTAACCAGTAAGCAAGTCCGGAGTCTATGCAATCTCAGACTTTTTAATGAGCATGCAAATCCTTTCCTTGTGAAAGGTAAGTGCTCTGCTATGCTAGCCTTGAGAAATTGGGTTCAAGCTTTCAAAAACCTAAGCAGACAGGTCTAGCACCCATGTTTCCTCTCAGCTAGTGCTGCAGCTAACAGCTGTGTCTATTTTTATAGAGAACACTAGGATGTGTGCTACACACTCTTCTGTTGATGTTAGTGTCTGTTACTTCACTACTTTATTCTCACTGTTGATTGTTTCCACTTACAAAACACATCACTTTAGAAATTTATTGATAACCTTTTTTTAGCATGGACCAGAGCATGTCTTACTGGGATAAAATATGTGCTGTTACTATAAAATAACAATCAACCTTTCCACTTTGTTTTGTATCAGTTTCTTAATAAGCAAGAGGAGGAGATAAGAAGATTAAGAAGGAGAAGGAGGAGGAAGAAGAAAGTGGTTCCCATTTTTTATTTCATGTTGTTATCATAAAAACTAAATAAACATTCTTTCACACAACAACTAAAAGTGTTTATCAGTAAGAAAAATGGACTTTAGGTATACATATCAATATTTATTATAGCATAAGGCTCAGGGAATGGTCGGGGGAAAGGCTGTCTCTATATTATCGTAACTACAGCTTTTTCCGTTCTGATTAGCTTCATTTTAGCTTATCTTGCCACAATTTCAGTAATAACAGGCTCCATACTGTTTCCTCCTCATCTTCAATATGTAAAACATTGTCACATTCCAGAACAAAGATCAGTGGTTTTCTTTACAACCCTCCCCCCACTGAAGAAGCCCAACATTACCACTGTGAGTAACATTCTAGGTTCAGATCTCAAGCCCAGATTCCCCTATACACTTTAAATTCAAATGTTCAATTGTCTACTTATCATCAACATTAACATTTATGTCTCTGCCTTTTAAAACCCCTACTTTGGACTCACTAATATACTCAAGTGTTTCTGCCTTCAAACCATATGCCAGAGCTGAGTAGTTCCTCGAGCTCTGTTACTGATGCCCTAATCTGACCATGCTCATATGCAGTCTACTTGTACACAGCCTTTCTTATCTCTGCCTCTGCCCTTGCCCCTACCCCACCTCACATATATTCTTTGATAAATATGGAGTTTCAGAATCTAGCCTCTCATCACTGAAGTTTAATTTTAAGCCTTCTTTACCTGATTTAATTACAATTGACATGTGATGGTGCTTTCTTTCCTTTAAAGTATGCAACATTATGAAAAATAGATTCGAATCTGGATTCCTTGGATACTGACTGTGTATCAAAGCCATTTCATTTCTCTAAAACTAAGATTTATCTTTTAAAATGAGTAATAATATTTGTTATAAAAGGTTGAAAATTGTACTTAATACATGAAAGTTCCTTGTTAAATATAAATTACTAGAAAAATATTTAGTGTTGATTGTGGTCCAGTCATTCTACCTACTCAAAAGGAGCTCATACACCAATTTATGGGGGTTATGTGTGTGTGTGTGTATTCAATTGAGTATTCAAAATTGAATATATTCAAATACGTGAATATATATATATGTCATCAGAATGTTTGAGCCTGTTTTATTTCATATGCTTTAGCTTCAACCAATTACTGAAATGGATGTCTACTGATTTAGAGAGAACACAAAACAGTTTTAAGGCAAACTCACAGAAATAAAACTGAAATTTTGGAAGTAATTCTGATTCCTTGAGGGAATCATTCCACAGATAATATGACACTGGGAAAAAAGATAATTGAAGAAGCTGACAAAAACGGCTCTCAGTTGCCTTCTGTAACTTACCCTAAAATATGAACCTAATTCAAAGTTGGAATAATCTAAGTGCAAAATCTTGGTAATTATCTTATTATAGTCCTGTTATTGAAAAGTTACAAAAATTAAGTTCAAAGTAATTTAAATACCTCAACTTCTTCCTTTTAATTTAAATAAACCTTCACTTCTCTGCTAAATCATTTAACTGCCCACCAGAAACTTTGATACATCTCATACACTGTATTTTAAATTTTTTGAAATCATAATATAATTGCATCATTTCCTCAGTCCCATTCATTTCTCAAATACAAAACAAGTTAAAATCAAAGCAGGATACTTTTCTTACTGATGCTGGCCTTTAAAATAACATTGCTGTCATTTAAAACTTTACAATGCATTGGGCTTATATTACCTTATATACTCAATTATCCTTTAAATTTTATTTTACTCAATTTACTACTTATTTTACTCAATTTAAAACTTTTTTGCTAGTCTACATCTCTAAAGTTTGTGTATGTAATAATATGTGTACATACATAAAAACGAACACATACATATATGTACGTCACACACATAACACACACGTGTGTGTGAAGCAAACATTCTCTTATTTAGACCTATAAAATAACTACAGTTCTTATCAGTTCCTGTACATGTGTCACATTTACAATCATAATATAAGCATTTTTTTTCAAATGAATAACCCTGCCCTACAATCATGCATTATAAAATACTTAGTGTTTGTACAAACTCTTTATTATTATTCTAAGAATTTTAAGTTGTTAAAACTGTTTGAAGTAATTTATATGTATTTCTCTAAGTCAACCATTACACTTACATGATTTTCCTTTTAAGTCATAAAACATCCAAGCTACTCTAACTTCATCCTTGGGTAACAAATATTAATACTTGGGTAGATCTCTTTTCATATGTCTTTCCAGTTCCTTCTGTATCATTCATAAGTGAACAACATAAAAATAAATATCTTAGCCAGGCAGTGTTGGTGCCGCCGTTAATCCCAGCACTTGGAAGGCAGTGGCAGGCGGATTTCTGTGTTCAAGGCCAGCCTGGTCTACAGAGAGAGTTCCAGGACAGCCAGGGCTACACAGAGAAACCCTGTCTCGAAAAACCAAAATAAATAAATAAATAAATTAATTAATTAATTAATTAATATCTTATTATAAAATGCATATTTAGAAAACTTTTTCCTTTCATGTAATGTATTGTCAATTTGTATAATATAATGGTGTACATATTAGAACAAATACACTTAAATAACTTTTTTCAATTTTTCTTTCATTATTTTTTGAGATTGTAATATAATTACATCATTTCTCCATTCTCTTTCCTCCCCCAAACCCTGTTATATACCCTTTTTTGCTTTCATTCTAATCCATGGCTTCTTTTTACATCAATTGTTATCACATGAATATAGGTACATGCATAATATATATATGTACATATATATATATATATACTTACTTCTCAGTCTGTATAGTGCTACTTGTACATATGTTTTCATGTCAAAATGGATAGGGGAAAACCCATAAGACCTCAAACCTACACTAAGAACTACAGATAGTCAAAAAACGCTGAGAGTGAGAGAAATAGTCTTGCCCAAGGAAGAGCACAGCAACTGGTTATCCAACATACAAAAATTAAGTTTTACAATATCTTCCTTATGGTTTCTCCTAAAAAAAAAAAAAAAAAAAGTACCATAATTCAGTCAGTCATTTATCTCACGATGAACATTATGAGTTTTTCTGGAGTTTTGCCTTTTCAAACAATGCTACGATGCTGATTGAACATCACATGAACAAATACACATTCCAGTAAATATTCACAAGCTTTGTTCTGGAAAGCCACTGGGCCATTTGGATACTTTCGGTAGGCTTTTTTTTTTTCTAAAAAAAAAAAAAAAAAAAAAAAAAAAAAAAAAGAGCCTCCTGCCTCCCTCACCGAACCCTCACTACCTAGCCACTCATTCCACAGTCATTTCATTCAAGTTCTACTGCTGGTATTGGATGTTAGTGTTTCCTTCAGATTTCCTACATTTGAAAATTTCTAGACAAGAAAATTTCCTGGTCTATAACCAACTCCATATCAATGGCAGCAGTGATTAGCCCTGTGTTACACACAGGCAACAATGGAGCCGATGCAAGAATTTGAGAACAAGAACATTATTGGAGAATACTGAGCAAAGCAGGCTGGTTTCCTTCAGGGGCTCCTTTTGCCAACATCCTGATTGCTATGGATTTTGATGAACAGATCTGATCTTTCATGTTCAGGACTCATGTTCACCCAGAAAAGAACACTGGTGTTTCAAAAGAAAAGAGAGAGAGCCATCTTAACTGAAGGAGTGACATGACACAGTGGCATAATTCACAGGGAACTGTAATTAATGTGTGACCAGCACAGTGTGGGTCAGTGAGTGACCTTTCTAATTGACCCCTATTCACCTACACAAGTCACTACTACTAACTCCACTCACTCATTTGCATAATCTGCTTCAAATAGGCTGAATATGATAATTGGAATTATTTTAAGACTCCCGAATAGCATTATTCTATGAGGAGTTGAGGGTTATAATACCCTGACATAACATTCACAGCTACATTTCCACAAATTAAAAGAATTAAATTCTCTTTGAAGCCATGTAAGAAGAAGACAATATTTTTAAAAAGTGACAAAATATACAAGTTAGTTGATGTTGAAATAATGTTATCAACAGGCATGACGGCACACATGATCCCAGAACTTTGAGGCTCAGACAAAGTATCACAAGTTCCAAAAGTAAGCCTGCATCACAGAATGAGATTCTGTGAAAAAAATAAAGTTAAAAATAATAGTATGAAGTGTTCCAACTGGTAGTGGATGAGATGACTCAGCAGTTAAAACACTTGCTTCTCAAGACAGAGTACATGAGTTCAGACCTGTAGAATCCATGTAAGTGTCCATCAGATATGAGAGTCCTCCTGAAATTACAACCTTAGAAGGAAAAGACAGGAGATCTGTGGAACAAGCTGGCTTTCTAGTATATGTATATCAACATGCTCTGAGTTAGACTGAGGGATCCTGCCTCAAAGAATAAGTTAAAAGAGCAATAAAGGACAATGTCAGACATCAACCTCCAGCCTCCACATGCATATGTACACATATGTGCCCACACATGGCGACCGTCCCAAACAACTAACAATGTGAGTCATACTAGCTTATAAACTCTCAAAATGATCTCTCCATGAGCTTTATAAACACAAAGGTGAGATATTGAATACATTTAATATGTATCCACATGAAATATAACATGTGTTCTAACATATGGCTGATAAGAAAATCAGAAACCAACAGATAATGCCAGTTTCAAAGTAAAGACCTTGGTACAATTTGATTCACATAATTATTGAGTTCCTTTGCACTCTGGGACTTAGAAAACTAAGAGCAGAAAGCAAGGCACACTAAAGCTGGACAGACTTAAGAGAATACACACTCAAAAATTAGGAAGTAAAACATACAATGCATAACAAAGAATGAAAATTAAATTTATTCCATCCCCTGATACCTGCACACAGTTTGATTTTTCTGGAAAGCCTGAAACTAAGCAGAAGGAGTAGAATCAAATGTCACTTGAGATCACAAGCAAAAAACTGTTCCCAAACTAGGTGCCTTTGCTGGAAGGCTGATGCTTTAGTAACTTGAAGAGTGGATTTATTTTAAAGCTCCTCTAGCTGTTAGTGTGGTCAGACTCAACAGAAGCAACAAAGAGCTTTTAAATTCAGTAAAAGTGGCAGATATGAAAGTAAAATCCTCTGAATATCAGTAAACTGAATACAGTAAAACTGAAGACAGATGAGAGAAAAAGAGACAGAGACAGAGACAGAGAGAGCAAGAGAAAAAGGAGGAAGAGAAGGAGGAGCAAGAGGAAGAGGAGGAGCAAGAGGAAGAGGAGGAGCAAGAGGAGGAGGAGCAAGAGGAGCAAGAGAGAAAGAGACAGAGAGAGAGAGAGAGAGAGAGAGAGAGAGCAAGAGAAAAAGGAGGAAGAGGAGGAGCAAGAGGAGGAGGAGCAAGAGGAGGAGGAGCAAGAGGAGGAGGAGAAAGAGAGAAAGAGACAGAGAGAGAGAGAGAGAGAGAGAGAGAGAGAGAGAGAGAGAGAGAGAGAGAGAGAGAAAGGAGGAAGAGGAGGAGGAGCAAGAGGAGGAGGAGAAAGAGAGAAAGAGACAGAGAGAGAGCAAGAGAAAAAGGAGGAAGAGGAGGAGGAGCAAGAGGAAGAGGAGGAGGAGGAGGAGCAAGAGGAGGAGGAGAAAGAGAGAAAGAGACAGAGAGAGAGAGAGCAAGAGAAAAAGGAGGAAGAGGAGGAGGAGCAAGAGGAAGAAGAGGAGGAGGAGGATACTCAAACATGGTTCATTTCAGGAGTATAGAATGGTTTCATATTGATGAACACATTTTTGTGATTATATATTAATTAGTCAAATTACATCAAGCTTTAAAATTCAAATTTAAAACCTACAGTATTCTTTAATCTGATAAATGGTATCTATAATATAAAAAAATATATGGTATCTGATACATAACTGAAAGCTCCTCTTTAAAATTTAGAACAAGATGACTATGAGCACAGTAAGAAAAGTTAACACACTAAAAAATTTAGGGAATATAAAGGAAGAAACAACCCTCTATGCATATTCACAATAACCTGATTGTTATTAATGGAGTTGGGGATAGTAAGATACACCTCTGACCCAACTACTTAAGAAGTAGAAACAGTATAATCAAGAATTTTAGATCTTCCTCAAATATGTGGAGAGTACAGGGCCAGCCTAGCCTAAAGGGGTTCTGTCTCAAAATATAAGACAAACAAACAATAATAGTAAAATACCTTAAAGTTAATAAAAAATAAATTTTTATTTAGTTCACAAGAAATTGCTGGAGATTTGAAAAAAGAAAAAGCATCAAAGAAAAATATACAGTTCAGGCTGCAGAGATGGCTCGGTGTTTGAAAGTAGTTGCTGCTCTTTCAGAAGAGCCAAGTTTAGCTGCCAACACCCACACTGGACAGCTCAAAACCACTTGTAACTCTAGCTCCAGGGGATCCCACCCCTTTTTTTAAACTCTGAATGTGTCTATACTCACATATACACAAACCCACACACAAACACATGTAAATATACATAACAATGAAATAAAACTTAAATATAGTCAGATATATTCTACATAGCTTCAATAAGTAGTTTAAAGGAGATAAAAGGTATAATATAAAATAAAAATGTTAGTAAATCTATTAAAACTGACAAAATGTTATAGTTAAACTACTTTCTCAGAATAGGTAGATGGATGATGTACATGTTCATGTGTTTGCTAACATATTGTAAAGATACAAAAGCATGTACATGAACCTATAGATGTATATATGCATGTGTGTCAAAGAGATTTTAAACCAAGTTTATTTAATTTCAAATCATAAAATTGGTTATTATATTCTGTTTCTTACTTTGCTTATATTTCCAAGCTTCCTTCCACCCTTTCTCCCTTCTTTCCTTTATTTATTTATTTAATCTGTATGGGTATGTCTATGGGTATATACATGTGTACATGTGTACATGTATTCAAGTATGTGTGCATGAGTGTATGGAAAGCAGATCATGGTAGACTTGTCCATTTACCCTCAGGTGTTTGCCTGTCTCTGCTTACACAGCATTGGGATTCCAAGGGTGTACCACCACACTGCCTTACACATAAGCTGGCAATAGAACTTGGGTCTACATGCTTGCCATAACTTTTCTGACTGAGACAGGTCCAATGCCCAGACTCTTCCCTTTTACTTTGCTGACCATTGCACTCTGATCCTCTACGATGCCTCTTTCCTTTTTAAAGCTAATCTTTCTCTTCTGTGACCCAGATGCCAGCATGCATTAGTGTGTCCCTGGTCTTTCACTGAGCCCACAGTCACGCTGTTCCCATTTGTCTTTCATCTACTAACCCAGGCCACTTACATTCCCACACATCTTGATATGACTGCAACCAAGCCAACAGTCTGCTCTGAATCTAGAGTAATCCCACTTCTCACTACAAACAGGATCAAGTTCAAAGTCTGGGTGTTAAAGGTTCTTGACGCTGTATCATTCAGGATCATTTCTTGCCAAAGCGTAAACCTTACCCACCCTCTGCTCCTTTCACATTGAACTAATTCCCACTTTCCCGTACTTTCATAAAAGTCATGAACTTTCACAGTTCCAGCTTTTATCTTAGGTATTTGGCTCTAAGTTATTGCTCCACCTTTTTACCAAGAAAAAAAATGCACAACATCAAGATTCAGCTCAAATGTCATCCTTCATGAGAAGCCTTCTTTATACCAGATGTTGAGAATACCATCTTTAGTACTAACACAATATTTTGCTTATTACACTTTGATATTTACAGTTGAAGAGTTTAGTGCCCCATTCCCCAGGTGGGTAATGAAATCTTTGCAGAAAGGGCACATAACTGTTTGAATCCACCACACACATTCCTGAAACAGATCAGGTACAATGTATTGTTTATGTTCATTTGTATCTTACAGCTTATAAGCTTACACAAACCTTGTGTACTTAATCCTTACCTGTTCTATGAACTAGATATTACTTTCCCCATGTTACAGCTGAAAGGACTCCAGTTCAAAGGCATTGTAAAGAGAGCAAATTAATAGACTTTAACATCAAGACCTATGATTTGTATGCATGTTTCCTACACAATACCTAGTGCTTTTTATATTAAATTATACCACCTACACTTTCTGTTGCTAATTTCTATTCAACTTCTTTATTTACTGATATAAAATCCCTAAGAATAAAATTTTCTTTGACAACAATTTAAGAAGTTTTTTCTTCATTCTAAAGCATGTTTTACATAAAATAAGTAACATAACAGAAAGTAACTCTTTACTAGGCAAGTCAGATAAAATGAAGATTTATGAAGGTCAATTTCATAGAGATAATTAAAAATATATGCTTATGTTAGGATAAAGAGTAATATATGTGTGTGTGATTAATTAAAACATATATATTTTAGCAATTTATTTATTTTATATATATGAGCACACTATCACTGACACACCAAAAGAGAGGGCATCAGATCAAATTACAGATGGTTGTGAGCCACCATGTAGTTGCTGGGAATTGAACTCATGACCTCTGGAAGAGCAGCAAGTGCTCTTAACTCCTGAGCCATCCCTCCATCCCCCACACCTATAATCTTAGCACCTGGAAGGTGAGACTAGAAGATCAAGGCCTGTCTTAGCCACATAGTAAATTCAAGGACAGCCTGGGCTACATTAGACTCTGACTAAAAACTAAAATAATAATACACATTTTAATATTTCCCATAGTTAGTAAAATGCTTTAAGGCAGGACAACTTTCTGAGTTTCTTTGCTTTTCTTTTATGCACTTTGTTGTGAAAACTGACCTTAAATTGAGAACATTTGATTTCTACCTTCTTCTGGTCACACTGTACTCACTTGATATTCAAACCACATTTCCCATGAAACAAATCCATCAGGGTGATCTTCCAGTCTGATGGTAGCATGGCACTGAACACTCTTAGATAAGCAGGCAGGTGTACCCAACATTCCTTGCTCCTCTCTGGGCAGGTAAATTTTTTTACTGATGGACTTAAGTAGAAAAAGAGGATGGAAAATTAGGCACAAATTACTTTCAAGACTGCCATATTTTGAGATGTTGTCTTAACATATAACTCTGGGTGGATGGGATCTATCTTTGTAGACCAGAATGACCTCAAACGCACAGAAATCTATCTGCCTCTGACTCCTGAATGCTGGGTTTGAAGCTGTGAACCACCACGTCTGGCTTACAAGGCTACTGTGTGATAAAAAGGAAACCTGCAGAGCTTATGGCCACTTCAGTTTGGTGGCTACCAAGGTTGGCTGAAACACTGGACCAGTGACTCAGAAGTGACACGCCTTCTTTTCCATTTAGTTGGCAGGGCCCATATTTCCTGTGACTCTGATTTCATTTCAAAGAAGCTGCACACAATGTCAAGGAGAGCAGAATTCGGAAATTGTTAGAGTTCAAATGGTCTTAGATATTTCTAAACCTTGAAGACCAAGAGCAGCAAAACCAAGAGGTGTTCCCAGCATGGCACAGGGGAACAATAGCACAGCCAATCCTCACTTATATATTCTTAAACAAGCAGTTTCCAGTTTCCTTAAAGGAAGTGACAATTACATCTACTCTGCAAAGTTACAGTAGAACAGTACGAATCAAAAGAACAGCCTTTCACTTAATTTATTTTATCACATTTCTGCTTTTCTCTGTAAACAAAGAAAATGTGAACCATGTGCTTTTAAATCTACATAAGAATAAGCACAAAGTGTGGAGTACAGGAATGTGCTTCATCTATTTAAAAATTCAGGGGAATGTGACAAGCTGAAATCACAAAATCTAATTGCTTAAGAAAAAGTAATTGAAATCAAGATTGATAATATAGCAATTTTCCTATCCCCAAATCATTCCATAAGCAATTATTAGTTATATCTCATCCCAGTCCACTGCCAAGTATCAAAGCCCACGGGGTACTTGCAGGAAGTACTCCCACCAGAGTATAATTCTTCATGTATCTTGAGAAAAAAATCCCAACAAGATGTATGAGATCATAAATTCTATTTGTTATAATTTATAATGGTATCCATTTTCAAAAGCTAAATTGAAATAAGTTTAGCATACAATTATGTCACTTTTATATGCTAAAGCTGACTTTTACAGTGCAGTTATGCTATTAGTATATAACCATGTACATGAACTAGTATCTATTTGCAAAACAGGAGATTGGGGGGATGGCTCAGTCAGTAAAAGGCTTGCCACAAAAGCATAAAGAAATGAGTTCAGTCCCTAGCACCCATGTTAAAAAAAAAAAAAAAATACAAAGCTCTTGGCATGTTCCTAGAATTTTAGTGCAGTTACAAGGAGGTAGAGGCAGGAAGATGCTTAGAGCTTGACAGCCAGCCAATCTAGCCAGTTGCTGAAATCTAGGTTCAGTGAGAGACCATATTTGAAAAACAAAGGCAGAGAAGAAGAAAGGTGGAGATGTGACTTAGGAAGACATTTGATATTGTTGACTCCTTCCCTCCACAAGCTACATGCACAAAGACACACACTGACATAGACACACATAAACACACACACACACACACACACACACCATAAAGTGAGAACCTCAGGATTCTATTTTACTTCATGTTTCTGTGTCTGAGAAAGTCGTGCTTCATTCATGGTAAATACCCAAGAAATATTGAATGAATTAATGAACATTTGCAGCTTAGACTCATATGCTCAAACTTAGCTCTTTGTAAACATGAGATTGTAAATGTTTAAACTCAAATAAATCCAGATGGTAAATAAAATCCAAACCAGAAACTACCAGGAGACTATGTTGCCAAGATCCTATTCACACACTAGTCAATTGAACATTGAACACTAGTTAATTGAACATTGTTAATATATCTTGAGTATATAGAATTCACATATGCTGGCACACTGGTATCCTATCACATCTTTTTGAACAAAAACATCTTTGTGGGGAAAGGCTGTAACATCTCCAGAAGAAAAGTATTAGAATACTGGGGAATGAATTCATCTTCATACATGGCAGAAAGAAAACCACCTTTATCTCTATAAAGATCATTTTTCTAAAAAATAACTTCTTGTGACTTAAGTTCTCTATGCCCTATGTACTTGTACTGTTTTGCACAAAAGTGATGCAGCAGTAAGTCCCAGGCAAAGTAACATATACTTTACATTCATATAGTACTCATAATAACATTATGAGACTCATATTAACTCCATTTTGTATATCAGAAAATTAAGCATAACTGAGTTACTAAGCAAATTGCCAGAGTCATAGTTATTATATAGAAGGCTAAGTGTTGGAGTCCATTTGTATCTAATTCTAAATCCCATCTGTTTCTTGCATGATTTAGGGTGTGTGTTCATTCCTGTATAGGACCGAGAACAACTTTCAGTAGACAGTATTCTTCTACTATATGGGTTCTGGAATTAAATTCAAATCATCAGTGTGGTGGTTTAGATGACAATGGCCCCCATAGGCACATAGGTTTGAGTGTTTGGTCACCAGGGAGTGACACTATTTGAAAGGACTAGGAGGTATGGTCTTGTTAGAGGAAGTGTCACTTGGGGTGAACTTTGAGGTTTCAAAGAGCCAATTCCAAGCCTTGAGTTTTTTGCTATTTGCTGCCTGAGGATACAGGTGTAAAACTCTCAGTTACTACTTTTCCAACATCATGTCTGCCTGCATGTCACCATGCTTCCTGCTCTCAAAAGAATTAGGACCTTCATTTTATTTCACACAAGTAAATGCACTGGTCTTACTTTGACAGTAGAGAGGAAGGCCTTTAAAATTCACAAACACTATTGAAAAGATTGAACCTTGCAAGAGCAAATCACAACAGATAGATTCCTGTGTTAGACTCATCACCTCCTCAAATGGAAGTCTTACCATGTTTGCGTTGTATTGACTAGAGTACCAGAGAATGGGGCCAAATGAAAGGGAGAGAAGATATCTAATACATGGAAACCTGTACTCATTTTTCATCACTTCCTACCCCTGGGACACTAGTGAGCCTTTCTCTGGTCTTAATTTCCTCACATATGCATGAGAGACTATGATGTTTGTGTGACTAATATGATAACAGGGACTCCTTCCAAAGACAGAAAACTCTAGATTCTTCTTGTAAGACTAAGTCTAACTATGTTTTCTTAGGTGACATAGAATCCAAAAATGTAGGCCAAGATGGCCTTGAACTCACAGAGATCATTCTTATGTCTTAGGGGACTATGTGTGTGGGGGTGCCACCACATCTTCAGTGTGAACTGTGTTATTATGATATGAATCATGAAGATTATTGCTACAGAGTCACTTAACGTCTACCCTCTTGGATATTTTCTATTTATTTCCTGTTCTCCCTTGAGGCATCTTAAACAGTCCACTATCTATGCACTAAAGCCATATGCCATCCAGAAAGAGGATGCAGCTCAATAAATGTGTCCTTAAGGAATGTGTCTGTTGTATGGCATTATAGAGAGACTTTAGGTGACTGTATTAGGTGATACCATTTATGGGACAACCATTGTATGAAATCTGTTACTTATTAAAAATTGTGTACATAAACATATGCAGTATATTTATGTAAGTACATATGACTACATATATCCATCTTAAAACACAATACTTACTAGAATACACACATATACACATACACATGCATGCATACACACACACATACACAGTCAACCACTAAGCATCTGCCATCTCGAAGCAGATCAGGGAAAATGACCAGAGTTCCCTGGATCCATAGTAGTCAATCAACTAATCTGATGCCACAGACACTCCCAGCATGGCACAACAACCAGCAATTAACCCAGTAAACACTTCACATTCAGTCAAAGCCAGAGAAAGAGTTCAAAGGACTCTGATAGGCGCCAGCAGGCCAGTAACCCCTGGAGGTGACTCTGTAGTGCACAATCCACATGCTGACAGCTCAACATGGATGAGAAATGCAAGGAATGAGCAAACCGTTACACCCTGCTGTCCTCCACCCCTGCCTCCCCCATCACACCAATCAAAGGGCATCAACAGGAATCTTAGTAACACAGCAGATATCAAACCCTAACAGTAAATGTGTATATATGTGTGTGTGTATATATATATATTGTCTCAGGCTCTGTGGTGACTCTTTTCATTGATGAAATACTATAGTGTTACACATTGTTAGGATTATTTTTGAAAACTCCGAGTGTGAATGCTTTGCACAGGGTATGGACATACACCATTAGATGCTTTGTTTGTAGCTACTTGTGATCTCATCACTAGCAGTCAAGGAATTATTTAATGTGTGATTGACAGCAGACATTTGGCTGAAACCATAAATGTAAATTGCAAGAGAAAAGGCAGAGTAGAATGCACACTTTCTAGTTTTGCTTTTTTTTTGTATCTTAATTATCACGTAATTTGCAAGGCTTCTTAATACAAATATACGGCCGAGCACTTTAGAGTGCCCTGAGAGGAGAAGTACACATTTTGTAAGAAGCTAGTGAAATGAGCAACACATTAGGTCAAGGTGCCCCAAATCCAATAGTCAATACCCAGTCTTAGTACTTAAAATGGAAAGAACTAAATAAATAAACAAGAGGTTCCCCTCTGGCATTCTAAGAAAGCACATCATTCTGTGAAATTCAGTTCATAGCTTTGAGGCTAGAAAGAATTTTTTTAAATATTTTCCTCTCGAAGTGTTATTATTCAATAGAAAACTAAAGGAAACAAACCACTTAAGCTTTATTGCTAAATAGTTGTGCTGTGTCTAAAGATGGGGAGAAGATTCTCCACTCCTCAAAGTTTGATAATTCCACAGTTCATTCCCGATCTTGGAATAAAGGAAAAAAATTGCAAATGATTTCAAAAATCTCCCAGAAAGTGAAATCTTATAGCCCCTGGGGTCTCTCTGGTGCCTTGAGCACTGGTCAAGCCTTGTTCTGAGCTCATGCAGAAGGCATTCCTAGAGTGTGGAGCGGCTAGCAACAGAGCCCTTCCCTTCGTAGAACTGTCACCACATCCCTGAGCACCAGCGGGTTCCAGCAGAATGTACCATGCCTCATTTTCATGGCTATCCAACTGCTTGTTCTAACATTTCTTACAAATGCTTACAGAAGATCCCAGTTAAAACGTTTTCACAGAGGGACTAAAGCACTATTTAAAACCATAGACAATGTCCCAAAGTAACCAATGGTTAATCACCAGGGCTGGATACGAATCTCCATCTCAGAGTCACGGGGCCCAATGAGCCTACAGGAGATTTCCTATACTGTTAGTTGTGAATGTCATGTTTACATGAGTAGTGTTTGCTGAGACACTAAATGTAGGGTTCACACCTACACCATAAAGGAGGAAAGCTGAGCTTCAACAGAAGAGATCGTGTTTACATTAGATTGTCATACACGTGTAAGGTGCACATTTTGGGAAGAACTATTTATTTGTGGTATAGCTTCGAATGACTCTGAATCTTTCACCTCTCTTCTGTTTGTTGGAGATTGTGTTGATTGTTCTAGGGTTCTTCCTGCAAGGTACTGGCATAAAAGCAGACATACAGCCCAACAGAACAAAGAGAACCCAAAGATAGTCTCATGCATTTAAAGCCAAATGACTTTCTACAGAAGCTCCCAAAACACACATTAGAGACAAGGTCCCTTTAGCCTATGCTGGGCCAGGAGGGGAGGGGAGGAGAGGGGAGGGGAGGGGAGGGGAGGGGAGGGGAGGGGAGGGGAGGGGAGGGGAGGGGAAGAAAACAGACTTTAGAGAAAAATGACTTGATCTAAGAAATTAAAAAAAAAAAAAAGTTTCCAATTACCACTAACTTCTATTTATGAACCAAAACACTGACTGGCCCTCCAGAGAAGGGCAAAATAAATACAGCAAATGCAGGCTAGAATTCTAGTATACAGAGCATAATGCCTTATCCAGCCATTAGGCAAACCTTATTTTGGCCCTGCCTAAGTTGGCTGGCACCACAGGCAAAAAAAAAAAAAAAAAAAAAAAAAAAAAAGGATTTTCATGATCTGACCCACGAAAACTAAGACAGAAGAGACTAGTTAAAACAGCAGATCCTGAAAGTGAGTTTCCAAACCAGAGCTTGGCATCCCAGAGAAGTGTTGACTTCAAGGTAAATGTTTGGATATTTCAAATTGTTATGAAATAAAGTAGAGGTGGAATTGAGCATCAAGCTCTGAAATGCTGTACCTAATGCTGTGCCAGTCCAGCCAGAAAATACACCACCAAGAACAACAAAAACAACTAACCTAGAAATGAGAAATTAGAAACTTGTGAAAATTTTCCCAAGACCTCAGGGACATGGAAACTAGGGCCCTGGTCAGAAAGAAAAGCAACAAGGATTCCCTGGGATGCCAGAAGCTTACTTTTTCATGACTGTGCCCACAGATGCGTCTCAAAGGGCAAGTTCAACCTCTCACCTTTACTGACCTTTTAGAAACAGAAAAGGAACTCCACTCATCTATGCATGAATGTCAAGGTTGAGAACTGTTTCACAGACAGCTCCCATGTGAATACAGAGGAGATAACAAACTGGCTGGCAAACATTACATTTCATTAGTCAGTCTTCCAAGTATCTACTCACCATTCAAACCCCTATTTAGTCAATCTCCTTATTTTCAGTGGCCGGAACATCCTTAATACCTTCTTAAATACAAAGAAAAGAACAAGAAAGAAGAGGAAAAGAAGGAAAAGAAAGAGACAGGACAGAAGGATAAAGAGAAAGGCAGGGATTGTGGAGAGAGAAGGGCGGAGGGAGGAAGAGGTTTTAGTCCAATTGTTTCATGGGTCTCTGCCTTTCAACATTGTTTCTGACACAAATCACACACACACACACACACACACACACACACACACACACACACGTTTGTAAACTGACACTTCACAGATGTCAGTCTTCAGGTTAACACTTACTAGAACAGCACCCTGAAAGGAGACAGATCCTCCCTTGCTTTAAGACAAGTTCCCCCTGCCTCAGGCTCCCCATGTCTCTGGTGGCCTCTTACACTCCAGAGAGTGAGAATCACCTGACTGTACACTCAGCTGAGCAGGTGACCTCCCAGTATAGAGCAGTCAAAAGGTCAGCCAGACATCCCTTAGTGTTATTCTATCTCCATCTCTGTGCAAATTCATTCACAGAACGAATTCCATCCTAGCGGATTTCATCTGTGAACACACTTGAAGTCATGGTATACTAAAACACATGTTTTCATTTGTACTAGAAATGTCTCCATCAACTCAACTTCCTTTCTCTCCTGTAGTTTTGCAGACCTGAAATCAGAACTCTTACAAATAAATAATTGCACTCAACTTCATAAATGTATTAAGAATGATTTTTAACAAATTACTGCTGAGAATAATTTTCCTTGGGTGACATGGGTTTTTGTTGCTGTTATCTCATTTGGAATAGAATTTTGTAGATGAGACTGTGAACAGCCTTGTGTTCAGTATGTACTGAATTCCTAAAAATGGATCTGGTGATATGGTAATAAATACATAACAGGCTATGATCTCTGACTTCCAGGATTTAGATTTAAAGTAAATGACATTAACTTCAGTTATAAAAGTATTCTCCTCCAAACCTATCAGGATTACAAGAAAACCTGCACTCATCTCTTCCATTTGTGTTTGTTGTTTGTTTGTTTCTTTGTGTTTCAAATAAAGTGTCAGAAAGGAAAGTTTAAAATGCAGCAGGAATGGAGTTCTGGGATGATATCATAAAGGCATTGAATGTCACTCAGTCTCTGTTTTCCTGTCTGTGCAGTGGGAAGATTAACAAGCTCCAGCACACAGGAATGCCATGATCCTAGCTAGGACGGTGGACCCAGCTAAGTTCCAAAATCATTAAAGTTGTTTGTCTGTGTACCATCAAGCCACCGTGTACAAACAAGCAGGGTATATCAGGATGCTTGTTAGTGAACTTCAGAAAGGACTTACTTCACAACCCTGGACCAGGCCCTGGAATCCACAACAGGAAAAAGACAGACCAAAAGGTGAGATGTACCTAGAAATCAGTCACGTCTCTTGCTTTTGTATGGCTGTATTTACCAAATACGTTCTCTCTCTCTCTCTCTCTCTCTCTCTCTCTCTCTCTCTCTGTGTGTGTGTGTGTGTGTGTGTGTGTTATTTCAGCAACCTTCTTTTGACTCTTGCTTGAGATTTCAGGGTGCTCACATTCTGTCCTGTTATTTTAACTTTCCTTTGTCTTATACAGTACTAATAAAAGAGACAGTACGATTTTATCACTCCATAGCCAGAGTGATAAATTAAAGCCTTTAATCTTAGAATGTTAAAGGTGGGGGAGAACACTTGAAAAGAAGCCCCTGCATCTTCATACATCTTAGCCTTCTACACGGGCTATTCTTCCTTTCTCAACAGATGCAAGTAGACATGCGCTCACAGACATTCTCTTAGTCAAAGACAGGTAAGGAAAGCAATAGTAATTCTAAGTTATTATTTTCTATTTTTATCCAAAAATAATGCTATACTGAAGGAGAAATGAAAAGTCATTATTACTCAGGTTGTCTTGTTTCTTTTCTTTCCCCGGTTATTTGCAAAGAAAAATATATACCCATGGTTTGCATCTGCTTGAACTCACAATAAGGACACCTCACCTTCGTAGCTGATTGATTCTTCCACAAAAAAGAACGTCAAAATAGACAGTTCCTTTTACAATATTATAAATCTGGGACCTTGCCCATACCTTAAGACAAACCGGAAATTCACACATTCCTTGTTGGAGTCTTTCTCAAAATACTCCACCTACCAAAAGTTACATTTGAGGAGTTGCTTGGCATCTAGTCAGCACTATAGCCAGAATTTCCTGCAGTCCTAGAATCTGGATACACTTAGGTCAATTAGCTGCTTGGCCCCACCCTTTCTCTGCACCCTAGTCTGGAGGCCACACCTCTCGACTTGATTTGGGACACACCAGATAGCGCCTGACTTTGCTTTCCCAAGGACATAGTTACTCTTGCCTGTTGCAGCAACCTTCCCAAAGTTATGAGTCCACTCCACGCTGAACTGAGATTGCCTCGGCCACAATCCAACAGAACTTAGGACAGGGAATTCCCAAAACCCTCCCTGGTGCTTCAGCCAGTGTTGGGTCCCCTGGGACACTACACTCACATGGTTCCTGAGAACCTCTTGGGGCTCCTACCACAGGCAGGCAGGGGCAGAAGCTATTGAGTGGTGCAGAGGAGGGACGCGTGGTGGCGCCGGCTCGTGGGAGCAAAGTGCTATACTCCCAAGTTCCTGGCCCTGAGAGGTGATCTCTGAGCTTCAGAGAGTGTCAGTGCCACTGCGGCTCCTGAGAGAGTATTTTCAGGAAGACACAAATTTGAATGGGGTAGTAACTTGGTATAAATATTTTTAGATTTATTTTAAGATGGGAGAAAAATAACTGGAATCTTATCTACAACTGAGTTCTTTTAAGGTTGTCACAACACCCTTCTGGCCTGGAACTCACACTTAAAACTCTTGGTAAAACAAGGTAGTGATGCCATCTCCACCCACCTTTTGGAAAACCCTGCCCATTCAGTCATGAACAGATGCTGGGAAACTTCGTCCTGAAACAGCAGAGGGCTTGTCCCTTCCTGGTGCATTGAACCCGCTGCGTGCTGGCATTTAAAACCCACAGAAGCCAGCTGTGTTTATGACTTGTTTAATTTCACAGGAGAGGGGGGGCCGGTGGGGATCAGAAACTCTAGGACGGGACGTTTGCCTTAAGCGAGGGGGACTAGTGCTTGGCATCTGATCCTACTAGCACAGAACTCCAGGGAACTTGGGCCTCGCAGGACAGAGTGGGGAAGGAAAAAGGAGGGGGAGAGAGGAGGGGCGACGACGGAGGGGCTGAGCAAGAGAGAAGGAAACAGGTGAGCTTCCATTGCCTCTTGGAGGAGATTTCCAGCACCTTGGTCCCCAGCTGCGCGCCACAGTCCCAACTTAGACAGGCACTTACCAGCTTTGCACGGGTCCTTGTAATCTATAGGCTCCGTTTTGTCCTCTTCGTTCCCATCAAAAGTGTAATCATAATCGAGGCCAGCGCAGACCCACAGTTCCCGGGAGAAAACAATACCCGAGACCACCAACCATAGGAGCATCCTCCGGGAGAGCGCTTGCAAACCCATCCTCCTCCCCTAGAGGAAAAGGAGGGGACCAGACCCGGAGGGCCGCGTGGATATGCGGGGCTCTAGGGACAGTGTTCTTCTCCCCACTGGGAGGCTCCTCGGAGAGACCTGAGTGTTCAGGTGTCCGGAGACATGCGGGTGTCTTCGGGACGCTAGCGAGGGCAAATGCTGCCTGGCTCCCCCGGATGCTGGGGAACTTGGCCGGGGGCCCGCGGGTGGGCGGAAGGCAGGTGAGGAGCTCGGCCCAAGGCAGCCGCAGCCAACCCGGCACGGTCCAGGTCGTCTTCCCAGCGGCCGAACTTCCCGCGATCGCGACCGGCCGCGGCGAGAGGCGCACGGCGGGCTCAGCTGCCACCCGAGCTCCGGCTCCAGCGCCGCGCCCCCGCCGCTGTCAGGACCCCGCGGCCGAGCGCGAGCTGCAGCCGCCTGCGCCTGCCGCCACCGCCGCCGCCGCCGCTCCGGGAAGATGAATCCGGTCTGCACATCAGCACATCTGAATTGAAAGGGGAGACCGAGGAAGGGGGTTGGGGGCAGGCATTTCTACGCCGCCAGACCTTAAAAGCCCTGCAGAAGCTAGGAAACTCCCGACTGCCCGGAGAGCAAAGGGGTGTGAGGATTTGGAGTGCCTCTTTCCCCACTCCAGGCTCTTTTTTACCCTCTTCCTAACTTGAAAAAAAAAAAAAAAAAAAAAATCTTCGCAGCATCTAACCCAATCACTCGCATCCTGCTTACTTATTCATACAATCAGGGTCAGGATCCGGGCCACAGCCTCCTCTCTGACTTCGTTTGATAGCCTTATACAAACAAACAGACGCGAACGCGCTGACATTTCCATTTCTATTTCACTAAAGATAAAAAAAAAGAAAAGAAAAAGAAAAAACACCAATGCATTCCGCATATGCGTCCACGAACAGCAATTAATAGATGAGGTACGTGTCAGAGCAGAGCGCCAGACAGGGGGTGGCGCGAGGGATCGTGACAACTTTGCTGCAAATCTCTCTCTCCTGCCCTCCCCATCCCACCCCACCCCACCCCCAGATAAATAAGCGGTATGTGTTTCTTTCCCTTGCTGCTGTTTAACCTTCCTACCTCAAGAGTGGAAGAAAAAGTAGCTGACCCTTTTCTGTTTGGGTAAGAAAACAGACTTCTGTGCGAAGTCAGTCTCCTAACCAACAAAGTTTTACTAAGAACTAGAGAAATTAATTTAAAAAAAAAAAAAAATCGAGTTCCAGATTGCACCAGCAGGAAACGCTAAGCCCTCGCTGATGGGCTGGAGCTAGCGCTCACGTGGGCGCAGGAAGGGAAGTTGGAATACTCGCCTCGCAAATTTTCTGACAGTTCTGGCGCCCATGCCCAGCGCCTCCTAGTACCCTTCGGCTTCACTTGTTTGATTTCCTCCCTAGGACAGGGCGTTAGAGCCGGCAGCTGAATCAGAGAGGTAAACCACTCCTCAGCCCAGCAGACTCAAGGCAAACACAGGTTGTGGGAAATTGAGGAAGGGGAAAAAAAAAATCGGAGGAAATCTCTGCAGAAACCCCTGGTGTGAGCAATTCCGAGGTTTCCCCACATCTGTAAGTAGTTTCCAAAATAGGTGAGACGATTTCCCCCACCCCCAAGCTTCCGGGGGCCTGGCAAGCTGAGTTTTCTGTTCCTTTTCTGTCACTTTAGCAGGGACTGTCTTCTGTTGCCTTTGTGTCTTTATTTAAGGAAACCGGCCCTGTTCCAAGAGGGCATTTAGGCAGTAAGGAGACAGCTCTCTCTCTCTCTCTCTCTCTCTCTCTCTCTCTCTCTCTCTCTCTCTCTCTCTCTCTCTCTCTCTCTCTCTCTCTCTCTCTCCTCTGTGTGTGTGTGTGTGTGTGTGTGTGTGCGCGCGCGCGCGCGCGTGTCTGTGTGTCTGTGTCTGTCTTTCTCTTAGGATAGGAAAAAACAACCTTTGGCTTGGAGGTGTGTCTACCCTATACCTGCTGCAGAAAAGTAAACATCTAATCTGGAAGATGACAGACTGTTTTCTACTTGAAGGAGGATCCGGAGGTGAACGGGAGGTGATTGTTTCCCCTTGGCAAAGTTGGAGTTTCTTGAAGACCACTACAATGATGACCTCTTTCTGGAGATCTAGATCGTAAACATCTAACCCCGTCATACAGAGCAGAGCGCAGGTTTAAAAAAAAAAATTTTGCTTGATAAGGAGGGAAAGACAGTGCTTTCCGAAATTTCCTGCTGAGTCATGATCAACCCAACCAGAAAAGCTGTTTGTATAATTAATGCTGGTATTGCTCCTGCGGGGCTAAGCGAAAGTGCATCCTACATAGCCCATCTCAGAACCAGAAAATGCAATTTATCTTTAGAAGACCTCTGTCCTTGAACTGCTGACTGTGTCTGCATGTTTCTTACCCTGGACCCACTAAAATGCCAAGAAAGGTCTAAGACTCTTATCTTCTAAGACCCTCATCTTCTATGGTTTTCAAGAGTCTGTACCTAGAGTGCACATCCTTGGCACGAATGAACATGTTTTATCGTTCATTGGGAAAGAAAATGGTACCATATGGGGACATCTGCCTTATTATTAATAGACAGTGATGTCTGTTAGATCTTCCTTACAGATCTGTCACTGCTCTGTTGAAAACTTTTATGAATTTGGACTAGGGATGTAGTTGATAGAGTGTTTGCTTAGCTTGCACAATCCCCTGAGTGGATCCTCACTACTACCTAAAACAAATTTAAACTAGTGGAGAACAGGGAGTTCAAGGTCATCCTCAACTACATAAGGAGTTTAAAGCCAGCCTGCAATGTGTGTGATCCTCTTTCAAAAAATGAAACAAATTAATGAATAAAAATGTAATATATTTATATCCAGAGAATTGGTGACTACCATACTAGAGCATCGGAATTAAGTAGAGAAATATTTATTTATGGTTAAAATGCTTGGCATGGTTTGTTTGTTTGTTTGTTTGTTTGTTTTACATAGCAATATCCTGGGCCTCATAGCCTAAAAAGCCTTAATAGTTAAAATATTTATTTATTTATTTATTTATTTATTCTCTCTCTCTCTCTCTCTCTCTCTCTCTCTCTCTCTCTCTCTGTGTGTGTGTGTGTGTGTGTGTGTGTGTGTGTGTAGGTAAGCAAGGGAACAACTTTTTAGGGTCAATTCTTTCTTTCTAGGTTCAGGCCACCTACCTTGTGGACAGTCTCCTCTGTCTCCTCAGCTTCTGCCTTAGCTGGCCCATAAGATTCTCTAAATTCTCCAGTCTCTGCCTCCTACCCTGCTTTAGGAATGCTGAATTATGGATGTATTTCAGCATCCAGCTTTATGTGGGTTTTTGGGGATTAAACTCAGGTTGTCACATGGTACGTGGAAAATGCTTTTACTCACTGAAAACCTTCCTCTAGCCCTAGTTTTCAGTTTTTAAGTCTTAAACTTAGCTCTATTTGTAACAAATCAGCTGGGTTTAAATGTCATTTTTTTTTTCCTATAGTTGAAAGCTGATTTTTGTCCTGAACATGTAAAAAGATCAATTTGGAAAAATAGGACTGTGGTTAAGAAGTTCAATCTGTGTGTAGCTGTAGACATGTGCAGTATCTAAATTCAATCTCTTCAGGAAGATGAAAGAGAAATTGATTTCTTCAGGCAAACCTGCTGACATGGCCCTGGCATCTAGCTGGTGGCTGCCCTTGACCACCACCAAGGTACCTGCAATGACACTCAGCCCCTCATAAAAGTAACAAACTGTGACCCCAGAAAAGGACAAACTTCATAGCAAATCATCATATCCTCTTTGCTATCATAGTGGTTAAATTATACTGCATGTAGAAAATACCAACCAGACATGTCTGTTTTATAATCTAGTCAATTATGTCAAAAGCTTTCCTATGACATTAAGTAACATGTGAATATATTCCCTTCATGTGTCCTGTGAAAAAGGATGCACAAAACAATAATCTCATTTAAAATAAGAAAATGGAATATGTAATCCCTGTAAAAATACATGTCTGGAAAACTAAATAGACAAAATTTTTCAAACTTTATTATGGAATGAAATGTTTCCTTCCTGCCCTCTCAGCTGAGTTTTGATTTGCCTTGTTTTGTTTGCTTTTTGTTTTTGTTTCTGTTTTTTTTTTTTTTTTTTGAGATTGTAACTAGGTAATTCTATAAAAATACATTTCTAGAAAGCTGTCATTGCTGGGGGTCAAAGACTGCCAATATTGGTGATTTTATGTTGCTTCAAATTTTAGAAGAATGCTTTATGTTTTTAGCACTATTCTTCTGGCTGAAATTTTATATACTATGGTAAAATCTTTCCTATGAAATGTGGACTCTGAACCTCTGTGAAATCCAACCTCTACAGTTTCTATTCTAATACTTTTTAAAAAAAAAACCTGAAAACTATGACTTCAAAAAATTATTTATTTTCATTTTGTGTATAGGAGAGTTTTGCTTCATTTATCTCTGTGTACCATGTGAATTCCTGGTATCTGAGAAGGCAGAAGAGAGATTCAGATGCCTTGGAACTGGAGGCAGTCCCACAGTGGTGCCTGGAATGGAACCAGCATCCTCTGAAAGAGCAGTGAGTTAAGTGCTCTCAAGTAAAAGTGAGCCACCTCTCCAGTACCACCGCTATGACCTTTTAGGTCATATTATTTTACATGTCACCATTACAGAATGGCTTCAGTTCATTTAGCTCTGTTTTAGTTTATTCTCAGCAATGCAGTGTTTAGGACTTCTTTTTTGAAGTTCCTTCATGGTGCCAAAGATTAAAACCAGAGCCTCAGGCAAGCCAGGTGGGTATTCTATGATTGAACTGTATCCCCAGCCCCACAACTAAAACTAATTTCAGTGATCCTACGCATAGTCAAGATCTGTTTGTACTGCTAATAACAACTGACACATATCAATGTAGTATCAGCTAAGAAAGAAGGAACATATGGCAATATTTGCCTCAGAATAAAAGTTATTATTTGGTAAAGAAAAGGCTTGCAACTTCCCCGGGCAGAAAGAAAGTGTCCTGTTGCAATGTATTCTGGATACTTGTTTGTTCATGTTTTTGTTTGTTTGTTTTCCCCTTTTCTTTTGTTGAGAATAAATTTTCTTTCTCACATAACAGATCCTAATTATGGTCCCCCCTCTCCCTCCACCTCCCAGTTCATCCCCACATCCCCTCCCAATGCTGATATACTCTCTTTTTGTCTCTTAGAAAACAAAGAGGCTTCTAAGGGATAATAATAATAATAATAAAGAAACCTAGCACATTGGAAATGGAAGTATAAAAAAGAAGAAGAAACAGAAGAAGAAAGAGAAGGAAGAGGAGGAGGAGGAGAAGGAAGAAGAGGAGGAGAAGGAAGAGGAAGAGGAAGAGAAAGAGGAAGAAGAGGAGGAGAAGGAAGAAGAGGAGGAGAAGGAGGAGGAAGAGGAAGAGAAAGAAAAAGAGGAAGAAGAGGAGGAGGAAGAAGAAGAGGAAGAGGAGGAAGAAGAAGAGGAGGAGGAGGTAAATGAGGAGGAAGAAGGCCCAAGAGAAGGCACATGAACAGAAGCCCCACTCATTTGCAGAGTCAGGAATCTCACAAAAATACTAAACTGGAATGTGTCCACAGTCAACCTGCTGCAGACTCTATACAGACCTTGAACAGAGTTCCTGCAAGTTTATATGAACTGTGAGTGTATTGGGGGCCTTGTTTTCATGGTGTCCTGCATCCCTTTTGGCTCTTACATACAATCTTTCTGCCCTCTCTTTCAGAGGGGTCCCTGAGACCCTGTGGGAAGGATTTGATAAAAATACCATATTTAGGGCTGAGTGTTTGATGGTCTCTCACTCTTTATATAATAATGTCTGACTCTCTGTATTTCTTCAAATCTGTTGCAGGAGGAACCTTCTTTGTTCATGGTTGAGCAAGAAACTGATCTTCGAACATAGCAGAATGTCTTTAGGAGTCATTTTAGTGCAAGGGTTTTGTTTTGTATTGTTTTGGGTTTGTATTTGTTTGTTGTTTTGTTTTTTTATTAACAAACTGTTGGGCGCCGACTTGTAGCAGAAAGCGGCTATCAGCTTTGCAGCCATCTTGAGCCATATACCCTGACGTGAGACTTGTTTTTCAACAGCCTACAACAGCTGAAGCACACTCTGATATCCCACATATTTTGTTTTGCTGTTTACTGCCCCCAGCTGCAAGGCGCACGTGGTATCCAAGCCTGCAAGGCGCACGGTGCATGTGCTATCCACGTTATCCACGCCTGTAAGGCTTATGTCATATCCACACCTGCAAGGCACGTGGTATTCATGTGCCTACAAGGCACGTGGCAAAAGCCTATAAATACCCCAGATTTCCCTTCAATGAGAGAATACGGGAGATAATGAGAGAGACAATAAAGCAGAGAGAGACACAATAAATGAGACTTGAGATTTGATCAGACCCTCTGTCTTGTCTCCATTCTTTGCTGCTGCTTGCCCCACACTCTCTCTCGCTAGACCTGGACCTGTGGAACGGAGTGGGCCGTTACAGTTTGGCCACCGAACTTGGGGCAACTCGGGCGTTACAACAAACTATAGTATTTGGTTTTGTCCTAATTTCCTGGGCTGTCTAGTCTCAGGTTCCTGATGACCTAAGCAGTATTGGGTATGGGTTCCATCTCATGGAATGGGAATGATGTCAAATAAGGTATCAGTTGGCTAATTCCATAAGCTTTGCGACACTACTGCACTAGTACATGTTGCAGACAAGACACCATTGTGGACCAAAGGGTTTGTGACTGGGATATTGTGCAGACCACGTTCCTGTTTGAATGACCATAGAAAGTATGGGCTACGGACGAAGGTTCTGTGTAGGCACCAGCTCAACTTCTCCACGTTCAATGGCTTGTGTAGTTGTTTTCTTCAACTATAAGTCCTTGATGTCAGTTCGTGGAGGACAATCTATGATCTTGGCAACTGCCTGCTGTGTTTGGGGATTCCCATGTAATCTCATTGGTCAACAACTCAATTAGGTATAACTCAGTGCTGGGACTAGAAACTTCACTTGGTGACGAGATGACCAGTTAGGGCTCTGTCTGTCTTGTTATTTGGAGATTTTATTTAGCTCATCTTTATATATGTATATATTTTAGGAAACTTCTATTGCATTTGGCTTCCATATTGCACCTCAAATAGCCCCTGTAGAGAAATTTTAATCCAGCTGTTCTGATCACAGTGAAAGACCTAAGTCTTTATGATCTGGCTGGAATGTAGACATGCCCTTAGTACATACCTTTAATCTCAAACAATGAAGTCTAATCAAGGGGCAAAGTAATGAATCAGAAAAATTGATCTGACAAAATGAGTCAGAGATAGGATACCTCAACTCTCAGGAGAAAAGCTATTTAAGAGCAGTGCAGAAAGAGAGAGTGAGTTTTCAGTTCTGTTCAATCAGCTGAGTTCAGTGCAGTGGAATTGACTCAGTTGAGAGTCAGTGAAAGGAGTGCAGTGCAGTGGAATTGAGTTTGTTAGTGAGTTCATGCACTTGAGTGCAGGTCAGCAGAGACAGTGGAGGCTAGAAAATAAGATGGAACCAGAAGATTAGAACAAATAGCCAGAATTAGGTTGAAGCCATACAGAGCAATTCAGTCAGAAGCTGAGAGAAACTAGATTGAACCAGTCAGCTTGGAGAGGACTTTGAGCCAGAACAGCTGAGTTGAATCAGCCAGCCCAAGTTCAGAAAGAATAAGAAAGGTAGAGCTTATTCAGCACTAAGCCTCTGAGATGACAATTACATCTAGCAGATAACAGTTACTTTTACAGGCCCATAATTTAGTTGTCTCTTCCCATATTGCCTTCATCTTCCTCCCATCCCCCCCACACTTGATCTTCATCCACTCATAGCTATCATTTCTATTTCCCTTTTCTGGGAGATCTACCTGTCTCTTCAGTCCCTTACGTTATACCTAACCTTGTGGTTCTGTAGATTGTTTGGTGATCATTGACTTAGCAGCTAATATCTGCGTATAAGTGAATACATGCCATATTTGTCTATTTTGGATCTGGGACACTTCACTCGGGATCATTATTCTTTCTAGCTCTAACAGCATTTACCTGGGAATTTCATGATTTTTTTTTAACAGCTGAATAATACTCCATTGTGTGAATGTGCCACTTTTTTTTTTTTTTTTTTATCCATTCTTCTGTTGAAAGACAACTAGGTTGTTTTCCGTTCCTGGCTATTACAAATAATGCAGCAGCAAACACATTTGAGGAAGTGTCTCTGGTACATAGATCAGTCCAAGGGAGCAGCACATTGATTCCCATAGTCACTGTACAAGTTTGTCCTTCATTGCCATCCATTGCCACGAGCAATGAATAAGTGTTCCTTTTACTCCACAGTCTCTTCAGCATGAGCTGTCACTTTTGTGGTCTTAGCCATTCTGAATAATAAGATGAAATCTCAAGGTAGTTTTGATTTGCATTTTCCCGGTTGCTAAATTGAACATTTCTGCAACTATTTCTCTGACGTTTGAGTTTCCCATGTTGAGAATTTAGATCTGTGTCCCATTTTAATTGCCCATTTTAATTTGTTTTTATTTTTGTTTTTGTTCTGTTTCATTTTGTTTTGTTGCTACTTAGTTTGACACTGGTTTTAACAAATACCTTTAAGCTAAGTATCTTTGGGTATACCTGAGAAGTTTGTGGTTCTGCTCTTCCTAGCTACCGTGCCCTCACTGTGTGAGACACCAAGATGACTTGTCTTCAGGTTCTATTTCATTGTGCTTACATCAACAATTAAAATATACACAGTGAAGTTTCCAATACAACATTCTATATACTTCTTACATAGCCCCACTGCAATAAGAGTTGAATGAAATAGTTTCATATTTTTAAAAGACAAGAAAGCATAAATTTTACTGGACCAGGTACAAGTCAATTCAATTACTTGTCAATATATTATGGCATTATTTTTAAGATGGAGAATAAGCATTGGAAAACCAAGGGATGCTTGAACACATTCTTTTCGCCTCTTAACTGACCTTCTGCAAGGTCCTCCAGTTGCCATTTATTGGGTTCAGCAGTTTGCTAATACTGATTACAAGCATTGATAGCTAAAGAACACGTATGACAATGTCAGTAGCCTTTGGCACCTATGAAGACCTGTTTCCTTCGAGCTTCAGTGTGATATATTCCCCCTTGTGACCATAGATTTTACTTTAGACTGGGGTTCCTCTGATCTGTCTTAATTTCATTTCTTCCCACCATTAAAATAAAAATGCTTAATCATGAGTTAATCATATTTCCATCAATCTAAAAATCCCCAAGACAGTAAAATGGTAAAGAAGAAAAGGGCTGTTTAGTTTCTTTGGACTCACAGCATTAGAAATGTCAATCTTTAACCAGTTAGCTTTGTTACTTTTGGAGCTAAGGGTGATGATATTCATATAGATATATTACAGTGGAAGGGAATTGCTCACCCAAAAGGTGAGGAACAGGAACATAAAAAAATGAAAATATTAGCATTCCACTCTCTCTTTTAAGGGCACCACTGGTGACCTGTAGATATCCCCATACATTCCACAATCTCCCACCAATGTCACCCTGGGACAAACCATTAACCCATAGACCTTTCTAAGACACTTAAGATCAACAGCAGCACCATGTATGGAGACTGTGAGATGCAAATAAGGTGAATAATTGAGCCCCTCAGCATAAAGCCAGCATGTGAGAGCTCGGTGGCTATGATGTCATCACCCAGGTTTTTGTTCTCAAATGATGCCTCTTCATAAGGGCGCCAATAATCAATTCAGACTCTGGAGGTATGTTTGTAATCATTACTTATGAACAAACTGTCAAAAACGAGGTTTATTTTTCAGATAAATTTTTTGAGTGAAATTTGAAATCTAGGGATGCTTAAAGTTAATTAATTCAGTCATTCTTTTCTGAATATTATCTCTCCTGACCCTTCCCTATTCATAAATACTGAATGTCCAAATAATAGTAGTTCAATTGTTAATTGTATTAGTTTTCTTTTGCAAAGTAAGTCTCTGACAGCTTGGGTTTTTCAAATCAAACAGCTTACAATAGTTAGTAAGTACAGAGCATTTCAAAATGAAAGAGATTTAGAAACTAGCATTGTTTCCTAGCCTCCTAAATAAGTTGTTGCATAACTGCTTACTATATATTTAAAACTTGTGTGACTTCTTTTTTATGATGCATTATAAAATCACCAAGTTATTTTATAACTGATTTAACTCTATTCATTATACACAGCTGCACTCGGACACTAGCTTTTCTGTATTTCTAAACTCTCCCATTATGTTCCCAACTTAGTTCTGGGTCCTAGCCAGATTTATTTTGTAAACTGCACTAGGCTTTTAAGGGGCAATAAATAATGACCTTGGCCTTCATCTTCAGGCATTATAACTCATTTTGGGGTGGCTTTTCCAACCACTAAAACACTAATTTTACACTATAAAACTAAACCAATACAGAATGTCTGAAGTGTGCTTGTTTATATAACTATTGCTTTTCATCTTTAGAGCACTTTAACAACATTAACTTAAGGTCCCTTGGATGTGTGCATAGCGTTTATTCTGAAGCCGCAGCACCGGCTCTAAAAGCCAGAGACACAGGAGCGTCCTCAATTCAGAGGGGATAATTTTCTTCATGGTTTACTTCTCCCTGGCCTCTTGTGAAAACGTGTCATTTGGATTTACTCTGAGTTTGACAATCCAAGGTGGAAAAGAAGCCCTGTAAACTGAGCACAATTGAGAAAACAAATCAGGGATGTAATGGTAGTTCTAATTGTCTCTA